>NW_028126463.1:690117-1380234 GCF_965194825.1 Balaenoptera physalus
CAAGACCTACTCCTTGCTCAGAGAACTGGACTCAACACGCCCGATTCACCGCACAAGAATATATCTGACTAGTAATAATCTTAAAACCTATGTATTGATATCTCTCTGTTAGTGTGTCAAGTGGGGGTAAGCGGCATAAACACAGCCGTGAAAAGCAGCTAAACCCCATTATAAAAATAAATTACTTTTAAAAACCCATGAAACAAAGACAGGGAAAGAGAGAGAAATTCTTACACAATTCGTTCAGGGGCTGTGATGCAACCTGGATTGACCATATCTAGACCCACAGCTGGATGAGACATAAGGGTGGACACTCTTGGGGCTGAGAGGTTTGGTGAGGTTGGGTGAGCAAACGCAGACCCTTTAAAGTAATACTGCGTGCTACCCATCGCATGGGTCCCAAATCTCCAGGTTCAAGGGCATCTTCCTACATCGAAAACATGCATGAGATACCCAGAAGATGGTACACTGTGTGATGGGGAAAGGTTTCTAAAACGCACCTCATTTCTCATCTCCTTGTGCTCGGGTTCGCCATTCCAGCCACTTTACTAGCAATCTCCCTACTTGGAGCATCAGCACCTTTAACCTCCTGTTCCGTACAGGTTGCAATTTGTCCTGAGGATGAACGGGAAGATGGGGAACCAATGAGAGACTAGCTCTTGGTGTTGGGACAGGCACAGGTCACTCTATTTTCCCATCAGGAAGAAGAATTAACCACAGGCTCAGCCTGCCCCCCGGAACCAGAACAGGGCCTGAAGCCATCCTGCGCTTTTGCGGCCAGCTCCCAAAAAAGCGACTTGTAAAATGGAGCTTCAGGGCACTGCAATTCACAAACCTGCAGAGTTATAAATGATAACTCTCGTCCACAAATATATTGAGGGAAGGCAAAGAAGAGGATTTGAAATCAAGGCAGAATTGCAGGAAACAGATTTCAGGAGGTAGATTCGAATCGCCTTTAAAGCACATGAAAAGCGGCAAAACGTTGACAATGATGCCCTTGGCCTAAAAGGGCGTATGCGTTTTTTCCTGAATATATTCAGGAGAAGACGCATACGCCCTTTTTGGCCAACCAAACAACCTGGAAAGGCAAATCAGCGCTACAAAGAAGTCTCGCTTCCCATCGGTCAAAAGGGCCATGCTGAAAAAAGTGTCAAAACCAGAAATGCAGGACAGGCCATGGAGAAATGGGAGCCTTGCTACACTGATGGGCGGGATGTAAATTGACAACAGCCACTCTGGAGAAGTGTACGGTGTGTCCTGAAACATCTAAAAAACACAGCTTAGAGAGCATAGGGCACTTCCACGCATGGGGGGATAAAGTGGGAAAATTGAAAATCAGCAAGACACAAGCACCCCAAAGTTTAGGGCTGCTCTGTTGACAAGGACCTCCACTTCATTCCACCTTAAATATCCCAGGAAAGCGAAAAATGGATCAAAAAGTTGTGGTCCTTATGTACAATGGAATATCACTCAGCCATGAAATCAATGTCATAAGGCTAGTAGCAGCATGATGAGTGGATTTAGGTAAGACGATTCTAAGTGAAATAAGTCACACAGAAAAGGACACTTCTCATAAGGTGTCACTTATAGAGGGAATGTAAAAACCGTTACACTTGAACTGAATTACAAAACAGAACAGAGTCACACATGCAGAAAACACACTATGGCTGCTTAACGGGAAAGGTGAGGTGAGGTGATACATAAAACAAGAGTTTCAAATTAGCTCAGATACCGTTCCATAAACCCAATATGTAATAGACAAGACCTACTCCTTGCTCAGAGAACTGGACTCAACACGCCCGATTCACCGCACAAGAATATATCTGACTAGTAATAATCTTAAAACCTATGTATTGATATCTCTCTGTTAGTGTGTCAAGTGGGTGTAAAGCGGCATAAACACAGCCGTGAAAAGCAGCTAAACCCCATTATAAAAATAAATTACTTTTAAAAACCCATGAAACAAAGACAGGGAAAGAGAGAGAAATTCTTACACAATTCGTTCAGGGGCTGTGATGCAACCTGGATTGACCATATCTAGACCCACAGCTGGATGAGACATAAGGGTGGACACTCTTGGGGCTGAGAGGTTTGGTGAGGTTGGGTGAGCAAACGCAGACCCTTTAAAGTAATACTGCGTGCTACCCATCGCATAGGTCCCAAATCTCCAGGTTCAAGGGCATCTTCCTACATCGAAAACATGCATGAGAAACCCAGAAGATGGTACACCGTGTGATGGGTAAAGGTTTCTAAAACGCACCTCATTTCTCATCTCCTTGTGCTCGGGTTCGCCATTCCAGCCACTTTACTAGCAATCTCCCTACTTGGAGCATCAGCACCTTTAACCTCCTGTTCCGTACAGGTTGCAATTTGTCCTGAGGATGAACGGGAAGACGGGGAACCAATGAGAGACTAGCTCTTGGTGTTCTGACAGGCACAGGTCACTCTATTTTCCCATCAGGAAGAAGAATTAACCACAGGTTCAGCCTGCCCCCCGGAACCAGAACAGGGCCTGAATCCATCCTGCGCTTTTGCGGACAGCTCCCAAAAAAGCGAGTTGTAAAATGGAGCGTCAGGGCACTGCAATTCACAAAACTGCAGAGTTATAAATGATAACTCTCGTCCACAAATATATGGAGGGAAGTCAAAGAAGAGGATTTGAAATCAAGGCCGAATTGCAGGGAACAGATTTCAGGAGGTAGATTCGAATCGCCTTTAAAGCACATGAAAAGTGGGAAAACGTTGACAATGATGCCCTTGGCCAAAAAGGGCTTACGCGTTTTTTCCTGAATATATTCAAGAAAAAACGCGTACGCCCTTTTTGGCCAACCAAGCAACCTGGAAAGGCAAATCAGCGCTACAAAGAAGACTCGCTTCCCATCGGTCAAAAGGGCCATGCTGAAAAAACTGTCAAAACCAGAAATGCACGACAGGCCATGGAGAAATGGGAGCCTTGCTACACTGATGGGCGGGATGTAAATTGCCAACAGCCACTCTGGAGAAGTGTACGGTGTGTCCTGAAACATCTAAAAAACACAGCTTAGAGAGCATAGGGCACTTCCACGCATGGGGGGATAAAGTGGGAAAATTGAAAATCAGCAAGACACAAGCACCCCAAAGTTTAGGGCTGCTCTGTTGACAAGGACCTCCACTTCATTCCCCCTTAAATATCCCAGGGAAGCGAAAAATGGATCAAAAAGTTGTGGTCCTTATGTACAATGGAATATCACTCAGCCATGAAATCAAAGTCATAAGGCTAGTAGCAGCATGATGAGTGGATTTAGGTAAGACGATTCTAAGTGAAATAAGTCACACAGAAAAGGACACTTCTCATAAGGTGTCACTTATAGAGGGAATGTAAAAACCCTTACACTTGAACTGAATTACAAAACAGAACAGAGTCACACATGCAGAAAACACACTATGGCTGCTTAACGGGAAAGGTGAGGTGGGGTGATACATAAAACAAGAGTTTCAAATTAGCTCAGATACCGTTCCATAAACCCAATATGTAATAGACAAGACCTACTCCTTGCTCAGAGAACTGGACTCAACACGCCCGATTCACCGCACAAGAATATATCTGACTAGTAATAATCTTAAAACCTATGTATTGATATCTCTCTGTTAGTGTGTCAAGTGGGGGTAAGCGGCATAAACACAGCCGTGAAAAGCAGCTAAACCCCATTATAAAAATAAATTACTTTTAAAAACCCATGAAACAAAGACAGGGAAAGAGAGAGAAATTCTTACACAATTCGTTCAGGGGCTGTGATGCAACCTGGATTGACCATATCTAGACCCACAGCTGGATGAGACATAAGGGTGGACACTCTTGGGGCTGAGAGGTTTGGTGAGGTTGGGTGAGCAAACGCAGACCCTTTAAAGTAATACTGCGTGCTACCCATCGCATGGGTCCCAAATCTCCAGGTTCAAGGGCATCTTCCTACATCGAAAACATGCATGAGAAACCCAGAAGATGGTACACCGTGTGATGGGTAAAGGTTTCTAAAACGCACCTCATTTCTCATCTCCTTGTACTCGGGTTCGCCATTCCAGCCACTTTACTAGCAATCTCCCTACTTGGAGCATCAGCACCTTTAACCTCCTGTTCCGTACAGGTTGCAATTTGTCCTGAGGATGAACGGGAAGACGGGGAACCAATGAGAGACTAGCTCTTGGTGTTGGGACAGGCACAGGTCACTCTATTTTCCCATCAGGAAGAAGAATTAACCACAGGCTCAGCCTGCTCCCCGGAACCAGAACAGGGCCTGAAGCCATCCTGCGCTTTTGCGGACAGCTCCCAAAAAAGCGAGTTGTAAAATGGAGCGTCAGGGCACTGCAATTCACAAACCTGCAGAGTTATAAATGATAACTCTCGTCCACAAATATATGGAGGGAAGGCAAAGAAGAGGATTTGAAATCAAGGCCGAATTGCAGGTAACAGATTTCAGGAGGTAGATTCGAATCGCCTTTAAAGCACATGAAAAGCGGCAAAACGTTGACAATGATGCCCTTGGCCAAAAAGGGCTTACGCGTTTTTTCCTGAATATATTCAAGAAAAAACGCGTACGCCCTTTTTGGCCAACCAAGCAACCTGGAAAGGCAAATCAGCGCTACAAAGAAGTCTCGCTTCCCATCGGTCAAAAGGGCCATGCTGAAAAAAGTGTCAAAACCAGAAATGCACGACAGGCCATGGAGAAATGGGAGCCTTGCTACACTGATGGGCGGGATGTAAATTGCCAACAGCCACTCTGGAGAAGTGTACGGTGTGTCCTGAAACATCTAAAAAACACAGCTTAGAGAGCATAGGGCACTTCCACGCATGGGGGGATAAAGTGGGAAAATTGAAAATCAGCAAGACACAAGCACCCCAAAGTTTAGGGCTGCTTGTTGACAAGGACCTCGACTTCATTCCACCTTAAATATCCCAGGAAAGCGAAAAATGGATCAAAAAGTTGTGGTCCTTATGTACAATGGAATATCACTCAGCCATGAAATCAATGTCATAAGGCTAGTAGCAGCATGATGAGTGGATTTAGGTAAGACGATTCTAAGTGAAATAAGTCACACAGAAAAGGACACTTCTCATAAGGTGTCACTTATAGAGGGAATGTAAAAACCGTTACACTTGAACTGAATTACAAAACAGAACAGAGTCACACATGCAGAAAACACACTATGGCTGCTTAACGGGAAAGGTGAGGTGAGGTGATACATAAAACAAGAGTTTCAAATTAGCTCAGATACCGTTCCATAAACCCAATATGTAATAGACAAGACCTACTCCTTGCTCAGAGAACTGGACTCAACACGCCCGATTCACCGCACAAGAATATATCTGACTAGTAATAATCTTAAAACCTATGTATTGATATCTCTCTGTTAGTGTGTCAAGTGGGTGTAAAGCGGCATAAACACAGCCGTGAAAAGCAGCTAAACCCCATTATAAAAATAAATTACTTTTAAAAACCCATGAAACAAAGACAGGGAAAGAGAGAGAAATTCTTACACAATTCGTTCAGGGGCTGTGATGCAACCTGGATTGACCATATCTAGACCCACAGCTGGATGAGACATAAGGGTGGACACTCTTGGGGCTGAGAGGTTTGGTGAGGTTGGGTGAGCAAACGCAGACCCTTTAAAGTAATACTGCGTGCTACCCATCGCATGGGTCCCAAATCTCCAGGTTCAAGGGCATCTTCCTACATCGAAAACATGCATGAGATACCCAGAAGATGGTACACTGTGTGATGGGGAAAGGTTTCTAAAACGCACCTCATTTCTCATCTCCTTGTGCTCGGGTTCGCCATTCCAGCCACTTTACTAGCAATCTCCCTACTTGGAGCATCAGCACCTTTAACCTCCTGTTCCGTACAGGTTGCAATTTGTCCTGAGGATGAACGGGAAGACGGGGAACCAATGAGAGACTAGCTCTTGGTGTTCTGACAGGCACAGGTCACTCTATTTTCCCATCAGGAAGAAGAATTAACCACAGGTTCAGCCTGCCCCCCGGAACCAGAACAGGGCCTGAAGCCATCCTGCGCTTTTGCGGACAGCTCCCAAAAAAGCGAGTTGTAAAATGGAGCGTCAGGGCACTGCAATTCACAAAACTGCAGAGTTATAAATGATAACTCTCGTCCACAAATATATGGAGGGAAGGCAAAGAAGAGGATTTGAAATCAAGGCCGAATTGCAGGGAACAGATTTCAGGAGGTAGATTCGAATCGCCTTTAAAGCACATGAAAAGTGGGAAAACGTTGACAATGATGCCCTTGGCCAAAAAGGGCTTACGCGTTTTTTCCTGAATATATTCAAGAAAAAACGCGTACGCCCTTTTTGGCCAACCAAGCAACCTGGAAAGGCAAATCAGCGCTACAAAGAAGTCTCGCTTCCCATCGGTCAAAAGGGCCATGCTGAAAAAAGTGTCAAAACCAGAAATGCACGACAGGCCATGGAGAAATGGGAGCCTTGCTACACTGATGGGCGGGATGTAAATTGCCAACAGCCACTCTGGAGAAGTGTACGGTGTGTCCTGAAACATCTAAAAAACACAGCTTAGAGAGCATAGGGCACTTCCACGCATGGGGGGGATAAAGTGGGAAAATTGAAAATCAGCAAGACACAAGCACCCCAAAGTTTAGGGCTGCTCTGTTGACAAGGACCTCCACTTCATTCCCCCTTAAATATCCCAGGGAAGCGAAAAATGGATCAAAAAGTTGTGGTCCTTATGTACAATGGAATATCACTCAGCCATGAAATCAAAGTCATAAGGCTAGTAGCAGCATGATGAGTGGATTTAGGTAAGACGATTCTAAGTGAAATAAGTCACACAGAAAAGGACACTTCTCATAAGGTGTCACTTATAGAGGGAATGTAAAAACCCTTACACTTGAACTGAATTACAAAACAGAACAGAGTCACACATGCAGAAAACACACTATGGCTGCTTAACGGGAAAGGTGAGGTGGGGTGATACATAAAACAAGAGTTTCAAATTAGCTCAGATACCGTTCCATAAACCCAATATGTAATAGACAAGACCTACTCCTTGCTCAGAGAACTGGACTCAACACGCCCGATTCACCGCACAAGAATATATCTGACTAGTAATAATCTTAAAACCTATGTACTGATATCTCTCTGTTAGTGTGTCAAGTGTGGGTAAGCGGCATAAACACAGCCGTGAAAAGCAGCTAAACCCCATTATAAAAATAAATTACTTTTAAAAACCCATGAAACAAAGACAGGGAAAGAGAGAGAAATTCTTACACAATTCGTTCAGGGGCTGTGATGCAACCTGGATTGACCATATCTAGACCCACAGCTGGATGAGACATAAGGGTGGACACTCTTGGGGCTGAGAGGTTTGGTGAGGTTGGGTGAGCAAACGCAGACCCTTTAAAGTAATACTGCGTGCTACCCATCGCATGGGTCCCAAATCTCCAGGTTCAAGGGCATCTTCCTACATCGAAAACATGCATGAGATACCCAGAAGATGGTACACTGTGTGATGGGGAAAGGTTTCTAAAACGCACCTCATTTCTCATCTCCTTGTGCTCGGGTTCGCCATTCCAGCCACTTTACTAGCAATCTCCCTACTTGGAGCATCAGCACCTTTAACCTCCTGTTCCGTACAGGTTGCAATTTGTCCTGAGGATGAACGGGAAGACGGGGAACCAATGAGAGACTAGCTCTTGGTGTTCTGACAGGCACAGGTCACTCTATTTTCCCATCAGGAAGAAGAATTAACCACAGGTTCAGCCTGCCCCCCGGAACCAGAACAGGGCCTGAAGCCATCCTGCGCTTTTGCGGACAGCTCCCAAAAAAGCGAGTTGTAAAATGGAGCGTCAGGGCACTGCAATTCACAAAACTGCAGAGTTATAAATGATAACTCTCGTCCACAAATATATGGAGGGAAGGCAAAGAAGAGGATTTGAAATCAAGGCCGAATTGCAGGGAACAGATTTCAGGAGGTAGATTCGAATCGCCTTTAAAGCACATGAAAAGTGGGAAAACGTTGACAATGATGCCCTTGGCCAAAAAGGGCTTACGCGTTTTTTCCTGAATATATTCAAGAAAAAACGCGTACGCCCTTTTTGGCCAACCAAGCAACCTGGAAAGGCAAATCAGCGCTACAAAGAAGTCTCGCTTCCCATCGGTCAAAAGGGCCATGCTGAAAAAAGTGTCAAAACCAGAAATGCACGACAGGCCATGGAGAAATGGGAGCCTTGCTACACTGATGGGCGGGATGTAAATTGCCAACAGCCACTCTGGAGAAGTGTACGGTGTGTCCTGAAACATCTAAAAAACACAGCTTAGAGAGCATAGGGCACTTCCACGCATGGGGGGATAAAGTGGGAAAATTGAAAATCAGCAAGACACAAGCACCCCAAAGTTTAGGGCTGCTCTGTTGACAAGGACCTCCACTTCATTCCCCCTTAAATATCCCAGGGAAGCGAAAAATGGATCAAAAAGTTGTGGTCCTTATGTACAATGGAATATCACTCAGCCATGAAATCAAAGTCATAAGGCTAGTAGCAGCATGATGAGTGGATTTAGGTAAGACGATTCTAAGTGAAATAAGTCACACAGAAAAGGACACTTCTCATAAGGTGTCACTTATAGAGGGAATGTAAAAACCCTTACACTTGAACTGAATTACAAAACAGAACAGAGTCACACATGCAGAAAACACACTATGGCTGCTTAACGGGAAAGGTGAGGTGGGGTGATACATAAAACAAGAGTTTCAAATTAGCTCAGATACCGTTCCATAAACCCAATATGTAATAGACAAGACCTACTCCTTGCTCAGAGAACTGGACTCAACACGCCCGATTCACCGCACAAGAATATATCTGACTAGTAATAATCTTAAAACCTATGTATTGATATCTCTCTGTTAGTGTGTCAAGTGGGGGTAAGCGGCATAAACACAGCCGTGAAAAGCAGCTAAACCCCATTATAAAAATAAATTACTTTTAAAAACCCATGAAACAAAGACAGGGAAAGAGAGAGAAATTCTTACACAATTCGTTCAGGGGCTGTGATGCAACCTGGATTGACCATATCTAGACCCACAGCTGGATGAGACATAAGGGTGGACACTCTTGGGGCTGAGAGGTTTGGTGAGGTTGGGTGAGCAAACGCAGACCCTTTAAAGTAATACTGCGTGCTACCCATCGCATGGGTCCCAAATCTCCAGGTTCAAGGGCATCTTCCTACATCGAAAACATGCATGAGATACCCAGAAGATGGTACACTGTGTGATGGGGAAAGGTTTCTAAAACGCACCTCATTTCTCATCTCCTTGTGCTCGGGTTCGCCATTCCAGCCACTTTACTAGCAATCTCCCTACTTGGAGCATCAGCACCTTTAACCTCCTGTTCCGTACAGGTTGCAATTTGTCCTGAGGATGAACGGGAAGACGGGGAACCAATGAGAGACTAGCTCTTGGTGTTCTGACAGGCACAGGTCACTCTATTTTCCCATCAGGAAGAAGAATTAACCACAGGTTCAGCCTGCCCCCCGGAACCAGAACAGGGCCTGAAGCCATCCTGCGCTTTTGCGGACAGCTCCCAAAAAAGCGAGTTGTAAAATGGAGCGTCAGGGCACTGCAATTCACAAAACTGCAGAGTTATAAATGATAACTCTCGTCCACAAATATATGGAGGGAAGGCAAAGAAGAGGATTTGAAATCAAGGCCGAATTGCAGGGAACAGATTTCAGGAGGTAGATTCGAATCGCCTTTAAAGCACATGAAAAGTGGGAAAACGTTGACAATGATGCCCTTGGCCAAAAAGGGCTTACGCGTTTTTTCCTGAATATATTCAAGAAAAAACGCGTACGCCCTTTTTGGCCAACCAAGCAACCTGGAAAGGCAAATCAGCGCTACAAAGAAGTCTCGCTTCCCATCGGTCAAAAGGGCCATGCTGAAAAAAGTGTCAAAACCAGAAATGCACGACAGGCCATGGAGAAATGGGAGCCTTGCTACACTGATGGGCTGGATGTAAATTGCCAACAGCCACTCTGGAGAAGTGTACGGTGTGTCCTGAAACATCTAAAAAACACAGCTTAGAGAGCATAGGGCACTTCCACGCATGGGGGGATAAAGTGGGAAAATTGAAAATCAGCAAGACACAAGCACCCCAAAGTTTAGGGCTGCTCTGTTGACAAGGACCTCCACTTCATTCCCCCTTAAATATCCCAGGGAAGCGAAAAATGGATCAAAAAGTTGTGGTCCTTATGTACAATGGAATATCACTCAGCCATGAAATCAAAGTCATAAGGCTAGTAGCAGCATGATGAGTGGATTTAGGTAAGACGATTCTAAGTGAAATAAGTCACACAGAAAAGGACACTTCTCATAAGGTGTCACTTATAGAGGGAATGTAAAAACCCTTACACTTGAACTGAATTACAAAACAGAACAGAGTCACACATGCAGAAAACACACTATGGCTGCTTAACGGGAAAGGTGAGGTGGGGTGATACATAAAACAAGAGTTTCAAATTAGCTCAGATACCGTTCCATAAACCCAATATGTAATAGACAAGACCTACTCCTTGCTCAGAGAACTGGACTCAACACGCCCGATTCACCGCACAAGAATATATCTGACTAGTAATAATCTTAAAACCTATGTATTGATATCTCTCTGTTAGTGTGTCAAGTGGGGGTAAGCGGCATAAACACAGCCGTGAAAAGCAGCTAAACCCCATTATAAAAATAAATTACTTTTAAAAACCCATGAAACAAAGACAGGGAAAGAGAGAGAAATTCTTACACAATTCGTTCAGGGGCTGTGATGCAACCTGGATTGACCATATCTAGACCCACAGCTGGATGAGACATAAGGGTGGACACTCTTGGGGCTGAGAGGTTTGGTGAGGTTGGGTGAGCAAACGCAGACCCTTTAAAGTAATACTGCGTGCTACCCATCGCATGGGTCCCAAATCTCCAGGTTCAAGGGCATCTTCCTACATCGAAAACATGCATGAGATACCCAGAAGATGGTACACTGTGTGATGGGGAAAGGTTTCTAAAACGCACCTCATTTCTCATCTCCTTGTGCTCGGGTTCGCCATTCCAGCCACTTTACTAGCAATCTCCCTACTTGGAGCATCAGCACCTTTAACCTCCTGTTCCGTACAGGTTGCAATTTGTCCTGAGGATGAACGGGAAGACGGGGAACCAATGAGAGACTAGCTCTTGGTGTTCTGACAGGCACAGGTCACTCTATTTTCCCATCAGGAAGAAGAATTAACCACAGGTTCAGCCTGCCACCCGGAACCAGAACAGGGCCTGAAGCCATCCTGCGCTTTTGCGGACAGCTCCCAAAAAAGCGAGTTGTAAAATGGAGCGTCAGGGCACTGCAATTCACAAAACTGCAGAGTTATAAATGATAACTCTCGTCCACAAATATATGGAGGGAAGGCAAAGAAGAGGATTTGAAATCAAGGCCGAATTGCAGGGAACAGATTTCAGGAGGTAGATTCGAATCGCCTTTAAAGCACATGAAAAGTGGGAAAACGTTGACAATGATGCCCTTGGCCAAAAAGGGCTTACGCGTTTTTTCCTGAATATATTCAAGAAAAAACGCGTACGCCCTTTTTGGCCAACCAAGCAACCTGGAAAGGCAAATCAGCGCTACAAAGAAGTCTCGCTTCCCATCGGTCAAAAGGGCCATGCTGAAAAAAGTGTCAAAACCAGAAATGCACGACAGGCCATGGAGAAATGGGAGCCTTGCTACACTGATGGGCGGGATGTAAATTGCCAACAGCCACTCTGGAGAAGTGTACGGTGTGTCCTGAAACATCTAAAAAACACAGCTTAGAGAGCATAGGGCACTTCCACGCATGGGGGGATAAAGTGGGAAAATTGAAAATCAGCAAGACACAAGCACCCCAAAGTTTAGGGCTGCTCTGTTGACAAGGACCTCCACTTCATTCCCCCTTAAATATCCCAGGGAAGCGAAAAATGGATCAAAAAGTTGTGGTCCTTATGTACAATGGAATATCACTCAGCCATGAAATCAAAGTCATAAGGCTAGTAGCAGCATGATGAGTGGATTTAGGTAAGACGATTCTAAGTGAAATAAGTCACACAGAAAAGGACACTTCTCATAAGGTGTCACTTATAGAGGGAATGTAAAAACCCTTACACTTGAACTGAATTACAAAACAGAACAGAGTCACACATGCAGAAAACACACTATGGCTGCTTAACGGGAAAGGTGAGGTGGGGTGATACATAAAACAAGAGTTTCAAATTAGCTCAGATACCGTTCCATAAACCCAATATGTAATAGACAAGACCTACTCCTTGCTCAGAGAACTGGACTCAACACGCCCGATTCACCGCACAAGAATATATCTGACTAGTAATAATCTTAAAACCTATGTATTGATATCTCTCTGTTAGTGTGTCAAGTGGGGGTAAGCGGCATAAACACAGCCGTGAAAAGCAGCTAAACCCCATTATAAAAATAAATTACTTTTAAAAACCCATGAAACAAAGACAGGGAAAGAGAGAGAAATTCTTACACAATTCGTTCAGGGGCTGTGATGCAACCTGGATTGACCATATCTAGACCCACAGCTGGATGAGACATAAGGGTGGACACTCTTGGGGCTGAGAGGTTTGGTGAGGTTGGGTGAGCAAACGCAGACCCTTTAAAGTAATACTGCGTGCTACCCATCGCATGGGTCCCAAATCTCCAGGTTCAAGGGCATCTTCCTGCATCGAAAACATGCATGAGAAACCCAGAAGATGGTACACCGTGTGATGGGGAAAGGTTTCTAAAACGCACCTCATTTCTCATCTCCTTGTGCTCGGGTTCGCCATTCCAGCCACTTTACTAGCAATCTCCCTACTTGGAGCATCAGCACCTTTAACCTCCTGTTCCGTACAGGTTGCAATTTGTCCTGAGGATGAACGGGAAGACGGGGAACCAATGAGAGACTAGCTCTTGGTGTTGGGACAGGCACAGGTCACTCTATTTTCCCATCAGGAAGAAGAATTAACCACAGGCTCAGCCTGCCCCCCGGAACCAGAACAGGGCCTGAAGCCATCCTGAACTTTGCGGCCAGCTCCCAAAAAAGCGACTTGTAAAATGGAGCTTAAGGGCACTGCAATTCACAAACCTGCATAGTTATAAATGATAACTCTCGTCCAAAAATATTTTGAGTGAAGGCAACGAAGAGGATTTGAAATCAAGGCAGAATTGCAGGAAACAGATTTCAGGAGGTAGATTCGAATCGCCTTTAAAGCACATGAAAAGCGGCAAAACGTTGACAATGATGCCCTTGGCCAAAAAGGGCGTATGCGTTTTTTCCTGAATATATTCAGGAAAAAAACGCATACGCCCTTTTTGGCCAACCAAGCAACCTGGAAAGGCAAATCAGCGCTACAAAGAAGTCTCGCTTCCCATCGGTCAAAAGGGCCATGCTGAAAAATGTGTCAAAACCAGAAATGCAGGACAGGCCATGGAGAAATGGGAGCCTTGCTACACTGATGGGCGGGATGTAAATTGCCAACAGCCACTCTGGAGAAGTGTACGGTGTGTCCTGAAACATCTAAAAAACACAGCTTAGAGAGCATAGGGCACTTCCACGCATGGGGGGATAAAGTGGGAAAATTGAAAATCAGCAAGACACAAGCACCCCAAAGTTTAGGGCTGCTCTGTTGACAAGGACCTCCACTTCATTCCACCTTAAATATCCCAGGAAAGCGAAAAATGGATCAAAAAGTTGTGGTCCTTATGTACAATGGAATATCACTCAGCCATGAAATCGAAGTCATAAGGCTAGTAGCAGCATGATGAGTGGATTTAGGTAAGACGATTCTAAGTGAAATAAGTCACACAGAAAAGGACACTTCTCATAAGGTGTCACTTATAGAGGGAATGTAAAAACCGTTACACTTGAACTGAATTACAAAACAGAACAGAGTCACACATGCAGAAAACACACTATGGCTGCTTAACGGGAAAGGTGAGGTGGGGTGATACATAAAACAAGAGTTTCAAATTAGCTCAGATACCGTTCCATATACCCAATATGTAATAGACAAGACCTACTCCATGCTCAGAGAACTGGACTCAACACGCCACATTCACCACACAAGAATATATCTGACTAGTAATAATCTTAAAACCTATGTATTGATATCTCTCTGTTAGTGTGTCAAGTGGGTGTAAAGCGGCATAAACACAGCCGTGAAAAGCAGCTAAACCCCATTATAAAAATAAATTACTTTTAAAAACCCATGAAACAAAGACAGGGAAAGAGAGAGAAATTCTTACACAATTCGTTCAGGGGCTGTGATGCAACCTGGATCGACCATATCTAGATCCACAGCTGGATGAGACATAAGGGAGGACACTCTTGGGGCTGAGAGGTTTGGTGAGGTTGAATGAGCAAACGCAGACCCCTTAAAGTAATACTGCGTGCTACCCATCGCATGGGGCCCAAATCTCCAGGTTCAAGGGCATCTTCCTATATCGAAAACATGCATGAGAAACCCAGAAGATGGTACACCGTGTGATGGGGAAAGGTTTCTAAAACGCACCTCATTTGTCATCTCCTTGTGCTCGGGTTCGCCATTCCAGCCACTTTACTAGCAATCGCCCTACTTGGAGCATCAGCACCTTTAACCTCCTGTTCCGTACAGGTTGCAATTTGTCCTGAGGATGAACGGGAAGACGGGGAACCAATGAGAGACTAGCTCTTGGTGTTGGGACAGGCACAGGTCACTCTATATTCCCATCAGGAAGAAGAATTAACCACAGGCTCAGCCTGCCCCCCGGAACCAGAACAGGGCCTGAAGCCATCCTGCGCTTTTGCGGCAAGCTCCCAAAAAAGCGACTTGTAAAATGGAGCTTCAGGGCACTGCAATTCACAAACCTGCAGAGTTATAAATGATAACTCTCGTCCACAAATATATTGAGGGAAGGCAAAGAAGAGGATTTGAAATCAAGGCAGAATTGCAGGAAACTGATTTCAGGAGGTAGATTCGAATCGCCTTTAAAGCACATGAAAAGCAGCAAAACGTCGACAATGATGCCCTTGGCCAACAAGGGCGTATGCGTTTTTTCCTGAATATATTCAGGAAAAAACGCATACGCCCTTGTTGGCCAACCAAGCAACCTGGAAAGGCAAATCAGCGCTACATTGAAATCTCGCTTCCCATCGGTCAAAAGGGCCATTCTGAAAAAAGTGTCAAAACCAGAAATGCAGGACAGGCCATGGAGAATTGGGAGACTTGCTACACTGATGGGCGGGATGTAAATTGCCAACAGCCACTCTGGAGAAGGGTACGGTGTGTCCTGAAACATCTAAAAAACACAGCTTAGAGAGCATAGGGCACTCCCACGCATGGGGGTATAAATTGGAAAAATTAAAAATCAATAAGACACAAGCACACCAAAGTTTAGGGCTGCTCTGTTGCCAAGGACCTCCACTTCATTCCACCTTAAATATCCCAGGAAAGCGAAAAATGGATTAAAAAGTTGTGGTCCTTATGTACAATGGAATATCACTCAGCCATGAAATCAATGTCATAAGGCTAGTAGCAGCATGATGAGTGGATTTAGGTACGACGATTCTAAGTGAAATAAGTCACACAAAAAAGGACACTTCTCATAAGATATCACTTATACAGGGAAAGTAAAAACCGTTACACTTGAACTGAATTACAAAACAGAACAGAGTCACACATGCAAAAAACACACTATGGCTGCTTAACGGGAAAGGTGAGGTGGGGTGATACATAAAACAATGGCTTCAAATTAGCTCAGATACCGTTCCATAAACCCAATATGTAATAGACAAGACCTACTACTTGCTCAGAGAACTGGACTCAACACCCCTTATTCACCACACAAGGATATATCTGACTAGTAATAATCTTAAAACCTATGTATTGAAATCTCTGTGTTAGTGTGTCAAATGGGTGTAAAGCGGCATAAACACAGCAGTGAAAAGCAGCTAAACCCCATTATAAAAATAAATTACTTTTAAACACCCATGAAACCAAGACAGTGAAAGAGAGAGAAATTCTTACAAAATTTCGTTCAGGGGCTGTGTTGGAACATGGATTGACCATATCTAGACTCACAGCTGGATGAGACATAAGGGTGGACACTCTTGGGGCTGAGAGGTTTGGTGAGGTTGGGTGAGCAAACGCAGACCCTTTAAAGTAATACTGCGTGCTACCCATCGCATGGGTCCCAAATCTCCAGGTTCAAGGGCATCTTCCTAATTCGAAAACATGCATGTGAAACCCAGAAGATGGTACACCGTGTGATGGGGAAAGGTTTCTAAAACGCACCTCATATCTCATCTCCTTATGCTCGGGTTCGCCATTCCAGCCACTTTACTAGCAATCTCCCTATTTGGAGTATCATCACCTTTAACCTCCTTTTCCGTACAGGTTGCAATTTGTGCTGAGGATGAACGGGAAGACGGGGAACCAATGAGAGACTAGCTCTTGGTATTGGGACAGACACAGGTCACTCTATTTTCCTATCAGGAAGAAGAATTAACCACAGGCTCAGCCTGGCCCCCAGAACCAGAACAGGGCCTGAAGCCATCCTGCGCTTTTTTGGCCAGCTCCCAAAAAAGCGAGTTGTAAAATGGAGCTTCAGGGCACTGCAATTCACAAACCTGCAGAGTTATAATGATAACTCTCGAACACAAATATATTGAAGGAAGGCAACGAAGAGGATTTGAAATCACGGCAGAATTGCAGGAAAGAGATTTCATGAGGTAGATCCGAAACGCCTTTAAAGCACATGAAAAGCGGCAAAACGTTGACAATGATGCCCTTGGCCAAAAAGGGCGTATGCGTTTTTTCCTGAATATATTCAGGAAAAAACGCATACGCCCTTTTTGGCCAACCAAGCAACCTGGAAAAGCAAATCAGCGCTACAAAGAATTCTCGCTTCCCATCGGTCAAAAGGGCCATGCTGAGAAAAGTGTCAAAACCAGAAATGCAGGACAGGCCATGGAGAAATGGGAGCCTTGCTATGCTGATGGGCGGGATGTAAATTGCCAACAGCCACTCTGGAGAAGGGTATGGTGTGTCCTGAAACATCTAAAAAATAAGCTTAGATTGCATAGGGCACTCCCACGCATGGGGGTATAAATTGGAAAAATTAAAAATCAGCAAGACACAAGCACACCAAAGTTTAGGGCTGCTCTGTTGCCAAGGACCTCCACTTTATTCCACCTTAAATATCCGAGGAAGGAGAAAAATGGATAAAGAAGTTGTGGTCCTTATGTACAAAGGAATATCACTAAGCCATGAAATTAATGTCATGAGGCTAGTAGCAGCATGATGAGTGGATTTAGGTGCGACGATTCTAAGTGAAATAAGTCACACAGAAAAGGACATTTCTCATAAGGTATCACTAATAGAGGGAATGTAAAAACCGTTACACTTGAACTGAATTACAAAACAGAACAGAATCACACTTGCAGAAAACACACTATGGCTGCATAACGGGAAAGGTAAGATGGGGTGATACATAAAACAAGGGTTTCAAATTAGCTCAGATACCGTTCCATAAACCCAATATGTAACAGACAAGACCTACTCCTTGCTCAGAGAACTGGACTCAACACGCCCTATTCACCGCCCAAGAATATATCTGACTAGTAATAATCTTAAAAAATATGTTTTGATATCACTCTGTTAGTGTGTCATGTGGGTGTAAAGCGGCATAAACACAGCAGTGAAAAGCAGCTAAACCCCATTATAAAAAGAACTTAAAAACCCATGAAACAAAGACAGTTATAGAGAAAGAAATTCTTACAAAATTAGTTCAGGGGCTGTGATGCAACCTGGATTGACCATATCTAGACCCACAGCTGGATGAGACATAAGGGTGTACACTCTTGGGGCTGAGAGGTTTGGTGAGGTTGGGTGAGCAAACGCAGACCCTTTAAAGTAATACTGCGTGCTACCCATCGCATGGGTCCCAAATCTCCAGGTTCAAGGGCATCTTCCTACATTGAAAACACGCATGAGAAACCCACACGACGGTACACTGTGTGATCGGGAAAGGTTTCTAAAACGCACCTCATTTCTCATCTCCTTGTGCTCGGGTTCACCAGTCCAGCCGCTATACTAGCAATCTCCGTACTTGGAGAATCAGCACCTTTAACCTCCTGTTTGGTACAGGTTGCAATTTGTCCTGAGGATGAACGGAAAGAGGGGGAACCAATAAGAGACAAGCTCTAGGTTTTGGGACAGGCACAGGTCGCTCTATTTTCCCATCAGGAAAAAGAATTAATCACAGACTCAGCCTGCTTCCTGGAAGTAGAATAGGGCCTGAAGAAATCCTTTGCTTTTGCGGCCAACTCCCAAAAAAGCGAGTAGAGAAATGGAGATCAGGGGCACTGCAATTCACAAACCTGCAGAGTTATCAATGATAACTCTCGTCCACAAATATATTGAGGGAAGGCTACGAAGAGGATTTGAAAGCAAGGCAGAATTGCAGAAACAGACTTAAGGAGGTAGATTCGAATCGCCTTTAAAGCACATGAAAAGCGGCAAAACGTTGACAATGATGCCCTTGGCCAAAAAGGACGTATGCGTTTTTTCCTGAATATATTCAGGAAAAAACGCATAGGCCCTTTTTGTCCAACCAAGCAACCTGGAAAGGCAAATCAGCGCTACAAAGAAGTCTCGCTTCCCATCGATCAAAAGGGCCATGCTGAAAAAAGTGTCAAAACCAGAAATGCAGCACAGGCCATGGAGAAATGGGAGCCTTGGTACGCTGATGGTGGGATGTAAATTGCCAACAGCCACTCTGGAGAAGTGTACGGTGTGTCCTGAAACATCTAAAAAACACAGTTTAGAGAGCATAGGGCACTTCCACTCATGGGCGTATAAATTGGGAAAACTAAAAATCAGCAAGACACAAGCACACCAAAGTTTATGGCTGCTCTTTTGACAAGAATCTCCTCTTCATTACACCTTAAATATCCCAGGAAATAGGAAAATGGATAACGATGTTGTGGTCCTTATGTACAATGAAATATCACTCAGCCATGAAATCAATGTCATAATGCTATTAGCACCATGATGAGTGGATTTAGGTTTGACGATTCTAAGTGAAATAGGTCACACAGAAAAAGACACTTATCATAAGATATCACTTATAGAGGGAATGTAAAAACCGCTACAATTGAACTGAATTACAAAACAAAATATAGTCACACATTTAGAAAACACACTATGGCTGCTTAACGGGAAAGGTGAGGTGGGGTGATGCATAAAACAAGGGTTTCATGTTAGCTCAGATACCGATCCATAAACCCAATATGTAATAGACAAGACCTACTCCTTGCTCCGTGAAGTGGACGCAACACCCCCTATTCAACGAACAAGTGTATATCTGACTAGTAAAAATCTTAAAACCTATGTATTGATTTCTCTCTGTAAGTTAATCAATGGGTGTAAAGGGGCATAAACACAGCAGTGAAAATCAGGTAAACCCCATTATAAAAATAAATTTCTTTAAAATCCCAAAAAACAAAGATAATGATAGAGGGAGAAATTTTTACATAATTCTTTCCAGGGCTGTGATGCAACCTGGTGTGACCATATCTAGACCCACAGCTGGATGAGAAATAAAGCTGGACACTCTTGGGGCTGAAGGTCTCTTTCCGTATTTACCAGATTGGGAACATAGAAAGGCTGCCACCCTCTGGCCGTTACCTGCACAAGCAGCTTTAAAACCTGTGCTAATGGTCACTTCATATGAACAAGTACTTCAGGGCTGTAAATGAAACGTGCCCTCATAATGTCTTGAGGGATTTAATGGCCAAAAATTTTCAAAATGTGACACTTACTTTAAGAAAACACTTTGAAGAACTAAGCTGTAATCACAGTTTGATAAATAAAAAGGGCATGCTTTAAAGCTCAATTTCAACAGATTATGGGACACATGCAAATTCAACCACAGATAGGTATCAGCTCACACCTGTTAGAATAACCATCAGCAATAAAACTACAAATAATAAATATTGAAGGTGTTTTGGAGAAATGCATACCCTCAATTTTAAGTGGGACGTATCCTGGAAAGAGCCACTAATGAGAACTGAATGGGGGTGCCTTTAAAACATACACACTGAGCTACCATATGATACAGCAAGCCCACTCCTTGGCCTATAACATAAGAAGATAGAACTGGAAAGACACAGGCAAGCAAATGTGCATTGCAGCAGTATTGCAATAGCCAAGACATGGAGGCAACCAGAAAGTCCATCAAGAGGTGCGTGGCCAAAGAAGAACTGGTACACGTACAGATGGAATATTAGCCAGGGAAAAAAATGAAACAATGCCATTTGCAGCACCATGTATGATTCTTGAGGTAATCAGGCAAATTGTACTAAGTCAGAAAGCAAAAGACACATATCCTATAATATCACTTATAGGTCTTAGCTAAAAATTGATACCAATGAAGATATTTCCACAGAGAAATGCAATCACAGATTCATTAAACAAACTTATGGTTCACCAAATGGAAAGGTGTGAGGATTGGATACATTAGGATATTGGGGTTAAGATAGATATAGAAACACATGTGAAATATGTAATCACCAAAGACCTACGTAATACCAAGACAAGACTACTCAACATCGTGTCATAACCTACATGGGAAAATGATCCAAAGAAGAATAGATATATGTATATGTTTAAAAGAACCACATCTTGCACACCTAGAAGAAACAAAACATTTTAATTAAATTTGCTCTGACAAAAAATAAAAATTAAATTAAAAAAAGAACAAGAAGTAATGAGACATAAACTTAAGGGGCTATTTGCTGGCACATTGCATTCTAATTTACAACCAGAACATGACTTCCATTAAGGCTCTGTCATCACTAATAAAGCAGCTTTATAAGCAATGTTGAAGGTAGCTTAAAAGAAGTCTCACTAATTATTGATAGTAACAAGGAAACAAAGAAAAGTAAAAATCTCACTGCAAAAAGTATACATAGGGTAAGGATAGTAGATCAAACACTTATTAAACTTCTGTAAAGAATAAAAGAAAACAGTCATATGTTTTTTTAAAAAGAGAGGGCCCAAATAAATCTGAAATGAAAGAGATGATGTTACAACAGACACCACAGAAATACAAAGTATCCTAAGATACACACAGGGTAACTCAGGGCTCAGACTGGACAGAGCCCACTCTCCAGTCCCCTGTACATGACTTACAGGAGCCTCAGGAACTGAGGAGGGGGTCCCTGAAGAGAGGCTCAAGATAGAATATGGTAGGCATTAACATGACTGCATTCATCTTAAACATGCCTGAACTACATTCACACGAGATGATTTTGTCCTGTATGTACATCGGCACCTCTAGTTGGAACTGCAGATCTTTGGCTTCAACACCTCTACTGACAACATTAGCATCACCTGCTGTGGACCGTCTCCTACAGGATTTCTAGAATCAGAAAACATCGAAGCTTCACAGGACCCAGAATCTGTGCGAGTCCACACAGAGTCTCAGAGTCTCAACTCCACTCAGATACTCCACTCTTGGAGGGCACACACAAAGTAGTGTGCACATCAGGACCCAGGGGAAGGAGCAGTGACCCTGTAGGAGAATGACCAGAACTACCTGCTACTTTTAGAGGGTCTCCTGCAGAGGCAGGTGGTGGCTGTGGCTGTGGCTCACCGTGAGGACAACGACACTGGCAGCAGAAGTTCTGGGAAATACTCCTTGGTGTGTGCCCTCCCAGAGTCCGCCATTAGCCCCACCAAGAGCAAGGTAGGCTCCAGGGCTGGGTCACCTCAGGCCAAACAACCAACAGGGAGGGAACCCAGCCCCATGCATCAGCAGACAAGCGGATTAAACTTTTTATTAAAGTTTTATTTAATCCGTAGACAAGCGGATTAAAGCTCTGCCCACCAAAGCAACACCCAGCTCTACCCACCACCAGTCCCTCCCATCAGGAAGCTTGCACTAGCCTCTAAGATAGACTCATCCACTGGAGAGCAGACAGCAGAAGCAAGAAGAACTACAATTCTGCAGCCTGTGGAAGGAAAACCACATTCACAGAAAGATAGACAAAATGAAAAGGCAGAGGACTTTATACCAGATCAAGGAACAAGATAAAAGCCCAGAAAAAAAACGAAATGAGGTGGAGATAGGGAACCTTCCAGAAAAAGAATTCAGAATAATGATAGTGAAGTTGAGCCACGACCTTGGAAAAAAAAAGGAGGCAAAGATCGAGAAGATGCAAGAAATGTTTAACAAGGACCTAGAAGAATTAAAGAACAAACAAACAGAGGTGAACAATGTAATAACTGAAATGAAAAATACACTAGAAGGAATCAGTAGCAGAATAACTGTGGCAGAAGAACGGATAAGTGACCTGGAAGACAGAGAGGTGGAAATCACTGCCATGGAACAGAATAAAGAAAAAGAATGAAAATAAACGAAGACACCCCAAGAGTCCTCTGGGACAACATTAAACGCAACAACATTCGCATTATAGGGGTCCCAGAAGGAGAAGAGAGAGAGAAAGGACCCGAGAATATATTTGAAGAGATTATGGTCAAAAACTTCCCTAGCATGGGAAAAGAAATAGCCACCCAAGTCCAGAAGCACAGAGTGTCCCAGGCAGGATAAACCAAAGGAGAAAAATGACAAGACACATAGTAATCAAATTGACAAAAATTAACGACAAAGAAAAATGATTGAAAGCAGCAAGGGAAAAATGACCAATAACATACAAGGGAACTCCCATAAGGATAACAACTGATTTCTCAGCAGAAAATCTACAAGCCAGAAGGAAGTGGCATGATAAATTTAAAGTGATGAAAGGGAAGAACCTACAACCAAGAGTACTCCACCCTGCAAAGAGCTCATTCAGATTTGATGGAGAAATCAAAAGCCTTACAGACAAGCAAAAGCTAAGAGAATTCAGCACCATGAAACCAGCTCTACACCAAATGCTAAAGGAACTTCTCTAAGTGGGAAACACAAGAGAAGAAAAGGACCCACCAAGACAAACCCATAACAATTAAGAAAATAGTAGTAGGAACATACATATCGATAATTACCTTAAACGTGAATGCACTAAATGTTCCAACCAAAAGACACAGGCTCGCTGAATGGATACAAAAACAAGACCCATATATATGCTGTCTACAAGAGATCCATTTCAGACCTAGGGACACATACAGACTCAAAGTGAGGCGATGGAAAAATATACTCTATGCAAATGAAAATCAAAAGAAAGCTGGAGTAGCAATACTCATATCAGATAAAATAGACTTTAAAATAAAGAATGTTACAAGAGACAAGGAAAGACACTACATAATGGTCAGGGGATCAATCCAAGAAGAAGATATAACAATTATAAATATATATGTACCCAAAATAGGAGCACCTCAATGTATAAGGCAACTGCTAACAGCTATAAAAGAGGAAATCGACAGTAACACAATAATAGCGGGGGACTTTAACAGCTCACTTACACCAGTGGAGATCAGCCAGACAGAAAATTAATAAGGAAACACAAGCTTTAAATGACACAATAGACCAGATAGAGTTAATTGATATTTATAGGACATTCCATCCAAAAAGAGCAGATTACACGTTCTTCTCAACTGCACACGGAACATTCTCCAGGATAGATCACATCTTGGGTCACAGATAAAGCCTCAGTAAATTTAAGAAAACTGAAATCATATCAAGCAGCTGTTCCGACCACAATGCTATGAGATTAGAAATCAATTACACGGAAAAAAAGTAAAAAACACAAACACATGGAGGCTAAACAATACGTTACTAAATAACCAAGAGATCACTGAAGAAATCAAAGAGGAAATCAAAAACTACCTAGAGACAAACGACAACAAAAACACGATGATCCAAAACCTATGGGATGCAGCAAAAGGAGTTCTAAGAGGGAAGTTTATAGCAATACAAGCCTACCTCAAGAAACAAGAAAAATCTCAAATAAACAATCGAACCTTACACCTAGAGGAACTAGAGAAAGAAGAACAAAACCCAAAGTTAGTAGAAGGAAAGAAATCATAGACATCAGAGCAGAAATAAAGGAAATAGAAACAAAGAAAACGAAAGCAAAGATCAATAAAACTAAAAGCTGGTTCTTTGAGAAGATAAGCAAAAATGATCAACCTTTAGCCAGACTTAAGAAAAAGAGGGAGAAGACGCAAATCAACAAAATTAGAAGTGAAAAAGCAGAAGTTACAACAGACACCACAGGAATACAAAGCATCCTAAGAGACTACTACAAGCAACTCTAGGCCAATAAAATGGACAATCTGGAAGAAATGGACAAATTCTTAGAAAGGGATAACCTTCTAAGACTGAACCAGGAAGAAATAGAAAATATGAACAAACCTATCGCAAGCAATGAAATTGAAACTGTGATTAAAAATCTTCCAACAAACAAAAGTTCAGAACCAGATGGCATCACAGGTGAATTCTATCAAACATTTAGAGAAGAGCTAACACCCAACCTTCTCAAATTCTTCAAAACAATTGCAGGGGAAGGAACACTCCCAAACTCATTCTATGAGACCACCATCACCCTGATACCAAAATCAGACAGAGATACTACAAGGAAAGAAAATTATAGACCAATATCACTGATGAATATAGATGTAAAAATCCTCAACAAAATACTAGCAAACAGAATCGAACAACACATTAAAAGGATCATACACCATGATCAAGTGGGGTTTATCCCAGGGATGCAAGGATTCTTCAATATACACAAATCAATGTGATACACCATATTAACAAATTGTAGAATAAAACCATATGATCATCTCAAAAGATGAAGGAAAAGATTTTGAGAAAATTCAACACTCATTTACGATAAAAACTCTGCAGAGTGTGGGCATAGAGGGAAACTACCTCAACATAATAAAGGCCATATATGACAAACCCACAGCAAACAGCATTCTCAATGGTGAAAAACTGAAAGCGTTTCCTCTAAGATCAGGAACAAGACGAGGATGTCCACTCTCACCACTGCTATTCAACATAGTTTTGGAAGTCCTAGCCATGGCAATCAGAGAAGAAAAAGAAATAAAAGGAATACAAAAAGGAAAAGAAGAAGTAAAATTGTCACTGTTTGCAGATGACATGATATCATAGATAGAGAATCCTAAAGATGCCACCAGAAAACCACTGGAGCTAATCAATGAATTTGGTAAAGTTGGAGGATACAAAATTAATGCACAGAAATTGCTTGCATTCCTCTACACTAACAATGAAAGATCAGAAAGAGAAATTAAGGAAACAATCTCATTACCACTGCAACAATAAGAATAAAATACCTAGGAATAAACCTACCTAAGGAAGTAAAAGACCTGTACTCAGAAAACTAAAAGACACTGAAGAAAGAAATCAAAGATGATATAACAGATGGAGACATATACCATGTTCTCGGATTAGAAGAATCAATATTGTGAAAATGACTATACTACCCAAAGCAATCTACAGATTCAATGCAATCCCGATCAAAATACCTTTGGCATTTTCTACAGAACAAGAAAAAAAAAATCTTAAAATTTGTAGGGAGACACAAAAGAACCTGGATAGCCAAAGCAGTCTTGAGGGGGGAAAAAAAGAGCTGGAGGAATCAGACTTCCAGACTTCAGACTATATTACAAAGCTAGAGTAATCAAGATAATATGGTACTGACACAAAAACAGAAATATAGGTCAATAGAACAGGATAGAAAGCACAGAGATAAACCCACGTACCTATGGTTCACTAATGACAAAGGAGGCAAGGGTATACAATGGAGAAAAGACAGTGTCTTCAGCAAGTGGTGCTGGGAAAACTGGACAGTTACATGTAAAAGAATGAAATTAGTACACTCCCTAACACCATACACAAAAATAAACTCAAAATGGATTAGAGACCTAAATATAAGACCAGCCACTACAAAACTCTTAGAGGAAAACATAAGCAGAACAGTCTATGACATAAATCACAGCAAGATCCTTTTTGACCCACCTCCTAGAGAAATGGAAATAAAAACAAAAATAAAAAAATGGGACCGAATGAAACATAAATAATTTTGCGCAGCAAAGGAAAACATAAGCAAGATGAAAAGACAACCATCAGAATGGGAGAAAATATTTTCAAATGAAGCAAATGGCAAAGGATTAATCTCCAAAAAGCAGCTCATGTAGCTCAATATAACAAAACCAAACAACCCAATCCAAAAATGGGCAGAAGACCTAAATAGACATTTCTCCAAAGAAGATATACAGGTTGCCAACAAACACATGAAAGGATGCTGAACATCACTAATCATTAGAAAAATGCAAATCAAAACTACAGTGAGGTATCACCTCACACCAGTCAGAATGGCCATCATCAAAAAATCTACCAACAATAAATGCTGGAGAGGCATTTATTGGAGAAAAGGGAACCCTCTTGCACTGTTGGTGGGAATGTAAATTGATATAGCCACTAGGGAGAACGGTATGGGGGTTCCTTAAAAACTAAAAATAGAACTACCATACAACCCAGCAAACCCACTCCTGGATATTTACCCTGAGAAAACCATAATTCAAAAAGAGTTATGTACCACAATGTTCACTCTAGCTCTATTTACAATAGCCAGGACATGGAAGCAACCTAAGTGTCCATCAACAGATAAATGGATAAAGAAGATGTGGCACATATATATACAATGGAACATTATTCAGCCATAAAAAGAAACGAAATTGAGTTATTTTTAGTGAGGTGGATGGATCTAGAGTCTGTCCTACAGAGTGAAGTAAGTCAGAAAGAGAAAAACAAATACCGTATGCTAACACATATATATGGAATCTTAAAAAAAAAGTTTATGAAGAACCTAGGGGCAGGAAAGGATTAAGGACACAGACGTAGAGAAAGGACTTGAGGACATGGGGAGAGGGAAGGGTAAGCTGGGACAAAGTGAGAGTGGTATGGACATATATACACTACCAAATGTAAAATTGATAGCTACTGGGAAGCAACCACATAGCACAGGGAGATCAGCTCTTTGCTTTGTGACCACCTAAAAGGGTGGGATAAGGGAGTGAGAGGGAGGTGCAAGAGGGAGGGGATATGGTGTTATATGTATACGCACAGCTGATTCACTTTTTTATACAGCAGAAACTAACACACAATTGTAAAGCAATTATACTCCAATAAAGATGTAAAAGAAAAAAAAAAGCCCAGAGATAAACCTACACACCTATGGCCCACTAATCTATGACAAAGGAGGCAAGGGTATAAAAAGGAGAAAAGAAAGTCTCTTCAATAAGTGGTGCTGGGAAAAATGGACAGCTACATGTAAAAGAATGAAATTAGAACACTCCCTAACACCATACACAAAAAATAAACTCAAAATGGATTAGAGACCGAAATGTAAGACCGGACACTATAAAACTCTTAGAGGAAAACATAGGAAGAATACTCTTTGACATAAATCACAGCAAGATCTTTTTTGATCCACCTCCTAGAGTAATGGAATTAAAAAAAAATAAACATATGGGAGCAAATGAAACCTAAAAGCTTTTGCAAAGCAAAGGAAACTACAAACAAGACGAAATGACAACCCTCACAATGGGAGAAAATATTTGCAAACGAATCAATGGACAAAGGAGTAATCTCCAATGTATATAAACAGCTCATGCAGCTCAACAGTAAAAAAACAAACAACCCAATCCAAAAATGGGCAGATGACGTAAATAGACATTTGTCCCAAGAAGACATACAGATGACCAAGAAGCACATGAAAAGCTGCTCAACATCACTAATTATTAGAGAAATATAAACCAAAACTACAATGAGGTATCACCTCACACGAGTTACAATGGGCATCATCAGAAAATCTACAAGCAACAAATGCTGGAGAGGGTGTGGAGAAAAGGGAACCCTCTTACACTATTTGTGGGAATGTAAATTGATACAGTCACTATGGAGAACAGCATGGAGGTTCCTTAAAATACTAAAAATAGAATTACCATATGACCCAGCAATCCCACTACTGGCCATATACCCAGAGAAATCCATAATTCAAAAAGACATATTCACCACAATATTCATTGCAGCACTATTTACAATAGCCAGGTCATGGAAGCAACCTAAATGCCCATAGACAGACGAACAGAAAAGATGTGCTACATATATAAAATGGAATATTACTCAGCCATAAAAAGGAATGAAATTGGGTCATTTGTAGAGACGTGGATAGATCTAGAGACTGGCATACAGAGTGAAGTAAGTCAGAAAGAGAAAAACAAATATCGTATATTAACACATACATGTGGAACCTAGAAAAATGGTAAAGATGAACCGGTTTGCAAGGCAGAAATAGAGACACAGATGTAGAGAACAAATGTATGGACACCAAGGGGGGAAAGTGGCAGGGTGGTGGTGGTGGGATGAATTGCGAGCCTGGGATTGACATATATACACTTATATGTATAAAATAGGTAACCAATAAGAGCCTGCTGTATAAAAAAATGAATAAAATAAATTCAAAAATTAAAAAATAAATAATACTTAAAAAAATAAAGCAGAAAAAAAAGTTCTGTCCTTCCCATAGACGTATTTATATGAATGAATTATTTCCATGCTTATATCCATAAATACAAAAAGAGGAATAAAACTTACCTTGAACCAAAAAAGAAAAAAAAAAAAAACAGAACCCACTGGTCATACAGAGGAAAACACTATCAGGGCACTTGCTCCAGTGGTAAACAATTCTGAAGTTGGTCACAGGTGGGAATCATCTCCCATGCAGCCAGCAGCCCCCACACGAGGAGCGTCCTCATTGCAAAGCTGGGGGACCGTGAGGAGGCGTCTCTGAGTAAACGTGAGCTGAGCCCCAGGCCAGCTGCTGCTGAACTTTTCCCACCCTTCCCAGGTAAAACACCTCAATGTGTGCAAAGACTTTAAAAACTAGAGGAAGGGGCTTGGAGTCACACCAGCGACAGCACGCAGGCCGACTTGGTGCCTGCAGGCCAGCCAGGATGGTCCAGGCCCCGGGCGCTCGTTTGGAAGCTTTCCATTTCCCTGCCTGAGGTACCCCTCCTGTCCCGGCCCCCACTGCTTTTGTCCTTCCTCACCTCTGCCCGGGGAGAAATTCCAGCAGCAAGTATGGGTGACACATCCTCTTCTTTAGCAGGTGGCAGCCCGGCAACTCCTGCAGAAAGTCCAGCAGAGCCCCAGTCACACCGGGCCACTCATAGAGCCGTGGGCCCTACTCCCTCCCACCAGCCCAACCCCGAGACTGCTGACGGGGCAGAGAATATGGCGTCAGGCACAGCTGCAGAGGCTTTTGCTGCCTGGAGGGGTGTTTATATTGACCTCAACCCAGGCACACCTGGGAAGGGCTGGCCGGCCGGGTCAGGCTGCCCAGGTCAGCCAATCCTCGCCCCTCAGGGGCTCAGAGTTGCAGAAAATGGGTCTTGCTGCACCAGCCAGATCCAAGGAACAGGTGTAGGGTCCCGAGAGTCAGGATAGATAAGGGGCGGCAGCCCTGCCTTGTTTTCTAATCATTTTATCTGGTCCATGAGTGGGAGACAACTTCAAGAAGAACCTCTGCTAATGAGAGGAACTCAGGAGTCAGGGAGAGGAGGGGTGGTGGGTGGAGACAGAGGCCTGGTGCCCCGGCTGCAGTGGAAGCCCCTGGAAGACCAGGCAGAGGGAGGCTGCACAGAGTGAAGCCTAGGGTCACAGACCTGTTGGAGCTGCTGTTTGTTAGTTCAAGCTCTGCTCTGAGGTGCTCTGTGTCAGCTCTGAGTGACAGGTGTGCTGGGGGTGCTCTGCAATGAGGGCTATGTGCACGGATCCTGTGTGCCCAGCCCTGCCGGGGTACCTGTCCACGGGAGCTCCATATCCAGGGAGGGGCCTGCCAACGAGAGCCCCGTGGGCTGCTGCGTACCTGCCCAGGTGAGCTCCATATCCTGGAAGGGGCCTGACCATGAGGGCCCCATGGGCTACTGGGTACCTGCCCAGGTGAGCTCCATATCCTGGGAGCGGCCTAAGCACCAGAGCCCCATGGGCTGCTGGGGACCTGCCCAGGTGAGCTCCATATCCTGGGAGGGGCCTGACCACAAGAGCCCCGTGGGCTGCTGGGGACCTGGTAGAGGACGCCAGGACAGTCAGTGAAGCCACAGAGGATATACATCTAGTAGTTCCTAATTCCTACACCCTGCTGGTCATTCTACCATCCACCAGGACATGGCATTCTGTATTAGACTTTAATGATGCCTTCTTCTGTATTCCATTAGTCCCAGAGTCACAAGAAATTTTGGCTGTGAGTGGCAGGACTCAACATACAACAAAAACAATACTGCTGGGCCGTCCTGCCCCAGGGGTTCAAAAATTTCCACACCATCTTTGGGGAAACGTTAGCTAAAGACCTAAAAGATCTACCTCTGGAGAAGGGAACCCTCCTTCAATATGCAGATGACATTCTGATCACCAGCCCGACTAAGGAGGCCTCTGAACTACCTAGCCAATAAAAGATAGAAGGTGTCCAAGGAAAAGGCTCAAATATCACAAACTAAGGTGGCCTTCCTGGGCTTCATTCACACAGAAGGTCGGAGAAGCCCACCCCAGGAAAGGGAAGAAGCCATTTGCAGCCTCAGCCTTCCTGAAACTAGAAGACAGCTTAGGGGTTCCTGGGGAGACCGGGGTTTGCTGCATCTGGATCCCTAACTACAGTCTAATAGCTGGGCCTCTATATGAAACACTGAAAGGAAAAGATGATGATCCTTTTGAATAGAATCCAGAAGTGGCCTTTCAAGATTGGAAAGAGCAGTCAATTCAGACCCTGGCCCTGGACCTCCCTAAGTTAGCTAAACCCTTTGACCTTTACATTCCTGGTCCAAGGCGAATCGCCCTTGGAGTATTAGTGCAAAAACTGGGACCACTTGAAATGGAACAATGCAAGAATGCCCTCCAGGCATTGGCCAGCCACCCCATCCAACCAGGATACTGGGGGTATCTAAAAACCTGGAAATCAGCAGCCCGCAAGGCCAGCTCCCTCCTAAGGGAAAAGGACGCCACTTGGTGATCCTAACCACCCACCATGCCCTGAAGTTGCAGGGATTGCTCCGTGGGCACAATGACCTCGAGTGAGGAGGCCCTCCAACACCAACCTCCAGAGAGACAACCTGGGGCAATGGGCCCCCATGACGACTCGTGTGACCATCACTTGACCTGGAGCTTCTCTCAGAAAACAACAAGAGTGTGCCCCAAAAGAGCAGACTATTGCTTACAGGACTTACTGCACCCAGAGCGGAGCTAATAAACTTGGCAGGGGAACCATAAATAACGCTGCTACCATAGAAAAGCCTACAGACACTGTGGAGACGGCGGCCAGTGAGACCGGCTGTACTCCTGGCTACTTCAAAAGGCCGTTGACTGAGTGGCCGTCATGGTCCTGGATCACCACCGGCCCTGGACTGTCTGGGAGTTGAGCAAGCAGGGCTCTGACACCTGGTGCTGTTTGTACGTTAATTCAGTGGCCTAACTGAAGAAAGTGCAGACTACTGGTCAGAGCATCTAGGCTGGCAGAAACCGTCAGTCTAAGGGGGCCGAACCAATGTGGAGCAGGGTAAAACCGCCCACCCCCCCCAGCGTCTCTGCACATCTCTTTCTTGGACCCTTAAAGGTCATTAGAATCTATAAAACTTCCAATGCTGGTGCTCAGGCAGACGAGCAGTGAGGGAGGAGGCCTGCGGACAATCAACCTCACCTGGAGGCTGCTGGGGAGAAGTCCTGCCCCTCCCCCCGGGTATGAGGACACCCAACTCAGCATGAAGCATTTACAGAAGACGTGTCTGCACCCTCAGCGCCCCAAGAATGAGGAATGGGACAAAAGGCAGAGGAGGGCTTTGTCACTGGCAAAGCCCATTAAAAATTCCTGGGAGATAAAAATAGAATCTGGGCAATAAAATAAAGTCTAACCATTTTTTCCTTTGTGCTTTGTCTAATTTCACTTGCTCCTAGGTTTCCACAGGCAGAGGTCCCACACCCGACACTTCAGACCCGATTTCCTAGTGCAAAATGGCTGGGCCGACACCTCAGCTCGTGGGGCCCTGTGCAGACTCTGCGACATAGAGCCTGAGCTCCAGCCAACCCGGCCCTCGAGAGCTCCGCCCCCTCCCTCCCGCTGATGCTGACAGGATCCCTACACAGCAGCCCGGCCCACAACCCGCAGGGGAGCACACACTCTCACCTCTCCATTCTCTGATCAAAATATAAAGTTTTCCTTTGCTTCTGAACCAAAGTCAGTCTCGATCTGTTGGTTCCAATGACACTGGGCAGGGAGACCCTTGTTGGGGCCCACTCTGCAGGATCAGTAACAGAATTTGAGAACATTGTAACTTCAATGAACAGATGGGTGAGCCAAACTGTAATTAACATAGAGCAGTGTATAAGACTCGTGTAAAATAAGATGTTTCTAACACTTCCATTTGATATTTCCATCACTTTATTATAAGCAAGTTCAGTGGAGGGTTTTGTCTTATTTGTCAGGTCATCAGTAGAGAAATGCAGTGATTTCTTTCCAAGGATGTACATCTAATAATCTTGGTTGAAGTTTCAACCTTGTTTTGAATGATTTTCCATTGAAAATGATACCTCTCTTTCAGCTCCTAGATTTCTGAGAAGTATAAAATCTTATATTTTTTATTACCAAAGGGGAAAGGTGGGAGGAGGGATAAATTAACAGTTTCAGATTAACATATACGCACTGCTATGTATAAAATATATCATCAACAAGGAACTACTGTATAGCACAGGGAACTATACTCAATATTTTGTAATGACCCCTAAGGGGAAATAATCTGAAAAACAAAAGATATCTATATCGACATCATCTATCAACTACAGAAAAAATGGAAAATAAAGGAGGCCAATGGTGAGCGTTTTTGAACCTGAAGACTTCAATCATCTAAAGTTCGGACTCTGCCTACGGCCCAAGTCCCTTAATGAACACACATGTACCAGTAGCTTAAAAATTCCCCAGATTGGATTTCGGGAAGACACTGATTTGGAAAAATCCCTTGTGCTCTCCTTACATACACGGGACCTTTCCTACAGCTAAAACATGCCTGTGACACCCAGAAGATGCAACACGGTTGGATCAGGAAGATTTTGGAAAAGGCACCAAAACTCCTAATTTCCTGTTTGTTGGGTTCACGCCTCCAGCCTTTTTCCTTAAAATCTCCCCACTTGAGGATGTCAGCACCTTCAACATCCAGTTGCACAGAAATTGGAATTTGTCCAAAGGAAGAAGGGGAAGGAGGAGAAACAAGGAGAGCCAAGCCCTAGATGTTCGGAGAGGCACATGTCACTCTACTTTCCAGTCAGGAAGAAGAATTAAGCAAAGGCTTAGCCTGCCACCGGGAACCAGAGTAGGGCCAGAAGCAAACCAGCGGTTCTGCGGAAAGCTCCCAAAAAAGCGAGTTGAAAAATGGAGCTCAGGGGCACTGCAATTCACAAACCTGCAGAGTTATAAATGATAACTCTCGTCCACAAATATATTGAGGGAAGGCAACGAAGAGGATTTGAAATCAAGGCAGAATTGCAGGAAACAGATTTCAGGAGTTAGATTCGGATCGCCCCTAAAGCACATGAAAAGCAGCAAAACGTCGACAATGATGCACTTGGACAAAAAGAGCATATGCGTTTTTTTCTGAATGAATTCAGGAAAAAACCCATAGGCCCTTTTTGGCAAACCAAGCAAGCCGGAAATGCAATTCAGCACTACAAAGAAGTCTGACTTCCGTTCGGTCAAAATGGCCTTCCTAAAAAAGTGTAAAACAAGAAATGCAGGAGAGGACAGGGAGGAAAGGGAGCCTTGTTACACTGATGGGTGGGATGTAAATTGCCAATGACGACTCTGGAGAAGGGTATGGTGTTTCCTAAAACATCTAAAAAACACAGCTAGAGAGAAAGGGGCACATCCACTCATGGGGGTATAAATTGGGAAAACTAAAATTCAGCAAGACACAGGCACCCCAAACTTTAGGGCTGCTCTATTGACAAAAACCTCCACTTAATTCCACCATAAATATCCCAGGAAAGATAAAAATGGATAAAGAAGTTCTGGTCCATATGTAAAATGTAATATCACTCGGGCGTGAAATCAATATCATAAGGCTAGTAGCAGCATGATGAGTGGATTTAGGTACGACGATTCTAAGTGAAATAAGTCACACAGAAAAAGACACTTATCATAAGATATCACTAACAGAGAGAATGTAAAAAGCGCTACACTTGAACGGAATTACAAAACAGAACAGACTCACACAATTAGAAAACACACTATGGTTGCTTAACGGGAAAGGTGAGGTGGGGTGATGCATAAAACAAGGATTTCAAAATAGCTCAGATAACGTTCCATAAACCCAATATGTTATATACAAGACCTACTCCTTGCTCACAGAACTGGACTCAACACACCCTATTCACCGCAAAAGAATATATCTGACTAGTAAGAATCTTAAAACCTATGTATTGATATATCTATGGAAGTGAGTCAAGTGGGTGTAAAGCGGCATAAACACAGCAGTGAAAAGCAGCTAAACCCCATTAAAAAAATAAATTACTTTTAAAAACCCGTGAAACAGAGACAGTGAAAGAAAGAAATTCTTAAAAAATTAGTTCGGGGGCTGTTATGCAACCTGGATTGACCATATCTAGACACACAACTGGATGAGAAATAAGGGTGGACAGTCTTCGGGCTGAGAGGTTTGGTGAGGCTGGGGGAGCAAACGCAGACCCTAACACGTACCCTAATCCTAATCCGTACACTAAACCGAGCCCTATCACTAACACTAACCCTAACCCTAACCCTAACCCATACTCTACACAGTACCCGAAGGCTTCCCCGAACCCATACCCTAAGCCGTACCCTAAGCCTAACCCTAAGCCTAACCCTAACCCTAGGCTACCCTTGACTGCTTCTGCCTCCAATAGATTTCCTAAGCACTAGTGTTTTAAGGAACAGCTTAAAAAGAGAATCCTAAAGTGATTTCTTTATAATGGGAGTGTTCCTTATCTTATCCTAGTGTCTAAACTCTTCTCCATGGCTGGACCCCCAAATAATATTCCTTTACGTGCTAAGGGGTATCTAGAGAGTGGGATAGGTTTAATAACTACCCTAACCCTAATGCGTACCCTAACCCTAACCCCTACCCTAACCCTAACACGTACCCTAATCCTAAAAATTACCCTAAACCGAGCCCTAACCCTAACACTAACCCTAAACCTAACCCTAACCCATACCCTACGCCGTACCCGAAGCCCTCCCCGAACCCGTACCCTAAGCCGTACCCTAAGCCTAACCCTAACCCTAGGCTACCCTTGACTGCTTCTGCCTCCAGTAGATTTCGTAAGCACTAGTGTTTTAAGGAACAGCTTAAAAAGAGAATCCTAATGTGATTTCTTTATAATGTGTGTGTTCCTTATATTATCTTAGTGTCTAAACTCTTCTCCATGGGTGGACCCCCAAATAATATTCCTTTACGTGCTAAGGTGTATCTAGAGAGTGGGATAAGTTTAATAACTACACTAACTCTAACGCGTACCCTAACCCTAACCCCTACCCTAACACTAACACGTACCCTAATCCTAACCCGTACCCTAAACCGAGCCCTAACCCTAACACTAACCCTAACCCTAACCCTAACCCATACCCTACGCCGTACCCGAACCCCTCTCCGAACCCGTACCCTAAGCCGTACACTAAGCCTAACCGTAACCCTAGGCTACCCTTGATTCCTTCTGCCTCCAATAGATTTCCTAAGCACTAGTGTTTTAAGGAACAGCTTAAAAAGAGAATCCTAATGTGATTTCTTTATAATGGGTGTGTTCCTTATCTTATCCTAGTGTCTAAACTCTTCTCCATGGCTGGACCCACAAATAATATTCCTTTACGTGCTAAGGGGTATCTAGAGAGTGGGATAGGTTTAATCACTACCTTAACCCTAACACGTACACTAACCCTAACCACTACCCTAACCCTAACACATACCCTAATCCTAACCCATACCCTAAACCGAGCCCTAACCCTAACACTAACCCTAACCCTAACCCTAACCCATACCCTATGCAGTACCCGAAGCCCTCCCCGAACCCGTACCCTAAGCCGTACCCTAACCCTAACCCTAAGCCTAACCCTAACCCTAGGCTACCCTTGACTGCTTCTGCCTCCAATAGATTTCCTAAGCACTAGTGTTTTAAGGAACAGTTTAAAAAGAGAATCCTAATGTGATTTCTTTATAATGGTTGTGTTCCTTATCTTATCCTAGTGTCTAAAGTCTTCTCCATGGCTGGACCTCCAAATAATATTCCTTTACGTGCTAAGGGGTATCTAGAGACTGGGAAAGGTTTAATAACTACCCTAACCCTAACGCGTACCATTACCCTAACCCCTACCCTAACCCTAACACGTACCCTAATCCTAACCAATACCCTAAACCGAGCCCTAACCCTAACAGTAACCCTAACCCTAACCCATACCTTACGCCGTACCCGAAGCCCTCCCCAAACCCGTACCCTAAGCCGTACCCCAAGCCTAACCCTAACCCTAGGCTACCCTTGACTGCTTCTGCCTCCAATAGATTTCCTAAGCACTAGTGTTTTAAGGAACAACTTAAAAAGAGAATCCTAATGTGATTTCTTTATAATGGGTGTGTTCCTTATCTTATCCTAGTGTCTAAACTCTTTTCCATTGCTGGACCCCCAAATAATATTCCTTTACGTGCTAAGGTGTATCTAGAGAGTGGGATAGGTTTAATAACTACCTTAACTCTAACGCGTACCCTAGCCCTAACCAATACCCTAACCCTAACACGTACCCTAAACCGAGACCTAACCCTAACACTAACCCTAACCCTAAGCCTAACCCATACCCTACGCCGTACCCGAACCCCTCCGCGAACCCGTACCCTAAGCCGTACCCTAACCCTAACCATAAGCCGAACCCTAACCCTAGGCTACCCTTGACTGCTTCTGCCTCCAATAGAATTCCTAAGCACTAGTGTTTTAAGGAACAGCTTAAAAAGAGAATCCTAATGTGATTTCTTTATAATGGGTGTGTTCCTTATCTTATCCAAGTGTCTAAACTCTTCTCCATTGCTGGACCTCCAAATAATATTCCTTTACGTGCTAAGGGTTATCTAGAGAGTGGGATAGGTTTAATCACTACCCTAATCTAACAAGTACACTAAACCTAACCACAACCCTAACCCTAACACGTACCCTAAACCAAACACGTACCCTAAACGGAGCCCTAACCCTAACACTAACCCTAACCCTAACTCTAACCCATACCCAACGCCATACCCGAAGCCGTCCCCGAACCCGTACCCTAAGCCGTACCCTAAACCTAACCCTAAGCCTAACCCTAACCCTAGGTTACCCTTGACTGCTTCTGCCTCCAATAGATTTCCTAAGCACTAGTGTTTTAAGGAACAGCTTAAAAAGAGAATCCTAATGTGATTTCTTTATAATGTGTGTGTTCCTTATCTTATCCTAGTGTCTACACTCTTCTCCATGGCTGGACCTCCAAATAATATTCCTTTACGTGCTAAGGGGTATCTAGAGAGTGGGGTAGGTTTAATAACTACCCTAACCATAACGCGTACCATAACCCTAACCCCTTCCCTAACCCTAACACGTACCCTAATCCTAAACAATACCCTAAACCGAGCCCTAACCCTAACACTAAACCTAACCCTAACCCTAACCCATACCCTACGACGTACCCGAAGCCCTCCCCGAACCCGTACCCTAAGCCGTACCATAACCCTAACCCTAAGCCTAAGCCTAACCCTAACGCTAACCCTAACCCTAAACCTAACCCTAACCCTAACCCATACCCTACGCCATACCCGAAGCCCTCACCGAACCCGTACCCTAACCCTAACCCTAACCCTAGGCTACCCTTGACTGCTTCTGCCTCCAATAGAATTCCTAAGCACTAGTGTTTTAACAAACAGCTTAAAAAGAGAATCCTAATGTGATTTCTTTATAATGGGTGTGTTCCTTATCTTATCCAAGTGTCTAAACTCTTCTCCATGGCTGGACCTCCAAATAATATTCCTTTACGTGCTAAGGGGTATCGAGAGAGTGGGATAGTTTTAATAACTACCCTAACCCTAACACGTACCCTAACCCTAACGCTTACCCTAACCCTTACCCCTACCCTAACCCTAACACATACCCTAATCCTAACCCGTACCCTAAACCGAGCCCTAACCCTAACACTAACCCAAACCCTAACCCTAACCCATACCTTACGCCGTACCCGAACCCCTCCCCGAACCCGTACCCTAAGCCGTACCCTAAGTCTAACCCTAAGCCTAACCCTAACCCTAGGCTACCCTTGACTGCTTCTGCCTCCAATAGATTTCCTAAGCACTAGTGTTTTAAGGAACAGCTTAAAAAGAGAATCCTAATGTGATTTCTTTATAATGGGTGTGTTCCTTATCTTATCCTAGTATCTCAACACTTCTCCATGGCTGGACCCCCAAATAATATTCCTTTACGTGCTAAGGGGTATCTAGAGAGTGGGATAGGTTTAATAACTACCCTAAACCTAACACGAACCCTAACCCTAACGCGTACCCTAACCCTAACCCGTACCCTAACCCTAACACGTACCATAATCCTAACCCGTACGCTAAACTGAGGCCTATCCCTAACACTAACCCTAATCCTAACCCTAACCCATACCCTACGCCGTACCCGAACCCCTCCCCGAACCCGTACCCTAAGCCGTACCCTAAGCCTAACCCTAAGCCTAACACTAACCCTAGGCTACCCTTGACTGCTTCTGCCTCCAATAGGTTTCCTAAGCACTAGTGTTTTAAGGAACAGCTTAAAAAGAGAATCCTAATGTGATTTCTTTATAATGGGTGTGTTCCTTATCTTATCCTAGTATCTAAACACTTCTCCATGGCTGGACCCCCAAATAATATTCCTTTACGTGCTAAGGGGTATCTAGAGAGTCGGATAGGTTTAATCACTACTGTAACCCTAACACGTACATTATCCCTAACCACTATCCTAACCCTAACACGTACCCTAATCATAAACCGTACCCTAAACCGAGCCCTAACCCTAACACTAACCCTAACCCTAACCCTAACCCATACCCTAGGCCGTACCCGAAGCCCTCCCCGAACCCGTACCCTAAGCCGTACGCTAACCCTAACCCTAAGCCTAAACCTAACCCTAAGCCTAACCCTAACCATAGGCTACCCTTGACTGCTTCTGCCTCCAATAGATTTCCTAAGCACTAGTGTTTTAAGAAACAGCTTAAAAAGAGAATCCTAATGTGATTTCTTTATAATGGGTGTGTTCCTTATCTTATCCTAGTGTCTAAACTCTTCTCCATGGCTGGACCCCCAAATAATATTCTTTATGTGCTAAGGGGTATCTAGAGAGTGGGATAGGTTTAATAACTACGCTAAAACTAACACGTACCCTAACCCTAACCCCTACCCTAACCCTAACACGTACCCTAATCCTAAACCGTACCATAAACAAAGCCCTAACCCTAACACTAACCCTAAACCTAACCCTAACCCATACCCTACGCCGTACCCGAAGCCCTCCCCGAACCCGTAGCCAAAGCCGTACCCTAAGCCTAACCCTAACCCTAGGCTACCCTTGACTGCTTCTGCCTCCAGTAGATTTCGTAAGCACTAGTGTTTTAAGGAACAGCTTAAAAAGAGAATCCTAATGTGATTTCTTTATAATGTGTGTGTTCCTTATATTATCTTAGTGTCTAAACTCTTCTCCATGGGTGGACCCCCAAATAATATTCCTTTACGTGCTAATGTGTATCTAGAGAGTATGATAGGTTTAATAGCTACCCTAACCCTAACACGTACCATAAACCTAACCCCTACCCTAACCCTAACGCGTAACCTAAACCTAACCCCTACCCTAACCCTAACACATACCCTAATCCTAACCCGTACCCTAAACCGAGCCCTAACCCTAACACTAACCCAAACCCTAAGCCTAACCCATACCTTACGCCGTACCCGAACCCCAACCCGAACCCGTACCCTAAGCCGTACCCTAAGCCTAACCCTAAGCCTAACCCTAACCCTAGGCTACCCTTGAATGCTTCTGCCTCCAATAGATTTCCTAAGCACTAGTGTTTTAAGGAACAGCTTAAAAAGAGAATCCTAATGTGATTTCTTTATAATGTCTGTGTTCCTTATATTATCTTAGTGTCTAAACTCTTCTCCATGGCTGGACCCCCAAATAATATTCCTTTACGTGCTAAGGGGTATCTAGAGAGAGGGATAGGTTTAATAACTACCCTAACCCTAACGCGTACACTAACCCTAACCCCTACCCTAACCCTAACACGTACCCTAATCCTAACCAATACCCTAAACCGAGCCCTAACCCTAACACTAACCATAACCCTAACCCTAACCCATACCCTACGCAATATCTGAAGCCCTCCCCGAACCCGTACACTAAGCCGTACCCTAAGCCTAACCCCAAGCCTAACCCTAACCCTAGACTACCCTTGACTACTTCTGCCTCCAATAGGTATCCTAAGCACTAGTGTTTTAAGGAACAGCATAAAAAGAGAATCCTAATGTGATTTCTTTATAATGGGTGTGTTCCTTATCTTATCCTAGTGTCTAAACTCTTCTCCATGGCTGGACCCGCAAATAATATTCTTTACGTGCTAAGGGGTATCTAGAGAATGGGATAGGTTTAATAACTACCCTAACCCTAACACGTAACCTAACCCTAACCCCTATCCTAACCCTAACACGTACCCTAATCCTAGACCGTACCCTAAACCGATCCCTAACCCTAACAGTAACCCTAACCCTAACCCTAACCGCCAAATAATATTCTTTATGTGCTATGGGGTATCTAGAGAGTGGGATAGCTTTAATAACTACCCTAAACCTAACACGTACCCTAACCCTAACCCCTACCCTAACCCTAACACGTACCCTAATCCTAAACCGTACCGTAAACAAAGCCCTAACCCTAACACTAACCCTAACCCTAACCCTAAACCATACCCTACGCCATACCCGAAGCCCTCCCGGAACCTGTACCCTAAGCCGTACCCTAACCCTAACCCTAAGCCTAACCCTAACCCTAGGCTACCCTTGACTGCTTCTGCCTCCAATAGATTTCCTAAGCACTAGTGTTTTAAGGAACAGTTTAAAAAGAGAATCCTAATGTGATTTCTTTATAATGTGTGTGTTCCTTATCTTATCCTAGTGTCTAAACTCTTCTCCATGCCTGGACCTCCAAATAATATTCCTTTACGTGCTAAGGGGTATCTAGAGAGTGGGATAGGTTTAATAACTACCCTAACCCTAACTCGTACCCTAACCCTAAACCCTACCCTAACCCTAACACTTACCCTAATCCTAACCAATACCCTAAACCGAGCCCTAACCTTAACACTAACCCTAACCCTAACCCTAACCCATATCCTACGCCATATCTGAAGCCCTCCCAAAACCCGTACCCTAAGCCGTACCCTAAGCCTAACCCTAAGCCTAACACTAACCCTAGACTACCCTTGAATTCTTCTGCCTCCAATAGATTTCCTAAGCACTAGTGTTTTAAGGAACAGCATAAAAAGAGAATCCTAATGTGATTTCTTTATAATGGGTCTGTTCCTTATCTTATCCTAGTGTCTAAACTCTTCTCCATGGCTGGACCCGCAAATAATATTCTTTACGTTCTAAGGGGTATCTAGAGAATGGGATAGGTTTAATAACTACCCTAACCCTAACACGTACCCTAACCCTAACCCCTATCCTAACCCTAACACGTACCCTAATCCTAGACCGTACCCTAAACCGATCCCTAACCCTAACAGTAACCCTAACCCTAACCCTAACCCATAACCTACGCCATACCCGAAGCCCTCCCCGAACCCGTACCCTAAGCAGTACCCTAAGCCTAACCCTAAGCCTAACACTAACCCTAGGCTACCCTTGACTGCTTCTGCCTCCAATAGATTTCCTAAGCACTAGTGTTTTAAGGAACAGCTTAAAAAGAGAATCCTAATGTGATTTCTTTATAAAGGGTGTGTTCCTTATCTTATCCTAGTGTCTAAACTCTTCTCCATGGCTGGACCCCCAAATAATATTCCTTTACGTGCTAATGTGTATCTAGAGAGTATGATAGGTTTAATAACTACCCTAACCCTAACACGTACCCTAACCCTAACCCCTACCCTAACCCTAACGCGTACCCTAATCCTAACCCGTACGCTAAACAGAGGCCTATCCCTAACACTAACCCTAATTCTAACCCTAACCCATAACCTACGCCGTACCCGAACCCCTCCCCGAACCCGTACCCTAAGCCGTACCCTAAGCCTAACCCTAAGCCTAACACTAACCCTAGGCTACCCTTGACTGCTTCTGCCTCCAATAGATTTCCTAAGCACTAGTGTTTTAAGGAACAGCTTAAAAAGAGAATCCTAATGTGATTCCTTTATAAGGGGTGTGTTCCTTATCTTATCCTAGTGTCTAAACTCTTCTCCATGGCTGGACCCCCAAATAATATTCCTTTACGTGCTAAGGGGTATCTAGAGAGTGGGATAGGTTTAATCACTACCCTAACCCTAACACGTACATTAACCCTAACCACTATCCTAACACGAACACCTACCCTAATCCTAACCCGTACCCTAAACCGAACCCTAACCCTAACACTAACCCTAACCCTAACCCTAACCCATACCCTACGCCGTACCCGAAGCCCTCTCCGAACCTGTACCCTAACCCGTACGCTAACCCTAACCCTAAGCCTAACCCTAACCCTAGGCTACCCTTGACTGCTTCTGCCTCCAATAGATTTCCTAAGCACTAGTGTTTTAAGGAACAGCTTAAAAAGAGAATCCTAATGTGATTTCTTTATAATGGGTGTGTTCCTTATCTTATCCTAGTGTCTAAACTCTTCTACATGGCTGGACCTCCAAATAATATTCCTTTACGTGCTAAGGGGTATCTAGAGAGTGGGATAGGTTTAATCACTACCCTAACTCTAACACGTACACTAACCCTAACCACGACCCTAACCCTAACACGTACCGTAATCCTAACCCGTAAGCTAAACCGAGCCCTAACCCTAACACTAACATTAACACTAACCCTAACCCATAACCTACGCCGTAACCGAAGCCCTCCCCGATCCCGTACCCTATGTCGTACCCTAACCCTATCCCTAAGCCTAACCCTAACCCTAGGCTACCCTTGACTGCTTCTGCCTCCAATAGATTTCCTAAGCACTAGTGTTTTAAGGAACAGCTTAAAAAGAGAATCCTAATGTGATTTCTTTATAATGGGTGTGTTCCTTATCTTATCCTAGTGTCTAAACTCTTCTCCATGGCTGGACCCCCAAATAATATTCTTTATGTGATAAGGGGTATCTATAGAGTGGGATAGGTTTAATAACTACCCTCACCCTAACGCTTACCCTAACCTTAACCCCTACCCTAACCCTAACACGTACCCTAATCCTAAACCGTACCGTAAACAAAGCCCTAACCCTAACACTAACCCTAACCCTAACCCTAACCCATACCCTACGCCATACACGAAGCCCTCCCGGAACCTGTACACTAAGCCGTACCCTAACCCTAACCCTAAGCCTAACCCTAACCCTAGGCTACCCTTGACTGCTTCTGCCTCCAATAGATTTCCTAAGCACTAGTGTTTTAAGGAACAGCTTAAAAAGAGAATCCTAATGTGATTTCTTTATAATGTGTGTGTTCCTTATCTTATCCTAGTGTCTAAACTCTTCTCCATGGCTGGACCCCCAAATAATATTCCTTTACGTGCTAAGGGGTATCTAGAGAGTGGGATAGGTTTAATAACTACCCTAACCCTAACGCGTATCCTAACCCTAACGCGTACCCTAACCCTAACCCCTACCCTAACCCTAACACGTACCCTAATCCTAACCCATACACTAAACCGAGGCATATCCCTAACACTAACCCTAATCCTAACCCTAACCCATACCCTACGCCGTACCCGAACCCCTCCCCGAACCCGTACCCTAAGCCGTACCCTAAGCCTAACCCTTACCCTAACACTAACCCTACGCTACCCTTGACTGCTTCTGCCTCCAATAGGTTTCCTAAGCACTAGTGTTTTAAGGAACAGCTTAAAAAGAGAATCCTAATGTGATTTCTTTATAATGGGTGTGTTCCTTATCTTATCCTAGTATCTAAACACTTCTCCATGGCTGGACCCCAAAATAATATTCCTTTACGTGCTAAGGGTTATCTAGAGAGTGGGATAGGGTTAATCACTACTGTAACCCTAACACGTACATTATCCCTAACCACTATCCTAACCCTAACACGTACCCTAATCCTAACACGTACCCTAAACTGAGCCCTAACCCTAACACTAACCCTAACCCTAACCCTAACCCATACCCTACGCCATATCCGAAGCCCTCCCCGAACCCGTACCCTAAGCCGTACCCTAAGCCTAACCCTAAGCCTAACCCTAACCCTAGACTACCCTTGACTTCTTCTGCCTCCAATAGATTTCCTAAGCACTAGTGTTTTAAGGAACAGCATAAAAAGAGAATCCTAATGTGATTTCTTTATAATGGGTGTGTTCCTTATCTTATCCTAGTGTCTAAACTCTTCTCCATGGCTGGACCCGCAAATAATATTCTTTACGTGCTAAGGGGTATCTAGAGAATGGGATAGGTTTAATAACTACCCTAACCCTAACACGTACCCTAACCCTAACCCCTATCCTAACCCTAACACGTACCCTAATCCTAGACTGTACCCTAAACCGAGCCCTAACCCTAACAGTAACCCTAACCCTAACCCTAACCCATAACCTACGCCATACCCGAAGCCCTCACCGAACCCGTACCCTAAGCAGTACCCTAAGACTAACCCTAAGCCTAACACTAACCCTAGGCTACCCTTGACTGCTTCTGCCTCCAATAGATTTCCTAAGCACTAGTGTTTTAAGGAACAGCTTAAAAAGAGAATCCTAATGTGATTTCTTTATAAAGGGTGTGTTCCTTATCTTATCCTAGTGTCTAAACTCTTCTCCATGGCTGGACCCCCAAATAATATTCCTTTACGTGCTAATGTGTATCTAGAGAGTATGATAGGTTTAATAACTACCCTAACCCTAACACGTACCCTAACCCTAACCCCTACCCTAACCCTAACGCGTACCCTAACCCTAACCCCTACCCTAACCCTAACACGTACCCTAATCCTAACCCGTACGCTAAACCGAGGCCTATCCCTAACACTAACCCTAATCCTAGCCCTAACCCATACCCTATGCCGTACCCGAACCCCTCCCCGAACCCGTACCCTAAGCCGTACCCTAAGCCTAACCCTAAGCCTAACACTAACCCTAGGCTAACCTTGACTGCTTCTGCCTCCAATAGGTTTCCTAAGCACTAGTGTTTTAAGGAACAGCTTAAAAAGAGAATCCTAATGTGATTTCTTTATAATGGGAGTGTTCCTTATCTTATCCTAGTATCTAAACACTTCTCCATGGCTGGACCCCCAAATAATATTCCTTTACGTGCTAAGGGGTATCTAGAGAGTGGGATAGGTTTAATCACTACTGTAACCCTAACACGTACATTATCCCTAACCACTATCCTAACCCTAACACGTACCCTAATGCTAACCCATACCCTAAACCGAGCCCTAAACCTAACACTAACCCTAACCCAAACCCTAACCCATACCCTACGCCGTACCCGAAGCCCTCCCCGAACCCGTACCCTAAGCCGTACGCTAACCCTAACCCTAAGCCTAACCCTAACCCTAGGCTGCCCTTGACTGCTTCTGCCTCCAATAGATTTGCTAAGCACTAGTGTTTTAAGGAAAAGCTTAAAAAGAGAATCCTACTGTGATTTCTTAATAATGGGTGTGTTCCTTATCTTATCCTAGTGTCTAAACACTTCTCCATGGCTGGACCTCCAAATAATATTCCTTTACTTGCTAAGGGTATCTAGAGAGTGGGATAGGTTTAATAACTACCCTAACGCTAACGTGTATCCTAACCCTAACCCCTACGCTAACCCTAACACGTACCCTAATCCTAACCAATACCTTAAACCGAGCCCTATCCCTAACACTAACCCTAACCCTAACCCTAAACCATACCCTACGCCGTACCCGAAGCCCTCCTCGAACCCGTACCCTAAGCCGTACCCTAATCCTAACCCTAAGCCTAAACCTAACCCTAGGCTCCCCTTGACGGCTTCTGCCTCGAATAGATTTCCTAAGCACTAGTGTTTTAAGGAAGAGCTTAAAAAGGGAATCCTAATGTGATTTCTTTATAATGGGTGTGTTCCTTATCTTATCCTAGTGTCTAAACTCTTCTCCAGGGCTGGACCCCCAAATAATATTACTTTACGTGCTAAGGGGTATCTAGAGAGTGGGATAGGTTTAATCACTACCCTAACCCTAACACGTACACTAACCCTAACCACTACCCTAACCCTAACACGTACCCAAATCCTAACCCGTAACCTAAACTGAGCCCTAACCCTAACACTAACACTAACACTAACCCAAACCGATACCCTACGCCGTACACGAAGCCCTCCCCGATCCCGTACCCTAAGCCGTACCCTAAGCCGTACCCTAACCCTAACCCTAAGCCTAACCCTAACCCTAGGCTACCCTTGACTGCTTCTACCTCCAATAGATTTACTAAGCACTAGTGTTTTAAGCAACAGCTTAAAAAGAGAATCCTAATGTGATTTCTTTATAATGGGTGTGTTCCTTATCTTATCCTAGTGTCTAAACACTTCTCCATGGCTGGACCCCCAAATAATATTCTTTATGTGCTAAGGGGTATCTAGAGAGTGGGATAGGTTTAATAACTACCCTAACCCTAACACGTACCCTAACCATAACCCCTACCCTAACCCTAACGCATACCCTAACCCTAACCCCTACCCTAACACTAACACGTACCCTAATCCTAAACAGTACCCTAAACCGAGCCCTAACCCTAACACTAACCCAAACCCTAACCCTAACCCATACCCTACGCCGTACCCGAACCCCTCCCCGAACCCGTACCCTAAGCCGTACCCTAAGCCTAACCCTAAGCCTAACCCTAACCCTAGGCTACCCTTGACTGCTTCTGCCTCCAATAGATTTCCTAAGCACTAGTGTGTTAAGGAACAGCTTAAAAAGAGAATCCTAATGTGATTTCTTTATAATGGGTGTGTTCCTTATCTTATCCTAGTGTCTAAACTCTTCTCCATGCCTGGAACTCCAAATAATATTCCTTTACATGCTAAGGGGTATCTAGAGAGTGGGATAGGTTTAATAACTACCTTAACCCTAACACGTACCCTAACCCTAACCCCTACCCTAACCCTAACACGTACCCTAATCCTAAACCGTACCCTAAACCGAGCCCTAACCCTAACACTAACCCTAACCCTAACCCTAACACATACCCTACGCCGTGCCCGAACCCCTACCCGCACCCGTACCCTAAGCCGTACCCTAACCCTAACCCTAAGCCTAACCCTAACGCTAGGCTACCATTGACTGCTTCTGCCTCCAATAGATTTCCTAAGCACTAGTGTTTTAAGGAACAGCTTAAAAAGAGAATCCTAATGTGATTTCTTTATAATGTGTGTGTTCCTTATCTTATCCTAGTGTCTAAACTCTTCTCCATGGCTGGACCCCCAAATAATATTCTTTAGGTGCTAAGGGGTATCTAGAGAGTGGGATAGGTTTAATAACTACCCTAACCCTAACGCTTACCCTAACCTTAACCCCTACCCTAAACCTAACACGTACCCTAATCCTAAACCGTAACCTAAACCGAGCCCTAACCCTAACACTAACCCTAACCCTAACCCTAACCCATACCCTACGCCGTACCCGAAGCCCGCCCCGAACCCGAACCCTAAGCCGTACCCTATGCCTAACACTAAGCCTAACCCTAACCCTAGGCTACCCTTGACTGCTTCTGCCTACAATAGATTTCCTAGGCAGTAGTGTTTTAAGGAACAGCTTAAAAAGAGAATCCTAATGTGATTTCTTTATAAAGGGTGTGTTCCTTATCTTATCCTAGTGTCTAAACTCTTCTCCATGGCTGGACCCCCAAATAATATTCCTTTACGTGCTAAGGGATATCTAGAGAGTGGGATAGGTTTAATAACTACCCTAACCCTAACACGTACCCTAATCCTAACCCGTACGCTAAACCGAGCCCTATCCCTAACACTAAACCTAATCCTAACCCTAACCCATACCCTACGCCGTACCCGAACCCCTCCCCGAACCCGTACCCTAAGCCGTACCCTAAGCCTAACCCTAAGCGTAACCCTAACCCTAGGCTACCCTTGACTGCTTCTGCCTCCAATAGATTTCCTAAGCACTAGTGTTTTAAGCAACAGCTAAAAAAGAGAATCCTAATGTGATTTCTTTATAATGGGTGTGTTCCTTATCTTATCCTAGTGTCTAAACTTTTCTCCATGGCTTGACCCCCAAATAATATTCCTTTCCGTGCTAATGTGTATCTAGAGAGTATGATAGGTTCAATAACTACCCTAGCCCTAACACGTACCCTAACCCTAACCCCTACCCTAACCCTAACGTGTACCCTAACCCTAACCCTAACATGTACCCTAATCCTAACCCATACCCTAAATCGAGCCCTAACCCTAACACTAACCCTAATCCTAACTCTAACCCATACCCTACGCCGTACCCGAACCCCTCCCCGAACCCGTAACCTAAGCCGTACCCTAAGCCTAACCCTAAGCCTAACCCTTACCCTAGGCTACCCTTGACTGCTTCTGCCTCCAATAGGTTTCCTAAGCACTAGTGTTTTAAGGAACAGCTTAAAAAGAGAATTCTAATGTGATTTCTTTATATTGGGTGTTTTCCTTATCTTATCCTAGTATCTAAACTCTTCTCCATGGCTGGACCCCCAAATAATATTCCTTTACGTGCTAAGGGGTATCTAGAGAGTGGGATAGGTTTAATCACTACCCTAACCCTAACACGTACATTAACCCTAACCACTATCCTATCCCTAACACGTACCCTAATCCTAAACAGTACCCTAAACCGAGCCCTAACCCTAACACTAACCCTAACCCTAACCCTAACCCATACCCTACGCCGTACCCGCATCCCTCCCCGATCCCGTACCCTAAGCCGTACCCTAACCCTAACCCTAAGCCTAACCCTAATCCTAGGCTACCCTTGACTGCTTCTGCCTCCAGTAGATTTCCTAAGCACCAGTGTTTTAAGGAACAGCTTAAAAAGAGAATCCTAATGTGATTTCTTTATAATGGGTGTGTTCCTTATCTTATCCTAGTGTCTAAACTCTTCTCCATGGCTGGACCCCCAAATAATATTCTTTATGTGCTAAGGGGTATCTAGAGAGTGGGATAGGTTTAATAACTACCCTAACGCTAACACGTACCCTAACCCTAACCCCTACCCTAACCCTAACACGTACCCTAATCCTAACCAATAAGCTAAACCGAGCCCTAACCCTAAAACCAACCCTAACCCTAACCCTAACCCATACCCTAAGCCGTACCCGAAGCCCTCACCGAACCCATAGCCTAAGCCCTACCCTAAGCCTAACCCTAAGCCTAAACCTAACCCTAGGCTACCCTTGACTGCTTCTGCCTCTAATAGATTTCCTAAGCACTAGTGTTTTAAGGAACAGCTTAAAAAGAGAATCCTAATGTGATTTCTTTATAATGGGTGTGTTCCTTATCTTATCCTAGTGTCTAAACTCTTCTCCAGGGCTGGACCCCCAAATAATATTCCTTTACGTGCCAAGGGGTATCTAGAGAGTGGGATAGGTTTAATCACTACCCTAACCCTAACACGTACACTAACCCTAACCACTACCCTAACCCTAACACGTACCCTAATTCTAACCCGTAACCTAAACCGAGCCCTAAACCTAACACTATCAGTAACACTAACCCTAACCCATACCCTACGCCATACCCGAAGCCCTCCACGATCCCGTACCCTAAGCCGTACCCTAAGCCTAACCCTAAGCCTAACCCTAACCCTAGGCTACCCTTGACTGCTTCTGCCTCCAATAGATTTCCTAAGCACTAGTGTTTTAAGGAACAGCTTAAAAAGAGAATCCTAATGTGATTTTTTTATAATGGGTGTGTTCCTTATCTTATCCTAGTGTCTAAACTTTTCTCCATGGCTGGACCCCCAAATAATATTCCTTTACGTGCTAATGTGTATCTAGAGTGTATGATAGGTTCAATAACTACCCTAGCCCTAACAAGTACCCTAACCCTAACCCCTACCCTACCCCTAACGTGTACCCTAACCCTAACCTTAACATGTACCCTAATCCTAACCCATAACCTAAATCGAGCCCTAACCCTAACACTAACCCTAATCCTAACCCTAACCCATACCCTACGCCGTACCCGAATCCCTCCCCGAACCCGTAACCTAAGTTGTACCCTAAGCCTAACCCTAAGCCTAACCCTTACCCTAGGCTACCCTTGACTGCTTCTGCCTCCAATAGGTTTCCTAAGCACTAGTGTTTTAAGGAACAGCTTAAAAAGAGAATTCTAATGTGATTTCTTTATATTGGGTGTTTTCCTTATCTTATCCTACTATCTAAACTCTTCTCCATGGCTGGACCCCCAAATAATATTCCTTTACGTGCTAAGGGGTATCTAGAGAGTGGGATAGGTTTAATCACTACCCTAACCCTAAGACGTACATTAACCCTAACCACTATCCTAACCCTAACACGTACCCTAATCCTAACCAGTACCCTAAACCGAGCCCTAACCCTAACACTAACCCTAACCCTAACCCTAACCCATACCCTACGCCGTACCCGAATCCCTCCCCGATCCCGTACCCTAAGCCGTACCCTAACCCTAACCCTAAGCCTAACCCTAACCCTAGGCTACCCTTGACTGCTTCTGCCTCCAGTAGATTTCCTAAGCACTAGTGTTTTAAGGAACAGCTTAAAAAGAGAATCCTAATGTGATTTCTTTATAATGGGTGTGTTCCTTATCTTATCCTAGTGTCTAAACTCTTCTCCATGGCTGGACCCCCAAATAATATTCTTTATGTTCTAAGGGGTATCTAGAGAGTGGGATAGGTTTAATAACTACCCTAACCCTAACACGTACCCTAACCCTAATCCCTACCCTAACCCTAACACGTACCCTAATCCTAACCAATAACCTAAACGGAGCCCTAACCCTAAAACCATCCCTAACCCTAACCCTAACCCATACCCTACGCCGTACCCGAAGCCCTTCCCGAACCCGTAGCCTAAGCCCTACCCTAAGCCTAACCCTAAGCCTAAACCTAACCCTAGGCTACCCTTGACTGCTTCTGCCTCTAATAGATTTCCTAAGCACTAGTGTTTTAAGGAACAGCTTAAAAAGAGAATCCTAATGTGATTTCTTTATAATGGGTGTGTTCCTTATCTTATCCTAGTGTCTAAACTCTTCTCCATGGCTGGACCCCCAAATAATATTCCTTTACGTGCTAAGGGGTATCTAGAGAGTGGGATAGGTTTAATCACTACCCTAACCCTAACACGTACACTAACCCTAACCACTACCCTAACCGTAACACGTACCCTAATTCTAACCCGTAACCTAAACCGAGCCCTAAACCTAACACTAACAGTAACACTAACCCTAACCCATACCCTACACCATACCGAAGCCCTCCCCGATCCCGTACCCTAAGCCGTACCCTAAGCCTAACCCTAAGCCTAACCCTAACCCTAGGCTACCCTTGACTGCTTCTGCCTCCATTAGATTTCCTAGGCAGTAGTGTTTTAAGGAACAGCTTAAAAAGAGAATCCTAATGTGATTTCTATATAATGGGTGTGTTCCTTATCTTATCCTAGTGTCTAAACTCTTCTCCATGGCTGGACCCCCAAATAATATTCTTTAGGTGCTAAGGGGTATCTAGAGAGTGGGATAGGTTTAATAACTACCCTAACCCTAACGCTTACCCTAACCTTAACCCCTACCCTAAACCTAACACGTACCCTAATCCTAAACCGTAACCTAAACCGAGCCCTAACCCTAAAACTAACCCTAACCCTAACCCTAACCCATACCCTACGCCGTACCCGAAGCCCGCCCCGAACCCGAACCCTAAGCCGTACCCTATGCCTAACACTAAGCCTAACCCTAACCCTAGGCTACCCTTGACTGCTTCTGCCTACAATAGATTTCCTAGGCAGTAGTGTTTTAAGGAACAGCTTAAAAAGAGAATCCTAATGTGATTTCTTTATAAAGGGTGTGTTCCTTATCTTATCCTAGTGTCTAAACTCTTCTCCATGGCTGGACCCCCAAATAATATTCCTTTACGTGCTAAGGGATATCTAGAGAGTGGGATAGGTTTAATAACTACCCTAACCCTAACACGTACCCTAATCCTAACCCGTACGCTAAACCGAGCCCTATCCCTAACACTAACCCTAATCCTAACCCTAACCCATACCCTACGCCGTACCCGAACCCCTCCCCGAACCCGTACCCTAAGCCGTACCCTAAGCCTAACCCTAAGCGTAACCCTAACCCTAGGCTACCCTTGACTGCTTCTGCCTCCAATAGATTTCCTAAGCAATAGTGTTTTAAGGAACAGCTTAAAAAGAGAATCCTAATGTGATTTCTTTATAATGGGTGTGTTCCTTATCTTATCCTAGTGTCTAAACTCTTCTCCAGGGCTGGACCCCCAAATAATATTCCTTTACGTGCCAAGGGGTATCTAGAGAGTGGGATAGGTTTAATCACTACCCTAACCCTAACACGTACACTAACCCTAACCACTACCCTAACCCTAACACGTACCCTAATTCTAACCCGTAACCTAAACCGAGCCCTAAACCTAACACTAACAGTAACACTAACCCTAACCCATACCCTACGCCATACCCGAAGCCCTCCACGATCCCGTACCCTAAGCCGTACCCTAAGCCTAACCCTAAGCCTAACCCGAACCCTAGGCTACCCTTGACTGCTTCTGCCTCCAATAGATTTCCTAAGCACTAGTGTTTTAAGAAACAGCTTAAAAAGAGAATCCTAATGTGATTTTTTTATAATGGGTGTGTTCCTTATCTTATCCTAGTGTCTAAACTTTTCTCCATGGCTGGACCCCCAAATAATATTCCTTTACGTGCTAATGTGTATCTAGAGTGTATGATAGGTTCAATAACTACCCTAGCCCTAACAAGTACCCTAACCCTAACCCCTACCCTACCCCTAACATGTACCCTAACCCTAACCTTAACATGTACCCTAATCCTAACCCATAACCTAAATCGAGCCCTAACCCTAACACTAACCCTAATCCTAACCCTAACCCATACCCTACGCCGTACCCGAATCCCTCCCCGAACCCGTAACCTAAGTTGTACCCTAAGCCTAACCCTAAGCCTAACCCTTACCCTAGGCTACCCTTGACTGCTTCTGCCTCCAATAGGTTTCCTAAGCACTAGTGTTTTAAGGAACAGCTTAAAAAGAGAATTCTAATGTGATTTCTTTATATTGGGTGTTTTCCTTATCTTATCCTACTATCTAAACTCTTCTCCATGGCTGGACCCCCAAATAATATACCTTTACGTGCTAAGGGGTATCTAGAGAGTGGGATAGGTTTAATCACTACCCTAACCCTAAGACGTACATTAACCCTAACCACTATCCTAACCCTAACACGTACCCTAATCCTAACCAGTACCCTAAACCGAGCCCTAACCCTAACACTAACCCTAACCCTAACCCTAACCCATACCCTACGCCGTACCCGAATCCCTCCCCGATCCCGTACCCTAAGCCGTACCCTAACCCTAACCCTAAGCCTAACCCTAACCCTAGGCTACCCTTGACTGCTTCTGCCTCCAGTAGATTTCCTAAGCACTAGTGTTTTAAGGAACAGCTTAAAAAGAGAATCCTAATGTGATTTCTTTATAATGGGTGTGTTCCTTATCTTATCCTAGTGTCTAAACTCTTCTCCATGGCTGGACCCCCAAATAATATTCTTTATGTTCTAAGGGGTATCTAGAGAGTGGGATAGGTTTAATCACTACCGTAACCCTAACACGTACATTAACACTAACACGTACCCTAATCCTAACCCGTACCCTAAACCAAGCCCTAACCCTAACACTAACCCTAACCCTAACCCATACCCTACACCGTACCCGAAGCCCTCCCCGAACCCATACCTTAAGCCGTACCATAAACCTAACCCTAAGCCTAACCCTAACCCTAGGCTACCTTTGACTGCTTCTGCCTCCTATAGATTTCCTAAGCACTAGTGTTTTAAGGAACAGCTTAAAAAGAGAATCCTAATGTGATTTCTTTATAATGGTTGTGTTCCTTATCTTATCCTAGTGTCTAAACTCTTCTCCATGGCTGGACCCCCAAATAATATACTTTACGTGCTAAGGGGTATCTAGAGAGTGGGCTAGGTTTAATAACTACCCTAACCGTAATGCGTAACCTAACCCTAACGCCTACCCTAACCCTAACACGTACCCTTTTCTAAGCCGTACACTAAAGCGAGCACTAACACTAATACTAACCCTAACCCTAACCCTAACCCATACCCTACACCGTACCCGAAGCCCTCCCCGAACCCGTACCCTAAGCCATACCCTAAGCCTAACCCTAAGCCTAACCCTTACCATAGGCTACCCTTGACTGCTTCTGCCTCTAATAGATTTCCTAAGCACTAGTGTTTTAAGGAACAGCTTAAAAAGAGAATCCTAATGTGATTTCTTTATAATGGGTGTGTTCCTTATCTTATCCTAGTGTCTAAACTCTTCTCCATGGCTGGACCCCCAAATAATATTCTTTAGGTGCTAAGGGGTATCTAGAGAGTGGGATAGGTTTAATAACTACCCTAACCCTAACACGTACCCTAACCCTAACCCCTACCCTAACCCTAACACGTACCCTAATCCTAACCAATAAGCTAAACCGAGCCTTAACCCTAAAACCAACCCTAACCCTAACCCTAACCCATACCCTAAGCCGTACCCGAAGCCCTCCCCGAACCCATAGCCTAAGCCCTACCCTAAGCCTAACCCTAAGCCTAAACCTAACCCTAGGCTACCCTTGACTGCTTCTGCCTCTAATAGATTTCCTAAGCACTAGTGTTTTAAGGAACAGCTTAAAAAGAGAATCCTAATGTGATTTCTTTATAATGGGTGTGTTCCTTATCTTATCCTAGTGTCTAAACTCTTCTCCAGGGCTGGACCCCCAAATAATATTCCTTTACGTGCCAAGGGGTATCTAGAGAGTGGGATAGGTTTAATCACTACCCTAACCCTAACACGTACACTAACCCTAACCACTACCCTAACCCTAACACGTACCCTAATTCTAACCCGTAACCTAAACCGAGCCCTAAACCTAACACTAACAGTAACACTAACCCTAACCCATACCCTACGCCATATCCGAAGCCCTCCACGATCCCGTACCCTAAGCCGTACCCTAAGCCTAACCCTAAGCCTAACACTAACCCTAGGCTACCCTTGACTGCTTCTGCCTCCAATAGATTTCCTAAGCACTAGTGTTTTAAGGAACAGCTTAAAAAGAGAATCCTAATGTGATTTCTTTATAATGGGTGTGTTCCTTATCTTATCCTAGTGTCTAAACTCTTCTCCATGGCTGGACCCCCAAATAATATTCTTTATGTTCTAAGGGGTATCTAGAGAGTGGGATAGGTTTAATCACTACCGTAACCCTAACACGTACATTAACACTAACACGTACCCTAATCCTAACCCGTACCCTAAACCAAGCCCTAACCCTAACACTAACCCTAACCCTAACCCATACCCTACACCGTACCCGAAGCCCTCCCCGAACCCATACCGTAAGCCGTACCATAAACCTAACCCTAAGCCTAACCCTAACCCTAGGCTACCTTTGACTGCTTCTGCCTCCTATAGATTTCCTAAGCACTAGTGTTTTAAGGAACAGCTTAAAAAGAGAATCCTAATGTGATTTCTTTATAATGGTTGTGTTCCTTATCTTATCCTAGTGTCTAAACTCTTCTCCATGGCTGGACCCCCAAATAATATACTTTACGTGCTAAGGGGTATCTAGAGAGTGGGATAGGTTTAATAACTACCCTAACGCTAACGTGTATCCTAACCCTAACCCCTACGCTAACCCTAACACGTACCCTAATCCTAACCAATACCTTAAACCGAGCCCTATCCCTAACACTAACCCTAACCCTAACCCTAAACCATACCCTACGCCGTACCCGAAGCCCTCCTCGAACCCGTACCCTAAGCCGTACCCTAATCCTAACCCTAAGCCTAAACCTAACCCTAGGCTCCCCTTGACGGCTTCTGCCTCGAATAGATTTCCTAAGCACTAGTGTTTTAAGGAAGAGCTTAAAAAGGGAATCCTAATGTGATTTCTTTATAATGGGTGTGTTCCTTATCTTATCCTAGTGTCTAAACTCTTCTCCAGGGCTGGACCCCCAAATAATATTACTTTACGTGCTAAGGGGTATCTAGAGAGTGGGATAGGTTTAATCACTACCCTAACCCTAACACGTACACTAACCCTAACCACTACCCTAACCCTAACACGTACCCAAATCCTAACCCGTAACCTAAACTGAGCCCTAACCCTAACACTAACACTAACACTAACCCAAACCGATACCCTACGCCGTACACGAAGCCCTCCCCGATCCCGTACCCTAAGCCGTACCCTAAGCCGTACCCTAACCCTAACCCTAAGCCTAACCCTAACCCTAGGCTACCCTTGACTGCTTCTACCTCCAATAGATTTACTAAGCACTAGTGTTTTAAGCAACAGCTTAAAAAGAGAATCCTAATGTGATTTCTTTATAATGGGTGTGTTCCTTATCTTATCCTAGTGTCTAAACACTTCTCCATGGCTGGACCCCCAAATAATATTCTTTATGTGCTAAGGGGTATCTAGAGAGTGGGATAGGTTTAATAACTACCCTAACCCTAACACGTACCCTAACCATAACCCCTACCCTAACCCTAACGCATACCCTAACCCTAACCCCTACCCTAACTCTAACACGTACCCTAATCCTAAACAGTACCCTAAACCGAGCCCTAACCCTAACACTAACCCAAACCCTAACCCTAACCCATACCCTACGCCGTACCCGAACCCCTCCCCGAACCCGTACCCTAAGCCGTACCCTAAGCCTAACCCTAAGCCTAACCCTAACCCTAGGCTACCCTTGACTGCTTCTGCCTCCAATAGATTTCCTAAGCACTAGTGTGTTAAGGAACAGCTTAAAAAGAGAATCCTAATGTGATTTCTTTATAATGGGTGTGTTCCTTATCTTATCCTAGTGTCTAAACTCTTCTCCATGCCTGGAACTCCAAATAATATTCCTTTACATGCTAAGGGGTATCTAGAGAGTGGGATAGGTTTAATAACTACCTTAACCCTAACACGTACCCTAACCCTAACCCCTACCCTAACCCTAACACGTACCCTAATCCTAAACCGTACCCTAAACCGAGCCCTAACCCTAACACTAACCCTAACCCTAACCCTAACACATACCCTACGCCGTGCCCGAACCCCTACCCGCACCCGTACCCTAAGCCGTACCCTAACCCTAACCCTAAGCCTAACCCTAACGCTAGGCTACCATTGACTGCTTCTGCCTCCAATAGATTTCCTAAGCACTAGTGTTTTAAGGAACAGCTTAAAAAGAGAATCCTAATGTGATTTCTTTATAATGTGTGTGTTCCTTATCTTATCCTAGTGTCTAAACTCTTCTCCATGGCTGGACCCCCAAATAATATTCTTTAGGTGCTAAGGGGTATCTAGAGAGTGGGATAGGTTTAATAACTACCCTAACCCTAACGCTTACCCTAACCTTAACCCCTACCCTAAACCTAACACGTACCCTAATCCTAAACCGTAACCTAAACCGAGCCCTAACCCTAACACTAACCCTAACCCTAACCCTAACCCATACCCTACGCCGTACCCGAAGCCCGCCCCGAACCCGAACCCTAAGCCGTACCCTATGCCTAACACTAAGCCTAACCCTAACCCTAGGCTACCCTTGACTGCTTCTGCCTACAATAGATTTCCTAGGCAGTAGTGTTTTAAGGAACAGCTTAAAAAGAGAATCCTAATGTGATTTCTTTATAAAGGGTGTGTTCCTTATCTTACCCTAGTGTCTAAACTCTTCTCCATGGCTGGACCCCCAAATAATATTCCTTTACGTGCTAAGGGATATCTAGAGAGTGGGATAGGTTTAATAACTACCCTAACCCTAACACGTACCCTAATCCTAACCCGTACGCTAAACCGAGCCCTATCCCTAACACTAAACCTAATCCTAACCCTAACCCATACCCTACGCCGTACCCGAACCCCTCCCCGAACCCGTACCCTAAGCCGTACCCTAAGCCTAACCCTAAGCGTAACCCTAACCCTAGGCTACCCTTGACTGCTTCTGCCTCCAATAGATTTCCTAAGCACTAGTGTTTTAAGCAACAGCTAAAAAAGAGAATCCTAATGTGATTTCTTTATAATGGGTGTGTTCCTTATCTTATCCTAGTGTCTAAACTTTTCTCCATGGCTTGACCCCCAAATAATATTCCTTTCCGTGCTAATGTGTATCTAGAGAGTATGATAGGTTCAATAACTACCCTAGCCCTAACACGTACCCTAACCCTAACCCCTACCCTAACCCTAACGTGTACCCTAACCCTAACCCTAACATGTACCCTAATCCTAACCCATACCCTAAATCGAGCCCTAACCCTAACACTAACCCTAATCCTAACTCTAACCCATACCCTACGCCGTACCCGAACCCCTCCCCGAACCCGTAACCTAAGCCGTACCCTAAGCCTAACCCTAAGCCTAACCCTTACCCTAGGCTACCCTTGACTGCTTCTGCCTCCAATAGGTTTCCTAAGCACTAGTGTTTTAAGGAACAGCTTAAAAAGAGAATTCTAATGTGATTTCTTTATATTGGGTGTTTTCCTTATCTTATCCTAGTATCTAAACTCTTCTCCATGGCTGGACCCCCAAATAATATTCCTTTACGTGCTAAGGGGTATCTAGAGAGTGGGATAGGTTTAATCACTACCCTAACCCTAACACGTACATTAACCCTAACCACTATCCTATCCCTAACACGTACCCTAATCCTAAACAGTACCCTAAACCGAGCCCTAACCCTAACACTAACCCTAACCCTAACCCTAACCCATACCCTACGCCGTACCCGCATCCCTCCCCGATCCCGTACCCTAAGCCGTACCCTAACCCTAACCCTAAGCCTAACCCTAATCCTAGGCTACCCTTGACTGCTTCTGCCTCCAGTAGATTTCCTAAGCACCAGTGTTTTAAGGAACAGCTTAAAAAGAGAATCCTAATGTGATTTCTTTATAATGGGTGTGTTCCTTATCTTATCCTAGTGTCTAAACTCTTCTCCATGGCTGGACCCCCAAATAATATTCTTTATGTGCTAAGGGGTATCTAGAGAGTGGGATAGGTTTAATAACTACCCTAACGCTAACACGTACCCTAACCCTAACCCCTACCCTAACCCTAACACGTACCCTAATCCTAACCAATAAGCTAAACCGAGCCCTAACCCTAAAACCAACCCTAACCCTAACCCTAACCCATACCCTAAGCCGTACCCGAAGCCCTCACCGAACCCATAGCCTAAGCCCTACCCTAAGCCTAACCCTAAGCCTAAACCTAACCCTAGGCTACCCTTGACTGCTTCTGCCTCTAATAGATTTCCTAAGCACTAGTGTTTTAAGGAACAGCTTAAAAAGAGAATCCTAATGTGATTTCTTTATAATGGGTGTGTTCCTTATCTTATCCTAGTGTCTAAACTCTTCTCCAGGGCTGGACCCCCAAATAATATTCCTTTACGTGCCAAGGGGTATCTAGAGAGTGGGATAGGTTTAATCACTACCCTAACCCTAACACGTACACTAACCCTAACCACTACCCTAACCCTAACACGTACCCTAATTCTAACCCGTAACCTAAACCGAGCCCTAAACCTAACACTATCAGTAACACTAACCCTAACCCATACCCTACGCCATACCCGAAGCCCTCCACGATCCCGTACCCTAAGCCGTACCCTAAGCCTAACCCTAAGCCTAACCCTAACCCTAGGCTACCCTTGACTGCTTCTGCCTCCAATAGATTTCCTAAGCACTAGTGTTTTAAGGAACAGCTTAAAAAGAGAATCCTAATGTGATTTTTTTATAATGGGTGTGTTCCTTATCTTATCCTAGTGTCTAAACTTTTCTCCATGGCTGGACCCCCAAATAATATTCCTTTACGTGCTAATGTGTATCTAGAGTGTATGATAGGTTCAATAACTACCCTAGCCCTAACAAGTACCCTAACCCTAACCCCTACCCTACCCCTAACGTGTACCCTAACCCTAACCTTAACATGTACCCTAATCCTAACCCATAACCTAAATCGAGCCCTAACCCTAACACTAACCCTAATCCTAACCCTAACCCATACCCTACGCCGTACCCGAATCCCTCCCCGAACCCGTAACCTAAGTTGTACCCTAAGCCTAACCCTAAGCCTAACCCTTACCCTAGGCTACCCTTGACTGCTTCTGCCTCCAATAGGTTTCCTAAGCACTAGTGTTTTAAGGAACAGCTTAAAAAGAGAATTCTAATGTGATTTCTTTATATTGGGTGTTTTCCTTATCTTATCCTACTATCTAAACTCTTCTCCATGGCTGGACCCCCAAATAATATTCCTTTACGTGCTAAGGGGTATCTAGAGAGTGGGATAGGTTTAATCACTACCCTAACCCTAAGACGTACATTAACCCTAACCACTATCCTAACCCTAACACGTACCCTAATCCTAACCAGTACCCTAAACCGAGCCCTAACCCTAACACTAACCCTAACCCTAACCCTAACCCATACCCTACGCCGTACCCGAATCCCTCCCCGATCCCGTACCCTAAGCCGTACCCTAACCCTAACCCTAAGCCTAACCCTAACCCTAGGCTACCCTTGACTGCTTCTGCCTCCAGTAGATTTCCTAAGCACTAGTGTTTTAAGGAACAGCTTAAAAAGAGAATCCTAATGTGATTTCTTTATAATGGGTGTGTTCCTTATCTTATCCTAGTGTCTAAACTCTTCTCCATGGCTGGACCCCCAAATAATATTCTTTATGTTCTAAGGGGTATCTAGAGAGTGGGATAGGTTTAATAACTACCCTAACCCTAACACGTACCCTAACCCTAATCCCTACCCTAACCCTAACACGTACCCTAATCCTAACCAATAACCTAAACGGAGCCCTAACCCTAAAACCATCCCTAACCCTAACCCTAACCCATACCCTACGCCGTACCCGAAGCCCTTCCCGAACCCGTAGCCTAAGCCCTACCCTAAGCCTAACCCTAAGCCTAAACCTAACCCTAGGCTACCCTTGACTGCTTCTGCCTCTAATAGATTTCCTAAGCACTAGTGTTTTAAGGAACAGCTTAAAAAGAGAATCCTAATGTGATTTCTTTATAATGGGTGTGTTCCTTATCTTATCCTAGTGTCTAAACTCTTCTCCATGGCTGGACCCCCAAATAATATTCCTTTACGTGCTAAGGGGTATCTAGAGAGTGGGATAGGTTTAATCACTACCCTAACCCTAACACGTACACTAACCCTAACCACTACCCTAACCGTAACACGTACCCTAATTCTAACCCGTAACCTAAACCGAGCCCTAAACCTAACACTAACAGTAACACTAACCCTAACCCATACCCTACACCATACCGAAGCCCTCCCCGATCCCGTACCCTAAGCCTAACCCTAAGCCTAACCCTAACCCTAGGCTACCCTTGACTGCTTCTGCCTCCATTAGATTTCCTAGGCAGTAGTGTTTTAAGGAACAGCTTAAAAAGAGAATCCTAATGTGATTTCTATATAATGGGTGTGTTCCTTATCTTATCCTAGTGTCTAAACTCTTCTCCATGGCTGGACCCCCAAATAATATTCTTTAGGTGCTAAGGGGTATCTAGAGAGTGGGATAGGTTTAATAACTACCCTAACCCTAACGCTTACCCTAACCTTAACCCCTACCCTAAACCTAACACGTACCCTAATCCTAAACCGTAACCTAAACCGAGCCCTAACCCTAAAACTAACCCTAACCCTAACCCTAACCCATACCCTACGCCGTACCCGAAGCCCGCCCCGAACCCGAACCCTAAGCCGTACCCTATGCCTAACACTAAGCCTAACCCTAACCCTAGGCTACCCTTGACTGCTTCTGCCTACAATAGATTTCCTAGGCAGTAGTGTTTTAAGGAACAGCTTAAAAAGAGAATCCTAATGTGATTTCTTTATAAAGGGTGTGTTCCTTATCTTATCCTAGTGTCTAAACTCTTCTCCATGGCTGGACCCCCAAATAATATTCCTTTACGTGCTAAGGGATATCTAGAGAGTGGGATAGGTTTAATAACTACCCTAACCCTAACACGTACCCTAATCCTAACCCGTACGCTAAACCGAGCCCTATCCCTAACACTAACCCTAATCCTAACCCTAACCCATACCCTACGCCGTACCCGAACCCCTCCCCGAACCCGTACCCTAAGCCGTACCCTAAGCCTAACCCTAAGCGTAACCCTAAACCTAGGCTACCCTTGACTGCTTCTGCCTCCAATAGATTTCCTAAGCAATAGTGTTTTAAGGAACAGCTTAAAAAGAGAATCCTAATGTGATTTCTTTATAATGGGTGTGTTCCTTATCTTATCCTAGTGTCTAAACTCTTCTCCAGGGCTGGACCCCCAAATAATATTCCTTTACGTGCCAAGGGGTATCTAGAGAGTGGGATAGGTTTAATCACTACCCTAACCCTAACACGTACACTAACCCTAACCACTACCCTAACCCTAACACGTACCCTAATTCTAACCCGTAACCTAAACCGAGCCCTAAACCTAACACTAACAGTAACACTAACCCTAACCCATACCCTACGCCATACCCGAAGCCCTCCACGATCCCGTACCCTAAGCCGTACCCTAAGCCTAACCCTAAGCCTAACCCGAACCCTAGGCTACCCTTGACTGCTTCTGCCTCCAATAGATTTCCTAAGCACTAGTGTTTTAAGAAACAGCTTAAAAAGAGAATCCTAATGTGATTTTTTTATAATGGGTGTGTTCCTTATCTTATCCTAGTGTCTAAACTTTTCTCCATGGCTGGACCCCCAAATAATATTCCTTTACGTGCTAATGTGTATCTAGAGTGTATGATAGGTTCAATAACTACCCTAGCCCTAACAAGTACCCTAACCCTAACCCCTACCCTACCCCTAACATGTACCCTAACCCTAACCTTAACATGTACCCTAATCCTAACCCATAACCTAAATCGAGCCCTAACCCTAACACTAACCCTAATCCTAACCCTAACCCATACCCTACGCCGTACCCGAATCCCTCCCCGAACCCGTAACCTAAGTTGTACCCTAAGCCTAACCCTAAGCCTAACCCTTACCCTAGGCTACCCTTGACTGCTTCTGCCTCCAATAGGTTTCCTAAGCACTAGTGTTTTAAGGAACAGCTTAAAAAGAGAATTCTAATGTGATTTCTTTATATTGGGTGTTTTCCTTATCTTATCCTACTATCTAAACTCTTCTCCATGGCTGGACCCCCAAATAATATACCTTTACGTGCTAAGGGGTATCTAGAGAGTGGGATAGGTTTAATCACTACCCTAACCCTAAGACGTACATTAACCCTAACCACTATCCTAACCCTAACACGTACCCTAATCCTAACCAGTACCCTAAACCGAGCCCTAACCCTAACACTAACCCTAACCCTAACCCTAACCCATACCCTACGCCGTACCCGAATCCCTCCCCGATCCCGTACCCTAAGCCGTACCCTAACCCTAACCCTAAGCCTAACCCTAACCCTAGGCTACCCTTGACTGCTTCTGCCTCCAGTAGATTTCCTAAGCACTAGTGTTTTAAGGAACAGCTTAAAAAGAGAATCCTAATGTGATTTCTTTATAATGGGTGTGTTCCTTATCTTATCCTAGTGTCTAAACTCTTCTCCATGGCTGGACCCCCAAATAATATTCTTTATGTTCTAAGGGGTATCTAGAGAGTGGGATAGGTTTAATCACTACCGTAACCCTAACACGTACATTAACACTAACACGTACCCTAATCCTAACCCGTACCCTAAACCAAGCCCTAACCCTAACACTAACCCTAACCCTAACCCATACCCTACACCGTACCCGAAGCCCTCCCCGAACCCATACCGTAAGCCGTACCATAAACCTAACCCTAAGCCTAACCCTAACCCTAGGCTACCTTTGACTGCTTCTGCCTCCTATAGATTTCCTAAGCACTAGTGTTTTAAGGAACAGCTTAAAAAGAGAATCCTAATGTGATTTCTTTATAATGGTTGTGTTCCTTATCTTATCCTAGTGTCTAAACTCTTCTCCATGGCTGGACCCCCAAATAATATACTTTACGTGCTAAGGGGTATCTAGAGAGTGGGATAGGTTTAATAACTACCCTAACACAATACGTACCCTAACTGTAACCCCTACCCTATCCCTAACACGTACCCTAATCCTAAACCGTAACCTAAACCGAGCCCTAACCCTAACACTAAGCCTAACCCTAACCCTAACCAATACCCTACGCCGTACCCGAAGCCCTCCCCGAACCCGTACCCTAAGCCGTACCCTAGGCCTAACCCTAAGGATAACCCTAACCCTAGGTTACCCTTGACTGCTTCTGCCTCCAATAGATTTCCTAAGCACTAGTGTTTTAAGGAACAGCTTAAAAAGAGAATCCTAAAGTGATTTATTTGTAATGGGTGTGTTCCTTATCTTATCCTAGTGTCTAAACTCTTCTCCAGGGCTGGACCCCCAAATAATATTCCTTTACGTGCTATGGGGTATCTAGAGAGTGGGATAGGTTTAATAACTACCCTAACCCTAACACGTACATTAACCCTAACCCCTACCCTAACCCTAACACGTACCTTAAAACTAAACCGTACCCTAAACCGAGCCCTATCCCTAACACTAACCCTAACCCTAACCCTAACCCATACCCTACGCCATACCCGAAGCCCTCCCCGAACCCGTACCCTAAGACGTACCCTAAGCCTAACCCTAAGCCTAACTCTAACCCTAGGCTACCCTTGACTGCTTCTGCCTCCTATAGATTTCCTAAGCACTAGTGTTTTAAGGAACAGCTTAAAAAGAGAATCCTAATGTGATTTCTTTAAAAAGGGTGTGTTCCTTATCTTACCCTAGTGTCTAAACTCTTCTACATGGCTGGACCCCCAAAAAATATTCCTTTACGTGCTAAGGGGTATCTAGAGAGTGGGCTAGGTTTAATAACTACCCTAACCGTAATGCGTAACCTAACCCTAACGCCTACCCTAACCCTAACACGTACCCTTTTCTAAGCCGTACACTAAAGCGAGCACTAACACTAATACTAACCCTAACCCTAACCCTAACCCATACCCTACACCGTACCCGAAGCCCTCCCCGAACCCGTACCCTAAGCCATACCCTAAGCCTAACCCTAAGCCTAACCCTTACCATAGGCTACCCTTGACTGCTTCTGCCTCTAATAGATTTCCTAAGCACTAGTGTTTTAAGGAACAGCTTAAAAAGAGAATCCTAATGTGATTTCTTTATAATGGGTGTGTTCCTTATCTTATCCTAGTGTCTAAACTCTTCTCCATGGCTGGACCCCCAAATAATATTCTTTAGGTGCTAAGGGGTATCTAGAGAGTGGGATAGGTTTAATAACTACCCTAACCCTAACACGTACCCTAACCCTAACCCCTACCCTAACCCTAACACGTACCCTAATCCTAACCAATAAGCTAAACCGAGCCTTAACCCTAAAACCAACCCTAACCCTAACCCTAACCCATACCCTAAGCCGTACCCGAAGCCCTCCCCGAACCCATAGCCTAAGCCCTACCCTAAGCCTAACCCTAAGCCTAAACCTAACCCTAGGCTACCCTTGACTGCTTCTGCCTCTAATAGATTTCCTAAGCACTAGTGTTTTAAGGAACAGCTTAAAAAGAGAATCCTAATGTGATTTCTTTATAATGGGTGTGTTCCTTATCTTATCCTAGTGTCTAAACTCTTCTCCAGGGCTGGACCCCCAAATAATATTCCTTTACGTGCCAAGGGGTATCTAGAGAGTGGGATAGGTTTAATCACTACCCTAACCCTAACACGTACACTAACCCTAACCACTACCCTAACCCTAACACGTACCCTAATTCTAACCCGTAACCTAAACCGAGCCCTAAACCTAACACTAACAGTAACATTAACCCTAACCCATACCCTACGCCATATCCGAAGCCCTCCACGATCCCGTACCCTAAGCCGTACCCTAAGCCTAACCCTAAGCCTAACACTAACCCTAGGCTACCCTTGACTGCTTCTGCCTCCAATAGATTTCCTAAGCACTAGTGTTTTAAGGAACAGCTTAAAAAGAGAATCCTAATGTGATTTCTTTATAATGGGTGTGTTCCTTATCTTATCCTAGTGTCTAAACTCTTCTCCATGGCTGGACCCCCAAATAATATTCTTTATGTGCTAAGGGGTATCTAGAGAGTGGGATAGGTTTAATAACTACCCTAACCCTAACGCTTACCCTAACCTTAACCCCTACCCTAAACCTAACACGTACCCTAATCCTAAACCGTACCCTAAACCAAGCCCTAACCCTAACACTAACCCTAACCCTAACCCTAACCCATACCCTACGCCATACACGAAGCCCTCCCCGAACCCGAACCCTAAGCCGTACCCTATGCCTAACACTAAGCCTAACCCTAACCCTAGGATACCCTTGACTGCTTCTGCCTCCAATAGATTTCCTAAGCACTAGTGTTTTAAGGAATAGCTTAAAAAGAGAATCCTAATGTGATTTCTTTATAATGGGTGTGTTCCTTATCTTATCCTAGTGTCTAAACTCTTCTCCATGGCTGGACCTCCAAATAATATTCCTTTACGTGCTAAGGGGTATCTAGAGAGTGGGATAGGTTTAATTACTAACCTAACCCTAATGCGTACCCTAACTCTTACCCCTATCCTAACTCTAACACGTACCCTAATCCTAACCCGTACCCTAAACCGAGCCCTATCCCTAACACTAACCCTAACCCTAACCCTAACCCATACCCTACGCCGTACCAGAAGCCCTCCCCGAAACAGTACCGTAAGACGTACCCTAACCCTAACCCTAAGCCTAACCCTAACCCTAGGCTACCCTTGACTGCTTCTGCCTCCAATAGGTTTCCTAAGCACTAGTGTTTTAAGGAACAGCTTAAAAAGAGAATCCGAATGTGATTTCTTTACAATGGTTTGTTCCTTATTTTATCCTAGTATCTAAACACTTCTCCATGGCAGGACCCCCAAATAATATGCATTTACGTGCTAAGGGGTATCTAGAGAGTGGGATAGGTTTAATCACTACCGTAACCCTAACACGTACATTAACACTAACACGTACCCTAATCCTAACCCGTACCCTAAACCGAGCCCTAACCCTAACACTAACCCTAACCCTAACCCATACCCTACACCGTACCCGAAGCCCTCCCCGAACCCATACCTTAAGCCGTACCATAAACCTAACCCTAAGCCTAACCCTAACCCTAGGCTACCTTTGACTGCTTCTGCCTCCTATAGATTTCCTAAGCACTAGTGTTTTAAGGAACAGCTTAAAAAGAGAATCCTAATGTGATTTCTTTATAATGGTTGTGTTCCTTATCTTATCCTAGTGTCTAAACTCTTCTCCATGGCTGGACCCCCAAATAATATACTTTACGTGCTAAGGGGTATCTAGAGATTGGGATAGGTTTAATAACTACCCTAACACAATACGTACCCTAACTGTAACCCCTACCCTATCCCTAACACGTACCCTAATCCTAAACCGTAACCTAAACCGAGCCCTAACCCTAACACTAAGCCTAACCCTAACCCTAACCAATACCCTACGCCGTACCCGAAGCCCTCCCCGAACCCGTACCCTAAGCAGTACCCTAGGCCTAACCCTAAGGATAACCCTAACACTAGGTTACCCTTGACTGCTTCTGCCTCCAATAGATTTCCTAAGCACTAGTGTTTTAAGGAACAGCTTAAAAAGAGAATCCTAAAGTGATTTATTTGTAATGGGTGTGTTCCTTATCTTATCCTAGTGTCTAAACTCTTCTCCAGTGCTGGACCCCCAAATAATATTCCTTTACGTGCTATGGGGTATCTAGAGAGTGGGATAGGTTTAATAACTACCCTAACCCTAACACGTACATTAACCCTAACCCCTACCCTAACCCTAACACGTACCTTAAAACTAAACCGTACCCTAAACCGAGCCCTATCCCTAACACTAACCCTAACCCTAACCCTAACCCATACCCTACGCCATACCCGAAGCCCTCCCCGAACCCGTACCCTAAGCCGTACCCTAAGCCTAACCCTAAGCCTAACCCTTACCATAGGCTACCCTTGACTGCTTCTGCCTCCAATAGGTTTCCTAAGCACTAGTGTTTTAAGGAACAGCTTAAAAAGAGAATTCTAATGTGATTTCTATATATTGGGTGTTTTCCTTATCTTATCCTAGTATCTAAACTCTTCTCCATGGCTGGATCCCCAAATAATATTCCTTTACGTGCTAATGGGTATCTAGACAGTGGGATAGGTTTTATAACCCTAAACCTAACACGTATCCTAACCCTAACCCCTACCCTAACACTAACAGCGTACCCTAATCCTAAACCGTAACCTAAACCGAGCCCTAACCCTAACACTAACCCTAACCCTAACCGTAACCAATACCCTACGCCGTGCCCGAACCCCTCCCCGAACCCATACCCTAAGCCGTACCCTAACCCTAACCATAAGCCTAACCCTAACCCTAGGCTACCCTTGACTGCTTCTGCCTCCAATAGATTTCCTAAGCACTAGTGTTTTAAGGAACAGCTTAAAAAGCGAATCCTAATGTGATTTCTTTATAATGGGTGTGTTCCTTATCTTATCCTAGTGTCTAAAGTCTTCTCCATGGCTGTACCCCCAAATAATATTCCTTTACGTGCTAAGGGGTATCTAGAGAGTGGGATAGGTTTAATCACTACCCTAACCCTAACACGTACATTAACCCTAACCACTATCCTAACCCTAACACGTACCCTAATCCTAACCAGTACCCTAAACCGAGCCCTAACCCTAACACTAACCCTAACCCTAACCCTAACCCATACCCTACGCCGTACCCGAATCCCTCCCCGATCCCGTACCCTAAGCCGTACCCTAACCCTAACCCTAAGCCTAACCCTAACCCTAGGCTACCCTTGACTGCTTCTGCCTCCAGTAGATTTCCTAAGCACTAGTGTTTTAAGGAACAGCTTAAAAAGAGAATCCTAAAGTGATTTCTTTATAATGGGTGTGTTCCTTATCTTATCCTAGTGTCTAAACTCTTCTCCATGGCTGGACCCCCAAATAATATTCTTTATGTGCTAAGGGGTATCTAGAGAGTGGGATAAGTTTAATAAATACCCTAACCCTAACACGTACCCTAACCCTAACCCCTACCCTAACCATAACACGTATCCTAATCCTAACCAATAACCTAAACCGAGCCCTAACCCTAAAACCAACCCTAACCCTAACCCTAACCCATACCCTACGCCGTACCCGAAGCCCTCCCCGAACCCGTAGCCTAAGCCCTACCCTAAGCCTAACCCTAAGCCTAAACCTAACCCTAGGCTACCCTTGACTGCTTCTGCCTCTAATAGATTTACTAAGCACTAGTGTTTTAAGGAACAGCTTAAAAAGAGAATCCTAATGTGATTTCTTTATAATGGGTGTGTTCCTTATCTTATCCTATTGTCTAAACTCTTCTCCAGGGCTGGACCCCCAAATAATATTCCTTTACGTGCTAAGGGGTATCTAGAGATTGGGATAGGTTTAATCACTACCCTAACCCTAACACGTACACTAACCCTAACCACTACCCTAACCCTAACACGTACCCTAATTCTAACCCGTAACCTAAACCGAGCCCTAAACCTAACACTAACAGTAACACTAACCCTAACCCATACCCTACGCCATACCCGAAGCCCTCCCCGATCCCATACCCTAAGCCGTACCCTAAGCCTAACCCTAAGCCTAACCCTAACCCTAGGCTACCCTTGACTGCTTCTGCCTCCAATAGATTTCCTAAGCACTAGTGTTTTAAGGAACAGCTTAAAAAGAGAATCCTAATGTGATTTCTTTATAATGGGTGTGTTCCTTATCTTATCCTAGTGTCTAAACTCTTCTCCATGCCTGGAACTCCAAATAATATTCCTTTACATGCTAAGGGGTATCTAGAGAGTGGGATAGGTTTAATAACTACCTTAACCCTAACACGTACCCTAACCCTAACCCCTACCCTAACCCTAACACGTACCCTAATCCTAAACCGTACCCTAAACCGAGCCCTAACCCTAACACTAACCCTAACCCTAACCCTAACACATACCCTACGCCGTGCCCGAACCCCTACCCGCACCCGTACCCTAAGCCGTACCCTAACCCTAACCCTAAGCCTAACCCTAACGCTAGGCTACCATTGACTGCTTCTGCCTCCAATAGATTTCCTAAGCACTAGTGTTTTAAGGAACAGCTTAAAAAGAGAATCCTAATGTGATTTCTTTATAATGTGTGTGTTCCTTATCTTATCCTAGTGTCTAAACTCTTCTCCATGGCTGGACCCCCAAATAATATTCTTTAGGTGCTAAGGGGTATCTAGAGAGTGGGATAGGTTTAATAACTACCCTAACCCTAACGCTTACCCTAACCTTAACCCCTACCCTAAACCTAACACGTACCCTAATCCTAAACCGTAACCTAAACCGAGCCCTAACCCTAACACTAACCCTAACCCTAACCCTAACCCATACCCTACGCCGTACCCGAAGCCCGCCCCGAACCCGAACCCTAAGCCGTACCCTATGCCTAACACTAAGCCTAACCCTAACCCTAGGCTACCCTTGACTGCTTCTGCCTACAATAGATTTCCTAGGCAGTAGTGTTTTAAGGAACAGCTTAAAAAGAGAATCCTAATGTGATTTCTTTATAAAGGGTGTGTTCCTTATCTTATCCTAGTGTCTAAACTCTTCTCCATGGCTGGACCCCCAAATAATATTCCTTTACGTGCTAAGGGATATCTAGAGAGTGGGATAGGTTTAATAACTACCCTAACCCTAACACGTACCCTAATCCTAACCCGTACGCTAAACCGAGCCCTATCCCTAACACTAAACCTAATCCTAACCCTAACCCATACCCTACGCCGTACCCGAACCCCTCCCTGAACCCGTACCCTAAGCCGTACCCTAAGCCTAACCCTAAGCGTAACCCTAACCCTAGGCTACCCTTGACTGCTTCTGCCTCCAATAGATTTCCTAAGCACTAGTGTTTTAAGCAACAGCTAAAAAAGAGAATCCTAATGTGATTTCTTTATAATGGGTGTGTTCCTTATCTTATCCTAGTGTCTAAACTTTTCTCCATGGCTTGACCCCCAAATAATATTCCTTTCCGTGCTAATGTGTATCTAGAGAGTATGATAGGTTCAATAACTACCCTAGCCCTAACACGTACCCTAACCCTAACCCCTACCCTAACCCTAACGTGTACCCTAACCCTAACCCTAACATGTACCCTAATCCTAACCCATACCCTAAATCGAGCCCTAACCCTAACACTAACCCTAATCCTAACTCTAACCCATACCCTACGCCGTACCCGAACCCCTCCCCGAACCCGTAACCTAAGCCGTACCCTAAGCCTAACCCTAAGCCTAACCCTTACCCTAGGCTACCCTTGACTGCTTCTGCCTCCAATAGGTTTCCTAAGCACTAGTGTTTTAAGGAACAGCTTAAAAAGAGAATTCTAATGTGATTTCTTTATATTGGGTGTTTTCCTTATCTTATCCTAGTATCTAAACTCTTCTCCATGGCTGGACCCCCAAATAATATTCCTTTACGTGCTAAGGGGTATCTAGAGAGTGGGATAGGTTTAATCACTACCCTAACCCTAACACGTACATTAACCCTAACCACTATCCTATCCCTAACACGTACCCTAATCCTAAACAGTACCCTAAACCGAGCCCTAACCCTAACACTAACCCTAACCCTAACCCTAACCCATACCCTACGCCGTACCCGCATCCCTCCCCGATCCCGTACCCTAAGCCGTACCCTAACCCTAACCCTAAGCCTAACCCTAATCCTAGGCTACCCTTGACTGCTTCTGCCTCCAGTAGATTTCCTAAGCACCAGTGTTTTAAGGAACAGCTTAAAAAGAGAATCCTAATGTGATTTCTTTATAATGGGTGTGTTCCTTATCTTATCCTAGTGTCTAAACTCTTCTCCATGGCTGGACCCCCAAATAATATTCTTTATGTGCTAAGGGGTATCTAGAGAGTGGGATAAGTTTAATAACTACCCTAACGCTAACACGTACCCTAACCCTAACCCCTACCCTAACCCTAACACGTACCCTAATCCTAACCAATAAGCTAAACCGAGCCCTAACCCTAAAACCAACCCTAACCCTAACCCTAACCCATACCCTAAGCCGTACCCGAAGCCCTCACCGAACCCATAGCCTAAGCCCTACCCTAAGCCTAACCCTAAGCCTAAACCTAACCCTAGGCTACCCTTGACTGCTTCTGCCTCTAATAGATTTCCTAAGCACTAGTGTTTTAAGGAACAGCTTAAAAAGAGAATCCTAATGTGATTTCTTTATAATGGGTGTGTTCCTTATCTTATCCTAGTGTCTAAACTCTTCTCCAGGGCTGGACCCCCAAATAATATTCCTTTACGTGCCAAGGGGTATCTAGAGAGTGGGATAGGTTTAATCACTACCCTAACCCTAACACGTACACTAACCCTAACCACTACCCTAACCCTAACACGTACCCTAATTCTAACCCGTAACCTAAACCGAGCCCTAAACCTAACACTATCAGTAACACTAACCCTAACCCATACCCTACGCCATACCCGAAGCCCTCCACGATCCCGTACCCTAAGCCGTACCCTAAGCCTAACCCTAAGCCTAACCCTAACCCTAGGCTACCCTTGACTGCTTCTGCCTCCAATAGATTTCCTAAGCACTAGTGTTTTAAGGAACAGCTTAAAAAGAGAATCCTAATGTGATTTTTTTATAATGGGTGTGTTCCTTATCTTATCCTAGTGTCTAAACTTTTCTCCATGGCTGGACCCCCAAATAATATTCCTTTACGTGCTAATGTGTATCTAGAGTGTATGATAGGTTCAATAACTACCCTAGCCCTAACAAGTACCCTAACCCTAACCCCTACCCTACCCCTAACGTGTACCCTAACCCTAACCTTAACATGTACCCTAATCCTAACCCATAACCTAAATCGAGCCCTAACCCTAACACTAACCCTAATCCTAACCCTAACCCATACCCTACGCCGTACCCGAATCCCTCCCCGAACCCGTAACCTAAGTTGTACCCTAAGCCTAACCCTAAGCCTAACCCTTACCCTAGGCTACCCTTGACTGCTTCTGCCTCCAATAGGTTTCCTAAGCACTAGTGTTTTAAGGAACAGCTTAAAAAGAGAATTCTAATGTGATTTCTTTATATTGGGTGTTTTCCTTATCTTATCCTACTATCTAAACTCTTCTCCATGGCTGGACCCCCAAATAATATTCCTTTACGTGCTAAGGGGTATCTAGAGAGTGGGATAGGTTTAATCACTACCCTAACCCTAAGACGTACATTAACCCTAACCACTATCCTAACCCTAACACGTACCCTAATCCTAACCAGTACCCTAAACCGAGCCCTAACCCTAACACTAACCCTAACCCTAACCCTAACCCATACCCTACGCCGTACCCGAATCCCTCCCCGATCCCGTACCCTAAGCCGTACCCTAACCCTAACCCTAAGCCTAACCCTAACCCTAGGCTACCCTTGACTGCTTCTGCCTCCAGTAGATTTCCTAAGCACTAGTGTTTTAAGGAACAGCTTAAAAAGAGAATCCTAATGTGATTTCTTTATAATGGGTGTGTTCCTTATCTTATCCTAGTGTCTAAACTCTTCTCCATGGCTGGACCCCCAAATAATATTCTTTATGTTCTAAGGGGTATCTAGAGAGTGGGATAGGTTTAATAACTACCCTAACCCTAACACGTACCCTAACCCTAATCCCTACCCTAACCCTAACACGTACCCTAATCCTAACCAATAACCTAAACGGAGCCCTAACCCTAAAACCATCCCTAACCCTAACCCTAACCCATACCCTACGCCGTACCCGAAGCCCTTCCCGAACCCGTAGCCTAAGCCCTACCCTAAGCCTAACCCTAAGCCTAAACCTAACCCTAGGCTACCCTTGACTGCTTCTGCCTCTAATAGATTTCCTAAGCACTAGTGTTTTAAGGAACAGCTTAAAAAGAGAATCCTAATGTGATTTCTTTATAATGGGTGTGTTCCTTATCTTATCCTAGTGTCTAAACTCTTCTCCATGGCTGGACCCCCAAATAATATTCCTTTACGTGCTAAGGGGTATCTAGAGAGTGGGATAGGTTTAATCACTACCCGAACCCTAACACGTACACTAACCCTAACCACTACCCTAACCGTAACACGTACCCTAATTCTAACCCGTAACCTAAACCGAGCCCTAAACCTAACACTAACAGTAACACTAACCCTAACCCATACCCTACACCATACCGAAGCCCTCCCCGATCCCGTACCCTAAGCCGTACCCTAAGCCTAACCCTAAGCCTAACCCTAACCCTAGGCTACCCTTGACTGCTTCTGCCTCCATTAGATTTCCTAGGCAGTAGTGTTTTAAGGAACAGCTTAAAAAGAGAATCCTAATGTGATTTCTATATAATGGGTGTGTTCCTTATCTTATCCTAGTGTCTAAACTCTTCTCCATGGCTGGACCCCCAAATAATATTCTTTAGGTGCTAAGGGGTATCTAGAGAGTGGGATAGGTTTAATAACTACCCTAACCCTAACGCTTACCCTAACCTTAACCCCTACCCTAAACCTAACACGTACCCTAATCCTAAACCGTAACCTAAACCGAGCCCTAACCCTAAAACTAACCCTAACCCTAACCCTAACCCATACCCTACGCCGTACCCGAAGCCCGCCCCGAACCCGAACCCTAAGCCGTACCCTATGCCTAACACTAAGCCTAACCCTAACCCTAGGCTACCCTTGACTGCTTCTGCCTACAATAGATTTCCTAGGCAGTAGTGTTTTAAGGAACAGCTTAAAAAGAGAATCCTAATGTGATTTCTTTATAAAGGGTGTGTTCCTTATCTTATCTTAGTGTCTAAACTCTTCTCCATGGCTGGACCCCCAAATAATATTCCTTTACGTGCTAAGGGATATCTAGAGAGTGGGATAGGTTTAATAACTACCCTAACCCTAACACGTACCCTAATCCTAACCCGTACGCTAAACCGAGCCCTATCCCTAACACTAACCCTAATCCTAACCCTAACCCATACCCTACGCCGTACCCGAACCCCTCCCCGAACCCGTACCCTAAGCCGTACCCTAAGCCTAACCCTAAGCCTAACCCTAACCCTAGGCTACCCTTGACTGCTTCTGCCTCCATTAGATTTCCTAGGCAGTAGTGTTTTAAGGAACAGCTTAAAAAGAGAATCCTAATGTGATTTCTATATAATGGGTGTGTTCCTTATCTTATCCTAGTGTCTAAACTCTTCTCCATGGCTGGACCCCCAAATAATATTCTTTAGGTGCTAAGGGGTATCTAGAGAGTGGGATAGGTTTAATAACTACCCTAACCCTAACGCTTACCCTAACCTTAACCCCTACCCTAAACCTAACACGTACCCTAATCCTAAACCGTAACCTAAACCGAGCCCTAACCCTAAAACTAACCCTAACCCTAACCCTAACCCATACCCTACGCCGTACCCGAAGCCCGCCCCGAACCCGAACCCTAAGCCGTACCCTATGCCTAACACTAAGCCTAACCCTAACCCTAGGCTACCCTTGACTGCTTCTGCCTACAATAGATTTCCTAGGCAGTAGTGTTTTAAGGAACAGCTTAAAAAGAGAATCCTAATGTGATTTCTTTATAAAGGGTGTGTTCCTTATCTTATCCTAGTGTCTAAACTCTTCTCCATGGCTGGACCCCCAAATAATATTCCTTTACGTGCTAAGGGATATCTAGAGAGTGGGATAGGTTTAATAACTACCCTAACCCTAACACGTACCCTAATCCTAACCCGTACGCTAAACCGAGCCCTATCCCTAACACTAACCCTAATCCTAACCCTAACCCATACCCTACGCCGTACCCGAACCCCTCCCCGAACCCGTACCCTAAGCCGTACCCTAAGCCTAACCCTAAGCGTAACCCTAACCCTAGGCTACCCTTGACTGCTTCTGCCTCCAATAGATTTCCTAAGCAATAGTGTTTTAAGGAACAGCTTAAAAAGAGAATCCTAATGTGATTTCTTTATAATGGGTGTGTTCCTTATCTTATCCTAGTGTCTAAACTCTTCTCCAGGGCTGGACCCCCAAATAATATTCCTTTACGTGCCAAGGGGTATCTAGAGAGTGGGATAGGTTTAATCACTACCCTAACCCTAACACGTACACTAACCCTAACAACTACCCTAACCCTAACACGTACCCTAATTCTAACCCGTAACCTAAACCGAGCCCTAAACCTAACACTAACAGTAACACTAACCCTAACCCATACCCTACGCCATACCCGAAGCCCTCAACGATCCCGTACCCTAAGCCGTACCCTAAGCCTAACCCTAAGCCTAACCCGAACCCTAGGCTACCCTTGACTGCTTCTGCCTCCAGTAGATTTCCTAAGCACTAGTGTTTTAAGAAACAGCTTAAAAAGAGAATCCTAATGTGATTTTTTTATAATGGGTGTGTTCCTTATCTTATCCTAGTGTCTAAACTTTTCTCCATGGCTGGACCCCCAAATAATATTCCTTTACGTGCTAATGTGTATCTAGAGTGTATGATAGGTTCAATAACTACCCTAGCCCTAACAAGTACCCTAACCCTAACCCCTACCCTACCCCTAACATGTACCCTAACCCTAACCTTAACATGTACCCTAATCCTAACCCATAACCTAAATCGAGCCCTAACCCTAACACTAACCCTAATCCTAACCCTAACCCATACCCTACGCCGTACCCGAATCCCTCCCCGAACCCGTAACCTAAGTTGTACCCTAAGCCTAACCCTAAGCCTAACCCTTACCCTAGGCTACCCTTGACTGCTTCTGCCTCCAATAGGTTTCCTAAGCACTAGTGTTTTAAGGAACAGCTTAAAAAGAGAATTCTAATGTGATTTCTTTATATTGGGTGTTTTCCTTATCTTATCCTACTATCTAAACTCTTCTCCATGGCTGGACCCCCAAATAATATACCTTTACGTGCTAAGGGGTATCTAGAGAGTGGGATAGGTTTAATCACTACCCTAACCCTAAGACGTACATTAACCCTAACCACTATCCTAACCCTAACACGTACCCTAATCCTAACCAGTACCCTAAACCGAGCCCTAACCCTAACACTAACCCTAACCCTAACCCTAACCCATACCCTACGCCGTACCCGAATCCCTCCCCGATCCCGTACCCTAAGCCGTACCCTAACCCTAACCCTAAGCCTAACCCTAACCCTAGGCTACCCTTGACTGCTTCTGCCTCCAGTAGATTTCCTAAGCACTAGTGTTTTAAGGAACAGCTTAAAAAGAGAATCCTAATGTGATTTCTTTATAATGGGTGTGTTCCTTATCTTATCCTAGTGTCTAAACTCTTCTCCATGGCTGGACCCCCAAATAATATTCTTTATGTTCTAAGGGGTATCTAGAGAGTGGGATAGGTTTAATCACTACCGTAACCCTAACACGTACATTAACACTAACACGTACCCTAATCCTAACCCGTACCCTAAACCAAGCCCTAACCCTAACACTAACCCTAACCCTAACGCATACCCTACACCGTACCCGAAGCCCTCCCCGAACCCATACCTTAAGCCGTACCATAAACCTAACCCTAAGCCTAACCCTAACCCTAGGCTACCTTTGACTGCTTCTGCCTCCTATAGATTTCCTAAGCACTAGTGTTTTAAGGAACAGCTTAAAAAGAGAATCCTAATGTGATTTCTTTATAATGGTTGTGTTCCTTATCTTATCCTAGTGTCTAAACTCTTCTCCATGGCTGGACCCCCAAATAATATACTTTACGTGCTAAGGGGTATCTAGAGAGTGGGATAGGTTTAATAACTACCCTAACACAATACGTACCCTAACTGTAACCCCTACCCTATCCCTAACACGTACCCTAATCCTAAACCGTAACCTAAACCGAGCCCTAACCCTAACACTAAGCCTAACCCTAACCCTAACCAATACCCTACGCCGTACCCGAAGCCCTCCCCGAACCCGTACCCTAAGCCGTACCCTAGGCCTAACCCTAAGGATAACCCTAACCCTAGGTTACCCTTGACTGCTTCTGCCTCCAATAGATTTCCTAAGCACTAGTGTTTTAAGGAACAGCTTAAAAAGAGAATCCTAAAGTGATTTATTTGTAATGGGTGTGTTCCTTATCTTATCCTAGTGTCTAAACTCTTCTCCAGGGCTGGACCCCCAAATAATATTCCTTTACGTGCTATGGGGTATCTAGAGAGTGGGATAGGTTTAATAACTACCCTAACCCTAACACGTACATTAACCCTAACCCCTACCCTAACCCTAACACGTACCTTAAAACTAAACCGTACCCTAAACCGAGCCCTATCCCTAACACTAACCCTAACCCTAACCCTAACCCATACCCTACGCCATACCCGAAGCCCTCCCCGAACCCGTACCCTAAGACGTACCCTAAGCCTAACCCTAAGCCTAACTCTAACCCTAGGCTACCCTTGACTGCTTCTGCCTCCTATAGATTTCCTAAGCACTAGTGTTTTAAGGAACAGCTTAAAAAGAGAATCCGAATGTGATTTCTTTACAATGGTTTGTTCCTTATTTTATCCTAGTATCTAAACACTTCTCCATGGCAGGACCCCCAAATAATATGCATTTACGTGCTAAGGGGTATCTAGAGAGTGGGATAGGTTTAATCACTACCGTAACCCTAACACGTACATTAACACTAACACGTACCCTAATCCTAACCCGTACCCTAAACCGAGCCCTAACCCTAACACTAACCCTAACCCTAACCCATACCCTACACCGTACCCGAAGCCCTCCCCGAACCCATACCTTAAGCCGTACCATAAACCTAACCCTAAGCCTAACCCTAACCCTAGGCTACCTTTGACTGCTTCTGCCTCCTATAGATTTCCTAAGCACTAGTGTTTTAAGGAACAGCTTAAAAAGAGAATCCTAATGTGATTTCTTTATAATGGTTGTGTTCCTTATCTTATCCTAGTGTCTAAACTCTTCTCCATGGCTGGACCCCCAAATAATATACTTTACGTGCTAAGGGGTATCTAGAGATTGGGATAGGTTTAATAACTACCCTAACACAATACGTACCCTAACTGTAACCCCTACCCTATCCCTAACACGTACCCTAATCCTAAACCGTAACCTAAACCGAGCCCTAACCCTAACACTAAGCCTAACCCTAACCCTAACCAATACCCTACGCCGTACCCGAAGCCCTCCCCGAACCCGTACCCTAAGCAGTACCCTAGGCCTAACCCTAAGGATAACCCTAACACTAGGTTACCCTTGACTGCTTCTGCCTCCAATAGATTTCCTAAGCACTAGTGTTTTAAGGAACAGCTTAAAAAGAGAATCCTAAAGTGATTTATTTGTAATGGGTGTGTTCCTTATCTTATCCTAGTGTCTAAACTCTTCTCCAGTGCTGGACCCCCAAATAATATTCCTTTACGTGCTATGGGGTATCTAGAGAGTGGGATAGGTTTAATAACTACCCTAACCCTAACACGTACATTAACCCTAACCCCTACCCTAACCCTAACACGTACCTTAAAACTAAACCGTACCCTAAACCGAGCCCTATCCCTAACACTAACCCTAACCCTAACCCTAACCCATACCCTACGCCATACCCGAAGCCCTCCCCGAACCCGTACCCTAAGCCGTACCCTAAGCCTAACCCTAAGCCTAACCCTTACCATAGGCTACCCTTGACTGCTTCTGCCTCCAATAGGTTTCCTAAGCACTAGTGTTTTAAGGAACAGCTTAAAAAGAGAATTCTAATGTGATTTCTATATATTGGGTGTTTTCCTTATCTTATCCTAGTATCTAAACTCTTCTCCATGGCTGGATCCCCAAATAATATTCCTTTACGTGCTAAGGGGTATCTAGACAGTGGGATAGGTTTTATAACCCTAAACCTAACACGTATCCTAACCCTAACCCCTACCCTAACACTAACAGCGTACCCTAATCCTAAACCGTAACCTAAACCGAGCCCTAACCCTAACACTAACCCTAACCCTAACCGTAACCAATACCCTACGCCGTGCCCGAACCCCTCCCCGAACCCATACCCTAAGCCGTACCCTAACCCTAACCATAAGCCTAACCCTAACCCTAGGCTACCCTTGACTGCTTCTGCCTCCAATAGATTTCCTAAGCACTAGTGTTTTAAGGAACAGCTTAAAAAGCGAATCCTAATGTGATTTCTTTATAATGGGTGTGTTCCTTATCTTATCCTAGTGTCTAAAGTCTTCTCCATGGCTGTACCCCCAAATAATATTCCTTTACGTGCTAAGGGGTATCTAGAGAGTGGGATAGGTTTAATCACTACCCTAACCCTAACACGTACATTAACCCTAACCACTATCTTAACCCTAACACGTACCCTAATCCTAACCAGTACCCTAAACCGAGCCCTAACCCTAACACTAACCCTAACCCTAACCCTAACCCATACCCTACGCCGTACCCGAATCCCTCCCCGATCCCGTACCCTAAGCCGTACCCTAACCCTAACCCTAAGCCTAACCCTAACCCTAGGCTACCCTTGACTGCTTCTGCCTCCAGTAGATTTCCTAAGCACTAGTGTTTTAAGGAACAGCTTAAAAAGAGAATCCTAATGTGATTTCTTTATAATGGGTGTGTTCCTTATCTTATCCTAGTGTCTAAACTCTTCTCCATGGCTGGACCCCCAAATAATATTCTTTATGTGCTAAGGGGTATCTAGAGAGTGGGATAAGTTTAATAAATACCCTAACCCTAACACGTACCCTAACCCTAACCCCTACCCTAACCATAACACGTACCCTAATCCTAACCAATAACCTAAACCGAGCCCTAACCCTAAAACCAACCCTAACCCTAACCCTAACCCATACCCTACGCCGTACCCGAAGCCCTCCCCGAACCCGTAGCCTAAGCCCTACCCTAAGCCTAACCCTAAGCCTAAACCTAACCCTAGGCTACCCTTGACTGCTTCTGCCTCTAATAGATTTACTAAGCACTAGTGTTTTAAGGAACAGCTTAAAAAGAGAATCCTAATGTGATTTCTTTATAATGGGTGTGTTCCTTATCTTATCCTATTGTCTAAACTCTTCTCCAGGGCTGGACCCCCAAATAATATTCCTTTACGTGCTAAGGGGTATCTAGAGATTGGGATAGGTTTAATCACTACCCTAACCCTAACACGTACACTAACCCTATCCACTACCCTAACCCTAACACGTACCCTAATTCTAACCCGTAACCTAAACCGAGCCCTAAACCTAACACTAACAGTAACACTAACCCTAACCCATACCCTACGCCATACCCGAAGCCCTCCCCGATCCCATACCCTAAGCCGTACCCTAAGCCTAACCCTAAGCCTAACCCTAACCCTAGGCTACCCTTGACTGCTTCTGCCTCCAATAGATTTCCTAAGCACTAGTGTTTTAAGGAACAGCTTAAAAAGAGAATCCTAATGTGATTTCTTTATAATGGGTGTGTTCCTTATCTTATCCTAGTGTCTAAACTCTTCTCCATGGCTGGACCCCCAAATAATATTCTTTATGTGCTAAGGGATATCTAGAGAGTGGGCTAGGTTTAATAACTACCGTAACCCTAACGCTTACACTAACCTTAATCCCTACCCTAAACCTAACACGTACCCTAATCCTAAACCGTACCCTAAACCGAGCCCTAACCCTAACACTAAGCCTAACCCTAACCCATACCCTACGCCGTACCCGAAGCCCTCCCCGAACCCGTAACCTAAGCCGTACCCTAAGCCTAACCCTAAGCCTAACCCTTACCCTAGGCTACCCTTGACTGCTTCTGCCTCCAATAGGTTTCCTAAGCACTAGTGTTTTAAGGAACAGCTTAAAAAGAGAATTCTAATGTGATTTCTTTATAATGGGTGTTTTCCTTATCTTATCCTAGTATCTAAACTCTTCTCCATGGCTGGACCCCCAAATAATATTCCTTTACGTGCTAAGGGGTATCTAGAGAGTGGGATAGGTTTAATCACTACCCTAACCCTAACACGTACATTAACCCTAACAACTATCCTAACCCTAACACGTACCCTAATCCTAACCAGTACCCTAAACCGAGCCCTAACCCTAACACTAAGCCTAACCCTAACCCTAACCCATACCCTACCCCGTACCGGAAGCCCTCCACGAACCCGTACCCTAAGCAGTACCCTAGGCCTAACCCTAAGGATAACCCTAACCCTAGGCTACCCTTGACTGCTTCTGCCTCCAATAGATTTCCTAAGCACTAGTGTTTTAAGGAACAGCTTAAAAAGAGAATCCTAAAGTGATTTATTTGTAATGGGTGTGTTCCTTATCTTATCCTAGTGTCTAAACTCTTCTCCAGGGCTGGACCCCCAAATAACATTCCTTTACGTGCTATGGGGTATCTAGACAGTGGGATAGGTTTAATAACTACCCTAACTCTAATGCGTAACGTAACCCTATCCCCTACCCTAACCCTAACACGTACCCTTTTCTAAGCCGTACACTAAACCGAGCACTAACACTAACACTAACCCTAACCCTAACCCAAACCCATACCCTACACCGTACCCGAAGCCCTCCCCGAACCCGTACCCTAAGCCGTACCCTAAGCCTAACCCTAAGCCTAACCCTAACCCTAGGCTACCCTTGACTGCTTCTGCCTCCAATATATTTCCTAAGCAATAGTATTTTAAGGAACAGCTTAAAAAGAGTATCCTAATGTGATTTCTTTATAATAGGTGTGTTCCTTATCTTATCCTAGTGTCTAAACTCTTCTCCATGGCTGGATCCCCAAATAATATTCCTTTACGTGCTAAGGGGTATCTAGACAGTGGGATAGGTTTAATAACCCTAACCCTAACACGTATCCTAACCCTAACCCCTACACTAACACTAACACGTACCCTAATCCTAAACCGTACATTAAACCGAGCCCTAACCCTAACACTAACCCTAACCCTAACCGTAACCCATACCCTATGCCGTGCCCGAACCCCTCCCCGAACCCATACCCTAAGCCGTACCCTAACCCTAAGCCTCAGCCTAACCCTAGGCTACCCTTGACTGCTTCTGCCTCCAATAGATTTCCTAAGCACAAGTGTTTTAAGGAACAGCTTAAAAAGAGAATCCTAATGTGATTTTTTAAAAAGGGTGTGTTCCTTATCTTACCCTAGTGTCTAAACTCTTCCCCATGGCTGGACCCCCAAAAAATATTCCTTTACGTACTAAGGGGTGTCTAGAGAGTGGGATAGGTTTAATAACTACCCTAACGCTAACACGTACCCAAACCCTAACCCCTACCCTAACCCTAACACGTACTCTAATCCTAAACAATACCCTAAACCGAGCCCTAAGCCTAAAACTAACCCTAATCCTAACCCTAACCCATACCCTACGCCGTACCCGAAGCCCTCCCCGAACCCGTACCCTAAGCCCTAACCTAAGCCTAACCCTAAGACTAAACCTAACCCTAGGCTACCCTTGACTGCTTCTGCCTCCAATAGATTTCCTAAGCACTAGTGTTTTAAGGAACAGCTTAAAAAGAGAATCGTAATGTGATTTCGTTATAATGGGTGTGTTCCTTATCTTATCCTAGTGTCTAAACTCTTCTCAATGGCTGGACCCCCAAATAATATTCTTTACGTGCTAAGGGGTATCTAGAGAGTGGGATAGGTTTAATAATTACCCTAACCCTAACACGTACCCTAACCCTAACCCCTAACCTAACCCTAACACGTACCCTAATCCTAAACCGTACCCTAAACCGAGCCCTAACCCTAACCCTAACCGTAAACCATACCATACGCCGTACCCGAAGCCTTCCCCGAAACCGTATCCTAAGACGTACCCTAAGCCTAACCCTAAGCCTATCCCTATCCCTAGGCTACCCTTGACTGCTTCTGCCTCCAATAGATTTCCTAAGCACTAGTGTTTTAAGGAACAGCTTAAAAAGAGAATCCTAATGTGATTTCTTTATAATGGGTGTGTTCCTTATCTTATCCTAGTGTCTAAACTCTTCTCCATGGCTGGACCCCCAAATAATATTCCTTTACGTGCTAAGGGGTATCTAGAGAGTGGGATAGGTTTAATAACTACCCTAACCCTAACACGTACCCTAACCCTAACCCCTAACCTAACCCTAACGCGTACCCTAACCCTAACCCCTACCCTAACCCTAACACGTACCATAATCCTAACCCGTACCCTAAACTGAGCCCTAACCCTAAAACTAACCCTAATCCTAACCCTAACCCTTACCCTACGCCGTACCCGAAGCCCTCCCCAAACCCGTACCCTAAGCCCTACCCTAAGCCTAACCCTAAGCCTAAACCTAACCCTAGGCTACCCTTGACTGCTTCTGCCTCCAATAGATTTCCTAAGCACTAGTGTTTTAAGGAAGAGCTTAAAAAGAGAATCCTAATGTGATTTCTTTATAATGGTGTGTTCCTTATCTTATCCTAGTGTCTAAACTCTTCTCAATGGCTGGACCCCCAAATAATATTCTTTACGTGCTAAGGGGTATCTAGAGAGTGGGATAGGTTTAATAATTACCCTAACCGTAACACGTACCCTAACCCTAACCCCTAACCTAACCCTAACACGTACCCTAATCCTAAACCGTACCCTAAACCGAGCCCTAACCCTAACACTAACCCTAACCCTAACCCATAACCTAGGACGTACACGAAGCCCTCCCCGAACCCGTACCCTAAGCCGTACCCTTAGCCTACCCCTAAGCCTAACCCTAACACTAGGCTACCCTTTACTGCTTCTGCCTCCAATAGATTTCCTAAGCACAAGTGTTTTAAGGAACAGCTTAAAAAGAGAATCCTAATGTGATTTCTTTATAATGGGTGTTTTCCTTATCTTATCCTAGTGTCTAAACTCTTCTCCATGGCTGGACCCCCAAATAATATTCCTTTACATGCTAAGGGGAATCTACAGAGTGGGATAGGTTTAATAACTAACCTAACCCTAATGCGTACCCTAACCCTTACCCCTATCCTAACTCTAACACGTACCCTAATACTAACCCGTACCCTAAAACGATCCCTAACCCTAACCCTAACCCTAAACCATACCATACGCCGTACCCGAAGCCCTCCCCGAAACCGTATCCTAAGACGTACCCTAAGCCTAACCCTAAGCCTATCCCTAACCCTAGGCTACCCTTGACTGCTTCTGCCTCCAATAGATTTCCTAAGCACTAGTGTTTTAAGGCACAGCTTAAAAAGAGAATCCTAATGTGATTTCTTTATAATGGGTGTGTTCCTTATCTTATCCTAGTGTCTAAACTCTTCTCCATGGCTGGACCCCCAAATAATATTCCTTTACGTGCTAAGGGGTATCTAGAGAGTGGGATAGGTTTAATAACTACCCTAACCCTAACACGTACCCTAACCCTAACCCCTAACCTAACCCTAACGCGTACCCTAACCCTAACCCCTACCCTAAACATAACACGTACCCTAATCCTAACCCGTACCCTAAACCGAGCCCTAACCCTAACACTAACCCTAACCCTAACCCTAACCCATACCCTACGCCGTACCCGATGCCCTCCCCGAACCCGTACCCTAAGCCGTACCCTAAGCCTAACCCTAAGCCTAACCCTAACCCTAGGCTACCCTTGACTGCTTCTGCCTCCAATAGGTTTCCTAAGCACTAGTGTTTTAAGGAACAGCTTAAAAAGAGAATCCTAATGTGATTTCTTTATAATGTGTGTGTTCCTTATCTTAGCCTAGTGTCTAAACTCTTCTCCATGGCTGGACCCCCAAATAATATTCCTTTACGTGCTAAGGGGTATCTAGAGAGTGGGATAGGTTTAATAACTACCCGAACCCTAATGCGTACCCTAACCCTAACCCCTACCCTAACCCTAACACGTACCCTAATCCTAAACCGTACCCTAAACCGAGCCCTAACCCTAACACTAACCCTAACCCTAACCCTAACCCGTATCCTACGCCATGCCCTAACCCCTCCCCGAACCCCTACCCTAAGCCGTACCCTAACCCTAACCCTAAGCCTAACCCTAACCCTGGGCTACCCTTGACTGCTTCTGCCTCCAATAGATTGCCTAAGCACTAGTGTTTTAAGGAACAGCTTAAAAAGAGAATCCTAATGTGATTTCTTTATAATGGTGTGTTCCTTATCTTATCCTAGTGTCTAAACTCTTCTCCATGGCTGGACCCCGAAATAATATTCTTTACGTGCTAAGAGGTATCTAGAGAGTCGGATAGGTTTAATAATTACCCTAACCCTAACACGTACACTAACCCTAACCCCTAACCTAACCCTAACACGTACCCTAATCCTAAACCATACCCTAAACCGAGACCTAACCCTAACAATAACCCAAACCCTAACCCTAACCCATACCCTACGCCGTGCCCAAATCCCTCCCCGAAACCATACCCTAAGCCGTACCCTAACCCTAACCCTAAGCCTCAGCCTAACCCTAGGCTACCCTTGACTGCTTCTGCCTCCAATAGATTTCCTAAGCACAAGTGTTTTAAGGAACAGCTTAAAAAGAGAATCCTAATGTGATTTCTTTATAATGGGTGTGTTCCTTATCTTATCCTAGTGTCTAAACTCTTCTCCATGGCTGGACCCCCAAATAATATTCCTTTACATGCTAAGGGGTATCTAGAGAGTGGGATAGGTTTAATAACTAACCTAACCCTAATGCGTACCGTAACCCTTACCCCTATCCTAACTCTAACACGTACCCTAATCCTAACCCGTACCCTAAACCGATCCCTAACCCTAACCCTAACCCTAAACCATACCATACGCCGTACCCGAAGCCCTCCCCGAAACCGTACCCTAAGACGTACCCTAAGCCTAACCCTAAGCCTATCCCTAACCCTAGGCTACCCTTGACTGCTTCTGCCTCCAATAGATTTCCTAAGCACTAGTGTTTTAAGGAACAGCTTAAAAAGAGAATCCTAATGTGATTTCTTTATAATGGGTGTGTTCCTTATCTTATCCTAGTGTCTAAACTCTTCTCCATGGCTGGACCCCCAAATAATATTCCTTTACGTGCTAAGGGGTATCTAGAGAGTGGGATAGGTTTAATAACTACCCTAACGCTAACGCGTACGCTAACCCTAACCCCTACCCTAACCCTAACACGTACCCTAATCCTAACCAATACCCTAAACCGAGGCCTAACCCTAAAACTAACCGTAATCCTAACCCTAACCGATACCCTATGCTGTACCCGAAGCCCTCCCCGAACCCGTACCCTAAGCCCTACCCTAAGCCTAACCCTAAGCCTAAACCTAACACTAGGCTACCCTTGACTGCTTCTGCCTCCAATAGATTTCCTAAGCACTAGTGTTTTAAGGAAGAGCTTAAAAAGAGAATCCTAAAGTGATTTCTTTATAATGGGTGTGTTCCTTATCTTATCCTAGTGTCTAAACTCTTCTCCAGGGCTGGACCCCAAAATAATGTTCTTTTACGTGCTAAGGGGTATCTAGAGAGTGGGATAGGTTTAATCACTACCCTAACCCTAACACGTACATTAACCCTAACCACTATCCTAACCCTAACACGTACCCTAATCCTAACCCATACACTAAACCGAGCCCTAACCCTAACACTAACCCTAACCCTAACCCTAACCCATACCCTACGCCGTACCCGAAGCCCTCCCCAAACCCGTACCCTAAGCCGTACGCTAACCCTAACCCTAAGCCTAACCCTAACCCTATGCTACCCTTGACTGCTTCTGCCTCCAATAGATTTCGTAAGCACTAGTGTTTTATGGAACAGCTTAAAAAGAGAATCCTAATGTGATTTCTTTATAATGGGTGTGTTCCTTATCTTATCTTAGTGTCTAAACTCTTCTCCACGGCTGGACCTCCAAATAATATTCCTTTACGTGCTAAGGGGTATCTAGAGAGTGGGGTAGGTTTAATAACTACCCTAACGCTAACACGTACCCAAACCCTAACCCCTACCCTAACCCTAACACGTACTCTAATCCTAACCAATACCCTAAACCGAGCCCTAAGCCTAAAACTAACCCTAATCCTAACCCTAACCCATACCCTACGCCGTACCCGAAGCCCTCCCCGAACCCGTACCCTAAGCCCTAACCTAAGCCTAACCCTAAGACTAAACCTAACCCTAGGCTACCCTTGACTGCTTCTGCCTCCAATAGATTTCCTAAGCACTAGTGTTTTAAGGAACAGCTTAAAAAGAGAATCGTAATGTGATTTCGTTATAATGGGTGTGTTCCTTATCTTATCCTAGTGTCTAAACTCTTCTCAATGGCTGGACCCCCAAATAATATTCTTTACGTGCTAAGGGGTATCTAGAGAGTGGGATAGGTTTAATAATTACCCTAACCCTAACACGTACCCTAACCCTAACCCCTAACCTAACACTAACACGTACCCTAATCCTAAACCGTACCCTAAACCGAGCCCTAACCCTAACCCTAACCGTAAACCATACCATACGCCGTACCCGAAGCCTTCCCCGAAACCGTATCCTAAGACGTACCCTAAGCCTAACCCTAAGCCTATCCCTATCCCTAGGCTACCCTTGACTGCTTCTGCCTCCAATAGATTTCCTAAGCACTAGTGTTTTAAGGAACAGCTTAAAAAGAGAATCCTAATGTGATTTCTTTATAATGGGTGTGTTCCTTATCTTATCCTAGTGTCTAAACTCTTCTCCATGGCTGGACCCACAAATAATATTCCTTTACGTGCTAAGGGGTATCTAGAGAGTGGGATAGGTTTAATAACTACCCTAACCCTAACACGTACCCTAACCCTAATCCCTAACCTAACCCTAACGCGTACCCTAACCCTAACCCCTACCCTAACCCTAACACGTACCCTAATCCTAAACCGTACCCTAAACCGAGCCCTAACCCTAACCCTAACCCTAACCCTAACCCATACCCTACGCCGTGCCCGAACCCCTCCCCGAACCCATAACCTAAGCCGTACCCTAACCCTAACCCTAAGCCTAACCCTAACCCTAGGCTACCCTTGACTGCTTCTGCCTCCAATAGATTTCCTAAGCACTAGTGTTTTAAGGAACAGCTTAAAAAGAGAATCCTAATGTGATTTCTTTATAATGTGTGTGTTCCTTATCTTATCCTAGTGTCTAAACTCTTCTCCATGGCTGGACCTCCAAATAATATTCCTTTACGTGCTAAGGGGTATCTAGAGAGTGGGATAGGTTTAATAACTACCCTAACCCTAACGCGTACCCTAACCCTAACCCCTACCCTAACCCTAACACGTACCCTAATCCTAACCAAAACCCTAAACCGAGCCCTAACCCCAACACTAACCCTAACCCTAACCCTAACCCATACCCTACGCCGCACCCGAAGCCCTCCCCGAACTCGTACCATAAGCCGTACCCTAAGCCTAACCCTAAGCCTAACCCTAACCCTAGGCTACCCTTGACTGCTTCTGCCTCCAATATATTCCCTAAGCACTAGTGTTTTAAAGAACAGCTTAAAAAGAGAATCCTGATGTGATTTATTTATAATGGGTGTGTTCCTTATATTATCCTAGTGTCTAAAGTCTTCTCCATGTCTGGACCCCCAAATATTTTTCCTTTATGTGCTAAGGGGTATCTAGAGAGTGGGATAGGTTTAATAACTACCCTAACCCTAACGCGTACCCTAACCCTAACCCCTACCCTAACCCTAACACGTACCCTAATCCTAAACCGTACCCTAAACCGAGCCCTAACCCTAACACTAACCCTAACCCTAACCCTAACCCGTATCCTACGCCATGCCTTAACCCCTCCCCGAACCCCTACCCTAAGCCGTACCCTAAGCCTAACCCTAAGCCTAACCCTAACCATTGACCACCCTTGACTGCTTCTGCCTCCAATAGATTTCCTAAGCACTAGTGTTTTAAGGAACAGCATAAAAAGAGAATCCTAATGAGATTTCTTTATAATGGTTGTGTTCCTTATCTTATCCTAGTGTCAAAACTCTTCTCCATGGCTGGACCCCCAAATAATATTCCTTTACGTGCTAAGGGGTATCTAGAGAGTGGGATAGGTTTAATAACTACCCTAACCCTAACACGTACCCTAATCCTAACCCGTACGCTAAACCGAGCCCTATCCCTAACACTAACCCTAATCCTAACCCTAACCCATACCCTACGACGTACCCGAACCCCTCCCCGAACCCGTACCCTAAGCCGTACCCTAAGCCTAACCCTAAGCGTAACCCTAACCCTAGGCTACCCTTGACTGCTTCTGCCTCCTATAGATTTCCTAAGCACTAGTGTTTTAAGGAACAGCTTAAAAAGAGAATCCTAATGTGATTTTTTAAAAAGGGTGTGTTCCTTATCTTACCCTAGTGTCTAAACTCTTCCCCATGGCTGGACCCCCAAAAAATATTCCTTTACGTACTAAGGGGTATCTAGAGAGTGGGATAGGTTTAATAACTACCCTAACCCTAATGCGTAACCTAACCCTAACCCCTACCCTAACTCTAACACGTACCCTTTTCTAAGCCGTACACTAAACCGAGCACTAACACTAATACTAACCCTAACCCTAACCCTAACCCATACCCTACACCGTACCCTGAGCCCTCCCCGAACCCGTACCCTAAGCCGTACCCTAAGCCTAACCCTAACCCTAGGCTACCCTTGACTGCTTCTGCGTCCAATAGGTTTCCTAAGCACTAGTGTTTTAAGGAACAGTTTAAAAAGAGAATCCTAATGTGATTTCTTTATAATGGTGTGTTCCTTATCTTATCCTAGTGTCTAAACTCTTCTCCATGGCTGGACCCCCAAATAATATTCTTTACGTGCTAAGAGGTATCTAGAGAGTCGGATAGGTTTAATAATTACCCTAACCCTAACACGTACACTAACCCTAACCCCTAACCTAACCCTAACACGTACCCTAATCCTAAACCGTACCCTAAACCGAGCCCTAACCCTAACAATAACCCAAACCCTAACCCTAACCCATACCCTACGCCGTGCCCAAACCCCTCCCCGAAACCATACACTAAGCCGTACCCTAACCCTAACCCTAAGCCTCAGCCTAACCCTAGGCTACCCTTGACTGCTTCTGCCTCCAATAGATTTCCTAAGCACAAGTGTTTTAAGGAACAGCTTAAAAAGAGAATCCTAATGTGATTTCTTTATAATGGGTGTGTTCCTTATCTTATCCTAGTGTCTAAACTCTTCTCCATGGCTGGACCCCCAAATAATATTCCTTTACATGCTAAGGGGTATCTAGAGAGTGGGATAGGTTTAATAACTAACCTAACCCTAATGCGTACCCTAACCCTTACCCCTATCCTAACTCTAACACGTACCCTAATCCTAACCCGTACCCTAAACCGATCCCTAACCCTAACCCTAACCCTAAACCATACAATACGACGTACCCGAAGCCCTCCCCGAAACCGTACCCTAAGACGTACCCTAAGCCTAACCCTAAGCCTATCCCTAACCCTAGGCTACCCTTGACTGCTTCTGCCTCCAATAGATTTCCTAAGCACTAGTGTTTTAAGGAACACCTTAAAAAGAGAATCCTAATGTTATTTCTTTATAATGGGTGTGTTCCTTATCTTATCCTAGTGTCTAAACTCTTCTCCATGGCTGGACCCCCAAATAATATTCCTTTACATGCTAAGGGGTATCTAGAGAGTGGGATAGGTTTAATAACTACCCTAACGCTAACGCGTACCCTAACCCTAACCCCTACCCTAATCCTAACACGTACCCTAATCCTAACCAATACCCTAAACCGAGGCCTAACCCTAAAACTAACCCTAATCCTAACCCTAACCGATACCCTACGCTGTACCCGAAGCCCTCCCCGAACCCTTACCCTAAGCCCTACCCTAAGCCTAACTATAAGCCTAAACCTAACACTAGGCTACCCTTGACTGCTTCTGCCTCCAATAGATTTCCTAAGCACTAGTGTTTTAAGGAAGAGCTTAAAAAGAGAATCCTAAAGTGATTTCTTTATAATGGGTGTGTTCCTTATCTTATCCTAGTGTCTAAACTCTTCTCCAGGGCTGGACCCCAAAATAATATTCTTTTACGTGCTAAGGGGTATCTAGAGAGTGGGATAGGTTTAATCACTACCCTAAACCTAAAACGTACATTAACCCTAACCACTATCCTAACCCTAACACGTACCCTAATCCTAACCCGTACCCTAAACCGAACCCTAACCCTAACACTAACCCTAACCCTAACCCTAACCCATACCCTACGCCGTACCCGAAGCCCTCCCCAAACCCGTACCCTAAGCCGTACGCTAACCCTAACCCTAAGCCTAACCCTAACCCTATGCTACCCTTGACTGCTTCTGCCTCCAATAGATTTCCTAAGCACTAGTGTTTTATGGAACAGCTTAAAAAGAGAATCCTAATGTGATTTCTTTATAATGGGTGTGTTCCTTATCTTATCTTAGTGTCTAAACTCTTCTCCACGGCTGGACCTCCAAATAATATTCCTTTACGTGCTAAGGGGTATCTAGAGAGTGGGGTAGGTTTAATAACTACCCTAACGCTAACACGTACCCAAACCCTAACCCCTACCCTAACCCTAACACGTACCCTAATCCTAACCAATACCCTAAACCGAGCCCTAAACCTAAAACTAACCCTAATCCTAACCCTAACCCATACCCTACGCCGTAACCGAAGCCCTCCCCGAACCCGTACCCTAAGCCCTAACCTAAGCCTAACCCTAAGACTAAACCTAACCCTAGGCTACCCTTGACTGCTTCTGCCTCCAATAGATTTCCTAAGCACTAGTGTTTTAAGGAAGAGCTTAAAAAGAGAATCCTAATGTGATTTCTTTACAATGTGTGTGTTCCTTATCTTATCCTAGTGTCTAAACTCTTATCCATGGCTGAACCTCCAAATAATATTCCTTTACGTGCTACGGGGTATCTAGAGAGTGGGATAGGTTTAATAACTACCCTAACCCTAACGCGTACCCTAACCCTAATCCCTACCCTAACGCTAACACGTACCCTAAACCTAACCAATACCCTAAACCGAGCCCTAACCCTAACACTAACCCTAACGCTAACCCTAACCCATACCCTACGCCGTACCCGAAGCCCTCCCCGAACCCGTACCCTAAGCAGTACCCTAAGCCTAACCCTAAGCCTAACACTAACCCTAGGCTAACCTTGACTGCTTCTGCCTCCAATAGATTTCCTAAGCAGTAGTGTTTTAAGGAACAGCTTAAAAAGAGAATCCTAATGTGATTTCCTTAAAATGGGTGTGTTCCTTATCTTATCCGAGTGTCTAAACTCTTCTCCATGGCTGGACCCCCAAATAATATTCCTTTACGTGCTAAGGGATATCTAGAGAGTGGGATAGGTTTAATAACTACCCTAACCCTAACACGTACCCTAATCCTAACCCGTACGCTAAACCGAGCCCTATCCCTAACACTAACCCTAATCCTAACCCTAACCCATACCCTACGACGTACCCGAACCCCTCCCCGAACCCGTACCCTAAGCCGTACCCTAAGCCTAACCCTAAGCGTAACCCTAACCCTAGGCTACCCTTGACTGCTTCTGCCTCCTATAGATTTCCTAAGCACTAGTGTTTTAAGGAACAGCTTAAAAAGAGAATCCTAATGTGATTTTTTAAAAAGGGTGTGTTCCTTATCTTACCCTAGTGTTTAAACTCTTCCCGATGGCTGGACCCCCAAAAAATATTCCTTTACGTACTAAGGGGTATCTAGAGAGTGGGATAGGTTTCATAACTACCCTAACCCTAATGCGTAACCAAACCCTAACCCCTACCCTAACCCTAACACGTACCCTTTTCTAAGCCGTACACTAAACCGAGCACTAACACTAATACTAACCCTAACCCTAACCCTAACCCATACCCTACACCGTACCCGAAGCCCTCCCCGAACCCGTACCCTAAGCCGTACCCTAAGCCTAACCCTAAACCTAACCCTAACCCTAGGCTACCCTTGACTGCTTCTGCCTCCAATAGATTTCCTAAGCAATAGTATTTTAAGGAACAGCTTAAAAAGAGTATCCTAATGTGATTTCTTTATAATGGGTGTGTTCCTTATCTTATCCTAGTGTCTAAACTCTTCTCCATGGCTGGATCCCCAAATAATATTCCTTTACGTGCTAAGGGGTATCTAGACAGTGGGATAGGTTTAATAACCCTAACCGTAACACGTATCCTAACCCTAACCCCTACCCTAACACTAACACGTACCCTAATCCTAACCCGTACCCTAAACCGAGCCCTTACCCTAACACTAACCCTAATCCTAACCCTAACCCATACCCTACGCCGTACCCGAACCCCTCCCCGAACCCGTACCCTATGCCGTACCCTAAGCCTAACCCTAACCCTAGGCTACCCTTGACTGCTTCTGCGTCCAATAGGTTTCCTAAGCACTAGTGTTTTAAGGAACAGCTTAAAAAGAGAATCCTACTGTGATTTCTTTATAATGGTGTGTTCCTTATCTTATCCTAGTGTCTAAACTCTTCTCCATGGCTGGACCCCCAAATAATATTCTTTACGTGCTAAGGGGTATCTAGAGAGTGGGATAGGTTTAATAATTACCCTAACCCTAACACGTACCCTAACCCTAACCCCTAACCTAACACTAACACGTACCCTAATCCTAAACCGTACCCTAAACCGAGCCCTAACCCTAACAATAACCCTAACCCTAACCCATAACCTACGACGTACGCGAAGCCCTCCCCGAACCCGTACCCTACGCCGTACCCTTAGCCTACCCCTAAGCCTAACCCTGACACTAGGCTACCCTTGAGTGCTTCTGCCTCCAATAGATTTCCTAAGCACAAGTGTTTTAAGGAACAGCTTAAAAAGAGAATCCTAATGTGATTTCTTTATAATGGGTGTGTTCCTTATCTTATCCTAGTGTCTAAACTCTTCTCCATGGCTGGACCCCCAAATAATATTCCTTTACATGCTAAGGGGTATCTAGAGAGTGGGATAGGTTTAATAACTAACCTAACCCTAATGCGTACCCTAACCCTTACCCCTATCCTAACTCTAACACGTACCCTAATCCTAACCCGTACCCTAAACCGATCCCTAACCCTAACCCTAACCGTAAACCATACCATACGCCGTACCCGAAGCCCTCCCCGTAACCGTTTCCTAAGACGTACCCTAAGCCTAACCCTAAGCCTATCCCTAACCCTAGGCTACCCTTGACAGCTTCTGCCTCCAATAGATTTCCTAAGCACTAGTGTTTTAAGGAACAGCTTAAAAAGAGAATCCTAATGTGATTTCTTTATAATGGGTGTGTTCCTTATCTTATCCTAGTGTCTAAACTCTTCTCCATGGCTGGACCCCCAAATAATATTCCTTTACGTGCTAAGGGGTATCTAGAGAGTGGGATAGGTTTAATAACTACCCTAACCCTAACACGTACCCTAACCCTAACCCCTAACCTAACCCTAACGCGTACCCTAACCCTAACCCCTACCCTAACCCTAACACGTACCCTAATCCTAACCCGTACCCTAAACCGAGCCCTAACCCTAAAACTAACCTTAATTCTAACCCTAACCCATACCCTACGCCGTACCGGAAGCCCTCCCCAAACCCGTACCCTAAGCCCTACCCTAAGCCTAACCCTAAGCCTAAACCTAACCCTAGGCTACCCTTGACTGCTTCTGCCTCCAATAGATTTCCTAAGCACTAGTGTTTTAAGGAAGAGCTTAAAAAGAGAATCCTAATGTGATTTCTTTACAATGTGTGTGTTCCTTATCTTATCCTAGTGTCTAAACTCTTATCCATGGATGAACCTCCAAATAATATTCCTTTATGTGCTACGGGGTATCTAGAGAGTGGGATAGGTTTAATAACTACCCTAACCCTAACGCGTACCCTAACCCTAACTCCTACCCTAACCCTAACACATACCCTAAACCTAACCAATACCCTAAACCGAGCCCTAACCCTAACACTAACCCTAACGCTAACCCTAACCCATACCCTACGCCGTACCCGAAGCCCTCCCCGAACCCGTACCCTAAGCAGTACCCTAAGCCTAACCCTTAGCCTAACACTAACCCTAGGCTACCCTTGACTGCTTCTGCGTCCAATAGTTTTCCTAAGCACTAGTGTTTTAAGGAACAGCTTAAAAAGAGAATCCTAATGTGATTTCTTTATAATGGTGTGTTCCTTATCTTATCCTAGTGTCTAAACTCTTCTCAATGGCTGGACCCCCAAATAATATTCTTTACGTGCTAAGGGGTATCTAGAGAGTGGGATAGGTTTAATAATTACCCTAACCCTAACACGTACCCTAACCCTAACCCCTAACCTAACCCTAACACGTACCCTAATCCTAAACCGTACCCTAAACCGAGCCCTAACCCTAACACTAACCCTAACCCTAACCCATAACCTACGACGTACGCGAAGCCCTCCCCGAACCCGTACCCTAAGCCGTACCCTTAGCCTACCCCTAAGCCTAACCCTAACACTAGGCTACCCTTTACTGCTTCTGCCTCCAATAGATTTCCTAAGCACAAGTGTTTTAAGGAACAGCTTAAAAAGAGAATCCTAATGTGATTTCTTTATAATGGGTGTGTTCCTTATCTTATCCTAGTGTCTAAACTCTTCTCCATGGCTGGACCCCCAAATAATATTCCTTTACATGCTAAGGGGTATCTACAGAGTGGGATAGGTTTAATAACTAACCTAACCCTAATGCGTACCCTAACCCTTACCACTATCCTAACTCTAACACGTACCCTAATCCTAACCCGTACCCTAAAACGATCCCTAACCCTAACCCTAACCCTAAACCATACCATACGCCGTACTCGAAGCCCTCCCCGAAACCGTATCCTAAGACGTACCCTAAGCCTAACCCTAAGCCTATCCCTAACCCTAGGCTACCCTTGACTGCTTCTGCCTCCAATAGATTTCCTAAGCACTACTGTTTTAAGGAACAGCTTAAAAAGAGAATCCTAATGTGATTTCTTTATAATGGGTGTGTTCCTTATCTTATCCTAGTGTCTAAACTCTTCTCCATGGCTGGATACCCAAATAATATTCCTTTAAGTGCTAAGCGGTATCTAGAGAGTGGGATAGGTTTAATAACCCTAACCCTAACACGTACCCTAAACCTAACCCCTAACCTAACCCTAACACGTACCCTAATCCTAAACCGTACCCTAAACCGAGCTCTAACCCTAAAACTTACCCTAACCCTAACCCTAACCCATACCCTACGCCGTGCCCTAACCCCTCCCCGAACCCATACCCTAAGCCGTACCCTAACCCTAACCCTAAGCCTAACCCTAACCCTGGGCTACCCTTGACTGCTTCTGCCTCCAATAGATTGTCTAAGCACTAGTGTTTTAAGGAACAACTTAAAAAGAGAATCCTAATGTGATTTCTTTATAATGTTTGTCTTCCTTATCTTATCGTAGTGTCTAAAATCTTCTCCATGGCTGGATTCCCAAATAATATTCCTTTACGTGCTAAGGGGTATCTAGAGAGTGGGATAGGTTTAATAACCCTAACCGTAACACATACCCTAACCCTAACCCCTACCCTAACCATAACACGTACCCTAATCCTAAACCGTACCCTAAACCGAGCCCTAACCCTAACACTAACCCTAACCCTAACCCTAACCCATACCCTACGCCGTGCCCGAACCCCTCCCCGAACCCATAACCTAAGCCGTACCCTAAACCTAACCCTAAGCCTAACCCTAACCCTAGGCTACCCTTGACTGCTTCTGCCTCCAATAGATTTCCTAAGCACTAGTGTTTTAAGGAACAGCTTAAAAATAGAATCCTAATGTGATTTCTTTATAATGGGTGTGTTCCTTATCTTATCCTAGTGTCTAAAGGCTTCTCCATGGCTGGACACCCAAATAATTTTCCTTTATGTGCTAAGGGGTATCTAGAGAGTGGGATAGGTTTAATAACTACCCTAACCCTAACGCATACCCTAATCCTAACTCCTACCCTAACCCTAACACGTACCCTAATCCTAAACCGTACCCTAAACCGAGCCCTAACCCTAACACTAACCCAAACCCTAACACTAACCCATACCCTACGCAGTACCCGAAGCCTTCCCCGAACCCGTACCCTAAGCCGTACCCTAAGCCTAACCCTAAGCCTAACCCTAACCCTAGACTACCCTTGACTGCTTCTGCCTCCAATAGATTTCCTAAGCACTAGTGTTTTAAGGAACAGCTTAAAAAGAGAATCCTAATGTGATTTATTTATAATGTGTGTGTTCCTTATCTTATCCTAGTGTCTAAACTCTTCTCCATGGCTGGACCTCCAAATAATATTCCTTTACATGCTAAGGGGTATCTAGAGAGTGGGATAGGTTTAATACCTACCCTAAGCCTAACGCGTACCGTAACCCTAACCCCTACCCTAACCCTAACACGTACCCTAACCCATAACATTTGCCGCACCCGTAGCCCTCCCCGAACCCGTACCCTAAGCCGTACCCTAAGCCTAACCCTAACTCTAGGCTACCCTTGACTGCTTCTGCCTCCAATAGATTTCCTAAGCACTAGTGTTTTAAGGAACAGCATAAAAAGAGAATCCTAATGAGATTTCTTTATAATGGTTGTGTTCCTTATCTTATCCTAGTGTCTAAACACTTCTCCATGGCTGGACCACCAAATAATATTCTTTACGTGCTAAGGGGTATCTAGAGAGTGGGATAGGTTTAATAACTACCCTAACCCTAACACGTACCCTAACCCTAACTCCTACCCTAACCCTAACACGTTCCCTAATCCTAAACCGTAACCTAAACCGAGCCCTATCCCTAACACTAACCCTAACACTAACCCTAACCCATACCCTACGCCGTACCCGAAGCCCTCCCCAAACCCGTACCCTAAGCATTGCCCTAAGCCTAACCCTAAGCCTAACCCTAACCCTAGGCTACCCTTGACTGCTTCTGCCCCCAATAGATTTCCAAAGCACTAGTGTTTTAAGTAACAGCTTAAAAAGAGAATCCTTATGTGATTTCTTTATAAAGGGTGTGTTCCTTATCTTAGCCTAGTGTCTAAACTCTTCTCCATGGCTGGACCCCCAAATAATATTCCTTTACGTGCTAAGGGGTATCTAGAGAGTGGGATAGGTTTAATAACTACCCTAACCCTAATGCGTACCCTAACTCTAACACCGACCCTAAACCTAACACGTACCCTAATCCTAAGCCGTACACTAAACCGAGCCCTAACACTAACACTAAGCCTAACCCTAACCCTAACCCATACCCTACACCGTACCCGAAGCCCTCCCCGAACCCGGACCCTAAGCCTAACCCTAAGCCTAACCCTAAGCCTAAAACTAACCCTAGGCTACCCTTGACTGCTTCTGCCTCCAATAGATTTCCTAAGCACAACTGTTTTAAGGAACAGCTTAAAAAGAGAATCCTAATGTGATTTCTTTATAATGGGTGTGTTCCTTATCTTATCCTTGTGTCTATACTCTTCTCCATGGCTGGATCCCCAAATAATATTCCTTTAAGTGCTAAGGGGTATCTAGAGAGTGGGATAGGTTTAATAACCCTAACCCTAACACGTACCCTAAACCTAACCCCTACCCTAACCCTAACACGTACCCTAATCATAAACCGTACCCTAATCCGAGCCCTAACCCTAACACTAACCCTAACCCTAACCCTAACCCATACCCTACGCCGTGCCCTAACCCCTCCCCGAACCCATACCCTAAGCCGTACCCTAACCCTAACCCTAACCCTGGGCTACCCTTGACTGCTTCTGCCTCCAATAGATTGCCTAAGCACTACTGTTTTAAGGAACAGCTTAAAAAGAGAATCCTAATGTGATTTCTTTATAATGTGTGTCTTCCTTATCTTATCCTAGTGTCTAAAATCTTCTCCATGACTGGATCCCCAAATAATATTCCTTTACGTGCTAAGGGGTATCTAGAGAGTGGGATAGGTTTAATAACCCTAACCCTAACACATACCCTAACCCTAACCCCTACCCTAACCCTAACACGTACCCTAATCCTAAACCGTACCCTAAACCGAGCCCTAACCCTAACACTAACCCTAACACTAACCCTAACCCATACCCTACGCCGTACCCGAAGCCCTCCCCAAACCCGTACCCTAAGCCGTACGCTAACCCTAACCCTAAGCCTAACCCTAACCCTATGCTACCCTTGACTGCTTCTGCCTCCAATAGATTTCCTAAGCACTAGTGTTTTAAGGAACAGCTTAAAAAGAGAATCCTAATGTGATTTCTTTATAAAGAGTGTGTTCCTTATCTTAGCCTTGTGTCTAAACTCTTCTCCATGGCTGGACCCACAAATAATATTCCTTTACGTGCTAAGGGGTATCTAGAGAGTGGGATAGGTTTAATAACTACCCTAACCCTAATGCGTACCCTAACCCTAACCCCTACCCTAACCCTAACACGTACCCTAATCCTAAGCCGTACACTAAACCGAGCCCTAACACTAACATTAACACTAACCCTAACCCTAACCCATACCCTACGCCGCACCCGAAGCCCTCCCCGAACCCGTACCCTAAGCCGTACCCTAAGCCTAACCCTAACCCTAGGCTACCCTTGACTGCTTCTGCCTCCAATAGATTTCCTAAGCACTAGTGTTTTAAGGAACAGCATAAAAAGAGAATCCTAATGTGATTTCTTTAAAATGGTTGTGTTCCTTATCTTATCCTAGTGTCTAAACTCTTCTCCATGGCTGGACCACCAAGTAATATTCTTTACGTGCTAAGGGGTATCTAGAGCGAGGGATAGGTTTAATAACTACCCTAACCCTAACACGTACCCTAACCCTAACTCCTACCCTAACCCTAACACGTACCCTAATCCTAAACCGTAACCTAAACCGAGCCCTAACCCTAACACTAACCCTAACCCTTACCCTAACCCATACCCTACGCCGTACCCGAAGCCCTCCCCGAACCCGTACCCTAAGCAGTGCCATAAGCCTAACCCTAAGCCTAACCCTAACCCTAGGCTACCCTTGACTGCTTCTGCCTCCAATAGATTTCCTAAGCACTAGTGTTTTAAAGAACAGCTTAAAAAGAGAATCCTAATGTGATTTTTTTATAAAGGGTGTGTTCCTTATCTAAGCCTAGTGTCTAAACTCTTCTCCATGGCTGGACCCCCAAATAATATTCCTTTACGTGCTAAGGGGTATCTAGAGAGTGGGATAGGTTTAATAACTACCCTAACCCTAATGCGTACCCTAACCCTAACCCCTACCCTAACCCTAACACGTACCCTAATCCTAAGCCGTACACTAAACCGAGCCCTAACACTAACACTAACCCTAACCCTAACCCTAAACCATACCCTATGTCGTGCCCTAACCCCTCCCCGATCCCATACCCTAAGCCGTATCCTAAGCCTAACCTTAAGCCTAACCCTAACCCTAGCCTACCCTTGACTGCTTCTGCCTCCAATAGATTTCCTAAGCACTAGAGTTTTAAGGAACAGCTTAAAAAGAGAATCCTAATGTGATTTCTTTATAATGTGTGTGTTCCTTATCTTATCCTAGTGTCTAAACTCTTCTCCATTGCTGCACCTCCAAATAATATTCCTTTACGTGCTAAGGGGTATCTAGAGAGTGGGATAGGTTTAATAACTACCCTAACCCTAACGCGTACCCTAACCCTAACCCCTACCCTAACCCTAACACGTACCCTAATCCTAACCAATACCCTAAACCGAGCCCTAACACCAACACTAACCCTAACCCTAACCCTAACCCATACCCTACGCCGCACCCGAAGCCCTCCCCAAACCCGTACCCTAAGCCGTACCCTAAGCCTAACCCTAAGCCTAACCCTAACCCTAGGCTACCCTTGACTGCTTCTGCCTCCAATAGGTTTCCTAAGCACTAGTGTTTTAAGGAACAGCATAAAAAGAGAATCCTAATGTGATTTCTTTATAATGGTTGTGTTCCTTATCTTATCCTAGTGTCTAAACTCTTCTCCATGGCTGGACCACCAAATAATATTCTTTACGTGCTAAGGGGTATCTAGAGAGTGGGATAGGTTTAATAACTACCCTAACCCTAACACGTACCCTAACCCTAACTCCTACCCTAACCCTAACACGTACCCTAATCCTATACCGTAACCTAAACCGAGCCCTAACCCTAACACTAACCCTAACCCTTACCCTAACCCATACCCTACGCCGTACCCGAAGCCCTCCCCGAACCCGTACCCTAAGCAGTGCCCTAAGCCTAACCCTAAGCCTAACCCTAACCCTAGGCTACCCTTGACTGCTTCTGCCTCCAATAGATTTCCGAAGCACTAGTGTTTTAAAGAACAGCTTAAAAAGAGAATCCCAATGTGATTTCTTTATAATGGGTGTGTTCCTTATATTATCCTAGTGTCTAAAGTCTTCTCCATGGCTGGACCCCCAAATAATTTTCCTTTATGTGCTAAGGGGTATCTAGAGAGTGGGATAGGTTTAATAACTACCCTAACCCTAACGCGTACCCTAACCCTAAACCCTACCCTAACCCTAACACGTACCCTAATCCTAAACCGTACCCTAAACCGAGCCCTAACCCTAACACTAACCGAAACCCTAACACTAACCCATACCCTACGCCGTACCCGAAACCTTCCCCGATCCCGTACCCTAAGCCGTACCCTAAGCCTAAACCTAAGCCTAACCCTAACGCTAGACTACCCTTGACTGCTTCTGCCTCCAATAGATTTCCTAAGCACTAGTGTTTTAAGGAACAGCTTAAAAAGAGAATCCTAATGTGATTTCTTTATAATGTGTGTGTTCCTTATCTTATCCTAGTGTCTAAACTCTTCTCCTTGGCTGGACCTACAAATAATATTCCTTTAAGTGCTAAGGGGTATCTAGAGGGTGGGATAGGTTTAATAACTACCATAACCCTAACGAGTACCCTAACCCTAACCCCTACCCTAACCCTAACACGTACCCTAATCCTAACCAATACCCTAAACCGAGCCCTAACCCGAACACTAACCATAACCCTAACCCTAACCCATACCCTACGCCGCACACGAAGCCCTCCCCGAACCCGTACCCTAAGCCGTACACTAAGCCTAACCCTAAGCCTAACCCTAACCCTAGGCTACCCTTGACTGCTTCTGCCTCCAATAGATTTCCAAAGCACTAGTGTTTTAAGGAACAGCATAAAAAGAGAATCCTAATGTGATTTCTTTATAATGGTTGTGTTCCTTATCTTATCCTAGTGTCTAAACTCTTCTCCATGGCTGGACCACCAAATAATATTATTTACGTGCTAAGGGGTATCTAGAGAGTGGGATAGGTTTAATAACTACCCTAACCCAACCACGTACCCTAAACCTAACTCCTACCCTAACCCTAACACGTACCCTAATCCTAAACCGTACCCTAAACCGAGCCCTAACCCTAACACTAACCCTAACCCTAACCCTAACCCATACCCTACGCCGTACCCGAAGCCCTCCCCGAACCCGTACCCTAAGCTTGCCCTAAGCCTAACCCTAAGCCTAACCCTAACCCTAGGCTACCCTTGACTGCTTCTGCCTCCAATAGATTTCCTAAGCACTAGTGTTTTAAAGAACAGCTTAAAAAGAGAATCCTAATGTGATTTCTTTATAATGGGTGTGTTCCTTATCTTATCCTAGTGTCTAAACTCTTCTCCATGGCTGGACCCCCAAATAATATTCCTTTATGTGCCAATGGGTATCTAGAGAGTGGGATAGGTTTAATAACTACCCTAAACCTAACGCGTTCCCTAACCCGAACCGCTACCCTAACCCTAACACGTACCCTAATCCTAAGCCGTACCCTAAACCGAGCCCTAACCCTAACACTAACCCAAACCCTAACACTAACCCATACCGTACGCCGTACCCGAAGCCTTCCCCGAACCCGTACAATAAGCCGTACCCTAAGCCTAACCCTAAGCCTTACCCTAACCCTAGACTACCCTTGACGGCTTCTGCCTCCAAAACATTTCCTAAGCATTAGTGTTTTAAGGAACAGCTTAAAAAGAGAATCCTAATGTGATTTCTTTATAAAGGGTGTGTTCCTTATCTTGGCCTAGTGTCTAAACTCTTCTCCATGGGTGGCCCCCAAATAATATTCCTTTACGTGCTAAGGGGTATCTAGAGAGTGGGATAGTTTTAATAACTACCCTAACCCTAACGCGTACCATAACTCTAACCCCTACCCTAACCCTAACACGTACCCTAATCCTAACCAATACCCTAAACCGAGCCCTAACCCTAACACTAACCCTAACCCTAACCCTAACCCATACCCTAGGCCGCACCCGAAGCCCTCCCCGAACCCGTACCCTAAGCAGTACCCTAAGCCTAACCCTAAGCCTAACCCTAACCCTGGGCTACCCTTGACTGCTTCTGCCTCCAATAGATTTCCTAAGCACTAGTGTTTTAAGGAACAGCTTAAAAAGAGAATCCTAATGTGATTTCATTATAATGGGTGTGTTCCTTAATTTATCCTAGTGTCTAAACTCTTCTGCATGGCTGGACCCCCAAATAATATTACTTTACGTGCTAAGGGGTATCTAGAGAGTGGGATAGGTTTAATAACTACCCTAACCCTAACGCGTACCCTAACCCTAACCCCTACCCTAACCCTAACACGTACCCTAATCCTAAACCGTACCCTAAACGGAGCCCTAACCCTAACACTAACCGAAACCCTAACACTAACCCATACCCTACGCCGTACCCGAAACCTTCCCCGATCCCGTACCCTAAGCCGTACCCTAAGCCTAAACCTAAGCCTAACCCTAACGCTAGGCTACCCTTGACTGCTTCTGCCTCCAATAGATTTCCTAAGCACTAGTGTTTTAAGGAACAGCTTAAAAAGAGAATCGTAATGTGATTTCTTTATAATGTGTGTGTTCCTTATCTTATCCTAGTGTCTAAACTCTTCTCCTTGGCTGGACCTACAAATAATATTCCTTTACGTGCTAAGGGGTATCTAGAGGGTGGGATAGGTTTAATAACTACCCTAACCCTAACGAGTACCCTAACCCTAACCCCTACCCTAAACCTAACACGTACCCTAATCCTAACCAATACCCTAAACCGAGCCCTAACCCCAACACTAACCCTAACCCTAACCCTAACCCATACCCTACGCCGCACCCGAAGCCCTCCCCGAACCCGTACCCAAAGCCGTACCCTAAGCCTAACCCTAAGCCTAACCCTAACCCTAGGCTACCCTTGACTGCTTCTGCCTCCAATAGATTTCCTAAGCACTAGTGTTTTAAGGAACAGCATAAAAAGAGAATCCTAATGTGATTTCTTTATAATGGTTGGGTTCCTTATCTTATCCTAGTGTCTAAACTCTTCTCCATGGCTGGACCACCAAATAATATTATTTACGTGCTAAGGGGAATCTAGAGAGTGGGATAGGTTTAATAACTACCCTAACCCAAACACGTACCCTAAACCTAACTCCTACCCTAACCCTAACACGTATCCTAATCCTAAACCATACCCTAAATCGAGCCCTAACCCTAACACTAACCCTAACCCTAACCCTAACCCATACCCTACGCCGTACCCGAAGCCCTCCCCGAACCCGTACCCTAAGCTTGCCCTAAGCCTAACCCTAAGCCTAACCCTAACCCTAGGCTACCCTTGACTGCTTCTGCCTCCAATAGATTTCCTACGCACTAGTGTTTTAAAGAACAGCTTAAAAAGAGAATCCTAATGTGATTTCTTTATAATGGGTGTGTTCCTTATCTTATCATAGTGTCTAAACTCTTCTCCATGGCTGGACCCCCAAATAATATTCCTTTACGTGCCAATGGGTATCTAGAGAGTGGGATAGGTTTAATAACTACCCTAAACCTAACGCGTACCCTAACCCGAACCGCTACCCTAACCCTAACACGTACCCTAATCCTAAGCCGTACCCTAAACCGAGCCCTAACCCTAACACTAACCCAAACCCTAACACTAACCCATACCGTACGCCGTACCCGAAGCCTTTCCCGAACCCGTACCATAAGCCGTACCCTAAGCCTAACCCTAAGCCTTACCCTAACCCTAGACTACCCTTGACTGCTTCTGCCTCCAAAACATTTCCTAAGCACTAGTGTTTTAAGGAACAGGTTAAAAAGAGAATCCTAATGTGATTTCTTTATAAAGGGTGTGTTCCTTATCTTGGCCTAGTGTCTAAACTCTTCTCCATGGGTGGCCCCCAAATAATATTCCTTTACGTGCTAAGGGGTATCTAGAGAGTGGGATAGGTTTAATAACTACCCTAACGCTAACGCGTACCCTAACTCTAACCCTTACCCTAACCGTAACACGTACCCTAATCCTAACCAATACCCTAAACCGAGCCCTAACCCTAACACTAACCCTAACCCTAACCCTAACCCATACCCTACGGCGCACCCGAAGCCCTCCCCGAACCTGTACCCTAAGCAGTAACCTAAGCCTAACCCTAAGCCTAACCCTAACCCTAGGCTACCCTTGACTGCTTCTGCCTCCAATAGATTTCCTAAGCACTAGTGTTTTAAGGAACAGCATAAAAAGAGAATCCTAATGTGATTTCTTTATAATGGTAGTGTTCCTTATCTTATCCTAGTGCCTAAACTCTTCTCCATGGCTGGACCACCAAATAATATTCTTTACGTCCTAAGGGGTATCTAGAGAGTGGGATAGGTTTAATAACTACCCTAACCCTAACACGTACCCTAACCCTAACTCCTACCCTAACCCTAACACGTACCCTAATCCTAAACCGTACCCTAAACCGAGCCCTAACCCTAACACTAGCCCTAACCCTTACCCTAAACCATACCCTACGCCGTAACCGAAGCCCTCCCCGAACCCGTACCCTAAGCAGTGCCCTAAGCCTAACCCTAACCCTAGGCTACCCTTGACTGCTTCTGCCTCCAATAGATTTCCTAAGCACTAGTGTTTTAAGGAACAGCATAAAAAGAGAATCCTAATGTGATTTCTTTATAATGGTAGTGTTCCTTATCTTATCCTAGTGCCTAAACTCTTCTCCACGGCTGGACCACCAAATAATATTCTTTACGTGCTAAGGGGTATCTAGAGAGTGGGATAGGTTTGATAACTACCCTAAACCTAACGAGTACCCTAACCCTAACCCTTACCCTAACCCTAACACGTACCCTAATCCTAACCAATACCCTAAACCGAGCCCTATCCCCACACAAACCCTAACCCTAACCCTAACCCTTACCCTACGCCGCACCCGAAGCCCTCCCCGAACCCGTATCCTAAGCAGTGCCCTAAGCCTAACCCTAAGCCTAACCCTAACCCTAGGCTACCCTTGACTGCTTCTGCCTCCAATAGATTTCCTAAGCACTAGTGTTTTAAAGAACAGCTTAAAAAGAGAATCCTAATGTGATTTCTTTATAATGGGTGTGTTCCTTATCTTATCCTAGTGTCTAAACTCTTCTCCATGAGTGGACCCCCAAATAATATTCCTTTATGTGCTAAGGGGTATCTAGAGAGTGGGATAGGTTTAATAACTACCCTAACCCTAACGCGTACCCTAACCCTAACACCTACCCTAACCCTAACACGTACCCTAATCCTAAACCGTACCCTAAACCGAGCCCTAACCCTAACACTAACCCAAACCCTAACCCTAACCCATACCCTACGCCGTACCCGAAGCCTTCCCCGAACCCGTACCCTAAGCCGTACCCTAAGCCTAACCCTAAGCCTAACCCTAACCCTAGACTACCCTTGACTGCTTCTGCCTCCAAAACATTTCCTAAGCACTAGTGTTTTAAGGAACAGCTTAAAAAGAGAATCCTAATGTGATTTCATTATAATGGGTGTGTTCCTTAATTTATCCTAGTTTCTAAACTCTTCTGCATGGCTGGACCCCCAAATAATATTACTTTACGTGCTAAGGGGTATCTAGAGAGTGGGATAGGTTTAATAACTACCCTAACCCTAACGCGTAACCTAACCCTAACCCCTACCCTAACCCTAACACGTACCCTAATCCTAACCCGTACCCTAAACGGAGCCCTAACTCTAACACTAACCCAAACCCTAACCCTAACCAATACCCTACGCCGTACACGAACCCCTCCCCGAACCCGTACCCTAAGCGGTACCCTAAGCCTAACCCTAAGCCTAACCCTAACCCTAGGCTACCCTTGACTGCTTCTGCCTCCAATAGATTTCCTAAGCACTAGTGGTTTAAGGAACAGCTTAAAAAGAGAATCCTAATGTGATTTCTTTATAATGTGTGTGTTCCTTATATTATCTTAGTGTCTAAACTCTTCTCCATGGCTGGACCCCCAAATAATATTCCTTTACGTGCTAAGGGGTATCTAGAGAGTGGGATGGGTTTAATAACTACCCTAACCCTAACGCGTACCCTAACCCTAACCCCTACCCTAACCCTAACACGTACCCTAAACCTAAACTGTACCCTAAACCGAGCCCTAACCCTAACACTAACCCTAACCCTAACACTAACCCATACCCTACGACATACCCGAAGCCCTCCCGAACCCGTACCCTAAGCCGTACCCTTAGCCTAACCCTAAGCCTAACCCTAACACTAGGCTACCCTTGACTGCTTCTGCCCCCAATAGATTTCCTAAGCACTAGTGTTTTAAGGAACAGCTTAAAAAGAGAATCCTAATGTGATTTCTTTATAAAGGGTGTGTTCCTTATCTTAGCCTAGTGTCTAAACTCTTCTCCATGGCTGGACCCCCAAATAATATTCCTTTACGTGCTAAGGGGTATCTAGAGAGTGGGATAGGTTTAATAACTACCCTAACCCTAATGCGTACCCTAACCCTAACCCCTACCCTAACCCTAACACGTACCCTAATCCTAACCCGTACCCTGAACCGAGCACTAACCCTAACACTAACCCTAACCCTAACCCTAACCCATACCCTACGCCGTACCAAAAGCCCTCCCCGAACCCGTACCCTAAGCCGTACCCTTAGCCTAACCCTAAGCCTAACCCTAACACTAGGCTACCCTTGACTGCTTCTGCCCCCAATAGATTTCCTAAGCACTAGTGTTTTAAGGAACAGCTTAAAAAGAGAATCCTAATGTGATTTCTTTATAAAGGGTGTGTTCCTTATCTTAGCCTAGTGTCTAAACTCTTCTCCATGGCTGGACCCCCAAATAATATTCCTTTACGTGCTAAGGGGTATCTAGAGAGTGGGATAGGTTTAATAACTACCCTAACCCTAATGCGTACCCTAACCCTAACCCCTACCCTAACCCTAACACGTACCCTAATCCTAAGCCGTACACTAAACCGAGCCCTAACACTAACACTAACCCTAACCCTAACCCTAAACCATACCCTATGTCGTGCCCTAACCCCTCCCCGATCCCATACCCTAAGCCGTATCCTAAGCCTAACCTTAAGCCTAAACCTAACCCTAGCCTACCCTTGACTGCTTCTGCCTCCAATAGATTTCCTAAGCACTAGAGTTTTAAGGAAGAGCTTAAAAAGAGAATCCTAATGTGATTTCTTTATAATGTGTGTGTTCCTTATCTTATCCTAGTGTCTAAACTCTTCTCCATTGCTGGACCTCCAAATAATATTCCTTTATGTGCTAAGGGGTATCTAGAGAGTGGGATAGGTTTAATAACTACCCTAACCCTAACGCGTACCCTAACCCTAACCCCTACCCTAACCCTAACACGTACCCTAATCCTAACCAATACCCTAAACCGAGCCCTAACCCCAACACTAACCCTAACCCTAACCCTAACCCATACCCTACGCCGCACGCGAAGCCCTCCCCGAACCCGTACCCTAAGCCGTACCCTAAGCCTAACCCTAAGCCTAACCCTAACCCTAGGCTACTCTTGACTGCTTCTGCCTCCAATAGATTTCCTAAGCACTAGTGTTTTAAGGAACAGCATAAAAAGAGAATCCTAATGTGATTTCTTTATAATGGTTGTGTTCCTTATCTTATCCTAGTGTCTAAACTCTTCTCCATGGCTGGACCACCAAATAATATTATTTACGTGCTAAGGGGTATCTAGAGAGTGGGATAGGTTTAATAACTACCCTAGCCCTAACACGTACCCTAACCCTAACTCCTACCCTAACCCTAACACGTACCCTAATCCTAATCCGTACCCTAAACCGAGCCCTAACCCTAACACTAACCCTAACCCTTACCCTAAACCATACCCTACGCCGTACCCGAAGACCTCCCCGAACCCGTACCCTAAGCAGTGCCCTAAGCCTAACCCTAAGCCTAACCCTAACCCTAGGCTACCCTTGACTGCTTCTGCCTCCAATAGATTTCCTAAGCACTAGTGTTTTAAAGAACAGCTTAAAAAGAGAATCCTAATGTGATTTCTTTATAATGGGTGTGTTCCTTATCTTAGCCTAGTGTCTAAACTCTTCTCCATGGGAGGACCACCAAATAATATTCCTTTACGTGCTAAGCGGTATCTAGAGAGTGGGATAGGTTTAATAACTACCCTAACCCTAACGCGTACCCTAACTCTAACCCCTACCCTAACCCTAAAACGTACCCTAATCCTAACCAATACCCTAAACCGAGCCCTAACCCTAACACTAACCCTAACCCTAACCCTAACCCATACCCTACGCCGCACCCGAAGCCCTCCCCGAACCCGTACCCTAAGCAGTGCCCTAAGCCTAACCCTAACCCTAGGCTACCCTTGACTGCTTCTGCCTCCAATAGATTTCCTAAGCACTAGTGTTTTAAGGAACAGCATAAAAAGAGAATCCTAATGTGATTTCTTTATAATGTGTGTCTTCCTTATCTTATCCTAGTGTCTAAACTCTTCTCCTTGGCTGGACCACCAAATAATATTCTTTACGTGCTAAGGGGTATCTAGAGAGTGGGATAGGTTTGATAACTACTCTAACCCTAACGAGTACCCTAACCCTAACCCCTACCCTAACCCTAACACGTATCCTAATCCTAACCAATACCCTAAACCGAGCCCTAACCCCAACACAAACCCTAACCCTATCCCTAACCCATACCCTACGCCGCACCCGAAGCCCTCCCCGAACCCGTACCCTAAGCAGTGCCCTAAGCCTAACCCTAAGCCTAACCCTAACCCTAGGCTACCCTTGACTGCTTCTGCCTCCAATAGATTTCCTAAGCACTAGTGTTTTAAAGAACAGCTTAAAAAGAGAATCCTAATGTGATTTCTTTATAATGGGTGTGTTCCTTATCTTATCCTAGTGTCTAAACTCTTCTCCATGGCTGGACCCCCAAATAATATTCCTTTATGTGCCAATGGGTATCTAGAGAGTGGGATAGGTTTAATAACTAACCTAAACCTAACGCGTACCCTAACCCGAACCGCTACCCTAACCCTAACACGTACCCTAATCCTAAGCCGTACCCTAAACCGAGCCCTAACCCTAACACTAACCCAAACCCTAACACTAACCCAAACCCTAACACTAACCCATACCCTACGCCGTACCCGAAGCCTTCCCCGAACCCGTACCATAAGCCGTACCCTAAGCCTAACCCTAAGCCTTACCCTAACCCTAGACTACCCTTGACTGCTTCTGCCTCCAAAACATTTCCTAAGCACTAGTGTTTTAAGGAACAGCTTAAAAAGAGAATCCTAATGTGATTTCTTTATAAAGGGTGTGTTCCTTATCTTGGCCTAGTGTCTAAACTCTTCTCCATGGGTGGCCCCCAAATAATATTCCTTCACGTGCTAAGGGGTATCTAGAGAGTGGGATAGTTTTAATAACTACCCTAACCCTAACGCGTACCCTAACTCTAACCCCTACCCTAACCCTAACACGTACCCTAATCCTAACCAATACCCTAAACCGAGCCCTAACCCTAACACTAACCCTAAACCTAACCCTAACCCATACCCTACGTTGCACCCGAAGCCCTCCCCGAACCCGTACCCTAAGCAGTACCCTAAGCCTAACCCTAAGCCTAACCCTAACCCTAGGCTACCCTTGACTGCTTCTGCCTCCAATAGATTTCCTAAGCCCTAGTGTTTTAAGGAACAGCTTAAAAAGAGAATCCTAATGTGATTTCATTATAATGGGTGTGTTCCTTAATTTATCCTAGTGTCTAAACTCTTCTGCATGGCTGAACCCCCAAATAATATTCCTTTACGTGCTAAGGGGTATCTAGAGAGTGGGATAGGTTTAATAACTACCCTAACCCTAACGCGTACCCTAACCCTAACCCCTACCCTAACCCTAACACGTACCCTAATCCTAACCCGTACCCTAAACGGAGCCCTAACTCTAACACTAACCCAAACCCTAACCCTAACCCATACCCTACGCCGTACCCGAACCCCTCCCCGAACCCGTACCCTAAGCCGTACCCTAAGCCTAACCCTAAGCCTAACCCTAACCCTAGGCTACCCTTGACTGCTTCTGCCTCCAATAGATTTCCTAAGCACTAGTGGTTTAAGGAACAGCTTAAAAAGAGAATCCTAATGTGATTTCTTTATAATGTGTGTGTTCCTTATATTATCTTAGTGTCTAAACTCTTCTCCATGGCTGGACCCCCAAATAATATTCCTTTACGTGCTAAGGGTTATCTAGAGAGTGGGATAGGTTTAATAACTACCCTAACCCTAACGCGTACCCTAACCCTAACCCCTACCCTAACCCTAACCCGTACCCTAAACCTAAACTGTACCCTAAACCGAGCTCTAACCCTAACACTAACCCTAACCCTAACACTAACCCATACCCTACGACATACCCGAAGCCCTCCCCGAACCCGTACCCTAAGCCGTACCCTTAGCCTAACCCTAAGCCTAACCCTAACACTAGGCTACCCTTGACTGCTTCTGCCCCCAATAGATTTCCTAAGCACTAGTGTTTTAAGGAACAGCTTAAAAAGAAAATCCTAATGTGATTTCTTTATAAAGGGTGTGTTCCTTATCTTAGCCTAGTGTCTAAATTCTTCTCCATGGCTGGACCCCCAAATAACATTCCTTTACGTGCTAAGGGGTATCTAGAGAGTGGGATAGGTTTAATAACCCTAACCCTAACACGTACCCTAACCCTAACCCCTACCCTAACCCTAACACGTACCCTAATCCTAAACCGTACCCTAAACCGAGCCCTAACCCTAACACTAACCCTAACCCTAACCCTAACTCATACCCTATGCCGTGCAATATTCCCTCCCCGAACCCATACCCTAAGTCGTACCCTAACCCTAACCCTAAGCCTAACCCTAACCCTGGGCTACCCTTGACTGCTTCTGCCTCCAATAGATTGCCTAAGCACTAGTGTTTTAAGGAACAGCTTAAAAAGAGAATCCTAATGTGATTTCTTTATAATGTGTGTCTTCCTTATCTTATCCTAGTGTCTAAAATCTTCTCCATGGCTGGATACCCAAATAATATTCCTTTACGTGCTAAGGGGTGTCTAGAGAGTGGGATAGGTTTAATAACCCTAACCCTAACACATACCCTAACCCCAACCCCTACCCTAACCCTAACACGTACCCTAATCCTAACCAATACCCTAAACCGAGCCCTAACCCCAACACTACCCCTAACCCTAACCCTAACCCATACCCTACGCCGCACCCGATGCCCTCCCCGAACCCGTACCCTAAGCCGTACCCTAAGCCTAACCCTAAGCCTAACCCTAACCCTAGGCTACCCTTGACTGCTTCTGCCTCCAATAGATTTCCTAAGCACTAGTGTTTTAAGGAACAGCATAAAAAGAGAATCCTAATGTGATTTCTTTATAATGGTTGTGTTCCTTATCTTATCCTAGTGTCTAAACTCTTCTCCATGGCTGGACCACCAAATAATATTCTTTACGTGCTAAGGGGTATCTAGAGAGTGGGATAGGTTTAATAACTACCCTAGCCCTAACACGTACCCTAACCCTAACTCCTACCCTAACCCTAACACGTACCCTAATCCTAATCCGTACCCTAAACCGAGCCCTAACCTTAACACTAACCCTAACACTTACCCTAAACCATACCCTACGCCGTACCCGAAGCCCTCCCCGAACCCGTACCCTAAGCAGTGCCCTAAGCCTAACCTTAACCCTAGGCTACCCTTGACTGCTTCTGCCTCCAATAGATTTCCTAAGCACTAGTGTTTTAAGGAACAGCATAAAAAGAGAATCCTAATGTGATTTCTTTATAATGTGTGTCTTCCTTATCTTATCCTAGTGTCTAAACTCTTCTCCATGGCTGAACCACCAAATAATATTCTTTACGTGCTAAGGGGTATCTAGAGAGTGGGATAGGTTTGATAACTACCCTAACCCTAACGAGTACCCTAACCCTAACCCCTACCCTAACCCTAACACGTACCCTAATCCTAACCAATACCCTAAACCGAGCCCTAACCCCAACACAAACCCTAACCCTAACCCTAACCCATACCCTACGCCGCACCCGAAGCCCTCCCCGAACCCGTACCCTAAGCAGTGCCCTAAGCCTAACCCTAAGCCTAACCCTAACGCTAGGCTACCCTTGACTGCTTCTGCCTCCAATAGATTTCCTAAGCACTAGTGTTTTAAAGAACAGCTTAAAAAGAGAATCCTAATGTGATTTCTTTATAATGGGTGTGTTCCTTATCTTATCCTAGTGTCTAAACTCTACTCCATGGCTGGACCCCCAAATAATATTCCTTTATGTGCAAAGGGGTATCTAGAGAGTGGGATAGGTTTAATAACCCTAACCCTCACACATACCCTAACCCTAACCCCTACCCTAACCCTAACACGTACCCTATTCCTAAACCGTACCCTAAACCGAACCCTAACCCTAAAACTAACCCTAACCCTAACCCTAACCCATACCCTACACCGTGCCCGAACCCCTCCCTGAACCCATAACCTAAGCCGTGCCCTAACCCTAACCCTAAGCCTAAACCTAACCCTAGGCTACCCTTGACTGCTTCTGCCTCCAATAGATTTCCTAAGCACTAGTGTTTTAAGGAACAGCTTAAAAAGAGAATCCTAATGTGATTTCTTTATAAAGGGTGTGTTACTTATCTTAGCCTAGTGTCTAAACTCTTCTCCATGGCTGGACCCCCAAATAATATTCCTTTACGTGCTAACGGGTATCTAGAGAGTGGGACAGGTTTAATAACTACCCTAACCCTAATGCGTACCCTAACCCTAACCCCTACCCTAACCCTAACACGTACCCTAATCCTAAGCCGTACACTAAACCGAGCCCTAACACTAACATTAACCCTAACCCTAACCCTAACCCATACCCTACACTGTACCGGAAGCCCTCCCGGAACCCGTACCCTAAGCCGTATCCTAAGCCAAACCTTAAGCCTAACCCTAACCCTAGCCTACCCTTGACTGCTTCTGCCTGCAATAGTTTTCCTAAACACTAGTGTTTTAAGGAACAGCTTAAAAAGAGAATCCTAATGTGATTTCTTTATAATGGTTGTGTTCCTTATCTTATCCTAGTGTCTAAACTCTTCTCCATGGCTGGACCACCAAATAATATTATTTACGTGCTAAGGGGTATCTAGAGAGTGGGATAGGTTTAATAACTACCCTAACCCAAACACGTACCCTAACCCTAACTCCTACCCTAACCCTAACACGTACCCTAATCCTAAACCGAACCCTAAACCGAGCCCTAACCCTAACACTAACCCTAACCCTTACCCTAACCCATACCCTACGCCGTACCCGAAGCCCTCCCCGAACCCTTACCCTAAGCAGTGCCCTAAGCCTAACCCTAAGCATAACCCTAACCCTAGACTACCCTTGACTGCTTCTGCCTCCAAAACATTTCCTAAGCACTAGTGTTTTAAGGAACAGCTTAAAAAGAGAATCCTAAAGTGATTTCTTTATAAAGGGTGTGTTACTTATCTTGGCCTAGTGTCTAAACTCTTCTCCATGGGTGGCCCCCAAATAATATTCCTTCACGTGCTAAGGGGTATCTAGAGAGTGGGATAGTTTTAATAACTACCCTAACCCTAACGCGTACCCTAAATCTAACCCCTACCCTAACCCTAACACGTACCCTAATCCTAACCAATAGACTAAACCGAGCCCTAACCCTAACACTAACCCTAAACCTAACCCTAACCCATACCCTATGCCGTGCCATATTCCCTCCCCGAACCCATACCCTAAGCCGTACCCTAACCCTAACCCTAAGCCTAACCCTAACCCTAGGCTACCCTTGACTGCTTCTGCCTCCAATAGATTGCCTAAGCACTAGTGTTTTAAGGAACAGCTTAAAAAGAGAATCCTAATGTGATTTCTTTATAATGTGTGTCTTCCTTATCTTATCCTCGTGTCTAAAATCTTCTCCATGGCTGGATCCCCAAATAATATTCCTTTACGTGCTAAGGGGTATCTAGAGAGTGGGATAGGTTTAATAACCCTAACCCTAACACATACCCTAACCCTAACCCCTACCCTAACCCTAACACGTACCCTAATCCTAACCAATACCCTAAACCGAGCCCTAACCCCAACACTACCCCTAACCCTAACCCTAACCCATACCCTACGCCGCACCCGATGCCCTCCCCGAACCCGTACCCTAAGCCGTACCCTAAGCCTAACCCTAAGCCTAACCCTAACCCTAGGCTACCCTTGACTGCTTCTGCCTCCAATAGATTTCCTAAGCACTAGTGTTTTAAGGAACAGCATAAAAAGAGAATCCTAATGTGATTTCTTTATAATGGTTGTGTTCCTTATCTTATCCTAGTGTCTAAACTCTTCTCCATGGCTGGACCACCAAATAATATTCTTTACGTGCTAAGGGGTATCTAGAGAGTGGGATAGGTTTAATAACTACCCTAGCCCTAACACGTACCCTAACCCTAACTCCTACCCTAACCCTAACACGTACCCTAATCCTAATCCGTACCCTAAACCGAGCCCTAACCCTAACACTAACCCTAACACTTACCCTAAACCATACCCTACGCCGTACCCGAAGCCCTCCCCGAACCCGTACCCTAAGCAGTGCCCTAAGCCTAACACTAAGCCTAACCCTAACCCTAGGCTACCCTTGACTGCTTCTGCCTCCAATAGATTTCCTAAGTACTAGTGTTTTAAAGAACAGCTTAAAAAGAGAATCCTAATGTGATTTCTTTATAATGGGTGTGTTCCTTATCTTAGCCTAGTGTCTAAACTCTTCTCCATGGGAGGACCCCCAAATAATATTCCTTTACGTGCTAAGGGGTATCTAGAGAGTGGGATAGGTTTAATAACTACCCTAACCCTAACGCGTACCCTAACTCTAACACCTACCCTAACCCTAACACGTACCCTAATCCTAACCAATACCCTAAACCGAGCCCTAACCCTAACACTAACCCTAACCCTAACCCTAACCCATACCCTACGCCGCACCCGAAGCCCTCCCCGAACCCGTACCCTAAGCAGCAACCTAAGCCTAACCCTAAGCCTAACCCTAACCCTAGGCTACCCTTGACTGCTTCTGCCTCCAATAGATTTCCTAAGCACTAGTGTTTTAAGGAACAGCATAAAAAGAGAATCCTAATGTGATTTCTTTATAATGGTAGTGTTCCTTATCTTATCCTAGTGCCTAAACTCTTCTCCATGGCTGGACCACCAAGTAATATTCTTTACGTGCTAAGGGGTATCTAGAGAGTGGGATAGGTTTAATAACTACCCTAACCCTAACACGTACCCTAACCCTAACTCCTACCATAACCCTAACACGTACCCTAATCCTAAACCGTACCCTAAACCGAGCCCTAACCCTAACACTAACCCTAACCCTTACCCTAAACCATACCCTACGCCGTACCCGAAGCCCTCCCCGAACCCGTACCCTAAGCAGTGCCCTAAGCCTAACCTTAACCCTAGGCTACCCTTGACTGCTTCTGCCTCCAATAGATTTCCTAAGCACTAGTGTTTTAAGGAACAGCATAAAAAGAGAATCCTAATGTGATTTCTTTATAATGTGTGTCTTCCTTATCTTATCCTAGTGTCTAAACTCTTCTCCATGGCTGAACCACCAAATAATATTCTTTACGTGCTAAGGGGTATCTAGAGAGTGGGATAGGTTTGATAACTACCCTAACCCTAACGAGTACCCTAACCTTAACCCCTACACTAACCCTAACACGTACCCTAATCCTAACCAATACCCTAAACCGAGCCCTAACCTCAACACAAACCCTAACCCTAACCCTAACCCATACCCTACGCCGCACCCGAAGCCCTCCCCGAACCCGTACCCTAAGCAGTGCCCTAAGCCTAACCCTAAGCCTAACCCTAACCCTAGGCTACCCTTGACTGCTTCTGCCTCCAATAGATTTCCTAAGCACTAGTGTTTTAAAGAACAGCTTAAAAAGAGAATCCTAATGTGATTTCTTTATAATGGGTGTGTTCCTTATCTTATCCTAGTGTCTAAACTCTACTCCATGGCTGGACCCCCAAATAATATTCCTTTATGTGCAAAGGGTTATCTAGAGAGTAGGATAGGTTTAATAACTACCCTAACCCTAACGCGTACCCTAACTCTAACCCCTACCCTAACCCTAACACGTACCCTAATCCTAACCAATATCCTAAACCGAGCCCTAACCCTAACACTAACCCTAACCCTAACCCTAACCCATACCCTACGCCGTACCGATAGCCCTCCCCGAACCCGTACCCTAAGCCGCATCCTAAGCCTAACCCTAAGCCTAACCCTAACCCTAGGCTACCCTTGACTGCTTCTGCCTCCAATAGATTTCCTAAGCACTAGTGTTTTAAGGAACAGCTTAAAAAGAGAATCCTAATGTGATTTCTTTATAATGGTTGTGTTCCTTATCTTATCCTAGTGTCTAAACTCTTCTCCATGGCTGGACCACCAAATAATATTATTTACGTTCTAAGGGGTATCTAGAGAGTGGGATAGGTTTAATAACTACCCTAACCCAAACCCGTACCCTAACCCTAACTCCTACCCTAACCCTAACACGTACCCTAATCCTAAACCGTACCCTAAACCGAGCCCTAACCATAACACTAACCCTAACCCTTACCCTAACCCATACCCTACGCCGTACCCGAAGCCCTCCCCGAACCCGTACCCTAAGCAGTGCCCTAAGCCTAACCCTAAGCCTAACCCTAACCCTAGGCTACCCTTGACTGCTTCTGCTTCCAATAGATTTCCTAAGCACTAGTGTTTTAAAGAACAGCTTAAAAAGAGAATCCTAATGTGATTTCTTTATAATGGGTGTGTTCCTTATCTTATCCTAGTGTCTAAACTCTTCTCCATGGCTGGACCCCCAAATGATATTCCTTTATGTGCAAAGGGGTATCTAGAGAGTGGGATAGGTTTAATAACTACCCTAACCCTAACGCGTACCCTAACTCTAACCCCTACCCTAACCCTAACACGTACCCTAATCCTAACCAATACCCTAAACCGAGCCCTAACCCTAACACTAACCCTAACCCTAACCCTAACCCATACCCTACGCCGTACCGATAGCCCTCCCCGCACCCGTACCCTAAGCCACACCCTAAGCCTAACCCTAAGCCTAACCCTAACCCTAGGCTACCCTTGACTGCTTCTGCCTCCAATAGATTTCCTAAGCACTAGTGTTTTAAGGAACAGCATAAAAAGAGAATCCTAATGTGATTTATTTATAATGGTTGTGTTCCTTATCTTATCCTAGTGTCTAAACTCTTCTCCATGGCTGGACCACCAAATAATATTCTTTACGTGCTAAGGGGTATCTAGAGAGTGGGATAGGTTTAATAACTACCCTAGCCCTAACACGTACCCTAACCCTAACTCCTACCCTAACCCTAACACGTACCCTAATCCTAATCCGTACCCTAAACCGAGCCCTAACCCTAACACTAACCCTAACCCTTACCCTAAACCATACCCTACGCCGTACCCGAAGCCCTCCCCGAACCCGTACCCTAAGCAGTGCCCTAAGCCTAACCCTAAGCCTAACCCTAACCCTAGGCTACCCTTGACTGCTTCTGCCTCCAATAGATTTCCTAAGCACTAGTGTTTTAAAGAACAGCTTAAAAAGTGAATCCTAATGTGATTTCTTTATAATGGGTGTGTTCCTTATCTTAGCCTAGTGTCTAAACTCTTCTCCATGGCTGGACCCCCAAATAATATTCCTTTATGTGCAAAGGGGTATCTAGAGAGTGGGATAGGTTTAATAACTACCCTAACCCTAACGCGTACCCTAACTCTAACCCCTACCCTAACCCTAACACGTACCCTAAACCTAAACTGTACCCTAAACCGAGCCCTAACCCTAACACTAACCCTAACCCTAACCCTAACCCATACCCTACGCCGTACCGATAGCCCACCCCGCACCCGTACCCTAAGCCACACCCTAAGCCTAACCCTAAGCCTAACCCTAACCCTAGGCTACCCTTGACTGCTTCTGCCTCCAATAGATTTCCTAAGCACTAGTGTTTTAAAGAACAGCTTAAAAAGAGAATCCTAATGTGATTTCTTTATAATGTGTGTGTTCCTTATATTATCTTAGTGTCTAAACTCTTCTCCATGGCTGGACCCCCAAATAATATTCCTTTACGTGCTAAGGGGTATCTAGAGAGTGGGATACGTTTAATAAATACCCTAACCCTAACGCGTACCCTAACCCTAACCCCTACCCTAACCCTAACACGTACCCTAAACCTAAACTGTACCCTAAACCGAGCCCTAACCCTAACACTAACTCTAACCATAACACTAACCCATACCTTACGCCGTACCCGAAGCCCTCCCCGAACCCGTACCCTAAGCAGTGCCCTAAGCCTAACCCTAACCCTAGGCTACCCTTGACTGCTTCTGCCTCCAATAGATTTCCTAAGCACTAGTGTTTTAAGGAACAGCATAAAAAGAGAATCCTAATGTGATTTATTTATAATGGTTGTGTTCCTTATCTTATCCTAGTGTCTAAACTCTTCTCCATGGCTGGACCACCAAATAATATTCTTTACGTGCTAAGGGGTATCTAGAGAGTGGGATAGGTTTAATAACTACCCTAGCCCTAACACGTACCCTAACCCTAACTCCTACCCTAACCCTAACACGTACCCTAATCCTAATCCGTACCCTAAACCGAGCCCTAACCCTAACACTAACCCTAACCCTTACCCTAAACCATACCCTACGCCGTACCCGAAGCCCTCCCCGAACCCGTACCCTAAGCAGTGCCCTAAGCCTAACCCTAAGCCTAACCCTAACCCTAGGCTACCCTTGACTGCTTCTGCCTCCAATAGATTTCCTAAGCACTAGTGTTTTAAAGAACAGCTTAAAAAGAGAATCCTAATGTGATTTCTTTATAATGGGTGTGTTCCTTATCTTAGCCTAGTGTCTAAACTCTTCTCCATGGCTGGACCCCCAAATAATATTCCTTTATGTGCAAAGGGGTATCTAGAGAGTGGGATAGGTTTAATAACTACCCTAACCCTAACGCGTACCCTAACTCTAACCCCTACCCTAACCCTAACACGTACCCTAAACCTAAACTGTACCCTAAACCGAGCCCTAACCCTAACACTAACCCTAACCCTAACCCTAACCCATACCCTACGCCGCACCCGAAGTCCTCCCCGAACCCGTACCCTAAGCAGTAACCTAAGCCTAACCCTAAGCCTAACCCTAACCCTAGGCTACCCTTGACTGCTTCTGCCTCCAATAGATTTCCTAAGCACTAGTGTTTTAAGGAACAGCTTAAACAGAGAATCCTAATGTGATTTCTTTATAATGTGTGTGTTCCTTATATTATCTTAGTGTCTAAACTCTTCTCCATGGCTGGACCCCCAAATAATATTCCTTTACGTACTAAGGGGTATCTAGAGAGTGGGATACGTTTAATAAACACCCTAACCCTAACGCGTACCCTAACCCTAACCCCTACCCTAACCCTAACACGTACCCTAAACCTAAACTGTACCCTAAACCGAGCCCTAACCCTAACACTAACTCTAACCATAACACTAACCCATACCTTACGCCGTACCCGAAGCCCTCCCCGAACCCGTACCCTAAGCAGTGCCCTAAGCCTAACCCTAACCCTAGGCTACCCTTGACTGCTTCTGCCTCCAATAGATTTCCTAAGCACTAGTGTTTTAAGGAACAGCATAAAAAGAGAATCCTAATGTGATTTCTTTATAATGTGAGTCTTCCTTATCTTATCCTAGTGTCTAAACTCTTCTCCATGGCTGGACCACCAAATAATATTCTTTACGTGCTAAGGGGTATCTAGAGAGTGGGATAGGTTTAATAACTACCCTAACCCTAACGCGTACCCTAACCCTAACCCCTACCCTAACCCTAACACGTACCCTAATCCTAAACCGTACCCTAAACCGAACCCTAACCCTAACACTAACCCAAACCCTAACCCTAACCCATACCCTACGCCGTACCCGAAGCCTTCCCCGAACCCGTACCCTAAGCCGTACCCTAAGCCTAACCCTAAGCCTAACCCTAACCCTAGACTACCCTTGACTGCTTCTGCCTCCAATAGATTTTCTAAGCACTAGTGTTTTAAAGGAACAGCTTAAAAAGAGAATCCTAATGTGATTTCTTTATAAAGGGTGTGTTCCTTAACTTAGCCTAGTGTCTAAACTCTTCTCCATGGTTGGACCCCCAAATAATATTCCTTTACGTGCTAAGGGGTATCTCGAGAGTGGGATAGGTTTAATAACTACCCTAACCCAAACACGTAGCCTAACCCTAACTCCTACCCTAACCCTAACACGTACCCTAATCCTAAACCGTACCCTAAACCGAGCCCTAACCCTAACACTAACCCTAACACTTACCCTAACCCATACCCTACGCCGTACCCGAAGCCCTCCCCGAACCCGTAACCTAAGCCGCACCCTAAGCCTAACCCTAAGCCTAACCCTAACCCTAGGCTACCCTTGACTGCTTCTGCCTCCAATAGATTTCCTAAACACAAGTGTTTTAAGGAACAGCTTAAAAAGAGAATCCTAATGTGATTTCTTTATAATGGTTGTGTTCCTTATCTTATCCTAGTGTCTAAACTCTTCTCCATGGCTGGACCACCAAATAATATTATTTACGTGCTAAGGGGTATCTAGAGAGTGGGATAGGTTTAATAACTACCCTAACCCAAACCCGTACCCTAACCCTAATTCCTACCCTAACCCTAACACGTACCTTAATCCTAAACCGTACCCTAAACCGAGCCCTAACCATAACACTAACCCTAACCCATACCCTACGCCGTACCCGAAGCCCTCCCCGAACCCGTACCCTAAGCAGTGCCCTAAGCCTAACCCTAAGCCTAACCCTAACCCTAGGCTACCCTTGACTGCTTCTGCTTCCAATAGATTTCCTAAGCACTAGTGTTTTAAAGAACAGCTTAAAAAGAGAATCCTAATGTGATTTCTTTATAATGGGTGTGTTCCTTATCTTATCCTAGTGTCTAAACTCTTCTCCATGGCTGGACCACCAAATAATATTCCTTTATGTGCAAAGGGGTATCTAGAGAGTGGGATAGGTTTAATAACCCTAACCCTCACACATACCCTAACCCTAACCCCTACCCTAACCCTAACACGTACCCTATTCCTAAACCGTACCCTAAACCGAACCCTAACCCTAAAACTAACCCTAACCCTAACCCTAAACCATACCCTACACCGTGCCCGAACCCCTCCCCAAACCCATAACCTAAGCCGTGCCCTAACCCTAACCCTAAGCCTAAACCTAACCCTAGGCTACCCTTGATGCTTCTGCCTCCAATAGATTTCCTAAGCACTAGTGTTTTAAGGAACAGCTTAAAAAGAGAATCCTAATGTGATTTCTTTATAAAGGGTGTGTTCCTTATTTTAGCCTAGTGTCTAAACTCTTCTCCATGGGTGGACCCCCAAATAATATTCCTTTACGTGCTAACGGGTATCTAGAGAGTGGGACATGTTTAATAAATACCCTAACCCTAATGTGTACCCTAACCCTAACCCCTACCCTAACCCTAACACGTACCCTAATCCTAAGCCGTACACTAAACCGAGCCCTAACACTAACATTAACCCTAACCCTAACCCTAACCCACACCCTACACTGTACCCGAAGCCCTCCCCGAACCCGTACCCTAAGCCGTATCCTAAGCCTAACCTTAAGCCTAACCCTAACCCTAGCCTACCCTTGAGTGCTTCTGCCTGCAATAGATTTCCTAAGCACTAGTGTTTTAAGGAACAGCTTAAAAAGAGAATCCTAATGTGATTTCATTATAATGGGTGTGTTCCTTATCTTATCCTAGTGTCTAAACTCTTCTGCATGGCTGGACCCCCAAATAATATTCCTTTACGTGCTAAGGGGTATCTAGAGAGTGGGATAGGTTTAATAACTACCCTAACCCTAACCCTTACCCTAACCCATACCCTACGCCGTACCCAAAGCCCTCCCCGAACCCGTACCCTAAGCAGTGCCCTAAGCCTAACCCTAAGCATAACCGTAACCCTAGGCTACCCTTGACTGCTTCTGCCTCCAATAGATTTCCTAAGCACTAGTGTTTTAAGGAACAGCTTAAAAAGAGAATCCTAATGTGATTTCTTTATAATGTGTGTGTTCCTTATATTATCTTAGTGTCTAAACTCTTCTCCATGGCTGGACCCCCAAATAATATTCCTTTACGTGCTAAGGGGTATCTAGAGAGTTGGATAGGTTTAATAACTACCCTAACCCTAACGCGTACCCTAACCCTAACCCCTACCCTAACCCTAACACGTACCCTAAACCTAAACTGTACCCTAAACCGAGCCCTAACCCTAACACTAACTCTAACCCTAACACTAACCCATACCCTACACCGTATCCGAAGCCCTCCCCGAACTCGTAACTTAAGCCGTACCCTTAGCTTAACCCTAAGCCTAACACTAACACTAGGCTACCCTTGACTGTTTCTGCCCCCAATAGATTTCCTAAGCACTAGTGTTTTAAGGAACAGCTTAAAAAGAGAATCCTAATGTGATTTCTTTATAAAGGGTGTGTTCCTTATCTTAGCCTAGTGTCTAAACTCTTCTCCATGGCTGGACCCCCAAATAATATTCCTTTACGTGCTAAGGGGTATCTAGAGAGTGAGATAGGTTTAATAACTACACTAACCCTAACGCGTACCCTAACTCTAACCCCTACCCTAACCCTAACACGTACCCTAATCCTAACCAATAACCTAAACCGAGCCCTAACCCTAACACTAACCCTAACCCTAACCCTAAGCCATACCCTTCGCCGTAACGAAAGCCCTCCCCGAACCCGTACCCTAAGCCGCACCCTAAGCCTAACACTAACCCTAGGCTACCCTTGACAGCTTCTGCCTCCAATAGATTTCCTAAGCACTAGTGTTTTAAAGAACAGCTTAAAAAGAGAATCCTAATGTGATTTCTTTATAATGGGTGTGTTCCTTATCTTATCCTAGTGTCTAAACTCTTCTCCATGGCTGGACCACCAAATAATATTATTTACGTGCTAAGGGGTATCTAGAGAGTGGGATAGGTTTAATAACTACCCTAACTCAAACACGTACCCTAACCCTAACTCCTACCCTAACCCTAACACGTACCCTAATCCTAAACCGTACCCTAAACCGAGCCCTAACCCTAACACTAACCCTAACCCTTACCCTAACCCATACCCTACGCCGTACCTGAAGCCCTCCCCGAACCCGTACCCTAAGCAGTGCCCTAAGCCTAACCTTAAGCCTAACCCTAACCCTAGGCTACCCTTGACTGCTTCTGCCTCCAATAGATTTCCTAAGCACTAGTGTTTTAAAGAACAGCTTAAAAAGAGAATCCTAATGTGATTTCTTTATAATGGGTGTGTTCCTTATCTTATCCTAGTGTCTAAACTCTTCTCCATGGCTGGTCCCCAAATAATATTCCTTTATGTGCAAAGGGGTATCTAGAGAGTGGGATAGGTTTAATAACTACCCTAACCCTAACGCGTACCCTAACTCTAACCCCTACCCTAACCCTAACACGTACCGTAATCCTAACCAATACCCTAAACCGAGCCCTAACCCTAACACTAACCCTAACCCTAACCCTAACCCATACCCTACGCCGTACCGATAGCCCTCCCCGCACCCGTACCCTAAGCCACACCCTAAGCCTAACCCTAAGCCTAACCCTAACCCTAGGCTACCCTTGACTGCTTCTGCCTCCAATAGATTTCCTAAGCACTAGTGTTTTAAGGAACAGCTTAAACAGAGAATCCTAATGTGATTTCTTTATAATGTGTGTGTTCCTTATATTATCTTAGTGTCTAAACTCTTCTCCATGGCTGGACACCCAAATAATATTCCTTTACGTGCTAAGGGGTATCTAGAGAGTGGGATACGTTTAATAAATACCCTAACCCTAACACGTACCCTAACCCTAACCCCTACCCTAACCCTAACACGTACCCTAAACCTAAACTGTACCCTAAACCGAGCCCTAACCCTAACACTAACTCTAACCATAACACTAACCCATACCTTACGCCGTACCCCAAGCCCTCCCCGAACCCGTACCCTAAGCCATACCCTTAGCCTAACCCTAAGCCTAACCCTAACACTAGGCTACTCTTGACTGCTTCTGCCCCCAATAGATTTCCTAAGCACTAGTGTTTTAAGGAACAGCTTATAAAGAGAATCCTAATGTGATTTCTTTATAAAGGGTGTGTTCCTTATCTTAGCCTAGTGTCTAAACTCTTCTCCATGGCTGGACCCCCAAATAATATTCCTTTACGTGCTAAGGGGTATCTAGAGAGTGAGATAGGTTTAATAACTACACTAACCTTAATGCGTACCCTAACCCTAACCCCTACCCTAACCCTAACACGTACTCTAAATCCTAACCAATACCCTAAACCGAGCCCTAACCCCAACACTAACCCTAACCCTTACCCTAACCCATACCCTACGCCGTACCCGAAGCCCTCCCCGAACCCGTACCCTAATTCGCACCCTAAGCCTAACCCTAAGCCTAACCCTAACCCTAGGCTACCCTTGACTGCTTCTGCCTCCAATAGATTTCCTAAGCACTAGTGTTTTAAGGAACAGCTTAAAAAGAGACTCCTAATGTGATTTCTTTATAATGGGTGTGTTCCTTATCTTATCCTAGTGTCTAAACTCTTCTCCATGGCTGGACCCCCAAATAATATTCCTTTATGTGCAAAGGGGTATCTAGAGAGTGGGATAGGTTTAATAACTACCCTAACCCTAACGCGTACCCTAACTCTAACCCCTACCCTAACCCTAACACGTACCCTAATCCTAACCAATACCCTAAACCGAGCCCTAACCCTAACACTAACCGTAACCCTAACCCATACCCTACGCCGTACCGATAGCCCTCCCCGAACCCGTACCCTAAGCCGCACCCTAAGCCTAACCCTAAGCCTAACCCTAACCCTAGGCTACCCTTGACTGCTTCTGCCTCCAATAGATTTCCTAAGCACTAGTGTTTTAAGGAACAGCTTAAAAAGAGAATCCTAATGTGATTTCATTATAATGGGTGTGTTCCTTACCTTATCCTAGTGTCTAAACTCTTCTGCATGGCTGGACCCCCAAATAATATTCCTTTACGTGCTAAGCGGTATCTAGAGAGTGGGATAGGTTTAATAACTACCCTAACCCTAACCCCTACCCTAACCCTAACACGTACCCTAATCCTAACCCGTACCCTAAACGGAGCCCTAACCCTAACACTAACCCAAACCCTAACCCTAACCCATACCCTACGCCGTACACAAACCCCTCCCCGAACCCGTACCCTAAGCTGTACCCTAAGCCTAACTCTAAGCCTAACCGTAACCCTAGGCTACCCTTGACTGCTTCTGCCTCCAATAGATTTCCTAAGCACTAGTGGTTTAAGGAACAGCTTAAAAAGAGAATCCTAATGTGATTTCTTTATAAAGGGTGTGTTCCTTATCTTAGCCTAGTGTCTAAACTCTTCTCCATGGCTGGACCCCCAAATAATATTCCTTTACGTGCTAAGGGGTATCTAGAGAGTGGGATAGGTTTAATAACTACCGTAACCCTAATGCGTACCCTAACCCTAACCCTTACCCTAACCCTAACACGTACCCTAATCCTAAGCCGTTCACTAAACCGAGCCCTAACACTAACATTAACCCTAACCCTAACCCTAACCCATACCCTACACCGTACCCGAAGCCCTCCCCGAACCCGTACCCTAAGCCGTATCCTAAGCCTAACCTTAAGCCTAACCCTAACCCTAGCCTACCCTTGACTGCTTCTGCCTCCAATAGATTTCCTAAGCACTAGTGTTTTAAGGAACAGCTTAAAAAGAGAATCCTAATGTGATTTCTTTATAATGTGTGTGTTCCTTATCTTATCCTAGTGTCTAAACTCTTCTCCATGGCTGGACCTCCAAATAATATTCCTTTACGTGCTAAGGGGTATCTAGGGAGTGGGATAGGTTTAATAACTACCCTAACCCTAACGCGTACCCTAACCCTAACCCCTACCCTAACCCTAACACGTACCCTAATCCTAACCAATACCCTAAACCGAGCCCTAACCCCAACACTAACCCTAACCCTAACCCTAACCCATACCCTACGCCGTACCGAAAGCCCTCCCCGAACCCGTACCCTAATTCGCACCCTAAGCCTAACCCTAAGCCTAACCCTAACCCTAGGCTACCCTTGACTGCTTCTGCCTCCAATAGATTTCCTAAGCACTAGTGTTTTAAGGAACAGCTTAAAAAGAGAATCCTAATGTGATTTCTTTATAATGGGTGTGTTCCTTATCTTATCCTAGTGTCTAAACTCTTCTCCATGGCTGGACCTCCAAATAATATTATTTACGTGCTAAGGGGTATCTAGAGAGTGGGATAGGTTTAATAACTACCCTAACCCTAACACGTACCCTAACCCTAACTCCTACCCTAACCCTAACTCGTACCCTAATCCTAAACCGTACCCTAAACCGAGCCCTAACCCTAACACTAACCATAACCCTTACCCTAACCCATACCCTACGCCGTACCCGAAGCCCTCCCCGAACCCGTACCCTAAGCAGTGCCCTAAGCCTAACCCTAAGCATAACCCTAACCCTAGGCTACCCTTGACTGCTTCTGCCTCCAATAGATTTCCTAAGCACTAGTGTTTTAAAGAACAGCTTAAAAAGAGAATCCTAATGTGATTTCTTTATAAAGGGTGTGTTCCTTATCTTATCCTAGTGTCTAAACTCTTCTCCATGGCTGGACCCCCAAATAATATTCCTTTATGTGCAAAGGGGTATCTAGAGAGTGGGATAGGTTTAATAACTACCCTAACCCTAACGCGTACCCTAACTCTAACCCCTACCCTAACCCTAACACGTACCCTAATCCTAACCAATACCCTAAACCGAGCCCTAACCCTAACACTAACCCTAACCCTAACCCTAACCCATACCCTACGCCGTACCGATAGCCCTCCCCGCACCCGTACCCTAAGCCACACCCTAAGCCTAACCCTAAGCCTAACCCTAACCCTAGGCTACCCTTGACTGCTTCTGCCTCCAATAGATTTCCTAAGCAGTAGTGTTTTAAGGAACAGCTTAAAAAGAGAATCCTAATGTGATTTCTTTATAATGTGTGTGTTCCTTATATTATCTTAGTGTCTAAACTCTTCTCCATGGCTGGACCCCCAAATAATATTCCTTTATATGCTAAGGGGTATCTAGAGAGTGGGATAGGTTTAATAACTACCCTAACCCTAACGCGTACCCTAACCCTAACCCCTACCCTAACCCTAACACGTACCCTAAACCTAAACTGTACCCTAAACCGAGCCCTAACCCTAACACTAACTCTAACCCTAACACTAACCCATACCCTACGCCGTACCCGAAGCCCTCCCCGAACCCGTAACTTAAGCCGTACCCTTAGACTAACCCTAAGCCTAACCCTAACACTAGGCTACCCTTGACTGCTTCTGCCCCCAATAGATTTCCTAAGCACTAGTGTTTTAAGGAACAGCTTAAAAAGAGAATCGTTATGTGATTTCTTTATAAAGGGTGTATTCCTTATCTTAGCCTAGTGTCTAAACTCTTCTCCATGGCTGGACCCCCAAATAATATTCCTTTACGTGCTAAGGGGTATCTAGAGAGTGAGATAGGTTTAATAACTACACTAACCCTAACGCGTACCCTAACTCTAACCCCTACCCTAACCCTAACACGTACCCTAATCCTAACCAATACCCTAAACCGAGCCCTAACCCTAACACTAACCCTAACACTAACCCTAACCCATACACTACGCCGTACCGATAGCCCTCCCCGAACCCGTACCCTAAGCCGCAGCCTAAGCCTAACACTAACCCTAGGCTACCCTTGACAGCTTCTGCCTCCAATAGATTTCCTAAGCACTAGTGTTTTAAGGAACAGCTTAAAAAGAGAATCCTAATGTGATTTCTTTATAATGGTTGTGTTCCTTATCTTATCCTAGTGTCTAAACTCTTCTCCATGGCTCGACCACCAAATAATATTATTTACGTGCTAAGGGGTATCTAGAGAGTGGGATAGGTTTAATAACTACCCTAACCCAAACACGTACCCTAACCCTAACTCCTACCCTAACCCTAACACGTACCCTAATCCTAAACCGTACCCTACACCGAGCCCTAACCCTAACACTAACCCTAACCCTTACCCTAACCCATACCCTACGCCGTACCCGAAGCCCTCCCCGAACCCGTACCCTAAGCAGTGCCCTAAGCCTAACCCTAAGCCTAACCCTAACCCTAGGCTACCGTTGACTGCTTCTGCCTCCAATAGATTTCCTAAGCACTAGTGTTTTAAAGAACAGCTTAAAAAGAGAATCCTAATGTGATTTCGTTATAATGGGTGTGTTACTTATCTTATCCTAGTGTCTAAACTCTTCTCCATGGCTGGACCACCAAATAATATTATTTACGTGCTAAGGGGTATCTAGAGAGTGGGATAGGTTTAATAACTACCCTAACCCAAACACGTACCCTAACCCTACCTCCTACCCTAACCCTAACACGTACCCTAATCCTAAACCGTACCCTAAACCGAGCCCTAACCCTAACACTAACCCTAACCCTTACCCTAACCCATACCCTACGCCGTACCCGAAGCCCTCCCCGAACCCGGACCCTAAGCAGTGCCCTAAGCCTAACCCTAAGCCTAACCCTAACCCTAGGCTACCCTTGACTGCTTCTGCCTCCAATAGATTTCCTAAGCACTAGTGTTTTAAAGAACAGCTTAAAAAGAGAATCCTAATGTGATTTCTTTATAATGGGTGTGTTCCTTATCTTATCCTAGTGTCTAAACTCTTCTCCATGGCTGGTCCCCAAATAATATTCCTTTATGTGCAAAGGGGTATCTAGAGAGTGGGATAGGTTTAATAACTACCCTAACCCTAACGCGTACCCTAACTCTAACCCCTACCCTAACCCCAACACGAACCCTAATCCTAACCAATACCCTAAACCGAGCCCTAACCCTAACACTAACCCTAACCCTAACCCTAACCCATACCCTACGCCGTACCGATAGCCCTCTCCGCACCCGTACCCTAAGCCACACCCTAATCCTAACCCTAAGCCTAACCCTAACCCTAGGCTACCCTTGACTGCTTCTGCCTCCAATAGATTTCCTAAGCACTAGTGTTTTAAGGAACAGCTTAAACAGAGAATCCTAATGTGATTTCTTTATAATGTGTGTGTTCCTTATATTATCTTAGTGTCTAAACTCTTCTCCATGGCTGGACCCCCAAATAATATTCCTTTACGTGCTAAGGGGTATGTAGAGAGTGGGATAGGTTTAATAACTACGCTAACCCTAACGCGTACCCTAACCCTAACCCCTACCCTAACCCTAACACGTACCCTAAACCTAAACTGTACCCTAAACCGAGCCATAACCCTAACACTAACTCTAACCTTAACACTAACCCATACCCTACGCCGTACCCGAAGCCCTCCCGGAACCCGTACCCTAAGCCATACCCTTAGCCTAACCCTAAGCCTAACCCTAACACTAGGCTACTCTTGACTGCTTCTGCCCCCAATAGATTTCCTAAGCACTAGTGTTTTAAGGAACAGCTTATAAAGAGAATCCTAATGTGATTTCTTTATAAAGGGTGTGTTCCTTATCTTAGCCTAGTGTCTAAACTCTTCTCCATGGCTGGACCACCAAATAATATTATTTACGTGCTAAGGGGTATCTAGAGAGTGGGATAGGTTTAATAACTACCCTAACCCAAACACGTACCCTAACCCTAACTCCTACCCTAACCCTAACACGTACCCTAATCCTAAACCGTACCCTAAACCGAGCCCTAACCCTAACACTAACCCTAACCCTAACCCTAGCCCATACCCTACGCCGCACCCGAAGCCCTCCCCGAACCCGTACCCTAAGCCGTACCCTAAGCCTAACCCTAAGCCTAACCCTAACCCTAGGCTACCCTTGACTGCTTCTGCCTCCAATAAATTTCCTAAGCACTAGTGTTTTAAGGAACAGCATAAAAAGAGAATCCTAATGTGATTTCTTTATAATGTGTGTCTTCCTTATCTTATCCTAGTGTCTAAACTCTTCTCCATGGCTGGACCACCAAATAATATTGTTTACGTGCTAAGGGGTATCTAGAGAGTGGGATAGGTTTAATAACTACCCTAACCCTAACACTTACCCTAACCCTAACACGTAACCTAATCCTAAACCGTACCCTAAACCGAGCCCTAACCCTAATACTAACCCTAACCCTTACCCTAACCCATACCCTACGCCGTACCCGAAGCCCTCCCCGAACCCGTACCCTAAGCAGTGCCCTAAGCCTAACCCTAAGCCTAACCCTAACCCTAGGCTACCCTTGACTGCTTCTGCCTCCAATAGATTTCCTAAGCACTAGTGTTTTAAAGAACAGCTTAAAAAGAGAATCCTAATGTGAATTCTTTATAATGGGTGTGTTCCTTATCTTATCCTAGTGTCTAAAGTCTTCTCCATGGCTGGATCCCCAAATAATTTTCCTTTATGTGCTCAGGGGTATCTAGAGAGTGGGATAGGTTTAATAACTACCCTAACCCTAACACGTACCCTAACCCTAACCCCTACCCTAACCCTAACACGTACCCTAATCCTAAACCGTACCCTAAACCGAGCCCTAACCCTAACACTAACCCAAACCCTAACACTAACCCATACCCTACGCCGTACCCGAAGCCTTCCCCTAACCCGTACCCTAAGCCGTACCCTAAGCCTAACCCTAAGCCTAACCCTAGCCCTAGGCTACCCTAGACTGCTTCTGCCTCCAATAGATTTCCTAAGCACTAGTGTTTTAAGGAACAGTTTAAAAAGAGAATCCTAATGTGATTTCTTTATAATGGGTGTGTTCCTTATCTTATCCTAGTGTCTAAACTCGTCTCCATGGCTGGACCTCCAAATAATATTCCTTTACGTGCTAAGGGGTATCTAGAGAGTGGGATAGGTTTAATCACTACCCTAACCCTACCGCGTACCCTAGCCCTAACCCCTACCCTAACGCTAACACGTACCCTAAACCGTGCCCTAACCCTAACACTAAACATAACCCTAATCCTAACCCATACCCTATGCCGTACCCGAAACCCTCCACGAACCCGTACCCTAAGCCGTACCCTAACGCTAACCCTAAGCCTAACCGTAACCCTAGGCTACCCTTGACTGCTTCTGCCTCCAATAGATTTTCTAAGCACTAGCGTTTTAAGGAAGAGCTTAAAAAGAGAATCCTAATGTGATTTCTTTATAATGGGGGTATTCCTTATCTTATCCTAGTGTCTAAACTCATCTCCATGGCTGGACCTCCAAATAATATTCCTTTACGTGCTAAGGGGTATCTAGAGAGTGGGATAGGTTTAATAACTACACTAACCCTAATGCGTACCCTAACCCTAACCCCTACCGTAACCCTAACACGTACCCTAATCCTAACCAATAACTTAAACCGAGCACTAACCCTAACACTAAACCTAACCCTAACCCTAACCCATACCCTACGCTGTACCCGAAGCCCTCCCAGAAACCGTACCCTAAGCCGTACCCTAAGCCTAACCCTAAGCCTAACCCTAATCCTAGGCTACCCTTGACAGCTTCTGCATCCAATAGATTTCCTAAGCACTAGTGTTTTAAGGAACAGCTTAAAAAGAGAATCCTAATGTGATTTCTTTATAATGGGTATGTTCCTTATCTTATCCTAGTGTCTAAACTCTTCTCCATGGCTGGAACCCCAAATAATATTCCTTTACGTGCTAAGGGGTATCTAGAGAGTGGGATAGGTTTAATAACTACCCTAACCCTAACGCGTACCCTAACCCTAACCCCTATCCTAACACTAACACGTACCCTAATCCTAACCCGTACCCTAACCCGAGCCCTAACCCTAACCCTAACACTAACCCTAACCCTAACCCATACCGTACGCCGTACCCGAAACCCTCCCCGAAGCCATACCCTAAGCTGTACCCTAAGCCTAAACCTAAGCCTATCCCTAACCCTAGGCTACCCTTGAATGCTTCTGCCTCCAATAGATTTCCTAAGCACTAGTGTTTTAAGGAACAGCTTAAAAAGAGAATCCTAATGTGATTTCTTTATAATGGGTGTGTTCCTTATCTTATCCTAGTGTCTAAACTCTTCTCCATGGCTGGACCACCAAATAATATTATTTACGTGCTAAGGGGTATCTAGAGAGTGGGATAGGTTTAATAACTACCCTAACCCAAACACGTACCCTAACCCTACCTCCTACCCTAACCCTAACACGTACCCTAATCCTAACCCGTACCCTAAACGGAGCCCTAACCCTAACACTAACCCAAACCCTAACCCTAACCCATACCCTACGCCGTACCCGAAGCCCTCCCCGAACCCGTACCCTAAGCCGTACCCTTAGCCTAACCCTAAGCCTAACCCTAACCCTAGGCTACCCTTGACTGCTTCTGCCTCCAATAGATTTCCTAAGCACTAGTGTTTTCAAGAACAGCTTAAAAAGAGAATCCTAATGTGATTTCTTTATAATGGGTGTGTTCCTTATCTTATCCTAGTGTCTAAATTCCTCTCCATGGCTGGACCACCAAATAATATTATTTACGTGCTAAGGGGTATCTAGAGAGTGGGATAGGTTTAATAACTACCCTAACCCAAACGCGTACCCTAACCCTAACTCCTACCCTAACCCTAACACGTATCCTAATCCTAAACCGTACCCTAAACCGAGCCCTAACCCTAACACTAACCCTAACCCTTACCCTAACCCATACCCTACGCCGTACCCGAAGCCCTCCCCGAACCCGTACCCTAAGCAGGGCCCTAAGCCTAACCCTAAGCCTAACCCTAACCCTAGGCTACCCTTGACTGCTTCTGCCTCCAATAAATTTCCTAAGCACTAGTGTTTTAAAGAACAGCTTAAAAAGAGAATCCTAATGTGATTTCTTTATAATGTGTGTGTTCCTTATATTATCTTAGTGTCTAAACTCTTCTCCATGGCTGGACCCTCAAATAATATTCCTTTACATGCTAAGGGGTATCTAGAGAGTTGGATAGGTTTAATAACTACCCTAACCCTAACGTGTACCCTAACCCTAACCCCTACCCTAACCCTAACACGTACCCTAAACCTAAACTGTACCCTAAACCGAGCCCTAACCCTAACACTAACTCTAACCCTAACACTAACCCATACCCTACGCCGTACCCGAAGCCCTCCCCGAACCCGTAACCTAAGCCATACCCTTAGCCTAACCCTAAGCCTAACCCTAACACTAGGCTACTCTTGACTGCTTCTGCCCCCAATAAATTTCCTAAGCACTAGTGTTTTAAGGAACAGCTTATAAAGAGAATCCTAATGTGATTTCTTTATAAAGGGTGTGTTACTTATCTTAGCCTAGTGTCTAAACTCTTCTCCATGGCTGGACCCCCAAATAATATTCCTTTACGTGCTAAGGGGTATCTAGAGAGTGAGATAGGTTTAATAACTACACTAACCTTAATGCGTACTCTAACCCTAACCCCTACCCTAACCCTAACACGTACTCTAAATCCTAACCAATACCCTAAACCGAGCCCTAACCCCAACACTAACCCTAACCCTAACCCTAACCCATACCCTACGCCGTACCCGAAGCCCTCCCCGAACCCGTACTCTAATTCGCACCCTAAGCCTAACCCTAAGCCTAACCCTAACCCTAGGCTACCCTTGACTGCTTCTGCCTCCAATAGATTTCCTAAGCACTAGTGTTTTAAGGAACAGCTTAAAAAGAGAATCCTAATGTGATTTCTTTATAATGGGTGTGTTCCTTATCTTATCCTAGTGTCTAAACTCTTCTCCATGGCTGGACCCCCAAATAATATTCCTTTATGTGCAAAGGGGTATCTAGAGAGTGGGATAGGTTTAATAACTACCCTAACCCTAACGCGTACCCTAACTCTAACCCCTACCCTAACCCTACCACGTACCCTAATCCTAACCAATACCCTAAACCGAGCCCTAACCCTAACACTAACCCTAACCCTAACCCTAACCCATACCCTACGCCGTACCGATAGCCCTCCCCGCACCCGTACCCTAAGCCACACCCTAAGCCTAACCCTAAGCCTAACCCTAACCCTAGGCTACCCTTGACAGCTTCTGCCTCCAATAGATTTCCTAAGCACTAGTGTTTTAAGGAACAGCTTAAAAAGAGAATCCTAATGTGATTTCTTTATAATGGTTGTGTTCCTTATCTTATCCTAGTGTCTAAACTCTTCTCCATGGCTGGACCACCAAATAATATTATTTACGTGCAAAGGGGTATCTATAGAGTGGGATAGGTTTAATAACTACCCTAACCCTAACACGTACCCTAACCCTAACTCCTACCCTAACCCTAACACGTACCCTAATCCTAAACCGTACCCTAAACCGAGCCCTAACCCTAACACTAACCCTAACACTTACCCTAACCCATACCCTACGCCGTACACGAAGCCCTCCCCGAACCCGTACCCTAAGCAGTGCCCTAAGCCTAACCCTAAGCCTAACCCTAACCCTAGGCTACCCTTGACTGCTTCTGCCTCCAATAGATTTCCTAAGCAATAGTGTTTTAAAGAACAGCTTAAAAAGAGAATCCTAATGTGATTTCTTTATAATGGGTGTGTTCCTTATCTTATCCTAGTGTCTAAATTCTTCTCCATGGCTGGACCACCAAATAATATTATTTACGGGCTAAGGGGTATCTAGAGAGTGGGATAGGTTTAATAACTACCCTAACCCGAACACGTACCCTAACCCTAACTACTACCCTAACCCTAACACGTACCCTAATCCTAAACCGTACCCTAAACCGAGCCCTAACCCTAACACTAACCCTAACCCTTACCCTAACCCATAACCTACGCCGTACCCGAAGCCCTCCCCGAACCCGTACCCTAAACAGTGCCCTAAGCCTAACCCTAAGCCTAACCCTAACCCTAGGCTACCCTTGACTGCTTCTGCCTCCAATAGATTTCCTAAGCACTAGTGTTTTAAAGAACAGCTTAAAAAGAGAATCCTAATGTGATTTCTTTATAATGGGTGTGTTCCTTATCTTATCCTAGTGGCTAAACTCTTCTCCATGGCTGGTCCCCAAATAATATTCCTTTATGTGCAAAGGGGTATCTAGAGAGTGGGATAGGTTTAATAACTACCCTAACCCTAACTCGTACCCTAACTCTAACCCCTACCCTAACCCTAACACGTACCCTAATCCTAACCAATACCCTAAACCGAGCCCTAACCCTAACACTAACCCTAACCCTAACCCTAACCCATACCCTACGCCGTACCGATAGCCCTCCCCGCACCCGTACCCTAAGCCACACCCTAAGCCTAACCCTAAGCCTAACCCTAACCCTAGGCTACCCTTGACTGCTTCTGCCTCCAATAGATTTCCTAAGCAGTAGTGTTTTAAGGAACAGCTTAAAAAGAGAATCCTAATGTGATTTCTTTATAATGTGTGTGTTCCTTATATTATCTTAGTGTCTAAACTCTTCTCCATGGCTGGACCCCCAAATAATATTCCTTTATATGCTAAGGGGTATCTAGAGAGTGGGATAGGTTTAATAACTACCCTAACCCTAACGCGTACCCTAACCCTAACCCCTACCCTAACCCTAACACGTACCCTAAACCTAAACTGTACCCTAAACCGAGCCCTAACCCTAACACTAACTCTAACCCTAACACTAACCCATACCCTACGCCGTACCCGAAGCCCTCCCCGAACCCGTAACTTAAGCCGTACCCTTAGACTAACCCTAAGCCTAACCCTAACACTAGGCTACCCTTGACTGCTTCTGCCCCCAATAGATTTCCTAAGCACTAGTGTTTTAAGGAACAGCTTAAAAAGAGAATCGTAATGTGATTTCTTTATAAAGGGTGTATTCCTTATCTTAGCCTAGTGTCTAAACTCTTCTCCATGGCTGGACCCCCAAATAATATTCCTTTACGTGCTAAGGGGTATCTAGAGAGTGAGATAGGTTTAATAACTACACTAACCCTAACGCGTACCCTAACTCTAACCCCTACCCTAACCCTAACACGTACCCTAATCCTAACCAATACCCTAAACCGAGCCCTAACCCTAACACTAACCCTAACACTAACCCTAACCCATACACTACGCCGTACCGATAGCCCTCCCCGAACCCGTACCCTAAGCCGCAGCCTAAGCCTAACACTAACCCTAGGCTACCCTTGACAGCTTCTGCCTCCAATAGATTTCCTAAGCACTAGTGTTTTAAGGAACAGCTTAAAAAGAGAATCCTAATGTGATTTCTTTATAATGGTTGTGTTCCTTATCTTATCCTAGTGTCTAAACTCTTCTCCATGGCTCGACCACCAAATAATATTATTTACGTGCTAAGGGGTATCTAGAGAGTGGGATAGGTTTAATAACTACCCTAACCCAAACACGTACCCTAACCCTAACTCCTACCCTAACCCTAACACGTGCCCTAATCCTAAACCGTACCCTACACCGAGCCCTAACCCTAACACTAACCCTAACCCTTACCCTAACCCATACCCTACGCCGTACCCGAAGCCCTCCCCGAACCCGTATCCTAAGCAGTGCCCTAAGCCTAACCCTAAGCCTAACCCTAACCCTAGGCTACCGTTGACTGCTTCTGCCTCCAATAGATTTCCTAAGCACTAGTGTTTTAAAGAACAGCTTAAAAAGAGAATCCTAATGTGATTTCGTTATAATGGGTGTGTTACTTATCTTATCCTAGTGTCTAAACTCTTCTCCATGGCTGGACCACCAAATAATATTATTTACGTGCTAAGGGGTATCTAGAGAGTGGGATAGGTTTAATAACTACCCTAACCCAAACACGTACCCTAACCCTACCTCCTACCCTAACCCTAACACGTACCCTAATCCTAAACCGTACCCTAAACCGAGCCCTAACCCTAACACTAACCCTAACCCTTACCCTAACCCATACCCTACGCCGTACCCGAAGCCCTCCCCGAACCCGGACCCTAAGCAGTGCCCTAAGCCTAACCCTAAGCCTAACCCTAACCCTAGGCTACCCTTGACTGCTTCTGCCTCCAATAGATTTCCTAAGCACTAGTGTTTTAAAGAACAGCTTAAAAAGAGAATCCTAATGTGATTTCTTTATAATGGGTGTGTTCCTTATCTTATCCTAGTGTCTAAACTCTTCTCCATGGCTGGTCCCCAAATAATATTCCTTTATGTGCAAAGGGGTATCTAGAGAGTGGGATAGGTTTAATAACTACCCTAACCCTAACGCGTACCCTAACTCTAACCCCTACCCTAACCCCAACACGAACCCTAATCCTAACCAATACCCTAAACCGAGCCCTAACCCTAACACTAACCCTAACCCTAACCCTAACCCATACCCTACGCCGTACCGATAGCCCTCTCCGCACCCGTACCCTAAGCCACACCCTAATCCTAACCCTAAGCCTAACCCTAACCCTAGGCTACCCTTGACTGCTTCTGCCTCCAATAGATTTCCTAAGCACTAGTGTTTTAAGGAACAGCTTAAACAGAGAATCCTAATGTGATTTCTTTATAATGTGTGTGTTCCTTATATTATCTTAGTGTCTAAACTCTTCTCCATGGCTGGACCCCCAAATAATATTCCTTTACGTGCTAAGGGGTATGTAGAGAGTGGGATAGGTTTAATAACAACGCTAACCCTAACGCGTACCCTAACCCTAACCCCTACCCTAACCCTAACACGTACCCTAAACCTAAACTGTACCCTAAACCGAGCCATAACCCTAACACTAACTCTAACCCTAACACTAACCCATACCCTACGCCGTACCCGAAGCCTTCCCGGAACCCGTACCCTAAGCCATACCCTTAGCCTAACCCTAAGCCTAACCCTAACACTAGGCTACTCTTGACTGCTTCTGCCCCCAATAGATTTCCTAAGCACTAGTGTTTTAAGGAACAGCTTATAAAGAGAATCCTAATGTGATTTCTTTATAAAGGGTGTGTTCCTTATCTTAGCCTAGTGTCTAAACTCTTCTCCATGGCTGGACCACCAAATAATATTATTTACGTGCTAAGGGGTATCTAGAGAGTGGGATAGGTTTAATAACTACCCTAACCCAAACACGTACCCTAACCCTAACTCCTACCCTAACCCTAACACGTACCCTAATCCTAAACCGTACCCTAAACCGAGCCCTAACCCTAACACTAACCCTAACCCTAACCCTAGCCCATACCCTACGCCGCACCCGAAGCCCTCCCCGAACCCGTACCCTAAGCCGTACCCTAAGCCTAACCCTAAGCCTAACCCTAACCCTAGGCTACCCTTGACTGCTTCTGCCTCCAATAAATTTCCTAAGCACTAGTGTTTTAAGGAACAGCATAAAAAGAGAATCCTAATGTGATTTCTTTATAATGTGTGTCTTCCTTATCTTATCCTAGTGTCTAAACTCTTCTCCATGGCTGGACCACCAAATAATATTGTTTACGTGCTAAGGGGTATCTAGAGAGTGGGATAGGTTTAATAACTACCCTAACCCTAACACTTACCCTAACCCTAACACGTAACCTAATCCTAAACCGTACCCTAAACCGAGCCCTAACCCTAATACTAACCCTAACCCTTACCCTAACCCATACCCTACGCCGTACCCGAAGCCCTCCCCGAACCCGTACCCTAAGCAGTGCCCTAAGCCTAACCCTAAGCCTAACCCTAACCCTAGGCTACCCTTGACTGCTTCTGCCTCCAATAGATTTCCTAAGCACTAGTGTTTTAAAGAACAGCTTAAAAAGAGAATCCTAATGTGAATTATTTATAATGGGTGTGTTCCTTATCTTATCCTAGTGTCTAAAGTCTTCTCCATGGCTGGATCCCCAAATAATTTTCCTTTATGTGCTCAGGGGTATCTAGAGAGTGGGATAGGTTTAATAACTACCCTAACCCTAACACGTACCCTAACCCTAACCCCTACCCTAACCCTAACACGTACCCTAATCCTAAACCGTACCCTAAACCGAGCCCTAACCCTAACACTAACCCAAACCCTAACACTAACCCATACCCTACGCCGTACCCGAAGCCTTCCCCTAACCCGTACCCTAAGCCGTACCCTAAGCCTAACCCTAAGCCTAACCCTAGCCCTAGGCTACCCTAGACTGCTTCTGCCTCCAATAGATTTCCTAAGCACTAGTGTTTTAAGGAACAGTTTAAAAAGAGAATCCTAATGTGATTTCTTTATAATGGGTGTGTTCCTTATCTTATCCTAGTGTCTAAACTCGTCTCCATGGCTGGACCTCCAAATAATATTCCTTTACGTGCTAAGGGGTATCTAGAGAGTGGGATAGGTTTAATCACTACCCTAACCCTACCGCGTACCCTAGCCCTAACCCCTACCCTAACGCTAAGACGTACCCTAAACCGTGCCCTAACCCTAACACTAAACATAACCCTAATCCTAACCCATACCCTATGCCGTACCCGAAACCCTCCACGAACCCGTACCCTAAGCCGTACCCTAACGCTAACCCTAAGCCTAACCGTAACCCTAGGCTACCCTTGACTGCTTCTGCCTCCAATAGATTTTCTAAGCACTAGCGTTTTAAGGAAGAGCTTAAAAAGAGAATCCTAATGTGATTTCTTTATAATGGGGGTATTCCTTATCTTATCCTAGTGTCTAAACTCATCTCCATGGCTGGACCTCCAAATAATATTCCTTTACGTGCTAAGGGGTATCTAGAGAGTGGGATAGGTTTAATAACTACACTAACCCTAATGCGTACCCTAACCCTAACCCCTACCGTAACCCTAACACGTACCCTAATCCTAACCAATACCCTAAACCGAGCCCTAACCCTAACACTAAACCTAACCCTAACCCTAACCCATACCCTACGCTGTACCCGAAGCCCTCCCAGAAACCGTACCCTAAGCCGTACCCTAAGCCTAACCCTAAGCCTAACCCTAATCCTAGGCTACCCTTGACAGCTTCTGCATCCAATAGATTTCCTAAGCACTAGTGTTTTAAGGAACAGCTTAAAAAGAGAATCCTAATGTGATTTCTTTATAATGGGTATGTTCCTTATCTTATCCTAGTGTCTAAACTTTTCTCCATGGCTGGAACCCCAAATAATATTCCTTTACGTGCTAAGGGGTATCTAGAGAGTGGGATAGGTTTAATAACTACCCTAACCCTAACGCGTACCCTAACCCTAACCCCTATCCTAACACTAACACGTACCCTAATCCTAACCCGTACCCTAACCCGAGCCCTAACCCTAACCCTAACACTAACCCTAACCCTAACCCATACCGTACGCCGTACCCGAAACCCTCCCCGAAGCCATACCCTAAGCTGTACCCTAAGCCTAAACCTAAGCCTATCCCTAACCCTAGGCTACCCTTGAATGCTTCTGCCTCCAATAGATTTCCTAAGCACTAGTGTTTTAAGGAACAGCTTAAAAAGAGAATCCTAATGTGATTTCTTTATAATGGGTGTGTTCCTTATCTTATCCTAGTGTCTAAACTCTTCTCCATGGCTGGACCCCCAAATAATATTCCTTTACGTGCTAAGGGGTATCTAGAGAGTGGGATAGGTTTAATAACTACCCTAACCCTAATGCGTACCCTAACCTTAACCCCTAGCCTAACCCTAACACGTACCCTAATCCTAACCCGTACCCTAAACGGAGCCCTAACCCTAACACTAACCCAAACCCTAACCCTAACCCATACCATACGCCGTACCCGAAGCCCTCCCCGAACCCGTACCCTAAGCCGTACCCTTAGCCTAACCCTAAGCCTAACCCTAACCCTAGGCTACCCTTGACTGCTTCTGCCTCCAATAGATTTCCTAAGCACTAGTGTTTTCAAGAACAGCTTAAAAAGAGAATCCTAATGTGATTTCTTTATAATGGGTGTGTTCCTTATCTTATCCTAGTGTCTAAATTCTTCTCCATGGCTGGACCACCAAATAATATTATTTACGTGCTAAGGGGTATCTAGAGAGTGGGATAGGTTTAATAACTACCCTAACCCAAACACGTACCCTAACCCTAACTCCTACCCTAACCCTAACACGTATCCTAATCCTAAACCGTACCCTAAACCGAGCCCTAACCCTAACACTAACCCTAACCCTTACCCTAACCCATACCCTACGCCGTACCCGAAGCCCTCCCCGAACCCGTACCCTAAGCAGGGCCCTAAGCCTAACCCTAAGCCTAACCCTAACCCTAGGCTACCCTTGACTGCTTCTGCCTCCAATAAATTTCCTAAGCACTAGTGTTTTAAAGAACAGCTTAAAAAGAGAATCCTAATGTGAATTATTTATAATGGGGGTATTCCTTATCTTATCCTAGTGTCTAAACTCATCTCCATGGCTGGACCTCCAAATAATATTCCTTTACGTGCTAAGGGGTATCTAGAGAGTGGGATAGGTTTAATAACTACACTAACCCTAATGCGTACCCTAACCCTAACCCCTACCGTAACCCTAACACGTACCCTAATCCTAACCAATAACTTAAACCGAGCACTAACCCTAACACTAAACCTAACCCTAACCCTAACCCATACCCTACGCTGTACCCGAAGCCCTCCCAGAAACCGTACCCTAAGCCGTACCCTAAGCCTAACCCTAAGCCTAACCCTAATCCTAGGCTACCCTTGACAGCTTCTGCATCCAATAGATTTCCTAAGCACTAGTGTTTTAAGGAACAGCTTAAAAAGAGAATCCTAATGTGATTTCTTTATAATGGGTATGTTCCTTATCTTATCCTAGTGTCTAAACTTTTCTCCATGGCTGGAACCCCAAATAATATTCCTTTACGTGCTAAGGGGTATCTAGAGAGTGGGATAGGTTTAATAACTACCCTAACCCTAACGCGTACCCTAACCCTAACCCCTATCCTAACACTAACACGTACCCTAATCCTAACCCGTACCCTAACCCGAGCCCTAACCCTAACCCTAACACTAACCCTAACCCTAACCCATACCGTACGCCGTACCCGAAACCCTCCCCGAAGCCATACCCTAAGCTGTACCCTAAGCCTAAACCTAAGCCTATCCCTAACCCTAGGCTACCCTTGAATGCTTCTGCCTCCAATAGATTTCCTAAGCACTAGTGTTTTAAGGAACAGCTTAAAAAGAGAATCCTAATGTGATTTCTTTATAATGGGTGTGTTACTTATCTTATCCTAGTGTCTAAACTCTTCTCCATGGCTGGACCACCAAATAATATTATTTACGTGCTAAGGGGTATCTAGAGAGTGGGATAGGTTTAATAACTACCCTAACCCAAACACGTACCCTAACCCTACCTCCTACCCTAACCCTAACACGTACCCTAATCCTAAACCGTACCCTAAACCGAGCCCTAACCCTAACACTAACCCTAACCCTTACCCTAACCCATACCCTACGCCGTACCCGAAGCCCTCCCCGAACCCGGACCCTAAGCAGTGCCCTAAGCCTAACCCTAAGCCTAACCCTAACCCTAGGCTACCCTTGACTGCTTCTGCCTCCAATAGATTTCCTAAGCACTAGTGTTTTAAAGAACAGCTTAAAAAGAGAATCCTAATGTGATTTCTTTATAATGGGTGTGTTCCTTATCTTATCCTAGTGTCTAAACTCTTCTCCATGGCTGGTCCCCAAATAATATTCCTTTATGTGCAAAGGGGTATCTAGAGAGTGGGATAGGTTTAATAACTACCCTAACCCTAACGCGTACCCTAACTCTAACCCCTACCCTAACCCCAACACGAACCCTAATCCTAACCAATACCCTAAACCGAGCCCTAACCCTAACACTAACCCTAACCCTAACCCTAACCCATACCCTACGCCGTACCGATAGCCCTCTCCGCACCCGTACCCTAAGCCACACCCTAATCCTAACCCTAAGCCTAACCCTAACCCTAGGCTACCCTTGACTGCTTCTGCCTCCAATAGATTTCCTAAGCACTAGTGTTTTAAGGAACAGCTTAAACAGAGAATCCTAATGTGATTTCTTTATAATGTGTGTGTTCCTTATATTATCTTAGTGTCTAAACTCTTCTCCATGGCTGGACCCCCAAATAATATTCCTTTACGTGCTAAGGGGTATGTAGAGAGTGGGATAGGTTTAATAACTACGCTAACCCTAACGCGTACCCTAACCCTAACCCCTACCCTAACCCTAACACGTACCCTAAACCTAAACTGTACCCTAAACCGAGCCATAACCCTAACACTAACTCTAACCCTAACACTAACCCATACCCTACGCCGTACCCGAAGCCCTCCCCGAACCCGTACCCTAAGCCATACCCTTAGCCTAACCCTAAGCCTAACCCTAACACTAGGCTACTCTTGACTGCTTCTGCCCCCAATAGATTTCCTAAGCACTAGTGTTTTAAGGAACAGCTTATAAAGAGAATCCTAATGTGATTTCTTTATAAAGGGTGTGTTCCTTATCTTAGCCTAGTGTCTAAACTCTTCTCCATGGCTGGACCACCAAATAATATTATTTACGTGCTAAGGGGTATCTAGAGAGTGGGATAGGTTTAATAACTACCCTAACCCAAACACGTACCCTAACCCTAACTCCTACCCTAACCCTAACACGTACCCTAATCCTAAACCGTACCCTAAACCGAGCCCTAACCCTAACACTAACCCTAACCCTAACCCTAGCCCATACCCTACGCCGCACCCGAAGCCCTCCCCGAACCCGTACCCAAAGCCGTACCCTAAGCCTAACCCTAAGCCTAACCCTAACCCTAGGCTACCCTTGACTGCTTCTGCCTCCAATAAATTTCCTAAGCACTAGTGTTTTAAGGAACAGCATAAAAAGAGAATCCTAATGTGATTTCTTTATAATGTGTGTCTTCCTTATCTTATCCTAGTGTCTAAACTCTTCTCCATGGCTGGACCACCAAATAATATTGTTTACGTGCTAAGGGGTATCTAGAGAGTGGGATAGGTTTAATAACTACCCTAACCCTAACTCTTACCCTAACCCTAACACGTAACCTAATCCTAAACCGTACCCTAAACCGAGCCCTAACCCTAATACTAACCCTAACCCTTACCCTAACCCATACCCTACGCCGTACCCGAAGCCCTCCCCGAACCCGTACCCTAAGCAGTGCCCTAAGCATAACCCTAAGCCTAACCCTAACCCTAGGCTACCCTTGACTGCTTCTGCCTCCAATAGATTTCCTAAGCACTAGTGTTTTAAAGAACAGCTTAAAAAGAGAATCCTAATGTGAATTATTTATAATGGGTGTGTTCCTTATCTTATCCTAGTGTCTAAAGTCTTCTCCATGGCTGGATCCCCAAATAATTTTCCTTTATGTGCTCAGGGGTATCTAGAGAGTGGGATAGGTTTAATAACTACCCTAACCCTAACACGTACCCTAACCCTAACCCCTACCCTAACCCTAACACGTACCCTAATCCTAAACCGTACCCTAAACCGAGCCCTAACCCTAACACTAACCCAAACCCTAACACTTACCCATACCCTACGCCGTACCCGAAGCCTTCCCCTAACCCGTACCCTAAGCCGTACCCTAAGCCTAACCCTAAGCCTAACCCTAGCCCTAGGCTACCCTAGACTGCTTCTGCCTCCAATAGATTTCCTAAGCACTAGTGTTTTAAGGAACAGTTTAAAAAGAGAATCCTAATGTGATTTCTTTATAATGGGTGTGTTCCTTATCTTATCCTAGTGTCTAAACTCGTCTCCATGGCTGGACCTCCAAATAATATTCCTTTACGTGCTAAGGGGTATCTAGAGAGTGTGATAGGTTTAATCACTACCCTAACCCTACCGCGTACCCTAGCCCTAACCCCTACCCTAACGCTAACACGTACCCTAAACCGTGCCCTAACCCTAACACTAAACATAACCCTAATCCTAACCCATACCCTATGCCGTACCCGAAACCCTCCACGAACCCGTACCCTAAGCCGTACCCTAACGCTAACCCTAAGCCTAACCGTAACCCTAGGCTACCCTTGACTGCTTCTGCCTCCAATAGATTTTCTAAGCACTAGCGTTTTAAGGAAGAGCTTAAAAAGAGAATCCTAATGTGATTTCTTTATAATGGGGGTATTCCTTATCTTATCCTAGTGTCTAAACTCATCTCCATGGCTGGACCTCCAAATAATATTCCTTTACGTGCTAAGGGGTATCTAGAGAGTGGGATAGGTTTAATAACTACACTAACCCTAATGCGTACCCTAACCCTAACCCCTACCGTAACCCTAACACGTACCCTAATCCTAACCAATAACTTAAACCGAGCACTAACCCTAACACTAAACCTAACCCTAACCCTAACCCATACCCTACGCTGTACCCGAAGCCCTCCCAGAAACCGTACCCTAAGCCGTACCCTAAGCCTAACCCTAAGCCTAACCCTAATCCTAGGCTACCCTTGACAGCTTCTGCATCCAATAGATTTCCTAAGCACTAGTGTTTTAAGGAACAGCTTAAAAAGAGAATCCTAATGTGATTTCTTTATAATGGGTATGTTCCTTATCTTATCCTAGTGTCTAAACTTTTCTCCATGGCTGGAACCCCAAATAATATTCCTTTACGTGCTAAGGGGTATCTAGAGAGTGGGATAGGTTTAATAACTACCCTAACCCTAACGCGTACCCTAACCCTAACCCCTATCCTAACACTAACACGTACCCTAATCCTAACCCGTACCCTAACCCGAGCCCTAACCCTAACCCTAACACTAACCCTAACCCTAACCCATACCGTACGCCGTACCCGAAACCCTCCCCGAAGCCATACCCTAAGCTGTACCCTAAGCCTAAACCTAAGCCTATCCCTAACCCTAGGCTACCCTTGAATGCTTCTGCCTCCAATAGATTTCCTAAGCACTAGTGTTTTAAGGAACAGCTTAAAAAGAGAATCCTAATGTGATTTCTTTATAATGGGTGTGTTCCTTATCTTATCCTAGTGTCTAAACTCTTCTCCATGGCTGGACCCCCAAATAATATTCCTTTACGTGCTAAGGGGTATCTAGAGAGTGGGATAGGTTTAATAACTACCCTAACCCTAATGCGTACCCTAACCTTAACCCCTAGCCTAACCCTAACACGTACCCTAATCCTAACCCGTACCCTAAACGGAGCCCTAACCCTAACACTAACCCAAACCCTAACCCTAACCCATACCATACGCCGTACCCGAAGCCCTCCCCGAACCCGTACCCTAAGCCGTACCCTTAGCCTAACCCTAAGCCTAACCCTAACCCTAGGCTACCCTTGACTGCTTCTGCCTCCAATAGATTTCCTAAGCACTAGTGTTTTCAAGAACAGCTTAAAAAGAGAATCCTAATGTGATTTCTTTATAATGGGTGTGTTCCTTATCTTATCCTAGTGTCTAAATTCTTCTCCATGGCTGGACCACCAAATAATATTATTTACGTGCTAAGGGGTATCTAGAGAGTGGGATAGGTTTAATAACTACCCTAACCCAAACACGTACCCTAACCCTAACTCCTACCCTAACCCTAACACGTATCCTAATCCTAAACCGTACCCTAAACCGAGCCCTAACCCTAACACTAACCCTAACCCTTACCCTAACCCATACCCTACGCCGTACCCGAAGCCCTCCCCGAACCCGTACCCTAAGCAGGGCCCTAAGCCTAACCCTAAGCCTAACCCTAACCCTAGGCTACCCTTGACTGCTTCTGCCTCCAATAAATTTCCTAAGCACTAGTGTTTTAAAGAACAGCTTAAAAAGAGAATCCTAATGTGATTTCTTTATAATGTGTGTGTTCCTTATATTATCTTAGTGTCTAAACTCTTCTCCATGGCTGGACCCTCAAATAATATTCCTTTACATGCTAAGGGGTATCTAGAGAGTTGGATAGGTTTAATAACTACCCTAACCCTAACGTGTACCCTAACCCTAACCCCTACCCTAACCCTAACACGTACCCTAAACCTAAACTGTACCCTAAACCGAGCCCTAACCCTAACACTAACTCTAACCCTAACACTAACCCATACCCTACGCCGTACCCGAAGCCCTCCCCGAACCCGTAACCTAAGCCATACCCTTAGCCTAACCCTAAGCCTAACCCTAACACTAGGCTACTCTTGACTGCTTCTGCCCCCAATAAATTTCCTAAGCACTAGTGTTTTAAGGAACAGCTTATAAAGAGAATCCTAATGTGATTTCTTTATAAAGGGTGTGTTACTTATCTTAGCCTAGTGTCTAAACTCTTCTCCATGGCTGGACCCCCAAATAATATTCCTTTACGTGCTAAGGGGTATCTAGAGAGTGAGATAGGTTTAATAACTACACTAACCTTAATGCGTACTCTAACCCTAACCCCTACCCTAACCCTAACACGTACTCTAAATCCTAACCAATACCCTAAACCGAGCCCTAACCCCAACACTAACCCTAACCCTAACCCTAACCCATACCCTACGCCGTACCCGAAGCCCTCCCCGAACCCGTACTCTAATTCGCACCCTAAGCCTAACCCTAAGCCTAACCCTAACCCTAGGCTACCCTTGACTGCTTCTGCCTCCAATAGATTTCCTAAGCACTAGTGTTTTAAGGAACAGCTTAAAAAGAGAATCCTAATGTGATTTCTTTATAATGGGTGTGTTCCTTATCTTATCCTAGTGTCTAAACTCTTCTCCATGGCTGGACCCCCAAATAATATTCCTTTATGTGCAAAGGGGTATCTAGAGAGTGGGATAGGTTTAATAACTACCCTAACCCTAACGCATACCCTAACTCTAACCCCTACCCTAACCCTACCACGTACCCTAATCCTAACCAATACCCTAAACCGAGCCCTAACCCTAACACTAACCCTAACCCTAACCCTAACCCATACCCTACGCCGTACCGATAGCCCTCCCCGCACCCGTACCCTAAGCCACACCCTAAGCCTAACCCTAAGCCTAACCCTAACCCTAGGCTACCCTTGACAGCTTCTGCCTCCAATAGATTTCCTAAGCACTAGTGTTTTAAGGAACAGCTTAAAAAGAGAATCCTAATGTGATTTCTTTATAATGGTTGTGTTCCTTATCTTATCCTAGTGTCTAAACTCTTCTCCATGGCTGGACCACCAAATAATATTATTTACGTGCAAAGGGGTATCTATAGAGTGGGATAGGTTTAATAACTACCCTAACCCTAACACGTACCCTAACCCTAACTCCTACCCTAACCCTAACACGTACCCTAATCCTAAACCGTACCCTAAACCGAGCCCTAACCCTAACACTAACCCTAACACTTACCCTAACCCATACCCTACGCCGTACACGAAGCCCTCCCCGAACCCGTACCCTAAGCAGTGCCCTAAGCCTAACCCTAAGCCTAACCCTAACCCTAGGCTACCCTTGACTGCTTCTGCCTCCAATAGATTTCCTAAGCAATAGTGTTTTAAAGAACAGCTTAAAAAGAGAATCCTAATGTGATTTCTTTATAATGGGTGTGTTCCTTATCTTATCCTAGTGTCTAAATTCTTCTCCATGGCTGGACCACCAAATAATATTATTTACGTGCTAAGGGGTATCTAGAGAGTGGGATAGGTTTAATAACTACCCTAACCCGAACACGTACCCTAACCCTAACTCCTACCCTAACCCTAACACGTACCCTAATCCTAAACCGTACCCTAAACCGAGCCCTAACCCTAACACTAACCCTAACCCTTACCCTAACCCATAACCTACGCCGTACCCGAAGCCCTCCCCGAACCCGTACCCTAAACAGTGCCCTAAGCCTAACCCTAAGCCTAACCCTAACCCTAGGCTACCCTTGACTGCTTCTGCCTCCAATAGATTTCCTAAGCACTAGTGTTTTAAAGAACAGCTTAAAAAGAGAATCCTAATGTGATTTCTTTATAATGGGTGTGTTCCTTATCTTATCCTAGTGGCTAAACTCTTCTCCATGGCTGGTCCCCAAATAATATTCCTTTATGTGCAAAGGGGTATCTAGAGAGTGGGATAGGTTTAATAACTACCCTAACCCTAACGCGTACCCTAACTCTAACCCCTACCCTAACCCTAACACGTACCCTAATCCTAACCAATACCCTAAACCGAGCCCTAACCCTTACCCTAACACTAACCCTAACCCTAACCCATACCCTACGCCGTACCGATAGCCCTCCCCGCACCCGTAACCTAAGCCACACCCTAAGCCTAACCCTAAGCCTAACCCTAACCCTAGGCTACCCTTGACTGCTTCTGCCTCCAATAGATTTCCTAAGCACTAGTGTTTTAAAGAACAGCTTAAAAAGAGAATCCTAATGTGATTTCTTTATAATGGGTGTGTTCCTTATCTTATCCTAGTGGCTAAACTCTTCTCCATGGCTGGTCCCCAAATAATATTCCTTTATGTGCAAAGGGGTATCTAGAGAGTGGGATAGGTTTAATAACTACCCTAACCCTAACGCGTACCCTAACCCTAACCCCTACCCTAACCCTAACACGTACCCTAAACCTAAACTGTACCCTAAACCGAGCCCTAACCCTAACACTAACTCTAACCCTAACACTAACCCATACCCTACGCCGTACCCGAAGCCCTCCCCTAACCCGTACCCTAAGCCGTACCCTTAGCCTAACCCTAAGCCTAACCCTAACAGTAGGCTACTCTTGACTGCTTCTGCCCCCAATAGATTTCCTAGAGCACTAGTGTTTTAAGGAACAGCTTATAAAGAGAATCCTAATGTGATTTCTTTATAAAGGGTGTGTTCCTTATCTTAGCCTAGTGTCTAAACTCTTCTCCATGGCTGGACCCCCAAATAATATTCCTTTACGTGCTAAGGGGTATCTAGAGAGTGAGATAGGTTTAATAACTACCCTAACCCAAACACGTACCCTAACCCTAACTCCTACCCTAACCCTAACACGTACCCTAATCCTAAACCGTACCCTAAACCGAGTCCTAACCCTAACCCTTACCCTAATCCATACCCTACGCCGTACCCGAAGCCCTCCCCGAACCCGTACCCTAAGCAGTGCCCTAAGCCTCACCCTAAGCCTAACCCTAACCCTAGGCTACCCTTGACTGCTTCTGCCTCCAATAGATTTCTTAAGCACTAGTGTTTTAAGGAACAGTTTAAAAAGAGAATCCTAATGTGATTTCTTTATAATGGGTGTGTTCCTTATCTTATCCTAGTGTCTAAACTCTTCTCCATGGCTGGACCTCCAAATAATATTCCTTTACGTGCTAGGGGGTATCTAGAGAGTGGGATAGGTTTAATCACTACCCTAACCCTACCGCGTACCCTAACCGTAACCCCTACCCTAACCCTAACACGTACCCTAATCCTAACCAATACCCTAAAACGAGCCCTAACCCTAACACTAACACTAACCCTAACCCAAACCCTACGCCGTACCCGAAGCCCTCCCCGAACCCGTACCCTAAGCCGTACCCTAAGCCGTACCCTAAGCCTAAACCTAACCCTAGGCTACCCTTGACTGCTTCTGCCTCCAATAGATTTTCTAAGCAATAGTGTTTTAAGGAACAGCATAAAAAGAGAATCCTAATGAGATTTCTTTATAATGGTTGTGTTCCTTATCTTATCCTAGTGTCTAAACTCTTCTCCATGGCTGGACCCCAAAATAATATTCCTTTACGTGCTAAGGTGTATCTAGAGAGTGAGATAGATTTAATAACAAACCTAACTCTAACGCGTACCCTATCCCTAACCCCTACCCTAACGCTAACACGTACCCTAAACCGAGCCCTAACCCTAACACTAACCATAACCCTAATCCTAACACATACCCTATGCCGTACCCGAAACCCTCCCCGAACCCGTACCCTAAGCCGTACCCTAACGCTAACCCTAAGCCTAACCGTAACCCTAGGCTACCCTTGACTGCTTCTGCCTCCAATAGATTTTCTAAGCACTTGTGTTTTAAGGAACAGCTTAAAAAGAGAATCCTAATGTGATTTCTTTATAATCGGGGTGTTCCTTATCTTATCCTAGTGTCTAAACTCTTCTCCATGGCTGGACCTCCAAATAATATTCCTTTATGTGCTAAGGGGTATCTAGAGAGTGGGATAGGTTTAATAACTACACTAACCCTAATGCGTACCCTAACCCTAACACCTACCCTTACACTAACACGTACCCTAATCCTAACCCGTACCCTAAACTGAGCCCTAACCCTAACCCTAACACTAACCCTAACACTAACCCATACCGTACGCCGTACCCGAAGCCCTCCCCGAAGCCATACCCTAAGCTGTACCCTAAGCCTAAACCTAAGCCTAACCCTAACCCTAGACTACCCTTCAATGCTTCTGCCTCCAATAGATTTCCTAAGCACTAGTGTTTTAAGGAACAGCTTAAAAAGAGAATCCTAATGTGATTTCTTTATAATGGGTGTGTTCCTTATCTTATCCTAGTGTCTAAACTCTTCTCCATGGCTGGACCCCCAAATAATATTCCTTTACATGCTAAGGGGTATCTAGAGAGTGGGATAGGTTTAATAACTACCCTAACCCTAATGCGTACCCTAACCCTAACCCCTACCCTAACCCTAACACGTACCCTAATCCTAACCCGTACCCTAAACGGAGCCCTAACCCTAACACTAACCCAAACCCTAACCCTAACCCATACCCTACGCCGTAACCGAAGCCCTCCCCGAACCCGTACCCTAAGCCGTACCCTTAGCCTAAAACTAAGCCTAACCCTAACCCTGGGCTACCCTTGACTGCTTCTGCCTCCAATCGATTTCCTATGCACTACTGTTTTAAGGAACAGCTTAAAAAGAGAATCCTAATGTGATTTCTTTATAATGGGGGTGTTCCTTATCTTTTCCTAGTGTCTAAACTCTTCTCCATGGCTGGACCCCCAAATAATATTCCTTTATGTGCTAAGTGGTATCTAGAGAGTGGGATAGGTTTAATAACTGCCCTAATCCTAACACGTACCCTAACCCTAACCCCTACCCTAACCCTAAACCGTACCCTAAACCGAGCCCTAACCCTAACACTAACCCTAAACCTAACCCTAACCCATACCCTACGCCGTACACGAAGCCCTCCCCGAACCCGTACCCTAAGCCGTACCCTAAGCCTAACCCTAAGCCTAACCCTAACCCTAGGCTACTCTTGACTGCTTCTGCCTCCAATAGATTTCCTAAGCACTAGTGTTTTAAGGAAGAGCTTAAAAAGAGAATCCTAAAGTGATTTCTTTATAATAGGTGTGTTCCATATCTTATCCTAGTGTCTAAACTCTTCTCCATGGCTGGACCCCGAAATAATATTCCTTTACGTGCTAAGGTGTATCTAGAGAGTGGGATAGGTTTAATAAATACCCTAAACCTAACGCGTACCCTAACCCTAACCCTAAGCCTAACCCTAACCCTAGGCTACCCTTGACTGCTTCTGCCTCCAATAGATTTCCTAAGCACTAGTGTTTTAAGGAACAGTTTAAAAAGAGAATCCTAATGTGATTTCTTTATAATGGGTGTGTTCCTTATCTTATCCTAGTGTCTAAACTCGTCTCTATGGCTGGACCTCCAAATAATATTCCTTTACGTGCTAAGGGGTATCTAGAGAGTGGGATAGGTTTAATAACTACCCTAACCCTAACGCGTACCCTAACCCTAACCCCTACCCTAACCCTAACACGTACCCTAAACCTAAACTGTACCCTAAACCGAGCCCTAACCCTAACACTAACTCTAACCCTAACACTAACCCATACCCTACGCCGTACCCGAAGCCCTCCCCGAACCCGTACCCTAAGCCGTACCCTTAGCATAACCCTAAGCCTAACCCTAACACTAGGCTACCCTTGACTGCTTCTGCCCCCAATAGATTTCCTAAGCACTAGTGTTTTAAGGAACAGCTTAAAAAGGGAATCCTAATGTGATTTCTTTATAAAGGTTGTGTTCCTTATCTTAGCCTAGTGTCTAAACTCTTCTCCATGGCTGGACCCCCAAATAATATTCCTTTACGTGCTAAGGGGTATCTAGAGTGTGAGATAGGTTTAATAACTACCCTAACCCTAACCCCTACCCTAACCCTAACACGTACTCTAAATCCTAACCAATACCCGAAACCGAGCCCTAACCCCAACACTAACCCTAACCCTAACCCTAGCCCATACCCTACGCCGCACCCGAAGCCCTCCCCGAACCCGTACCCTAAGCCGTACCCTAAGCCTAACCCTAAGCCTAACCCTAACCCTAGGCTACCCTTGACTGCTTCTGCCTCCAATAAATTTCCTAAGCACTAGTGTTTTAAGGAACAGCATAAAAAGAGAATCCTAATGTTATTTCTTTATAATGTGTGTCTTCCTTATCTTATCCTAGTGTCTAAACTCTTCTCCATGGCTGGACCACCAAATAATATTGTTTACGTGCTAAGGGGTATCTAGAGAGTGGGATAGGTTTAATAACTACCCTAACCCTAACTCTTACCCTAACCCTAACACGTAACCTAATCCTAAACCGTACCCTAAACCGAGCCCTAACCCTAATACTAACCCTAACCCTTACCCTAACCCATACCCTACGCCGTACCCGAAGCCCTCCCCAAAGCCGTACCCTAAGCAGTGCCCTAAGCCTAACCCTAACCCTAGGCTACCCTTGACTGCTTCTGCCTCCAATAGATTTCCTAAGCACTAGTGTTTTAAAGAACAGCTTAAAAAGAGAATCCTAATGTGAATTCTTTATAATGGGTGTGTTCCTTATCTTATCCTAGTGTCTAAAGTCTTCTCCATGGCTGGATCCCCAAATAATTTTCCTTTATGTGCTCAGGGGTATCTAGAGAGTGGTATAGGTTTAATAACTACCCTAACCCTAACACGTACCCTAACCCTAACCCCTACCCTAACCCTAACACGTACCCTAATCCTAAACCGTACCCTAAACCGAGCCCTAACCCTAACCCTAACCCTAACTCATACTCTACGCCATATCCGAACACCTCCCCGAACCCGTACCCTAAGCCGTACCCTAACCCTAACCCTAAGCCTAACCCTAGCCCTAGGCTACCCTAGACTGCTTCTGCCTCCAATAGATTTCCTAAGCACTAGTGTTTTAAGGAACAGTTTAAAAAGAGAATCCTAATGTGATTTCTTTATAATGGGTGTGTTCCTTATCTTATCCTAGTGTCTAAACTCGTCTCCATGGCTGGACCTCCAAATAATATTCCTTTACGTGCTAAGGGGTATCTAGAGAATGGGATAGGTTTAATCACTACCCTAACCCTACCGCGTACCCTAGCCCTAACCCCTACCCTAACGCTAACACGTACCCTAAACCGAGCCCTAACCCTAACACTAAACATAACCCTAATCCTAACCCATACCCTATGCCGTACCCGAAACCCTCCACGAACCCGTACCCTAAGCCGTACCCTAACGCTAACCCTAAGCCTAACCGTAACCCTAGGCTACCCTTGACTGCTTCTGCCTCCAATAGATTTTCTAAGCACTAGCGTTTTAAGGAAGAGCTTAAAAAGAGAATCCTAATGTGATTTATTTATAATGGGGATATTCCTTATCTTATCCTAGTGTCTAAACTCATCTCCATGGCTGGACCTCCAAATAATATTCCTTTACGTGCTAAGGGGTATCTAGAGAGTGGGATAGGTTTAATAACTACACTAACCCTAATGCGTACCCTAACCCTAACCCCTACCGTAACCCTAACACGTACCCTAATCCTAACCAATACCTTAAACCGAGCACTAACCCTAACACTAAACCTAACCCTAACCCTAACCCATTCCCTACGCGGTACCCGAAGCCCTCCCAGAAACCGTACCCTAAGCCGTACCCTAAGCCTAACCCTAAGCCTAACCCTAAACCTAGGCTACCCTTGACAGCTTCTTCATCCAATAGATTTCCTAAGCACTAGTGTTTTAAGGAACAGCTTAAAAAGAGAATCCTAATGTGATTTCTTTATAATGGGTATGTTCCTTATCTTATCCTAGTGTCTAAATTTTTCTCCATGGCTGGAACCCCAAATAATATTCCTTTACGTGCTAAGGGGTATCTAGAGAGTGGGATAGGTTTAATAACTACCCTAACCCTAACGCGTACCCTAACCCTAACCCCTATCCTAACACTAACACGTACCCTAATCCTAACCCGTACCCTAACCCGAGCCCTAACCCTAACCCTAACACTAACCCTAACCCTAACACATACCGTACGCCGTACCCGAAGCCCTCCCCGAAGCCATACCCTAAGCTGTACCCTAAGCCTAAACCTAAGCCTAACCCTAACCCTAGGCTACCCTTGAATGCTTCTGCCTCCAATAGATTTCCTAAGCACTAGTGTTTTAAGGAACAGCTTAAAAAGAGAATCCTAATGTGATTTCTTTATAATGGGTGTGTTCCTTATCTTATCCTAGTGTCTAAACTCTTCTCCATGGCTGGACCCCCAAATAATATTCCTTTACGTGCTAAGGGGTATCTAGAGAGTGGGATAGGTTTAATAACTACCCTAACCCTAATGCGTACCCTAACCTTAACCCCTAGCCTAACCCTTACACGTACCCTAATCCTAACCCGTACCCTAAACGGAGCCCTAACCCTAACACTAACCCAAACCCTAACCCTAACCCATACCATACGCCGTACCCGAAGCCCTCCCCGAACCCGTACCCTAAGCCGTACCCTTAGCCTAACCCTAAGCCTAACCCTAACCCTGGGCTACCCTGGACTGCTTCTGCCTCCAATCGATTTCCTATGCACTAGTGTTTTAAGGAACAGCTTAAAAAGAGAATCCTAATGTGATTTCTTTATAATGGGTGTGTTCCTTATCTTATCCTAGTGTCTAAACTCGTCTCCATGGCTGGACTTCCAAATAATATTCCTTTAGGTGCTAAGGGGTATCTAGAGAGTGGGATAGATTTAATAACAACCCTAAATCTAACGCGTACCCTAACCCTAACCCCTACCCTAACGCTAACACGTACCCTAAACCGAGCCCTAACCCTAACACTAAACCTAACCCTAACCCTAACCCATACCCTACTCTGTACCCGAAGCCCTCCCCGAAACCGTACCCTAAGCCGTACCCTAAGCCTAACCCTAAGCCTATCCCTAACTCTAGGCTACCCTTGACAGCTTCTGCCTCCAATAGATTTCCTAAGCACTAGTGTTTTAAGGAACAGCTGAAAAAGAGAATCCTAATGTGATTTCTTTATAATGGGTATGTTCCTTACCTTATCCTAGTGTCTAAACTTTTCTCCATGGCTGGACCCCCAAATAATATTCCTTTACGTGCTAAGGGGTATCTAGAGAGTGGGATAGGTTTAGTAACTACCCTAATCCTAATGCGTACCCTAACCCTAACCCCTACCCTAACCCGAACACGTACCCTTATCCTAACCCGTACCCTAAACCGAGCCCTAAACCTAACACTAACCCAAACCCTAACCCTAACCCATACCCTACGCCGTACCCGAACCCCTCCCCGATCCCGTACCCTAAGCCGTACCCTAAGCCTAACCCCAAGCCTAACCCTAACCCTAGGCTTCCCTTGACTGCTTCTGCCTCCAATAGATTTCCTAAGCACTAGTGTTTTAAGGAACAGCTTAAAAAGAGAATCCTAATGTGATTTCTTTATAATGTGTGTGTTCCTTATATTATCTGAGTGTCTAAACTCTTCTCCATGGATGGACCCCCAAATAATATTGCTATACCTGCTAAGGGGTATCTAGAGAGTGGGATAGGTTTAATAACTAACCTAACCCTAACATGTACCCTAACCCTAACCCCTACCCTAACCTTATCACGTACCCTAATCCTAACCTGTACCCTAATCCGAGCCCTAACCCTAACCCTAACCCTAACCCTAAGCCATACTCTACGCCGTACCCGAAGCCCTCCCCGAACCCGTACCCTAAGCCGTACCCTAAGCCTAACCCTAAGCCTAACCCTAACCCAAGGCTACTCTTGACTGCTTCTGCCTCCAATAGATTTCCTAAGCACTAGTGTTTTAAGGAAGAGCTTAAAAAGAGAATCCTAAAGTGATTTCTTTATAATACGTGTGTTCCTTATCTTATCCTAGTGTCTAAACTCTTCTCCATGGCTGGACCCCGAAATAATATTCCTTTACGTGCTAAGGTGTATCTAGAGAGTGGGATAGGTTTAATAAATACCCTAACCCTAACGCGTACCCTAACCCTAACCCTAAGCCTAACCCTAACCCGAGGCTACCCTTGACTGCTTCTGCCTCCAATAGATTTCCTAAGCACTAGTGTTTTAAGGAACAGTTTAAAAAGAGAATCCTAATGTGATTTCTTTATAATGGGTATTTTCCTTATCTTATCCTAGTGTCTAAACTCGTCTCCATGGCTGGACCTCCAAATAATATTCCTTTACGTGCTAAGGGGTATCTAGAGAGTGGGATAGGTTTAATCACTAACCTAACCCTACCGCGTACCCTAACCCTAACCCCTACCCTAACCCTAACACGTACCCTAATCCTAAACAATACCCTAAACCGAGCCCTAACCCTAACACTAACCCTAACCCTAACCCTAACCCATACCCTACGCCGTACCGATAGCCCTCTACGCACCCGTAGACTAAGCCACACCCTAAGCCTAACCCTAAGCCTAACCCTAAACCTAGGCTACCCTTGACTGCTTCTGCCTCCAATAGATTTCCTAAGCACTAGTGTTTTAAGGAACAGCTTAAAAAGAGAATCCTAATGTGATTTCTTTATAATGTGTGTGTTCCTTATATTATCTTAGTGTCTAAACTCTTCTCCATGGCTGGACCCCCAAATAATATTCCTTTACGTGCTAAGGGGTATCTAGAGAGTGGGATAGGTTTAATAACTACCCTAACCCTAACGCGTTCCCTAACTCTAACCCCTACCCTAACCCTAACAGGTACCCTAATCCTAACCAATACCCTAAACCGAGCCCTAACCCTAACACTAACGCTAACCCTAACCCTAACCCATACCCTACGCCGTACCGATAGCCCTCCCCGAACCCGTACCCTAAGCCGCACCCTAAGCCTAACCCTAAGCCTAACCATAACCCTAGGCTACCCTTGACAGTTTCTGCCTCCAATAGATTTCCTAAGCACTAGTGTTTTAAGGAACAGCTTAAAAAGAGAATCCTAATGTGATTTCTTTATAATGGTTGTGTTCCTTATCTTATCCTAGTGTCTAAACTCTTCTCCATGGCTGGACCACCAAATAATATTATTTACGTGCTAAGGGGTATCTAGAGAGTGGGATAGGTTTAATAACTACCCTAACCCAAACACGTACCCTAACCCTAAATCCTACCCTAACCGTAACACGTACCCTAATCCTAAACCATACCCTAAACCGAGCCCTAACCCTAACAATAACCCTAACCCTTACCCTAATCCATACCCTACGCCGTACCCGAAGCCCTCCCCGAACCCGTACCCTAAGAAGTGCCCTAAGCCTAACCCTAAGCCTAACCCTAACCCTAGGCTACCCTTGACTGCTTCTGCCTCCAATAGATTTCCTAAGCACTAGTGTTTTAAAGAACAGCTTAAAAAGAGAATCCTAATGTGCTTTCTTTATAATGGGTGTGTTCCTTATCTTATCCTAGTGTCTAAACTCTTCTCCATGGCTGGACCCCCAAATAATATTCCTTTATGTGCAAAGGGGTATCTAGAGAGTGGGATAGGTTTAATAACTACCCTAACCCTAACGCGTACCCTAACTCTAACACCTACCCTAACCCTAACACGTACCCTAATCCTAACCAATACCCTAAACCGAGCCCTATCCGTAACACTAACCCTAACCCTAACCCTAACCCATACCCTACGCCGTACCGATAGCCCTCCCCGAACCCGTACCCTAAGCCACACCCTAAGCCTAACCCTAACCCTAGGCTACCCTTGACTGCTTCTGCCTCCAATAGATTTCCTAAGCACTAGTGTTTTAAGGAACAGCTTAAAAAGAGAATCCTAAAGTGATTTCTTTATAATGTGTGTGTTCCTTATATTATCTTAGTGTCTAAACTCTTCTCCATGGCTGGACCCCCAAATAATATTCCTTTACGTGCTAAGGGGTATCTATAGAGTGGGATAGGTTTAATAACTACACTAACCCTAACGCGTACCCTAAACCTAAACTGTACCCTAAACCGAGCCCTAACCCTAACCCTAACCCTAACCCTAACCCTAACCCTAACCCTAACCCTAACCCTAACCCTAACCCTAACCCTAACCCTAACGCTAACCCTAACTACACTAACCTTAATGCGTACCCTAACCCTAACCCCTACCCTAACCCTAACACATACTCTAAATCCTAACCAATACCCGAAACCGAGCCCTAACCCCAACACTAACCCTAACCCTAACCCTAGCCCATACCCTACGCCGCACCCGAAGCCCTCCCCGAACCCGTACCCTAAGCCGTACCCTAAGCCTAACCCTAAGCCTAACCCTAACCCTAGGCTACCCTTGACTGCTTCTGCCTCCAATAGATTTCCTAAGCACTAGTGTTTTATGGAACAGCATAAAAAGAGAATCCTAATGTGATTTCTTTATAATGTGTGTCTTCCTTATCTTATCCTAGTGTCTAAACTCTTCTCCATGGCTGGACCACCAAATAATATTCTTTACGTGATAAGGGGTATCTAGAGAGTGGGATAGGTTTAATAACTACCCTAACCCTAACTCTAACCCTAACCCTAACACGTAACCTAATCCTAAACCGTACCCTAAATCGAGCCCTAACCCTAACACTAACCCTAACCCTTACCCTAACCCATACCCTACGCCGTACCCAAAGCCCTCCCCGAACCCGTACCCTAAGCAGTGCCCTAAGCCTAACCCTAAGCCTAACCCTAACCCTAGGCTACCCTTGACTGCTTCTGCTTCCAATAGATTTCCTAAGCACTAGTGTTTTAAAGAACAGCTTAAAAAGAAAATCCTAATGTGAATTCTTTATAATGGGTGTGTTCCTTATCTTATCCTAGTGTCTAAAGTCTTCTCCATGGCTGGATCCCCAAATAATTTTCCTTTATGTGCTCAGGGGTATCTAGAGAGTGGGATAGGTTTAATAACTACCCTAACCCTAACACGTACCCTAACCCTAACCCCTACCCTAACCCTAACACGTACCCTAATCCTAAACCGTACCCTAAACCGAGCCCTAACCCTAACACTAACCCAAACCCTAACACTAACCCATACCCTACGCCGTACCCGAAGCCTTCCCCGAACCCGTACCCTAAGCCGTACCCTAAGCCTAACCCTAAGCCTAACCCTAACCCTAGACTACCCTTGACTGCTTCTGCCTCCAATAGATTTCCTAAGCACTAGTGTTTTAAGGAACAGCTTAAAAAGAGAATCCTAAAGTGATTTCTTTATAATGTGTGTGTTCCTTATCTTATCCTAGTGTCTAAACTCTTCTCCATGGCTGGACCCCCAAATAATATTCCTTTACGTACTAAGCGGTATCTAGAGAGTGGGATAGGTTTAATAACTACCCTAACCCTAACGCGTACCCTAACCCTAACCCCTACCCTAACCCTAACACGCACCCTAATCCTAACCCGTACCCTAAACCGAGCCCTAACCCTAACCCTAACCCTAACTCATACCCTACGCCATATCCGAACACCTCCCCGAACGCGTACCCTAAGCCGTACCCTAACGCTAACCCTAAGCCTAACCGTAACCCTAGGCTACCCTTGACTGCTTCTGCCTCCAATAGATTTTCTAAGCACTAGTGTTTTAAGGAACAGCTTAAAAAGAGAATCCTAATGTGATTTCTTTATAATGGGGGTGTTCCTTATCTTATCCTAGTGTCTAAACTCATCTCCATGGCTGGACCTCCAAATAATATTCCTTTACGTGCTAAGGGGTATCTAGAGAGTGGGATAGGTTTAATAACTACACTAACCCTAATGCATACCCTAACCCTAACCCCTACCGTAACCCTCACACGTACCCTAATCCTAACCAATACCTTAAACCGAGCACTAACCCTAACACTAAACCTAACCCTAACCCTAACCCATACCCTACGCTGTACCCGAAGCCCTCCCCGAAACCGTACCCTAAGCCGTACCCTAAGCCTAAACCTAAGCCTAACCCTAATCCTAGGCTACCCTTGAGAGCTTCTGCATCCAGTAGATTTCCTAAGCACTAGTGTTTTAAGGAACAGCTTAAAAAGAGAATCCTAATGTGATTTCTTTATAATGGGTGTGTTCCTTATCTTATCCTAGTGTCTAAACTCTTCTCCATGGCTGGACCCCCAAATAATATTCCTTTACGTGCTAAGGGGTATCTAGAGAGTGGGATAGGTTTAATAACTACCCTAACCCTAACGCGTACCCTAACCCTAACACCTACCCTAACCCTAACACGTACTCTAATCCTAACCTGTACCCTAAACCGAGCCCTAACCCTAACACTAACCCTAAACCTAACCCTAACCCATACCCTACGCCGTACCCGAAGCCCTCCCCGAACCCGTACCCTAAGTCGTACCCTTAGCCTAACCCTAAGCCTAACTGTAACCCTAGGCTACCCTTGACTGCTTCTGCCTCCAATCGATTTCCTATGCACTAGTGTTTTAAGGAACAGCTTAAAAAGAGAATCCTAATGTGATTTCTTTATGATGGGTGTGTTCCTTATCTTTTCCTAGTGTCTAAACTCTTCTCCATGGCTGGACCCCCTAATAATATTCCTTTATGTGCTAAGGGGTATCTAGAGAGTGGGATAGGTTTAATAACTGCCCTAACCCTAACACGTACCCTAACCCTAACCCCTACCCTAACCCTAAACCGTACCCTAAACCGAGCCCTAACCCTTACACTAACCCTAACCCTAACCCTAACCCATACCCTAGGCCGTACCTGAAGCACTCCCCGAACTCGTAACCTAAGCCGTACCCTAAGCCTAACCCTAAGCCTAAAGCTAACCCTAGGCTTCCCTTGACTGCTTCTGCCTCCAATAGATTTCCTCTGCAATAGTGTTTTAAAGAACAGGTTAAAAAGAGAATCCTAATGTGATTTCTTTATAATGGGTGTGTTCCTTATCTTATCCTAGTGTCTAAACTATTCTCGATGGCTGGAATCCCAAATAATATTCCTTTACGTGCTAAGGGGTATCTAGAGAGAGGGATAGGTTTAATAACTACCCAAACCCTAACGCGTACCCTAACCCTAACCCCTACCCTAACCCTAACACGTACCCTAATCCTAAACCGTACCCTAAACCGAGCCCTAACCCTAACCCTAACCCATACCCTACGCCGTACCCGAAGCCCTCCCCGAACCCGTACCCTAAGCCGTACCCTAAGCCTAACCCTAAGGCTAACCCTAACCCTAGGCTACCCTTGACTGCTTCTGCCTCCAATAGATTTGCTAAGCACTAGTGTTTTAAGGAAGAGCTTAAAAAGAGAATCCTAATGTGATTTCTTTATAATGGGTGTGTTCCTTATCTTATCCTAATGTCTAAACTCTTCTCCATGCCTGGACCCTCAAATAATATTCCTTTACGTGCTGAGGGGTATCTAGAGAGTGGGATAGGTTTAATAACTGCCCTAACCCTAACGCGTACCCTAACCCTAACCTCTACCCTAACCCTAACACGTAGCCTAATCCTAACCCGTACCCTAAACCGAGCCCTAACCCTAACACTAACACTAACCCCAACCCTAACCCATACCCTACGCCGTACCCGAAGCCCTCCCCGAACCCGTACCCTAAGCCGTACCCTAAGCCTAACCCTAAGACTAACCCTAACCCTAGGCTACCCTTGACTGCTTCTGCCTCCAATAGATTTCCTAAGCACTAATGTTTTAAGGAACAGCTTAAAAAGAGAATCCTAATGTGATTTCTTTATAATGGGTGTGTTCCTTATCTTATCCTAGTGTCTAAACTCTTCTCCATGGCTGGACTCCCAAATAATATTCCTTTACGTGCTAAGTGGTATCTAGATAGTGGGCTAGGTTTAATAACTATCGTAACCCTAACGCGTACCCTAACCCTCACCCCTACCCTAACCCTAACACGTACCCTAATACTATCCCGTACACTAAACCGAGCCCTAACCCTAACACTAACACTAACCCTAACCCTAACCCATACCCTACGCCGTACCCGAAGCCCTCCCCGAACCCTTACCCTAAGCCGTACCGTAAGCCTAACCCTAAGCCTAACCCTAACCCTAGGCTTCCCTTGACTGCTTCTGCCTCCAATACATTTCCTATGCAATAGTGATTTAAGGAACAGCTTAATAAGAGAATCCTAATGTGATTTCTTTATAATGGGTGTGTTCCTTATCTTATCCTAGTGTCTAAACTCTTCTCCATGGCTGGACGCCCAAATAATATTCCATTACGTGCTAAGGGGTATCTAGAGAGAGGGATAGGTTTAATAACTACCCTAACCCGAACACGTACCCTAACCCTAACCCCTACCCTAACCCTAACACGTACCCTAATCCTAAACCGTACCCTAAACCGAGCCCTAACCCTAACACTAACCCTAACCCTAACCCTAACCCATACCCGACGCCGTACCCGAAGCCCTCCCCGAACCCGTACCCTAAGCCGTACCCTAAGCCTAACCCTATCCCTAGGCTACCCTTGACTGCTTCTGCCTCCAATAGATTTCCTAAGCACTAGTGTTTTAAGGAACAGCTTAAAAAGAGAATCCTAATGTGATTTCTTTATAATGGGTGTGTTCCTTATCTTATCCTAATGTCTAAACTCTTCTCCATGGCTGGACCCCCAAATAATATTCCTTTACGTGCTGAAGGGTATCTAGAGAGTGGGATAGGTTTAATAACTGCCCTAACCCTAACACGTACCCTAACCCTAACCCCTACCCTAACCCTAAACCGTACCCTAAACCGAGCCCTAACCCTAACACTAACCCTAACCCTAACCCTAACCCATACCCTACGCCGTACCCGAAGCCCTCCCCGAACCCGTACCCTAAGCCGTACCCGAAGCCTAACCCTAAGCCTAACCCTAACCCTAGGCTACCCTTGACTGCTTCTGCCTCCAATCGATTTCCTATGCACTAGTGTTTTAAGGAACAGCTTAAAAAGAGAATCCTAATGTGATTTGTTTATAATGGGTGTGTTCCTTATCTTTTCCTAGTGTCTAAATTCTTCTCCATGGCTGCCCCCCAAATAATATTCCTTTATGTGCTAAGGGGTATCTAGAGAGTGGGATAGGTTTAATAACTGCCCTAATCCTAACACGTACCCTAAACCTAACCCCTACCCTATCCCTAAACCGTACCCTAAACCGAGCCCTAACCCTAACACTAACCCTAACCCTAACCCATACCCGACGCCGTACCCGAAGCCCTCCCCGAACCCGTACCCTACGCCGTACCCTAAGCCTAACCCTAAGCCTAACCCTATCCCTAGGCTACCCTTGACTGCTTCTGCCTCCAATAGATTTCCTAAGCACTAGTGTTTTAAGGAACAGCTTAAAAAGAGAATCCTAATGTGATTTCTTTATAATGGGTGTGTTCCTTATCTTATCCTAATGTCTAAACTCTTCTCCATGGCTGGACTCCCAAATAATATTCCTTTACGTGCTGAAGGGTATCTAGAGAGTGGGATAGGTTTAATAACTGTCCTAACCCTAACACGTACCCTAACCCTAACCCCTACCCTAACCCTAAACCGTACCCTAAACCGAGCCCTAACCCTAACACTAACCCTAACCCTAACCCTAACCCATACCCTACGCCGTACCCGAAGCCCTCCCCGAACCCGTACCCTAAGCCCTACCCGAAGCCTAACCCTAAGCCTAACCCTAACCCTAGTCTACCCTTGACTGCTTCAGCCTCCAGTAGATTTCCTAAGCACTAGTGTTTTAAGGAAGAGCTTAAAAAGAGAATCCTAAAGTGATTTCTTTATAATAGGTGTGTTCCTTATCTTATCCTAGTGTCTAAACTCTTCTCCATGGCTGGACCCCGAAATAATATTCCTTTACGTGCTAAGGTGTATCTAGAGAGTGGGATAGGTTTAATAAATACCCTAACCCTAACGCGTACCCTAACCCTAACCTCTACCCTAACCCTAACACGTACCCTAATCCTAACCCGTACCCTAAACGGAGCCCTAACGCTAACACTAACACAAACCCTAACAGTAACCCATACCCTACGCCGTACCCGAAGCCCTCCCCGAACCCGTACCCTAAGCCGTACCCTAAGCCTAACCCTAAGCCTAACCCTAACCCTAGGCTTCCCTTGACTGCTTCTGCCTCCAATAGATTTCCTATGCAATAGTGTTTTAAGGAACAGGTTAAAAAGAGAATCCTAATGTGATTTCTTTATAATGGGTGTGTTCCTTATCTTATCCTAGTGTCTAAACTCTTCTCCATGGCTGGAATCCCAAATAATATTCCTTTACGTGCTAAGGGGTATCCAGAGAGAGGGATAGGTTTAATAACTACCCTAACCCTAACACGTACCCTAACCCTAACCCCTACCCTAACCCTAACACGTACCCTAATCCTAAACCGTACCCTAAACCGAGCCCTAACCCTAACACTAACACTAACCCCAACCCTAACCCATACCCTACGCCGTACCCGAAGCCCTCCCCGAACCCGTACCCTAAGCCGTACCCTAAGCCTAACCCTAAGACTAACCCTAACCCTAGGCTACCCTTGACTGCTTCTGCCTCCAATAGATTTCCTAAGCACTAATGTTTTAAGGAACAGCTTAAAAAGAGAATCCTAATGTGATTTCTTTATAATGGGTGTGTTCCTTATCTTATCCTAGTGTCTAAACTCTTCTCCATGGCTGGACTCCCAAATAATATTCCTTTACGTGCTAAGTGGTATCTAGATAGTGGGCTAGGTTTAATAACTATCGTAACCCTAACGCGTACCCTAACCCTCACCCCTACCCTAACCCTAACACGTACCCTAATACTATCCCGTACACTAAACCGAGCCCTAACCCTAACACTAACACTAACCCTAACCCTAACCCATACCCTACGCCGTACCCGAAGCCCTCCCCGAACCCTTACCCTAAGCCGTACCGTAAGCCTAACCCTAAGCCTAACCCTAACCCTAGGCTTCCCTTGACTGCTTCTGCCTCCAATACATTTCCTATGCAATAGTGATTTAAGGAACAGCTTAATAAGAGAATCCTAATGTGATTTCTTTATAATGGGTGTGTTCCTTATCTTATCCTAGTGTCTAAACTCTTCTCCATGGCTGGACGCCCAAATAATATTCCATTACGTGCTAAGGGGTATCTAGAGAGAGGGATAGGTTTAATAACTACCCTAACCCGAACACGTACCCTAACCCTAACCCCTACCCTAACCCTAACACGTACCCTAATCCTAAACCGTACCCTAAACCGAGCCCTAACCCTAACACTAACCCTAACCCTAACCCTAACCCATACCCGACGCCGTACCCGAAGCCCTCCCCGAACCCGTACCCTAAGCCGTACCCTAAGCCTAACCCTATCCCTAGGCTACCCTTGACTGCTTCTGCCTCCAATAGATTTCCTAAGCACTAGTGTTTTAAGGAACAGCTTAAAAAGAGAATCCTAATGTGATTTCTTTATAATGGGTGTGTTCCTTATCTTATCCTAATGTCTAAACTCTTCTCCATGGCTGGACCCCCAAATAATATTCCTTTACGTGCTGAAGGGTATCTAGAGAGTGGGATAGGTTTAATAACTGCCCTAACCCTAACACGTACCCTAACCCTAACCCCTACCCTAACCCTAAACCGTACCCTAAACCGAGCCCTAACCCTAACACTAACCCTAACCCTAACCCTAACCCATACCCTACGCCGTACCCGAAGCCCTCCCTGAACCCGTACCCTAAGCCGTACCCGAAGCCTAACCCTAAGCCTAACCCTAACCCTAGGCTACCCTTGACTGCTTCTGCCTCCAATCGATTTCCTATGCACTAGTGTTTTAAGGAACAGCTTAAAAAGAGAATCCTAATGTGATTTCTTTATAATGGGTGTGTTCCTTATCTTTTCCTAGTGTCTAAATTCTTCTCCATGGCTGCCCCCCAAATAATATTCCTTTATGTGCTAAGGGGTATCTAGAGAGTGGGATAGGTTTAATAACTGCCCTAATCCTAACACGTACCCTAAACCTAACCCCTACCCTATCCCTAAACCGTACCCTAAACCGAGCCCTAACCCTAACACTAACCCTAACCCTAACCCATACCCTACGCAGTACCCGAAGCCCTCCCCGAACCTATACCCTAAGCCGTACCCTAAGCCTAACCCTAAGCCTAACCCTAACCCTAGGCTACTCTTGACTGCTTCTGCCTCCAATAGATTTCCTAAGCACTAGTGTTTTAAGGAAGAGCTTAAAAAGAGAACCCTAAAGTGATTTCTTTATAATAGGTGTGTTCCTTATCTTATCCTAGTGTCTAAACTCTTCTCCATGGCTGGACCCCGAAATAATATTCCTTTACGTGCTAAGGTGTACCTAGAGAGTGGGATAGGTTTAATAAATACCCTAACCCTAACGCGTACCCTAACCCTAATCCTAAGCCTAACCCTAACCCTAGGCTACCCTTGACAGCTTCTGCCTCCAATAGATTTCCTAAGCACTAGTGTTTTAAGGAACAGCTTAAAAAGAGAATCCTAATGTGATTTCTTTATAATGGGTGTGTTCCTTATCTTATCCTAGTGTCTAAACTCTTCTCCATGTCTAGACCCCCAAATAATATTCCTTTACGTGCTAAGGGGTATCTAGAGAGTGGGATAGGTTTAATCACTACCCTAACCCTACCGCGTACCCTAACCCTAACCCCTACCCTAACCCTAACACGTACCCTAATCCTAACCAATACCCTAAAACGAGCCCTAAACCTAACACTAACCCTAAACCTAACCCATACCCTACGCCATACCTGAAGCCCTCCCCGAACCCGTACGCTAAGCCGTACCCTAAGCCTAACCCCAAGCCTAACCCTAACCCTAGGCTACCCTTGACAGCTTCTGCCTCCAATAGATTTCCTAAGCACTAGTGTTTTAAGGAATAGCTTAAAAAGAGAATCCTAATGTGATTTCTTTATAATGTGTGTGTTCATTATATTATCTTAGTGTCTAAACTCTTCTCCATGGATGGACCCCCAAATAATATTGCTTTACCTGCTAAGGGGTATCTAGAGAGTGGGATAGGTTTAATAACTGCCCTAACCCTAACACGTACCCTAACCCTAACCCCTACCCTAACCCTAAACCGTACCCTAAACCGAGCCCTAACCCTTACACTAACCCTAATCCTAACCCTAACCCATACCCTAGGCCGTACCTGAAGCCCTCCCCGAACCCGTACCCTAAGCCGTACCCTAAGCCTAACCCTAAGCCTAAAGCTAACCCTAGGCTTCCCTTGACTGCTTCTGCCTCCAATACATTTCCTATGCAATAGTGATTTAAGGAACAGCTTAAAAAGAGAATCCTAATGTGATTTCTTTATAATGGGTGTGTTCCTTATCTTATCCTAGTGTCTAAACTCTTCTCCATGGCTGGACCCCCAAATAATATTCCTTTACGTGCTAAGGGGTATCTAGAGAGAGGGATAGGTTTAATAACTACCCTAAACCTAACACATACCCTAACCCTAACCCCTACCCTAACCCTAACACGTACCCTAATCCTAAACCGTACCCTAAACCGAGCCCTAACCCTAACACTAACCCTAACCCTAACCCTAACCCATACCCGACGCCGTACCCGAAGCCCTCCCCGAACCCGTACCCTAAGCCGTACCCTAAGCCTAACCCTAAGCCTAACCCTATCCCTAGGCTACCCTTGACTGCTTCTGCCTCCAATAGATTTCCTAAGCACTAGTGTTTTAAGGAACAGCTTAAAAAGAGAATCCTAATGTGATTTCTTTATAATGGGTGTGTTCCTTATCTTATCCTAATGTCTAAACTCTTCTCCATGGCTGGACTCCCAAATAATATTCCTTTACGTGCTGAAGGGTATCTAGAGAGTGGGATAGGTTTAATAACTGTCCTAACCCTAACACGTACCCTAACCCTAACCCCTACCCTAACCCTAAACCGTACCCTAAACCGAGCCCTAACCCTAACACTAACCCTAACCCTAACCCTAACCCATACCCTACGCCGTACCCGAAGCCCTCCCCGAACCCGTACCCTAAGCCCTACCCGAAGCCTAACCCTAAGCCTAACCCTAACCCTAGTCTACCCTTGACTGCTTCAGCCTCCAGTAGATTTCCTAAGCACTAGTGTTTTAAGGAAGAGCTTAAAAAGAGAATCCTAAAGTGATTTCTTTATAATAGGTGTGTTCCTTATCTTATCCTAGTGTCTAAACTCTTCTCCATGGCTGGACCCCGAAATAATATTCCTTTACGTGCTAAGGTGTATCTAGAGAGTGGGATAGGTTTAATAAATACCCTAACCCTAACGCGTACCCTAACCCTAACCTCTACCCTAACCCTAACACGTACCCTAATCCTAACCCGTACCCTAAACGGAGCCCTAACGCTAACACTAACACAAACCCTAACAGTAACCCATACCCTACGCCGTACCCGAAGCCCTCCCCGAACCCGTACCCTAAGCCGTACCCTAAGCCTAACCCTAAGCCTAACCCTAACCCTAGGCTTCCCTTGACTGCTTCTGCCTCCAATAGATTTCCTATGCAATAGTGTTTTAAGGAACAGGTTAAAAAGAGAATCCTAATGTGATTTCTTTATAATGGGTGTGTTCCTTATCTTATCCTAGTGTCTAAACTCTTCTCCATGGCTGGAATCCCAAATAATATTCCTTTACGTGCTAAGGGGTATCCAGAGACAGGGATAGGTTTAATAACTACCCTAACCCTAACACGTACCCTAACCCTAACCCCTACCCTAACCCTAACACGTACCCTAATCCTAAACCGTACCCTAAACCGAGCCCTAACCCTAACACTAACACTAACCCCAACCCTAACCCATACCCTACGCCGTACCCGAAGCCCTCCCCGAACCCGTACCCTAAGCCGTACCCTAAGCCTAACCCTAAGACTAACCCTAACCCTAGGCTACCCTTGACTGCTTCTGCCTCCAATAGATTTCCTAAGCACTAATGTTTTAAGGAACAGCTTAAAAAGAGAATCCTAATGTGATTTCTTTATAATGGGTGTGTTCCTTATCTTATCCTAGTGTCTAAACTCTTCTCCATGTCTAGACCCCCAAATAATATTCCTTTACGTGCTAAGGGGTATCTAGAGAGTGGGATAGGTTTAATAACTACACTAACCCTAATGCGTACCCTAACCCTAACCCCTACCGTAACCCTAACACGTACCCTAATCCTAACCAATACCTTAAACCGAGCACTAACCCTATCACTAAACCTAACCCTAACCCTAACCCATACCCTACGCTGTACCCGAAGCCCTCCCCGAAACAGTACCCTAAGCCGAACCCTAAGCCTAAACCTAAGCCTAACCCTAACCCTAGGCTACCCTTGACAGCTTCTGCCTCCAATAGATTTCCTAAGCACTAGTGTTTTAAGGAACAGCTTAAAAAGAGAATCCTAATGTGATTTCTTTATAATGGGTATATTCCTTATCTTATCCTAGTGTCTAAACTTTTCTCCATGGATGGACCCCCAAATAATATTGCTTTACCTGCTAAGGGGTATCTAGAGTGTGGGATAGGTTTAATAACTACCCTAACCCTAACGCGTACCCTAACCCTAACCCCTACCCTAACCCTAACACGTACCCTAATCCTAAACCGTACCCTAAACCGAGCCCTAACCCTAACACTAACCCTAACCCTAACCCTAACCCATACCCTACGCCGTACCCGAAGCCCTCCCCGAACCCGTACCCTAAGCCGTACCCTTAGCCAAACCCTAAGCCTAAACCTATCCCTAGGCTACCCTTGACTGCTTCTGCCTCCAATAGGTTTCCTAAGCAATAGTGCTTTAAGGAACAGCTTAAAAAGAGAATCCTAATGTGATTTCTTTATAATGGGTGAGTTCCTTATCTTATCCTAGTGTCTAAACTCTTCTCCATGGCTGGACCCCCAAATAATATTACTTTACATGGTAAGGGGTATCTAGAGAGTGGGATAGGTTTAATAACTGCCCTAACCCTAACACGTACCCTAACCCTAACCCCTACCCTAACCCTAAACCGTATCCTAAACCGAGCCCTAACCCTAACACTAACCCTAACCCTAACCCTAAACCATACCCTACGCCGTACCCTAAGCCCTTCCCGAACCCGTACCCTAAGCCGTACCCTAAGCCTAACCCTAACCCTAGGCTACCCTTGACTGCTTCTTCCTCCAATAGATTTCCTAAGCACTAGTGTTTTAAGGAAGAGCTTAAAAAGAGAATCCTAAAGTGATTTCTTTATAATAGGTGTGTTCCTTATCTTATCCTAGTGTCTAAACTCTTCTCCATGGCTGGACCCCGAAATAATATTCCTTTACGTGCTAAGGTGTATCTAGAGAGTGGGATAGGTTTAATAAATACCCTAACCCTAACGCGTACCCTAACCCTAACGTCTACCCTAACCCTAACACGTACCCTAATCCTAACCCGTACCCTAAACGGAGCCCTAACCCTAACACTAACACAAACCCTAACAGTAACCCATACCCTACGCCGTACCCGAAGCCCTCCCCGAACCCGTACCCTAAGCCGTACCCTAAGCCTAACCCTAAGCCTAACCCTAACCCTAGGCTTCCCTTGACTGCTTCTGCCTCCAATAGATTTCCTATGCAATAGTGTTTTAAGGAACAGGTTAAAAAGAGAATCCTAATGTGATTTCTTTATAATGGGTGTGTTCCTTATCTTATCCTAGTGTCTAAACTCTTCTCCATGGCTGGAATCCCAAATAATATTCCTTTACGTGCTAAGGGGTATCCAGAGAGAGGGATAGGTTTAATAACTACCCTAACCCTAACACGTACCCTAACCCTAACCCCTACCCTAACCCTAACATGTACCCTAATCCTAAACCGTAACCTAAACCGAGCCCTAACCCTAACACTAACACTAACCCCAACCCTAACCCATACCCTACGCCGTACCCGAAGCCCTCCCCGAACCCGTACCCTAAGCCGTACCCTAAGCCTAACCCTATCCCTAGGCTACCCTTGACTGCTTCTGCCTCCAATAGATTTCCTAAGCACTAGTGTTTTAAGGAACAGCTTAAAAAGAGAATCCTAATGTGATTTCTTTATAATGGGTGTGTTCCTTATCTTATCCTAATGGCTAAACTCTTCTCCATGGCTGGACCCCCAAATAATATTCCTTTATGTGCTAAGGGGTATCTAGAGAGTGGGATAGGTTTAATAACTGCCCTAATCCTAACACGTACCCTAAACCTAACCCCTACCCTATCCCTAAACCGTACCCTAAACCGAGCCCTAACCCTAACACTAACCCTAACCCTAACCCATACCCTACGCTGTACCCGAAGCCCTCCCCGAACCCATACCCTAAGCCGTACCCTAAGCCTAACCCTAAGCCTAACCCTAACCCTAGGCTACTCTTGACTGCTTCTGCCTCCAATAGATTTCCTAAGCACTAGTGTTTTAAGGAAGAGCTTAAAAAGAGAATCCTAAAGTGATTTCTTTATAATAGGTGTGTTCCTTATCTTATCCTAGTGTCTAAACTCTTCTCCATGGCTGGACCCCGAAATAATATTCCTTTACGTGCTAAGGTGTACCTAGAGAGTGGGATAGGTTTAATAAATACCCTAACCCTAACGCGTACCCTAACCCTAATCCTAAGCCTAACCCTAACCCTAGGCTACCCTTGACTGCTTCTGCCTCCAATAGATTTCCTAAGCACTAGTGTTTTAAGGAACAGCTTAAAAAGAGAATCCTAATGTGATTTCTTTATAATGGGTGTGTTCCTTATCTTATCCTAGTGTCTAAACTCTTCTCCATGTCTAGACCCCCAAATAATATTCCTTTACGTGCTAAGGGGTATCTAGAGAGTGGGATAGGTTTAATCACTACCCTAACCCTACTTCGTACCCTAACCCTAACCCCTACCCTATCCCTAACACGTACCCTAATCCTAACCAATACCCTAAGACGAGCCCTAAACCTAACACTAACCCTAAACCTAACCCATACCCTACGCCATACCTGAAGCCCTCCCTGAACCCGTACGCTAAGCCGTACCCTAAGCCTAACCCCAAGCCTAACCCTAACCCTAGGATTCCCTTGACAGCTTCTGCCTCCAATAGATTTCCTAAGCACTAGTGTTTTAAGGAATAGCTTAAAAAGAGAATCCTAATGTGATTTCTTTATAATGTGTGTGTTCATTATATTATCTTAGTGTCTAAACTCTTCTCCATGGATGGACCCCCAAATAATATTGCTTTACCTGCTAAGGGGTATCTAGAGAGTGGGATAGGTTTAATAACTACCCTAACCCTAACGCGTACCCTAACCCTAACCCCTACCCTAACCCTAACACGTACCCTAATCCTAACCTGTACCCTAAACCGAGCCCTAACCCTAACACTAACCTTAAACCTAACCCTAAGCCATACCCTACGCCGTACCCGAAGCCCTTCCCGAACCCGTACCCTAAGTCGTACCCTTAGCCTAACCCTCAGCCTAACTCTAACCCTAGGCTACCCTTGACTGCTTCTGCCTCCAATCGATTTCCTATGCACTAGTGTTTTAAGGAACAGCTTAAAAAGAGAATCCTAATGTGATTTCTTTATGATGGGTGAGTTCCTTATCTTTTCCTAGTGTCTAAACTCTTCTCCATGGCTGGACCCCCTAATAATATTCCTTTATGTGCTAAGGGGTATATAGAGAGTGGGATAGGTTTAATAACTGCCCTAACCCTAACACGTACCCTAACCCTAACCCCTACCCTAACCCTAAACCGTACCCTAAACCGAGCCCTAACCCTTACACTAACCCTAACCCTAACCCTAACCCATACCCTAGGCCGTACCTGAAGCCCTCCCCGAACCCGTACCCTAAGCCGTACCCTAAGCCTAACCCTAAGCCTAAAGCTAACCCTAGGCTTCCCTTGACTGCTTCTGCCTCCAATACATTTCCTATGCAATAGTGATTTAAGGAACAGCTTAAAAAGAGAATCCTAATGTGATTTCTTTATAATGGGTGTGTTCCTTATCTTATCCTAGTGTCTAAACTCTTCTCCATGGTTGGACCCCCAAATAATATTCCTTCACGTGCTAAGGGGTATCTAGAGAGAGGGATAGGTTTAATAACTACCCTAAACCTAACACATACCCTAACCCTAACCCCTACCCTAACCCTAACACGTACCCTAATCCTAAACCGTACCCTAAACCGAGCCCTAACCCTAACACTAACACTAACCCCAACCCTAACCCATACCCTACGCCGTACCCGAAGCCCTCCCCGAACCCGTACCCTAAGCCGTACCCTAAGCCTAACCCTAAGACTAACCCTAACCCTAGGCTACCCTTGACTGCTTCTGCCTCCAATAGATTTCCTAAGCACTAATGTTTTAAGGAACAGCTTAAAAAGAGAATCCTAATGTGATTTCTTTATTATGGGTGTGTTCCTTATCTTATCCTAGTGTCTAAACTCTTCTCCATGTCTAGACCCCCAAATAATATTCCTTTACGTGCTAAGGGGTATCTAGAGAGTGGGATAGGCTTAATAACTACACTAACCCTAATGCGTACCCTAACCCTAACCCCTACCGTAACCCTAACACGTACCCTAATCCTAACCAATACCTTAAACCGAGCACTAACCCTATCACTAAACCTAACCCTAACCCTAACCCATACCCTACGCTGTACCCGAAGCCCTCCCCGAAACAGTACCCTAAGCCGAACCCTAATCCTAAACCTAAGCCTAACCCTAACCCTAGGCTACCCTTGACAGCTTCTGCCTCCAATAGATTTCCTAAGCACTAGTGTTTTAAGGAACAGCTTAAAAAGAGAATCCTAATGTGATTTCTTTATAATGGGTATATTCCTTATCTTATCCTAGTGTCTAAACTTTTCTCCATGGATGGACCCCCAAATAATATTGCTTTACCTGCTAAGGGGTATCTAGAGTGTGGGATAGGTTTAATAACTACCCTAACCCGAACACGTACCCTAACCCTAACCCCTACCCTAACCCTAACACGTACCCTAATCCTAAACCGTACCCTAAACCGAGCCCTAACCCTAACACTAACCCTAACCCTAACCCTAACCCATACCCGACGCCGTACCCGAAGCCCTCCCCGAACCCGTACCCTAAGCCGTACCCTAAGCCTAACCCTATCCCTAGGCTACCCTTGACTGCTTCTGCCTCCAATAGATTTCCTAAGCACTAGTGTTTTAAGGAACAGCTTAAAAAGAGAATCCTAATGTGATTTCTTTATAATGGGTGTGTTCCTTATCTTATCCTAATGGCTAAACTCTTCTCCATGGCTGGACCCCCAAATAATATTCCTTTATGTGCTAAGGGGTATCTAGAGAGTGGGATAGGTTTAATAACTGCCCTAATCCTAACACGTACCCTAAACCTAACCCCTACCCTATCCCTAAACCGTACCCTAAACCGAGCCCTAACCCTAACACTAACCCTAACCCTAACCCATACCCTACGCTGTACCCGAAGCCCTCCCCGAACCCATACCCTAAGCCGTACCCTAAGCCTAACCCTAAGCCTAACCCTAACCCTAGGCTACTCTTGACTGCTTCTGCCTCCAATAGATTTCCTAAGCACTAGTGTTTTAAGGAAGAGCTTAAAAAGAGAATCCTAAAGTGATTTCTTTATAATAGGTGTGTTCCTTATCTTATCCTAGTGTCTAAACTCTTCTCCATGGCTGGACCCCGAAATAATATTCCTTTACGTGCTAAGGTGTACCTAGAGAGTGGGATAGGTTTAATAAATACCCTAACCCTAACGCGTACCCTAACCCTAATCCTAAGCCTAACCCTAACCCTAGGCTACCCTTGACTGCTTCTGCCTCCAATAGATTTCCTAAGCACTAGTGTTTTAAGGAACAGCTTAAAAAGAGAATCCTAATGTGATTTCTTTATAATGGGTGTGTTCCTTATCTTATCCTAGTGTCTAAACTCTTCTCCATGTCTAGACCCCCAAATAATATTCCTTTACGTGCTAAGGGGTATCTAGAGAGTGGGATAGGTTTAATCACTACCCTAACCCTACTTCGTACCCTAACCCTAACCCCTACCCTAACCCTAACACGTACCCTAATCCTAACCAATACCCTAAGACGAGCCCTAAACCTAACACTAACCCTAAACCTAACCCATACCCTACGCCATACCTGAAGCCCTCCCTGAACCCGTACGCTAAGCCGTACCCTAAGCCTAACCCCAAGCCTAACCCTAACCCTAGGCTACCCTTGACAGCTTCTGCCTCCAATAGATTTCCTAAGCACTAGTGTTTTAAGGAATAGCTTAAAAAGAGAATCCTAATGTGATTTCTTTATAATGTGTGTGTTCATTATATTATCTTAGTGTCTAAACTCTTCTCCATGGATGGACCCCCAAATAATATTGCTTTACCTGCTAAGGGGTATCTAGAGAGTGGGATAGGTTTAATAACTACCCTAACCCTAACGCGTACCCTAACCCTAACCCCTACCCTAACCCTAACACGTACCCTAATCCTAACCTGTACCCTAAACCGAGCCCTAACCCTAACACTAACCTTAAACCTAACCCTAAGCCATACCCTACGCCGTACCCGAAGCCCTCCCCGAACCCGTACCCTAAGTCGTACCCTTAGCCTAACCCTCAGCCTAACTCTAACCCTAGGCTACCCTTGACTGCTTCTGCCTCCAATCGATTTCCTATGCACTAGTGTTTTAAGGAACAGCTTAAAAAGAGAATCCTAATGTGATTTCTTTATGATGGGTGAGTTCCTTATCTTTTCCTAGTGTCTAAACTCTTCTCCATGGCTGGACCCCCTAATAATATTCCTTTATGTGCTAAGGGGTATATAGAGAGTGGGATAGGTTTAATAACTGCCCTAACCCTAACACGTACCCTAACCCTAACCCCTACCCTAACCCTAAACCGTACCCTAAACCGAGCCCTAACCCTTACACTAACCCTAACCCTAACCCTAACCCATACCCTAGGCCGTACCTGAAGCCCTCCCCGAACCCGTACCCTAAGCCGTACCCTAAGCCTAACCCTAAGCCTAAAGCTAACCCTAGGCTTCCCTTGACTGCTTCTGCCTCCAATACATTTCCTATGCAATAGTGATTTAAGGAACAGCTTAAAAAGAGAATCCTAATGTGATTTCTTATAATGGGTGTGTTCCTTATCTTATCCTAGTGTCTAAACTCTTCTCCATGGTTGGACCCCCAAATAATATTCCTTCACGTGCTAAGGGGTATCTAGAGAGAGGGATAGGTTTAATAACTACCCTAAACCTAACACATACCCTAACCCTAACCCCTACCCTAACCCTAACACGTACCCTAATCCTAAACCGTACCCTAAACCGAGCCCTAACCCTAACACTAACCCTAACCCTAACCCTAACCCATACCCGACGCCGTACCCGAAGCCCTCCCCGAACCCGTACCCTAAGCCGTACCCTAAGCCTAACCCTAAGCCTAACCCTATCCCTAGGCTACCCTTGACTGCTTCTGCCTCCAATAGATTTCCTAAGCACTAGTGTTTTAAGGAACAGCTTAAAAAGAGAATCCTAATGTGATTTCTTTATAATGGGTGTGTTCCTTATCTTATCCTAATGTCTAAACTCTTCTCCATGGCTGGACCCCCAAATAATATTCCTTTACGTGCTGAAGGGTATCTAGAGAGTGGGATAGGTTTAATAACTGTCCTAACCCTAACACGTACCCTAACCCTAACCCCTACCCTAACCCTAAACCGTACCCTAAACCGAGCCCTAACCCTAACACTAACCCTAACCCTAACCCTAACCCATACCCTACGCCGTACCCGAAGCCCTCCCCGAACCCGTACCCTAAGCCGTACCCGAAGCCTAACCCTAAGCCTAACCCTAACCCTAGTCTACCCTTGACTGCTTCAGCCTCCAATAGATTTCCTAAGCACTAGTGTTTTAAGGAAGAGCTTAAAAAGAGAATCCTAAAGTGATTTCTTTATAATAGGTGTGTTCCTTATCTTATCCTAGTGTCTAAACTCTTCTCCATGGCTGGACCCGAAATAATATTCCTTTACGTGCTAAGGTGTATCTAGAGAGTGGGATAGGTTTAATAAATACCCTAACCCTAACGCGTACCCTAACCCTAACCTCTACCCTAACCCTAACACGTACCCTAATCCTAACCCGTATCCGAAACGGAGCCCTAAGCCTAACACTAACACAAACCCTAACAGTAACCCATACCCTACGCCGTACCCGAAGCCCTCCCCGAACCCGTACCCTAAGCCGTACCCTAAGCCTAACCCTAAGCCTAACCCTAACCCTAGGCTTCCCTTGACTGCTTCTGCCTCCAATAGATTTCCTATGCAATAGTGTTTTAAGGAACAGGTTAAAAAGAGAATCCTAATGTGATTTCTTTATAATGGGTGTGTTCCTTATCTTATCCTAGTGTCTAAACTCTTCTCCATGGCTGGAATCCCAAATAATATTCCTTTACGTGCTAAGGGGTATCCAGAGAGAGGGATAGGTTTAATAACTACCCTAACCCTAACACGTACCCTAACCCTAACCCCTACCCTAACCCTAACACGTACCCTAATCCTAAACCGTACCCTAAACCGAGCCCTAACCCTAACACTAACACTAACCCCAACCCTAACCCATACCCTACGCCGTACCCGAAGCCCTCCCCGAACCCGTACCCTAAGCCGTTCCCTAAGCCTAACCCTAAGACTAACCCTAACCCTAGGCTACCCTTGACTGCTTCTGCCTCCAATAGATTTCCTAAGCACTAATGTTTTAAGGAACAGCTTAAAAAGAGAATCCTAATGTGATTTCTTTATAATGGGTGTGTTCCTTATATTATCTTAGTGTCTAAACTCTTCTCCATGGCTGGACCCCAAAATAATATTCCTTTACCTGCTAAGGGGTATCTAGAGAGTGAGATAGGTTTAATAACTACCCTAACCCTAACGCCTACCCTATCCCTAACCCCTACCCTAACCCTAACACGTACCCTAATCCTAACCCGTATTCTATACCGAGCCCTAACCCTAACCCTAACCCTAACCCATACCCTACGCCGTACCCGAAGCGCTCCCCGAACCCGTACCATAAGCCGTACCCTAAGCCAACCCTAAGCCTAACCCTAACCCTAGGCTACCCTTGAGTGCTTCTGCCTCCAATAGATTTCCTAAGCACTAGTGTTTTAAGGAACAGCTTAAAAAGAGAATCCTAAAGTGATTTCTTTATAATAGGTGTGTTCCTTATCTTATCCTAGTGTCTAAACTCTTCTCCATGGCTGGACCCCGAAATAATATTCCTTTACGTGCTAAGGTGTATCTAGAGAGTGGGATAGGTTTAATAAATACCCTAACCCTAACGCGTACCCTAACCCTAACCTCTACCCTAACCCTAACACGTACCCTAATCCTAACCCGTACCCTAAACGGAGCCCTAACCCTAACACTAACACAAACCCTAACAGTAACCCATACCCTACGCCGTACCCGAAGCCCTCCCCGAACCCGTACCCTAAGCCGTACCCTAAGCCTAACCCTAAGCCTAACCCTAACCCTAGGCTTCCCTTGACTGCTTCTGCCTCCAATAGATTTCCTATGCAATAGTGTTTTAAGGAACAGGTTAAAAAGAGAATCCTAATGTGATTTCTTTATAATGGGTGTGTTCCTTATCTTATCCTAGTGTCTAAACTCTTCTCCATGGCTGGAATCCCAAATAATATTCTTTACGTGCTAAGGGGTATCTAGAGTGTGGGATAGGTTTAATAACTACCCTAACCCGAACACGTACCCTAACCCTAACCCCTACCCTAACCCTAACACGTACCCTAATCCTAAACCGTACCCTAAACCGAGCCCTAACCCTAACACTAACCCTAACCCTAACCCTAACCCATACCCGACGCCGTACCCGAAGCCCTCCCCGAACCCGTACCCTAAGCCGTACCCTAAGCCTAACCCTATCCCTAGGCTACCCTTGACTGCTTCTGCCTCCAATAGATTTCCTAAGCACTAGTGTTTTAAGGAACAGCTTAAAAAGAGAATCCTAATGTGATTTCTTTATAATGGGTGTGTTCCTTATCTTATCCTAATGGCTAAACTCTTCTCCATGGCTGGACCCCCAAATAATATTCCTTTATGTGCTAAGGGGTATCTAGAGAGTGGGATAGGTTTAATAACTGCCCTAATCCTAACACGTACCCTAAACCTAACCCCTACCCTATCCCTAAACCGTACCCTAAACCGAGCCCTAACCCTAACACTAACCCTAACCCTAACCCATACCCTACGCTGTACCCGAAGCCCTCCCCGAACCCATACCCTAAGCCGTACCCTAAGCCTAACCCTAAGCCTAACCCTAACCCTAGGCTACTCTTGACTGCTTCTGCCTCCAATAGATTTCCTAAGCACTAGTGTTTTAAGGAAGAGCTTAAAAAGAGAATCCTAAAGTGATTTCTTTATAATAGGTGTGTTCCTTATCTTATCCTAGTGTCTAAACTCTTCTCCATGGCTGGACCCCGAAATAATATTCCTTTACGTGCTAAGGTGTACCTAGAGAGTGGGATAGGTTTAATAAATACCCTAACCCTAACGCGTACCCTAACCCTAATCCTAAGCCTAACCCTAACCCTAGGCTACCCTTGACTGCTTCTGCCTCCAATAGATTTCCTAAGCACTAGTGTTTTAAGGAACAGCTTAAAAAGAGAATCCTAATGTGATTTCTTTATAATGGGTGTGTTCCTTATCTTATCCTAGTGTCTAAACTCTTCTCCATGTCTAGACCCCCAAATAATATTCCTTTACGTGCTAAGGGGTATCTAGAGAGTGGGATAGGTTTAATCACTACCCTAACCCTACTTCGTACCCTAACCCTAACCCCTACCCTATCCCTAACACGTACCCTAATCCTAACCAATACCCTAAGACGAGCCCTAAACCTAACACTAACCCTAAACCTAACCCATACCCTACGCCATACCTGAAGCCCTCCCTGAACCCGTACGCTAAGCCGTACCCTAAGCCTAACCCCAAGCCTAACCCTAACCCTAGGCTACCCTTGACAGCTTCTGCCTCCAATAGATTTCCTAAGCACTAGTGTTTTAAGGAATAGCTTAAAAAGAGAATCCTAATGTGATTTCTTTATAATGTGTGTGTTCATTATATTATCTTAGTGTCTAAACTCTTCTCCATGGATGGACCCCCAAATAATATTGCTTTACCTGCTAAGGGGTATCTAGAGAGTGGGATAGGTTTAATAACTACCCTAACCCTAACGCGTACCCTAACCCTAACCCCTACCCTAACCCTAACACGTACCCTAATCCTAACCTGTACCCTAAACCGAGCCCTAACCCTAACACTAACCTTAAACCTAACCCTAAGCCATACCCTACGCCGTACCCGAAGCCCTCCCCGAACCCGTACCCTAAGTCGTACCCTTAGCCTAACCCTCAGCCTAACTCTAACCCTAGGCTACCCTTGACTGCTTCTGCCTCCAATCGATTTCCTATGCACTAGTGTTTTAAGGAACAGCTTAAAAAGAGAATCCTAATGTGATTTCTTTATGATGGGTGAGTTCCTTATCTTTTCCTAGTGTCTAAACTCTTCTCCATGGCTGGACCCCCTAATAATATTCCTTTATGTGCTAAGGGGTATATAGAGAGTGGGATAGGTTTAATAACTGCCCTAACCCTAACACGTACCCTAACCCTAACCCCTACCCTAACCCTAAACCGTACCCTAAACCGAGCCCTAACCCTTACACTAACCCTAACCCTAACCCTAACCCATACCCTAGGCCGTACCTGAAGCCCTCCCCGAACCCGTACCCTAAGCCGTACCCTAAGCCTAACCCTAAGCCTAAAGCTAACCCTAGGCTTCCCTTGACTGCTTCTGCCTCCAATACATTTCCTATGCAATAGTGATTTAAGGAACAGCTTAAAAAGAGAATCCTAATGTGATTTCTTTATAATGGGTGTGTTCCTTATCTTATCCTAGTGTCTAAACTCTTCTCCATGGTTGGACCCCCAAATAATATTCCTTCACGTGCTAAGGGGTATCTAGAGAGAGGGATAGGTTTAATAACTACCCTAAACCTAACACATACCCTAACCCTAACCCCTACCCTAACCCTAACACGTACCCTAATCCTAAACCGTACCCTAAACCGAGCCCTAACCCTAACACTAACACTAACCCCAACCCTAACCCATACCCTACGCCGTACCCGAAGCCCTCCCCGAACCCGTACCCTAAGCCGTACCCTAAGCCTAACCCTAAGACTAACCCTAACCCTAGGCTACCCTTGACTGCTTCTGCCTCCAATAGATTTCCTAAGCACTAATGTTTTAAGGAACAGCTTAAAAAGAGAATCCTAATGTGATTTCTTTATTATGGGTGTGTTCCTTATCTTATCCTAGTGTCTAAACTCTTCTCCATGTCTAGACCCCCAAATAATATTCCTTTACGTGCTAAGGGGTATCTAGAGAGTGGGATAGGCTTAATAACTACACTAACCCTAATGCGTACCCTAACCCTAACCCCTACCGTAACCCTAACACGTACCCTAATCCTAACCAATACCTTAAACCGAGCACTAACCCTATCACTAAACCTAACCCTAACCCTAACCCATACCCTACGCTGTACCCGAAGCCCTCCCCGAAACAGTACCCTAAGCCGAACCCTAATCCTAAACCTAAGCCTAACCCTAACCCTAGGCTACCCTTGACAGCTTCTGCCTCCAATAGATTTCCTAAGCACTAGTGTTTTAAGGAACAGCTTAAAAAGAGAATCCTAATGTGATTTCTTTATAATGGGTATATTCCTTATCTTATCCTAGTGTCTAAACTTTTCTCCATGGATGGACCCCCAAATAATATTGCTTTACCTGCTAAGGGGTATCTAGAGTGTGGGATAGGTTTAATAACTACCCTAACCCGAACACGTACCCTAACCCTAACCCCTACCCTAACCCTAACACGTACCCTAATCCTAAACCGTACCCTAAACCGAGCCCTAACCCTAACACTAACCCTAACCCTAACCCTAACCCATACCCGACGCCGTACCCGAAGCCCTCCCCGAACCCGTACCCTAAGCCGTACCCTAAGCCTAACCCTATCCCTAGGCTACCCTTGACTGCTTCTGCCTCCAATAGATTTCCTAAGCACTAGTGTTTTAAGGAACAGCTTAAAAAGAGAATCCTAATGTGATTTCTTTATAATGGGTGTGTTCCTTATCTTATCCTAATGGCTAAACTCTTCTCCATGGCTGGACCCCCAAATAATATTCCTTTATGTGCTAAGGGGTATCTAGAGAGTGGGATAGGTTTAATAACTGCCCTAATCCTAACACGTACCCTAAACCTAACCCCTACCCTATCCCTAAACCGTACCCTAAACCGAGCCCTAACCCTAACACTAACCCTAACCCTAACCCATACCCTACGCTGTACCCGAAGCCCTCCCCGAACCCATACCCTAAGCCGTACCCTAAGCCTAACCCTAAGCCTAACCCTAACCCTAGGCTACTCTTGACTGCTTCTGCCTCCAATAGATTTCCTAAGCACTAGTGTTTTAAGGAAGAGCTTAAAAAGAGAATCCTAAAGTGATTTCTTTATAATAGGTGTGTTCCTTATCTTATCCTAGTGTCTAAACTCTTCTCCATGGCTGGACCCCGAAATAATATTCCTTTACGTGCTAAGGTGTACCTAGAGAGTGGGATAGGTTTAATAAATACCCTAACCCTAACGCGTACCCTAACCCTAATCCTAAGCCTAACCCTAACCCTAGGCTACCCTTGACTGCTTCTGCCTCCAATAGATTTCCTAAGCACTAGTGTTTTAAGGAACAGCTTAAAAAGAGAATCCTAATGTGATTTCTTTATAATGGGTGTGTTCCTTATCTTATCCTAGTGTCTAAACTCTTCTCCATGTCTAGACCCCCAAATAATATTCCTTTACGTGCTAAGGGGTATCTAGAGAGTGGGATAGGTTTAATCACTACCCTAACCCTACTTCGTACCCTAACCCTAACCCCTACCCTAACCCTAACACGTACCCTAATCCTAACCAATACCCTAAGACGAGCCCTAAACCTAACACTAACCCTAAACCTAACCCATACCCTACGCCATACCTGAAGCCCTCCCTGAACCCGTACGCTAAGCCGTACCCTAAGCCTAACCCCAAGCCTAACCCTAACCCTAGGCTACCCTTGACAGCTTCTGCCTCCAATAGATTTCCTAAGCACTAGTGTTTTAAGGAATAGCTTAAAAAGAGAATCCTAATGTGATTTCTTTATAATGTGTGTGTTCATTATATTATCTTAGTGTCTAAACTCTTCTCCATGGATGGACCCCGAAATAATATTGCTTTACCTGCTAAGGGGTATCTAGAGAGTGGGATAGGTTTAATAACTACCCTAACCCTAACGCGTACCCTAACCCTAACCCCTACCCTAACCCTAACACGTACCCTAATCCTAACCTGTACCCTAAACCGAGCCCTAACCCTAACACTAACCTTAAACCTAACCCTAAGCCATACCCTACGCCGTACCCGAAGCCCTCCCCGAACCCGTACCCTAAGTCGTACCCTTAGCCTAACCCTCAGCCTAACTCTAACCCTAGGCTACCCTTGACTGCTTCTGCCTCCAATCGATTTCCTATGCACTAGTGTTTTAAGGAACAGCTTAAAAAGAGAATCCTAATGTGATTTCTTTATGATGGGTGAGTTCCTTATCTTTTCCTAGTGTCTAAACTCTTCTCCATGGCTGGACCCCCTAATAATATTCCTTTATGTGCTAAGGGGTATATAGAGAGTGGGATAGGTTTAATAACTGCCCTAACCCTAACACGTACCCTAACCCTAACCCCTACCCTAACCCTAAACCGTACCCTAAACCGAGCCCTAACCCTTACACTAACCCTAACCCTAACCCTAACCCATACCCTAGGCCGTACCTGAAGCCCTCCCCGAACCCGTACCCTAAGCCGTACCCTAAGCCTAACCCTAAGCCTAAAGCTAACCCTAGGCTTCCCTTGACTGCTTCTGCCTCCAATACATTTCCTATGCAATAGTGATTTAAGGAACAGCTTAAAAAGAGAATCCTAATGTGATTTCTTATAATGGGTGTGTTCCTTATCTTATCCTAGTGTCTAAACTCTTCTCCATGGTTGGACCCCCAAATAATATTCCTTCACGTGCTAAGGGGTATCTAGAGAGAGGGATAGGTTTAATAACTACCCTAAACCTAACACATACCCTAACCCTAACCCCTACCCTAACCCTAACACGTACCCTAATCCTAAACCGTACCCTAAACCGAGCCCTAACCCTAACACTAACCCTAACCCTAACCCTAACCCATACCCGACGCCGTACCCGAAGCCCTCCCCGAACCCGTACCCTAAGCCGTACCCTAAGCCTAACCCTAAGCCTAACCCTATCCCTAGGCTACCCTTGACTGCTTCTGCCTCCAATAGATTTCCTAAGCACTAGTGTTTTAAGGAACAGCTTAAAAAGAGAATCCTAATGTGATTTCTTTATAATGGGTGTGTTCCTTATCTTATCCTAATGTCTAAACTCTTCTCCATGGCTGGACCCCCAAATAATATTCCTTTACGTGCTGAAGGGTATCTAGAGAGTGGGATAGGTTTAATAACTGTCCTAACCCTAACACGTACCCTAACCCTAACCCCTACCCTAACCCTAAACCGTACCCTAAACCGAGCCCTAACCCTAACACTAACCCTAACCCTAACCCTAACCCATACCCTACGCCGTACCCGAAGCCCTCCCCGAACCCGTACCCTAAGCCGTACCCGAAGCCTAACCCTAAGCCTAACCCTAACCCTAGTCTACCCTTGACTGCTTCAGCCTCCAATAGATTTCCTAAGCACTAGTGTTTTAAGGAAGAGCTTAAAAAGAGAATCCTAAAGTGATTTCTTTATAATAGGTGTGTTCCTTATCTTATCCTAGTGTCTAAACTCTTCTCCATGGCTGGACCCGAAATAATATTCCTTTACGTGCTAAGGTGTATCTAGAGAGTGGGATAGGTTTAATAAATACCCTAACCCTAACGCGTACCCTAACCCTAACCTCTACCCTAACCCTAACACGTACCCTAATCCTAACCCGTATCCTAAACGGAGCCCTAAGCCTAACACTAACACAAACCCTAACAGTAACCCATACCCTACGCCGTACCCGAAGCCCTCCCCGAACCCGTACCCTAAGCCGTACCCTAAGCCTAACCCTAAGCCTAACCCTAACCCTAGGCTTCCCTTGACTGCTTCTGCCTCCAATAGATTTCCTATGCAATAGTGTTTTAAGGAACAGGTTAAAAAGAGAATCCTAATGTGATTTCTTTATAATGGGTGTGTTCCTTATCTTATCCTAGTGTCTAAACTCTTCTCCATGGCTGGAATCCCAAATAATATTCCTTTACGTGCTAAGGGGTATCCAGAGAGAGGGATAGGTTTAATAACTACCCTAACCCTAACACGTACCCTAACCCTAACCCCTACCCTAACCCTAACACGTACCCTAATCCTAAACCGTACCCTAAACCGAGCCCTAACCCTAACACTAACACTAACCCCAACCCTAACCCATACCCTACGCCGTACCCGAAGCCCTCCCCGAACCCGTACCCTAAGCCGTTCCCTAAGCCTAACCCTAAGACTAACCCTAACCCTAGGCTACCCTTGACTGCTTCTGCCTCCAATAGATTTCCTAAGCACTAATGTTTTAAGGAACAGCTTAAAAAGAGAATCCTAATGTGATTTCTTTATAATGGGTGTGTTCCTTATCTTATCCTAGTGTCTAAACTCTTCTCCATGTCTAGACCCCCAAATAATATTCCTTTACGTGCTAAGGGGTATCTATAGAGTGGGATAGGTTTAATAACTACACTAACCCTAATGCGTACCCTAACCCTAACCCCTACCGTAACCCTAACACGTACCCTAATCCTAACCAATACCTTAAACCGAGCACTAACCCTATCACTAAACCTAACCCTAACCCTAACCCATACCCTACGCTGTACCCGAAGCCCTCCCCGAAACAGTACCCTAAGCCGAACCCTAAGCCTAAACCTAAGCCTAACCCTAACCCTAGGCTCCCCTTGACAGCTTCTGCCTCCAATAGATTTCCTAAGCACTAGTGTTTTAAGGAACAGCTTAAAAAGAGAATCCTAATGTGATTTCTTTATAATGGGTATATTCCTTATCTTATCCTAGTGTCTAAACTTTTCTCCATGGATGGACCCCCAAATAATATTGCTTTACCTGCTAAGGGGTATCTAGAGTGTGGGATAGGTTTAATAACTACCCTAACCCTAACGCGTACCCTAACCCTAACCCCTACCCTAACCCTAACACGTACCCTAATCCTAAACCGTACCCTAAACCGAGCCCTAACCCTAACACTAACCCTAACCCTAACCCTAACCCATACCCTACGCCGTACCTGAAGCCCTCCCCGAACCCGTACCCTAAGCCGTACCCTTAGCCAAACCCTAAGCCTAAACCTATCCCTAGGCTACCCTTGACTGCTTCTGCCTCCAATAGGTTTCCTAAGCAATAGTGCTTTAAGGAACAGCTTAAAAAGAGAATCCTAATGTGATTTCTTTATAATGGGTGAGTTCCTTATCTTATCCTAGTGTCTAAACTCTTCTCCATGGCTGGACCCCCAAATAATATTACTTTACATGGTAAGGGGTATCTAGAGAGTGGGATAGGTTTAATAACTGCCCTAACCCTAACACGTACCCTAACCCTAACCCCTACCCTAACCCTAAACCGTACCCTAAACCGAGCCCTAACCCTAACACTAACCCTAACCCTAACCCTAAACCATACCCTACGCCGTACCCTAAGCCCTTCCCGAACCCGTACCCTAAGCCGTACCCTAAGCCTAACCCTAACCCTAGGCTACCCTTGACTGCTTCTTCCTCCAATAGATTTCCTAAGCACTAGTGTTTTAAGGAAGAGCTTAAAAAGAGAATCCTAAAGTGATTTCTTTATAATAGGTGTGTTCCTTATCTTATCCTAGTGTCTAAACTCTTCTCCATGGCTGGACCCCGAAATAATATTCCTTTACGTGCTAAGGTGTATCTAGAGAGTGGGATAGGTTTAATACATACCCTAACCCTAACGCGTACCCTAACCCTAACCTCTACCCTAACCCTAAAACTTAACCTAATCCTAACCCGTACCCTAAACGGAGCCCTAACCCTAACACTAACACAAACCCTAACACTAACCCATACCCTACGCCATACACGAACCCCTCCCCGAACCCGTACCCTAAGCCGTACCCTAAGCCTAACCCTAAGCCTAACCCTAACCCTAGGCTACCCTTGACTGCTTCTGACTCCAATAGATTTCCTAAGCACTAGTGTTTTAAGGAACAGCTTAAAAAGAGAATCCTAATGTGATTTCTTTATAATGGATGTGTTCCTTATATTATCTTAGTGTCTAAACTCTTCTCCATGGCTGGACCCCAAAATAATATTCCTTTACCTGCTAAGGGGTATCTAGAGAGTGAGATAGGTTTAATAACTACCCTAACCCTAACGCCTACCCTATCCCTAACCCCTACCCTAACCCTAACACGTACCCTAATCCTAACCCGTATTCTATACCGAGCCCTAACCCTAACACTAACCCTAACCCTAACCCTAACCCATACCCTACGCCGTACCCGAAGCGCTCCCCGAACCCGTACCATAAGCCGTACCCTAAGCCAACCCTAAGCCTAACCCTAACCCTAGGCTACCCTTGAGTGCTTCTGCCTCCAATAGATTTCCTAAGCACTAGTGTTTTAAGGAACAGCTTAAAAAGAGAATCCTAAAGTGATTTCTTTATAATAGGTGTGTTCCTTATCTTATCCTAGTGTCTAAACTCTTCTCCATGGCTGGACCCCGAAATAATATTCCTTTACGTGCTAAGGTGTATCTAGAGAGTGGGATAGGTTTAATAAATACCCTAACCCTAACGCGTACCCTAACCCTAACCTCTACCCTAACCCTAACACGTACCCTAATCCTAACCCGTACCCTAAACGGAGCCCTAACCCTAACACTAACACAAACCCTAACAGTAACCCATACCCTACGCCGTACCCGAAGCCCTCCCCGAACCCGTACCCTAAGCCGTACCCTAAGCCTAACCCTAAGCCTAACCCTAACCCTAGGCTTCCCTTGACTGCTTCTGCCTCCAATAGATTTCCTATGCAATAGTGTTTTAAGGAACAGGTTAAAAAGAGAATCCTAATGTGATTTCTTTATAATGGGTGTGTTCCTTATCTTATCCTAGTGTCTAAACTCTTCTCCATGGCTGGAATCCCAAATAATATTCCTTTACGTGCTAAGGGGTATCCAGAGAGAGGGATAGGTTTAATAACTACCCTAACCCTAACACGTACCCTAACCCTAACCCCTACCCTAACCCTAACACGTACCCTAATCCTAAACCGTACCCTAAACCGAGCCCTAACCCTAACACTAACACTAACCCCAACCCTAACCCATACCCTACGCCGTACCCGAAGCCCTCCCCGAACCCGTACCCTAAGCCGTACCCTAAGCCTAACCCTAAGACTAACCCTAACCCTAGGCTACCATTGACTGCTTCTGCCTCCAATAGATTTCCTAAGCACTAATGTTTTAAGGAACAGCTTAAAAAGAGAATCCTAATGTGATTTCTTTATAATGGGTGTGTTCCTTATCTTATCCTAGTGTCTAAACTCTTCTCCATGTCTAGACCCCCAAATAATATTCCTTTACGTGCTAAGGGGTATCTAGAGAGTGGGATAGGTTTAATAACTACACTAACCCTAATGCGTACCCTAACCCTAACCCCTACCGTAACCCTAACACGTACCCTAATCCTAACCAATACCTTAAACCGAGCACTAACCCTATCACTAAACCTAACCCTAACCCTAACCCATACCCTACGCTGTACCCGAAGCCCTCCCCGAAACAGTACCCTAAGCCGAACCCTAAGCCTAAACCTAAGCCTAACCCTAACCCTAGGCTACCCTTGACAGCTTCTGCCTCCAATAGATTTCCTAAGCACTAGTGTTTTAAGGAACAGCTTAAAAAGAGAATCCTAATGTGATTTCTTTATAATGGGTATATTCCTTATCTTATCCTAGTGTCTAAACTTTTCTCCATGGATGGACCCCCAAATAATATTGCTTTACCTGCTAAGGGGTATCTAGAGTGTGGGATAGGTTTAATAACTACCCTAACCCTAACGCGTACCCTAACCCTAACCCCTACCCTAACCCTAACACGTACCCTAATCCTAAACCGTACCCTAAACCGAGCCCTTACCCTAACACTAACCCTAACCCTAACCCTAACCCATACCCTACGCCGTACCCGAATCCCTCCCCGAAACCGTACCCTAAGCCGTACCCTTAGCCAAACCCTAAGCCTAAACCTATCCCTAGGCTACCCTTGACTGCTTCTGCCTCCAATAGGTTTCCTAAGCAATAGTGCTTTAAGGAACAGCTTAAAAAGAGAATCCTAATGTGATTTCTTTATAATGGGTGAGTTCCTTATCTTATCCTAGTGTCTAAACTCTTCTCCATGGCTGGACCCCCAAATAATATTACTTTACATGGTAAGGGGTATCTAGAGAGTGGGATAGGTTTAATAACTGCCCTAACCCTAACACGTACCCTAACCCTAACCCCTACCCTAACCCTAAACCGTACCCTAAACCGAGCCCTAACCCTAACACTAACCCTAACCCTAACCCTAAACCATACCCTACGCCGTACCCTAAGCCCTTCCCGAACCCGTACCCTAAGCCGTACCCTAAGCCTAACCCTAACTCTAGGCTACCCTTGACTGCTTCTTCCTCCAATAGATTTCCTAAGCACTAGTGTTTTAAGGAAGAGCTTAAAAAGAGAATCCTAAAGTGATTTCTTTATAATAGGTGTGTTACTTATCTTATCCTAGTGTCTAAACTCTTCTCCATGGCTGGACCCCGAAATAATATTCCTTTACGTGCTAAGGTGTATCTAGAGAGTGAGATAGGTTTAATAACTACCCTAACCCTAACGCCTACCCTATCCCTAACCCCTACCCTAACCCTAACACGTACCCTAATCCTAACCCGTATTCTATACCGAGCCCTAACCCTAACACTAACCCTAACAATAACCCTAACCCATACCCTACGCCGTACCCGAAGCGCTCCCCGAACCCGTACCATAAGCCGTACCCTAAGCCTAACCCTAAGCCTAACCCTAACCCTAGGCTACCCTTGAGTGCTTCTGCCTCCAATAGATTTCCTAAGCACTAGTGTTTTAAGGAACAGCTTAAAAAGAGAATCCTAATGTGATTTCTTTATAATCGGTGTGTTCCTTATCTTATCCTAGTGTCTAAACTCTTCTCCATGGCTGGACCCCCAAATAATATTCCTTTTCGTGCTAAGTGGTATCTAGAGAGTGGGATAGGTTTAATAACTACCCTAACCCTAACGCGTACCCTAACCCTAACCCCTACCTTAACCCTAACACGTACCCTAATCCTAACCCCTACCCTAAACCGAGCCCTAACCCTAACCCTAACCCTAACCCATACCCTACGCCATATCCGAACCCCTCCCCGAACCCGTACCCTAAGCCGTACCCTAACCCTAACCCTAAGCCTAACCCTAACCCTAGGCTACCCTTGACTGCTTCTGCCTCCAATAGATTTCCTAAGCACTAGTGTTTTAAGGAACAGCTTAAAAAGAGAATCCTAATGTGATTTCTTTATAATGGATGTGTTCCTTATTTTATCCTAGTGTATAAACTCTTCTCCATGGCTGGACCCCCAAATAATATTCCTTGACGTGCTAAGGGGTATCTAGAGAGTGGGATAGTTTTAATAACTACCCTAACACTAACGCGTACCCTAACCCTAACCCGTACCCTAAACCGAGCCCTAACCCTAACACTAACCCTAACCCTAACCCTAACCCTAACCCATAGCCTACGCCGGACACGAACCCCTCCCCGAATCCGTACCCTAAGCCGAACCCTAACCCTAACCCTCACCCTAACCCTAACCCTAGGCTACCCTTGACTGCTTCTGCCTCCAATAGATTTCCTAAGCACTAGTGTTTAAGGAACAGTTTAAAAAGAGAATCCTAATGTGATTTCTTTATAATGGGTGTGTTCCTTATCTTATCCTAGTGTCTAAACTCTTCTCCATGGATGGACCCCCAAATAATATTGCTTTACCTGCTAAGGGATATCTAGAGAGTGGGATAGGTTTAATAACTACCCTAACCCTAACGCGTACCCTAACCCTAACACCTACCGTAACCCTAACATGTACCCTAATCCTAACCTGTACCCTAAACCGAGCCCTAATCCTAACACTAACCCTAAACCTAACCCTAACCCATACCCTACGCCGTACCCGAAGCCCTCCCCGAACCCGTACCCTAAGTCGTACCCTTAGCCTAACCCTAAGCCTAACCCTAACCCTAGGCTACCCTTGACTGCTTCTGCCTCCAATCGATTTCCTATGCACTAGTGTTTTAAGGAACAGCTTAAAAAGAGAATCCTAATGTGATTTCTTTATAATGGGTGTGTTCCTTATCTTTTCCTAGTGTCTAAACTCTTCTCCATGGCTGGACCCCCTAATAATATTACTTTATGTGCTAAGGGGTATCTAGACAGTGGGATAGGTTTAATAACTGACCTAACCCTAACACGTACCCTAACCCTAACCCCTACCGTAACCCTAAACCGTACCCTAAACCGAGCCCTAACCCTAACACTAACCCTAACCCTAACCCTAAACCATACCCTACGCCGTACCCCAAGCCATCCCCGAACCCGTACCCTAAGCCGGAACCTAAGCCTAACCCTAAGCCTAACCCTAACCCTAGGCTACCCTTGACTGCTTCTGCCTCCAATAGATTTCCTAAGCACTAGTGTTTTAAGGAAGAGCTTAAAAAGAGAATCCTAAAGTGATTTCTTTATAATAGGTGTGTTCCTTATCTTATCCTAGTGTCTAAACTCTTCTCCATGGCTGGACCCCGAAATAATATTCCTTTACATGCTAAGGTGTATCTAGAGAGTGGGATAGGTTTAATAAATACCCTAACCCTAACGCGTACCCTAACCCTAACCTCTACCCTAACCCTAACACGTACCCTAATCCTAACCCGTACCCTAAACGGAGCCTTAAACCTAACACTAACACAAACCCTAACACTAACCCATACCCTACGCCGTACACGAACCCCTCCCCGAACCCGTACCCTAAGCCGTAACTTAAGCCTAAACCTAAGCCTAACCCTAACCCTAGTCTACCCTTGAGTGCTTCTGCCTCCAATAGATTTCCTAAGCTCTAGTGTTTTAAGGAACAGCTTAAAAAGGGAATCCTAATGTGATTTCATTATAATGTGTGTGTTCCTTATATTATCTTAGTGTCTAAACTCTTCTCCATGGCTGGACCCCCAAATAATATTCCTTTACGTACTAAGTGGTATCTAGAGAGTGGGATAGGTTTAATAACTACTCTAACCCTAACGCGTACCTTAACCCTAACCCCTACCCTAACCCTAACACGTACCCTAATCCTAACCCGTATTCTATACCGAGCCCTAACCCTAACACTAACCCTAACCCTAACCCTAACCCATACCCTACGCCGTACCCGAAGCGCTCCCCGAACCCGTACCATAAGCCGTACCCTAAGCCAACCCTAAGCCTAACCCTAACCCTAGGCTACCCTTGAGTGCTTCTGCCTCCAATAGATTTCCTAAGCACTAGTGTTTTAAGGAACAGCTTAAAAAGAGAATCCTAAAGTGATTTCTTTATAATAGGTGTGTTCCTTATCTTATCCTAGTGTCTAAACTCTTCTCCATGGCTGGACCCCGAAATAATATTCCTTTACGTGCTAAGGTGTATCTAGAGAGTGGGATAGGTTTAATAAATACCCTAACCCTAACGCGTACCCTAACCCTAACCTCTACCCTAACCCTAACACGTACCCTAATCCTAACCCGTACCCTAAACGGAGCCCTAACCCTAACACTAACACAAACCCTAACAGTAACCCATACCCTACGCCGTACCCGAAGCCCTCCCCGAACCCGTACCCTAAGCCGTACCCTAAGCCTAACCCTAAGCCTAACCCTAACCCTAGGCTTCCCTTGACTGCTTCTGCCTCCAATAGATTTCCTATGCAATAGTGTTTTAAGGAACAGGTTAAAAAGAGAATCCTAATGTGATTTCTTTATAATGGGTGTGTTCCTTATCTTATCCTAGTGTCTAAACTCTTCTCCATGGCTGGAATCCCAAATAATATTCCTTTACGTGCTAAGGGGTATCCAGAGAGAGGGATAGGTTTAATAACTACCCTAACCCTAACACGTACCCTAACCCTAACCCCTACCCTAACCCTAACACGTACCCTAATCCTAAACCGTACCCTAAACCGAGCCCTAACCCTAACACTAACACTAACCCCAACCCTAACCCATACCCTACGCCGTACCCGAAGCCCTCCCCGAACCCGTACCCTAAGCCGTACCCTAAGCCTAACCCTAAGACTAACCCTAACCCTAGGCTACCATTGACTGCTTCTGCCTCCAATAGATTTCCTAAGCACTAATGTTTTAAGGAACAGCTTAAAAAGAGAATCCTAATGTGATTTCTTTATAATGGGTGTGTTCCTTATCTTATCCTAGTGTCTAAACTCTTCTCCATGTCTAGACCCCCAAATAATATTCCTTTACGTGCTAAGGGGTATCTAGAGAGTGGGATAGGTTTAATAACTACACTAACCCTAATGCGTACCCTAACCCTAACCCCTACCGTAACCCTAACACGTACCCTAATCCTAACCAATACCTTAAACCGAGCACTAACCCTATCACTAAACCTAACCCTAACCCTAACCCATACCCTACGCTGTACCCGAAGCCCTCCCCGAAACAGTACCCTAAGCCGAACCCTAAGCCTAAACCTAAGCCTAACCCTAACCCTAGGCTACCCTTGACAGCTTCTGCCTCCAATAGATTTCCTAAGCACTAGTGTTTTAAGGAACAGCTTAAAAAGAGAATCCTAATGTGATTTCTTTATAATGGGTATATTCCTTATCTTATCCTAGTGTCTAAACTTTTCTCCATGGATGGACCCCCAAATAATATTGCTTTACCTGCTAAGGGGTATCTAGAGTGTGGGATAGGTTTAATAACTACCCTAACCCTAACGCGTACCCTAACCCTAACCCCTACCCTAACCCTAACACGTACCCTAATCCTAAACCGTACCCTAAACCGAGCCCTTACCCTAACACTAACCCTAACCCTAACCCTAACCCATACCCTACGCCGTACCCGAATCCCTCCCCGAAACCGTACCCTAAGCCGTACCCTTAGCCAAACCCTAAGCCTAAACCTATCCCTAGGCTACCCTTGACTGCTTCTGCCTCCAATAGGTTTCCTAAGCAATAGTGCTTTAAGGAACAGCTTAAAAAGAGAATCCTAATGTGATTTCTTTATAATGGGTGAGTTCCTTATCTTATCCTAGTGTCTAAACTCTTCTCCATGGCTGGACCCCCAAATAATATTACTTTACATGGTAAGGGGTATCTAGAGAGTGGGATAGGTTTAATAACTGCCCTAACCCTAACACGTACCCTAACCCTAACCCCTACCCTAACCCTAAACCGTACCCTAAACCGAGCCCTAACCCTAACACTAACCCTAACCCTAACCCTAAACCATACCCTACGCCGTACCCTAAGCCCTTCCCGAACCCGTACCCTAAGCCGTACCCTAAGCCTAACCCTAACTCTAGGCTACCCTTGACTGCTTCTTCCTCCAATAGATTTCCTAAGCACTAGTGTTTTAAGGAAGAGCTTAAAAAGAGAATCCTAAAGTGATTTCTTTATAATAGGTGTGTTACTTATCTTATCCTAGTGTCTAAACTCTTCTCCATGGCTGGACCCCGAAATAATATTCCTTTACGTGCTAAGGTGTATCTAGAGAGTGAGATAGGTTTAATAACTACCCTAACCCTAACGCCTACCCTATCCCTAACCCCTACCCTAACCCTAACACGTACCCTAATCCTAACCCGTATTCTATACCGAGCCCTAACCCTAACACTAACCCTAACAATAACCCTAACCCATACCCTACGCCGTACCCGAAGCGCTCCCCGAACCCGTACCATAAGCCGTACCCTAAGCCTAACCCTAAGCCTAACCCTAACCCTAGGCTACCCTTGAGTGCTTCTGCCTCCAATAGATTTCCTAAGCACTAGTGTTTTAAGGAACAGCTTAAAAAGAGAATCCTAATGTGATTTCTTTATAATCGGTGTGTTCCTTATCTTATCCTAGTGTCTAAACTCTTCTCCATGGCTGGACCCCCAAATAATATTCCTTTTCGTGCTAAGTGGTATCTAGAGAGTGGGATAGGTTTAATAACTACCCTAACCCTAACGCGTACCCTAACCCTAACCCCTACCTTAACCCTAACACGTACCCTAATCCTAACCCCTACCCTAAACCGAGCCCTAACCCTAACCCTAACCCTAACCCATACCCTACGCCATATCCGAACCCCTCCCCGAACCCGTACCCTAAGCCGTACCCTAACCCTAACCCTAAGCCTAACCCTAACCCTAGGCTACCCTTGACTGCTTCTGCCTCCAATAGATTTCCTAAGCACTAGTGTTTTAAGGAACAGCTTAAAAAGAGAATCCTAATGTGATTTCTTTATAATGGATGTGTTCCTTATTTTATCCTAGTGTATAAACTCTTCTCCATGGCTGGACCCCCAAATAATATTCCTTGACGTGCTAAGGGGTATCTAGAGAGTGGGATAGTTTTAATAACTACCCTAACACTAACGCGTACCCTAACCCTAACCCGTACCCTAAACCGAGCCCTAACCCTAACACTAACCCTAACCCTAACCCTAACCCTAACCCATAGCCTACGCCGGACACGAACCCCTCCCCGAATCCGTACCCTAAGCCGAACCCTAACCCTAACCCTCACCCTAACCCTAACCCTAGGCTACCCTTGACTGCTTCTGCCTCCAATAGATTTCCTAAGCACTAGTGTTTAAGGAACAGTTTAAAAAGAGAATCCTAATGTGATTTCTTTATAATGGGTGTGTTCCTTATCTTATCCTAGTGTCTAAACTCTTCTCCATGGATGGACCCCCAAATAATATTGCTTTACCTGCTAAGGGATATCTAGAGAGTGGGATAGGTTTAATAACTACCCTAACCCTAACGCGTACCCTAACCCTAACACCTACCGTAACCCTAACATGTACCCTAATCCTAACCTGTACCCTAAACCGAGCCCTAATCCTAACACTAACCCTAAACCTAACCCTAACCCATACCCTACGCCGTACCCGAAGCCCTCCCCGAACCCGTACCCTAAGTCGTACCCTTAGCCTAACCCTAAGCCTAACCCTAACCCTAGGCTACCCTTGACTGCTTCTGCCTCCAATCGATTTCCTATGCACTAGTGTTTTAAGGAACAGCTTAAAAAGAGAATCCTAATGTGATTTCTTTATAATGGGTGTGTTCCTTATCTTTTCCTAGTGTCTAAACTCTTCTCCATGGCTGGACCCCCTAATAATATTACTTTATGTGCTAAGGGGTATCTAGACAGTGGGATAGGTTTAATAACTGACCTAACCCTAACACGTACCCTAACCCTAACCCCTACCGTAACCCTAAACCGTACCCTAAACCGAGCCCTAACCCTAACACTAACCCTAACCCTAACCCTAAACCATACCCTACGCCGTACCCCAAGCCATCCCCGAACCCGTACCCTAAGCCGGAACCTAAGCCTAACCCTAAGCCTAACCCTAACCCTAGGCTACCCTTGACTGCTTCTGCCTCCAATAGATTTCCTAAGCACTAGTGTTTTAAGGAAGAGCTTAAAAAGAGAATCCTAAAGTGATTTCTTTATAATAGGTGTGTTCCTTATCTTATCCTAGTGTCTAAACTCTTCTCCATGGCTGGACCCCGAAATAATATTCCTTTACATGCTAAGGTGTATCTAGAGAGTGGGATAGGTTTAATAAATACCCTAACCCTAACGCGTACCCTAACCCTAACCTCTACCCTAACCCTAACACGTACCCTAATCCTAACCCGTACCCTAAACGGAGCCTTAAACCTAACACTAACACAAACCCTAACACTAACCCATACCCTACGCCGTACACGAACCCCTCCCCGAACCCGTACCCTAAGCCGTAACTTAAGCCTAAACCTAAGCCTAACCCTAACCCTAGTCTACCCTTGAGTGCTTCTGCCTCCAATAGATTTCCTAAGCTCTAGTGTTTTAAGGAACAGCTTAAAAAGGGAATCCTAATGTGATTTCATTATAATGTGTGTGTTCCTTATATTATCTTAGTGTCTAAACTCTTCTCCATGGCTGGACCCCCAAATAATATTCCTTTACGTACTAAGTGGTATCTAGAGAGTGGGATAGGTTTAATAACTACTCTAACCCTAACGCGTACCTTAACCCTAACCCCTACCCTAACCCTAACACGCACCCTAATCCTAACCCGTACCCTATACCGAGTCCTAACCCTAACACTAAACCTAACACTAACCCTAAGCCATACCCTACGCCGTACCCGAAGCCCTCCCCGAACCCGTACCCGAAGCCGTACTCTAAGCCTAACCCTAAGCCTAACCCTAACCCTAGGCTCCCCTTGACTGCTTCTGCCTCCAAAAGATTTCCTAAGCACTAGTGTTTTAAGGAACAGCTTAAAAAGAGAATGCTAATGTGATTTCTTTATAATGGGTGTGTTCCTTATCTTATCCTAGTGTCTAAACTCTTCTCCATGTCTAGACCCCAAATAATATTCCTTTACGTGATAAGGGGTATCTAGGGAGAGGGATAGGTTTAATAACTACCCTAACCCTAACGCGTACCCTAAACCTAACCCCTACCCTAACCCTAACACGTACCCTAATCCTAAACCGTACCCTAAACCGAGCCCTAACCCTAACACTAACCCTAACCCTAACCCTAACCCATATCCTACGCCGTACCCGAAGCGCTCCCCGCACCCATACCCTAAGCCGTACCCTAAGCCTAAACCTAAGCCGAACCCTAACCCTAGGCGACCCTTGAGTGCTTCTGCCTCCAATAGATTTCCGAAGCACTAGTGTTTTAAGGAACAGCTTAAAAATAGAATCCTAATGTGATTTCTTTATAATCGGTGTGTTCCTTATCTTATCCTAGTGTCTAAACTCTTCTCCATGGCTGGACCCCCAAATAATATTCCTTTACGTGCTAAGGGGTATCTAGAGAGTGGGATAGGTTTAATAACTACCCTAACCCTAACGCGTACCCTAACCCTAATCCCTACCCTAACCCTAACCCGTACCCTAAACCGAGCCCTAACCCTAACCCTAACCCTAACCCATACCCTACGCCATATCCGAACCCCTCCCCGAACCCGTACCCTAAGCCGTACCCCAACCCTAACCCTAGGCCTAACCCTACCCCTAGGCTACCCTTGACTGCTTCTGCCTCCAATAGATTTCCTGAGCACTAGTGATTTAAGGAACAGCTTAAAAAGAGAATCCTAATGTGATTTCTTTACAATGGATGTGTTCCTTATTTTATCCTAGTGTATAAACTCTTCTCCATGGCTGGACCCCAAATAATATTCCTTGACGTGCTAAGGGGTATCTAGAGAGTGGGATAGTTTTAATAACTACCCTAACACTAACGCGTACCCTAACCCTAAACCCTACCCTAAACCTAACACGTACCCTAACCCTAACCCGTACCCTAAACCGAGCCCTAACCCTAACACTAACTCTAACCCTAACCATAACCCATAGCCTACGCCGTACACGAACCACTCCCCGAATCCGTACCCTAAGCCGTACCCTAACCCTAACCCTCACCCTAACCCTAACCCTAGGCTACCCTTGACTGCTTCTGCCTCCAATAGATTTCCTAAGCACTAGTGTTTAAGGAACAGCTTAAAAAGAGAATCCTAATGTGATTTCTTTATAATGGGTGTGTTCCTTATCTTATCCTAGTGTCTAAACTCTTCTCCATGGCTGGACACCCAAATAATATTCCTTGACGTGCTAAGTGGTATCTAGAGAGTGGGATAGGTTTAACAACTACCCTAACCCTAATGCGTACCCTAACCCAAACCCCTACCATAACCCTATCACGTACCCTAATCCTAACCCGTACCCTAAACCGAGCCCTAACCCTAACACTAACCCTAACCCTAACCCTAACCCATAGCCTACACTGGACACGAACCCCTCCCCGAACCCGTACTTTAAGCCGTACCCTAACACTAACTCTAAGCCTAATCGTAACCCTAGGCTACCCTTGATTTCTTCTGCCTCCAATAGATTTCGTAAGCACTAGTGTTTTAAGTAACAGCTTAAAAAGAGAATCCTAATGTGATTTCTTTATAATAGGTGTGTTCCTTATCTTATCCTATTGTATAAACTCTTCTCCATGGCTGGACCCCCAAATAATATTCCTTTACGTGCTAAGGGGTATCTAGAGAGTGGCATAGGTTTAATAACTACCCTAACCCTAACACGTACCCTAATCCTAACCCGTAGCCTAAACCGAGCCCTAACCCTAACCCTAACCCTAACTCATACCCTACGCCATATCCGAACCCCTCCCCGAACCCGTACCCTAAGCCGTACCCTAACCCTAACCCTAAGCCTAAACCTAACCCTAGGCTACCCTTGACTGCTTCTGCCTCCAATAGATTTCCTAAGCACTAGTGTTTTAAGGACCAGTTTAAAAAGAGAATCCTAATGTGATTTCTTTGTAATGGGTGTGTTCCTTATCTTATCCTAGTGTCTAAACTCGTCTCCATGGCTGGACTTCCAAATAATATTCCTTTACGTGCTAAGGGGTATCTAGAGAGTGGGATAGGTTTAATAACAACCCTAAATCTAACGCGTACCCTAACCCTAACCCCTACCCTAACGCTAACACGTACCCTAAACCGAGCCCTAACCCTAACACTAAACCTAACCCTAACCCTAACCCATATCCTACTCTGTACCCGAAGCCCTCCCCGAAACCGTACCCTAAGCCGTAACCTAAGCCGTACCCTAAGCCTATCCCTAACCCTAGGCTACCCTTGACAGCTTCTGCCTCCAATAGATTTCCTAAGCACTAGTGTTTTAAGGAACAGCTTAAAAAGAGAATCCTAATGTGATTTCTTTATAATGGGTATGTTCCTTATATTATCCTAGTGTCTAAACTTTTCTCCATGGCTGGACCCCCAAATAATATTCCTTTACGTTCTAAGGGGTATCTAGAGAGTGGGATAAGTTTACTAACTACTCTAATCCTAATGCGTACCCTAACCCTAACCCCTACCCTTATCCTAACACGTACCCTAATCCTAACCCGTACCCTAACCCGAGCCCTAAACCTAACACTAACCCAAACCCTAACCCTAACCCATACCCTACGCCGTACCCGAACCCTTCCCCGAACCCGTACCCTAAGCCGTACCCTAAGCCTAACCCCAATCCTAACCCTAACCCTAGGCTTCCCTTGACTGCTTCTGCCTCCAATAGATTTCCTAAGCACTAGTGTTTTAAGGAACAGCTTAAAAAGAGAATCCTAATGTGATTTCTTTATAATGTGTGTGTTCCTTATATTATCTTAGTGTCTAAACTCTTCTCCATGGATGGACCCCCAAATAATATTGCTATACCTGCTAAGGGGGATCTAGAGAGTGGGATAGGTTTAGTAACTACCCTAACCCTAACGCGTACCCTAACCCTAACCCCTACCCTAACCCTATCACGTACCCTAATCCTAACCTGTACCCTAATCCGAGCCCTAACCCTAACCCTAACCCTAACCCTAAGCCATACTCTACGCCGTACCCGAAGCCCTCCCCGAACCCGTACCCTAAGCAGTACTCTAAGCCTAACCCTAAGCCTAACCCTAACCCTAGGCGACCCTTGACTGCTTCTGCCTCTATTAGATTTCCTAAGCACTAGTGTTTTAAGGAACAGCTTAAAAATAGAATCCTAATGTGATTTCTTTATAATGGGTGTGTTCCTTATCTTATCCTAGTGTCTAAACTTCTCCATTCTAGACCCCCAAATAATATTCCTTTACGTGATAAGGGGTATCTAGAGAGTGGGAAAGGTTTAATAACTACCCTAACCCTAACGCGTACCCTAACCCTAACTCCTACCCTAACCCTAACACGTACCCTAATCCTAAACCGTATCCTAAACCGAGCCCTAACCCTAACCCTAACCCTAACCCATACCCTACGCCGTACCCGAAGCCCTCCCCGAACCCGTACCCTAAGCCGTACCCTAAGCCTAACCCTAAGGCTAACCGTAACCCTAGGCTACCCTTGACTGCTTCTGCCTCCAATAGATTTGCTAAGCACTAGTGTTTTAAGGAAGAGCTTAAAAAGAGAATCCTAAAGTGATTTCTTTATAATAGGTGTGTTCCTTATCTTATCCTAGTGTCTAAATTCTTCTCCATGGATGGACCCCGAAATAATATTCCTTTACGTGCTAAGGTGTATCTAGAAAGTGGGATAGGTTTAATAAATACCCTAACCCTAACGCGTACCCTAACACTAACCTCTACCCTAACCCTAACACGTACCCTAATCCCAACCCGTACCCTAAACGGAGCCCTATCCCTAACACTAACACAAACCCTAACACTAACCCATACCCTACGCCGTACACGAACCCCTCCCCGAACCCTTACCCTAAGCCGTACCCTAAGCCTAACCCTAAGCCTAACCCTAACCCTAGGCTACCCTTGAGTTCTTCTGCCTCCAATAGATTTCCTAAGCACTAGTGTTTTAAGGAACAGCTTAAAAAGGGAATCCTAATGTGATTTCTTTATATTGTGTGTGTTCCTTATATTATCTTAGTGTCTAAACTCTTCTCCATGGCTGGACTCCCAAATAATATTCCTTTACGTGCTAAGTGGTATCTAGAGAGTGGGCTAGGTTTAATAAATACCCTAACCCTAACGCGTACCCTAACCCTCACCCCTACCCTAACCCTAACTCGTACCCTAATCCTAAACCGTACCCTAAACCGAGCCCTAACGCTAACACTAACCCTAACCCTAACCCTAACCCATACCCTACGCCGTATCCGAAGCCCTCCCCGAACCCGTACCCTAAGCCGTACCCTAAGCCTAACCCTAAGCCTAACCCTATCCCTAGGCTACCCTTGACTGCTTCTGCCTCCAATAGATTTCCTAAGCAATAGTGTATTAAGAAACAGCTTAAAAAGAGAATCCTAATGTGATTTCTTTATAATGGGTGTGTTCCTTATCTTATCCTAGTGTCTAAACTCTTCTCCATGTCTAGACCCCAAATAATGTTCCTTTACGTGATAAGGGGTATCTAGGGAGAGGGATAGGTTTAATAACTACCCTAACCCTAACGCGTACCCTAACCCTAACCCCTACCCTAACCCTAACACGTACCCTAATCCTAAACCGTACCCTAAACCGAGCCCTAACCCTAACACTAACCCTAACCCTAACCCTAACCCATACCCTACGCCGTACCCGAAGCCCTCCCCAAACCCGTACCCTAAGCCGTACCCTAAGCCTAACCCTAAGCCTAACCCTAACCCTAGGCTACCCTTGACTGCTTCTGCCTCCAATAGATTTCCTAAGCACTAGTGTTTTAAGGAACAGCTTAAAAAGAGAATCCTAATGTGATTTCTTTATAATGTGTGTGTTCCTTATATTATCTTAGTGTGTAAACTCTTCTCCATGGCTGGACCCCCAAATAATGTTCCTTTACGTGATAAGGGGTATCTAGAGAGTGGGATAGGTTTAATAAGTACCCTAACCCTAACGCGTACCCTAACCCTAATCCCTACCCTAACCCTAACCCGTACCCTAAACCGAGCCCTAACCCTAACCCTAACACTAACCCATACCCTACGCCATATCCGAACCCCTCCCCGAACCCGTACCCTAAGCCGTACCCCAACCCTAACCCTAGGCCTAACCCTACCCCTAGGCTACCCTTGACTGCTTCTGCCTCCAATAGATTTCCTGAGCACTAGTGATTTAAGGAACAGCTTAAAAAGAGAATCCTAATGTGATTTCTTTATAATGGATGTGTTCCTTATTTTATCCTAGTGTATAAACTCTTCTCCATGGCTGGACCCCAAATAATATTCCTTGACGTGCTAAGGGGTATCTAGAGAGTGGGATAGTTTTAATAACTACCCTAACACTAACGCCTACCCTAACCCTAAACCCTACCCTAAACCTAACACGTACCCTAACCCTAACCCGTACCCTAAACCGAACCCTAACCCTAACACTAACTCTAACCCTAACCATAACCCATAGCCTACGCCGTACACGAACCACTCCCCGAATCCGTACCCTAAGCCGTACCCTAACCCTAACCCTCACCCTAACCCTAACCCTAGGCTACCCTTGACTGCTTCTGCCTCCAATAGATTTCCTAAGCACTAGTGTTTAAGGAACAGCTTAAAAAGAGAATCCTAATGTGATTTCTTTATAATGGGTGTGTTCCTTATCTTATCCTAGTGTCTAAACTCTTCTCCATGGCTGGACCCCCAAATAATATTCCTTGACGTGCTAAGTGGTATCTAGAGAGTGGGATAGGTTTAACAACTACCCTAACCCTAATGCGTACCCTAACCCAAACCCCTACCATAACCCTATCACGTACCCTAATCCTAACCCGTACCCTAAACCGAGCCCTAACCCTAACACTAACCCTAACCCTAACCCTAACCCATAGCCTACACTGGACACGAACCCCTCCCCGAACCCGTACTTTAAGCCGTACCCTAACACTAACTCTAAGCCTAATCGTAACCCTAGGCTACCCTTGATTTCTTCTGCCTCCAATAGATTTCCTAAGCACTAGTGTTTTAAGTAACAGCTTAAAAAGAGAATCCTAATGTGATTTCTTTATAATAGGTGTGTTCCTTATCTTATCCTACTGTATAAACTCTTCTCCATGGCTGGACCCCCAAATAATATTCCTTTACGTGCTAAGGGGTATCTAGAGAGTGGCATAGGTTTAATAACTACCCTAACCTTAACACGTACCCTAATCCTAACCCGTAGCCTAAACCGAGCCCTAACCCTAACCCTAACCCTAACTCATACCCTACGCCATATCCGAACCCCTCCCCGAACCCGTACCCTAAGCCGTACCCTAACCCTAACCCTAAGCCTAAACCTAACCCTAGGCTACCCTTGACTGCTTCTGCCTCCAATAGATTTCCTAAGCACTAGTGTTTTAAGGACCAGTTTAAAAAGAGAATCCTAATGTGATTTCTTTGTAATGGGTGTGTTCCTTATCTTATCCTAGTGTCTAAACTCGTCTCCATGGCTGGACTTCCAAATAATATTCCTTTACGTGCTAAGGGGTATCTAGAGAGTGGGATAGGTTTAATAACAACCCTAAATCTAACGCGTACCCTAACCCTAACCCCTACCCTAACGCTAACACGTACCCTAAACCGAGCCCTAACCCTAACCCTAACACTAACCCATACCCTACGCCATATCCGAACCCCTCCCCGAACCCGTACCCTAAGCCGTACCCCAACCCTAACCCTAGGCCTAACCCTACCCCTAGGCTACCCTTGACTGCTTCTGCCTCCAATAGATTTCCTGAGCACTAGTGATTTAAGGAACAGCTTAAAAAGAGAATCCTAATGTGATTTCTTTATAATGGATGTGTTCCTTATTTTATCCTAGTGTATAAACTCTTCTCCATGGCTGGACCCCAAATAATATTCCTTGACGTGCTAAGGGGTATCTAGAGAGTGGGATAGTTTTAATAACTACCCTAACACTAACGCCTACCCTAACCCTAAACCCTACCCTAAACCTAACACGTACCCTAACCCTAACCCGTACCCTAAACCGAACCCTAACCCTAACACTAACTCTAACCCTAACCATAACCCATAGCCTACGCCGTACACGAACCACTCCCCGAATCCGTACCCTAAGCCGTACCCTAACCCTAACCCTCACCCTAACCCTAACCCTAGGCTACCCTTGACTGCTTCTGCCTCCAATAGATTTCCTAAGCACTAGTGTTTAAGGAACAGCTTAAAAAGAGAATCCTAATGTGATTTCTTTATAATGGGTGTGTTCCTTATCTTATCCTAGTGTCTAAACTCTTCTCCATGGCTGGACCCCCAAATAATATTCCTTGACGTGCTAAGTGGTATCTAGAGAGTGGGATAGGTTTAACAACTACCCTAACCCTAATGCGTACCCTAACCCAAACCCCTACCATAACCCTATCACGTACCCTAATCCTAACCCGTACCCTAAACCGAGCCCTAACCCTAACACTAACCCTAACCCTAACCCTAACCCATAGCCTACACTGGACACGAACCCCTCCCCGAACCCGTACTTTAAGCCGTACCCTAACACTAACTCTAAGCCTAATCGTAACCCTAGGCTACCCTTGATTTCTTCTGCCTCCAATAGATTTCCTAAGCACTAGTGTTTTAAGTAACAGCTTAAAAAGAGAATCCTAATGTGATTTCTTTATAATAGGTGTGTTCCTTATCTTATCCTACTGTATAAACTCTTCTCCATGGCTGGACCCCCAAATAATATTCCTTTACGTGCTAAGGGGTATCTAGAGAGTGGCATAGGTTTAATAACTACCCTAACCTTAACACGTACCCTAATCCTAACCCGTAGCCTAAACCGAGCCCTAACCCTAACCCTAACCCTAACTCATACCCTACGCCATATCCGAACCCCTCCCCGAACCCGTACCCTAAGCCGTACCCTAACCCTAACCCTAAGCCTAAACCTAACCCTAGGCTACCCTTGACTGCTTCTGCCTCCAATAGATTTCCTAAGCACTAGTGTTTTAAGGACCAGTTTAAAAAGAGAATCCTAATGTGATTTCTTTGTAATGGGTGTGTTCCTTATCTTATCCTAGTGTCTAAACTCGTCTCCATGGCTGGACTTCCAAATAATATTCCTTTACGTGCTAAGGGGTATCTAGAGAGTGGGATAGGTTTAATAACAACCCTAAATCTAACGCGTACCCTAACCCTAACCCCTACCCTAACGCTAACACGTACCCTAAACCGAGCCCTAACCCTAACACTAAACCTAACCCTAACCCTAACCCATATCCTACTCTGTACCCGAAGCCCTCCCCGAAACCGTACCCTAAGCCGTAACCTAAGCCGTACCCTAAGCCTATCCCTAACCCTAGGCTACCCTTGACAGCTTCTGCCTCCAATAGATTTCCTAAGCACTAGTGTTTTAAGGAACAGCTTAAAAAGAGAATCCTAATGTGATTTCTTTATAATGGGTATGTTCCTTATATTATCCTAGTGTCTAAACTTTTCTCCATGGCTGGACCCCCAAATAATATTCCTTTACGTTCTAAGGGGTATCTAGAGAGTGGGATAAGTTTAGTAACTACCCTAATCCTAATGCGTACCCTAACCCTAACCCCTACCCTTATCCTAACACGTACCCTAATCCTAACCCGTACCCTAACCCGAGCCCTAAACCTAACACTAACCCAAATCCTAACCCTAACCCATACCCTACGCCGTACCCGAACCCTTCCCCGAACCCGTACCCTAAGCCGTACCCTAAGCCTAACCCCAATCCTAACCCTAACCCTAGGCTTCCCTTGACTGCTTCTGCCTCCAATAGATTTCCTAAGCACTAGTGTTTTAAGGAACAGCTTAAAAAGAGAATCCTAATGTGATTTCTTTATAATGTGTGTGTTCCTTATATTATCTTAGTGTCTAAACTCTTCTCCATGGATGGACCCCCAAATAATATTGCTATACCTGCTAAGGGGTATCTAGAGAGTGGGATAGGTTTAGTAACTACCCTAACCCTAACGCGTACCCTAACCCTAACCCCTACCCTAACCCTATCACGTACCCTAATCCTAACCTGTACCCTAATCCGAGCCCTAACCCTAACCCTAACCCTAACCCTAAGCCATACTCTACGCCGTACCCGAAGCCCTCCCCGAACCCGTACCCTAAGCCGTACTCTAAGCCTAACCCTAAGCCTAACCCTAACCCTAGGCGACACTTGACTGCTTCTGCCTCCATTAGATTTCCTAAGCACTAGTGTTTTAAGGAACAGCTTAAAAATAGAATCCTAATGTGATTTCTTTATAATGGGTGTGTTCCTTATCTTATCCTAGTGTCTAAACTTCTCCATGTCTAGACCCCCAAATAATATTCCTTTACGTGCTAAGGTGTATCTAGAGAGTGGGAAAGGTTTAATAACTACCCTAACCCTAACGCGTACCCAAACCCTAACTCCTACCCTAACCCTAACACGTACCCTAATCCTAAACCGTATCCTAAACCGAGCCCTAACCCTAACCCTAACCCTAACCCATACCCTACGCCGTACCCGAAGCCCTCCCCGAACCCGTACCCTAAGCCGTACCCTAAGCCTAACCCTAAGGCTAACCCTAACCCTAGGCTACCCTTGACTGCTTCTGCCTCCAATAGATTTGCTAAGCACTAGTGTTTTAAGGAAGAGCTTAAAAAGAGAATCCTAAAGTGATTTCTTTATAATAGGTGTGTTCCTTATCTTATCCTAGTGTCTAAACTCTTCTCCATGGATGGACCCCGAAATAATATTCCTTTACGTGCTAAGGTGTATCTAGAGAGTGGGATAGGTTTAATAAATACCCTAACCCTAACGCGTACCCTAACACTAACCTCTACCCTAACCCTAACACGTACCCTAATCCCAACCCGTACCCTAAACGGAGCCCTATCCCTAACACTAACACAAACCCTAACACTAACCCATACCCTACGCCGTACCCGAGGCCCTTCCCTAACCCGTACCCTAAGCCGTACCCTAAGCCTAACCCTAACCCTAGGCTTCCCTTGACTGCTTCTGCCTCCAATAGATTTCCTAAGCACTAGTGTTTTAAGGAACAGCTTAAAAAGAGAATCCTAATGTGATTTCTTTATAATGGGTGTGTTCCTTATCTTATCCTAGTGTCTAAACTCTTCTCCATGTCTAGACCCCCAAATAATATTCCTTTACGTGCTAAGGGGTATCCAGAGAGTGGGATAGGTTTAATAACTACACTAACCCTAATGCGTACCCTAACCCTAACACCTACCGTAACCCTAACACGTACCCTAATCCTAAGCAATACCTTAAACCGAGCACTAACCCTATCACTAAACCTAACCCTAACCCTAACCCATACCCTACGCTGTACCCGAAGCCCTCCCCGAAACAGTACCCTAAGCCGAACCCTAAGCCTAAACCTAAGCCTAACCCTAACCCTAGGCTACCCTTGACAGCTTCTGCCTCCAATAGATTTCCTAAGTACTAGAGTTTTAAGGAACAGCTTAAAAAGTGAATCCTAATGTGATTTCTTTATAATGGGTATATTCCTTATCTTATCCTAGTGTCTAAACTTTTCTCCATGGATGGACCCCCAAATAATATTGCTTTACCTGCTAAGGGGTATCTAGAGAGTGGGATAGGTTTAAAAGCTACCCTAACCCTAACGCATACCCTAACCCTAACCCCTACCCTAACCCTAACACGTACCCTAATCCTAAACCGTACCCTAAACCGAGCCCTAACCCTAACAATAACCCTAACCCTAACCCTAACCCATACCCTACGCCGTACCCGAAGCCCTCCCCGAACCCGTACCCTAAGCCGTACCCTAAGCCTAACCCTAAGCCTAACCCTATCCCTAGGCTACCCTTGAAGGCTTCTGCCTCCAATAGGTTTCCTAAGCAATAGTGTTTTAAGGAACAGCTTAAAAAGAGAATCCTAATGTAATTTCTATATAATGGGTGTGCTCCTTATCTTATCCAAGTGTCTAAACTCTTCTCCATGGCTGGACCCCCAAATAATATTCCTTTACGTGGTAAGGAGTATCTAGAGAGTGGGATAGGTTTAATAACTGCCCTAACCCTAACACGTACCCTAACCCTAACCCCTACCCTATCCCTAAACCGTACCCTAAACCGAGCCCTAACCCTAACACTAACCCTAACCCTAACCCTAACACATACCCTAAGCCGTACCCGAAGCCCTCCCCGAACCCGAACCCTAAGCCGTACCCTAAGCCTAACCCTAAGCCTAACCCTAACCCTAGGCTACCCTTGAGTGCTTCTGCCTCCAATAGATTTCCTAAGCACTAGTGTTTTAAGGAACAGCTTAAAAAGAGAATCCTAATGTGATTTCTTTATAATCGGTGTGTTCCTTATCTTATCCTAGTGTCTAAACTCTTCTCCATGGCTGGACCCCCAAATAATATTCCTTTTCGTGCTAAGGGGTATCTGGAGAGTGGGATAGGTTTAATAACTACCCTAACCCTAACGCGTACCCTAACCCTAACCCCTACCTTAACCCTAACACGTACCCTAATCCTAACCCCTACCCTAAACCGAGCCCTATCCCTAAACCTAACCCTAACCCATACCCTACGCCATATCCGAACCCCTCCCCGAACCCGTACCCTAAGCCGTACCCTAACCCTAACCCTAAGCCTAACCCTAACCCTAGGCTACCCTTGAGTGCTTCTGCCTCCAATAGATTTCCTAAGCACTAGTGTTTTAAGGAACAGCTTAAAAAGAGAATCCTAATGTGATTTCTTTATAATCGGTGTGTTCCTTATGTTATCCTAGTGTCTAAACTCTTCTCCATGGCTGGACCCCCAAATAATATTCCTTTTCGTGCTAAGGGGTATCTGGAGAGTGGGATAGGTTTAATAACTACCCTAACCCTAACGCGTACCCTAACCCTAACCCCTACCTTAACCCTAACACGTACCCTAATCCTAACCCCTACCCTAAACCGAGCCCTATCCCTAAACCTAACCCTAACCCATACCCTACGCCATATCCGAACCCCTCCCCGAACCCGTACCCTAAGCCGTACCCTAACCCTAACCCTAAGCCTAACCCTAAACCTAGGCTACCCTTGACTGCTTCTGCCTCCAATAGATTTCCTAAGCACTAGTGTTTTAAGGAACAGCTTAAAAAGAGAATCCTAATGTGATTTCTTTATAATGGATGTGTTCCTTATTTTATCCTAGTGTATAAACTCTTCTCCATGGATGGACCCACAAATAATATTCCTTGACGTGCTAAGGGGTATCTAGAGAGTGGGATAATTTTAATAATTACCCTAACACTAACGCGTACCCTAACCCTAAACCATACCCTAAACCTAACACGTACCCTAACCCTAACCCGTACCCTAAACCGAGCCCTAACCCTAACACTAACCCTAACCCTAACCCTAACCCATAGCCTACGCCGGACACGAACCTCTCCCCGAATCCATACCCTAAGCCGTACCCTAAACCTAACCCTCACCCTAACCCTAACCCTAGGCTACCCTTGACTGCTTCTGCCTCCAATAGATTTCCTAAGCACTAGTGTTTAAGGAACAGCTTAAAAAGAGAATCCTAATGTGATTTCTTTATAATGGGTGTGTTCCTTATCTTATCCTATTGTCTAAACTCTTCTCCATGGCTGGACCCCCAAATAATATTCCTTTACGTGCTAAGGTGTATCTAGAGAGTGGGATAGATTTAATAACAACCCTAAATCTAACGCGTACCCTAACCCTAACCCCTACCCTAATGCTAACACGTACCCTAAACCGAGCCCTAACCCTAACCCTAAGCCTAACCCTAACCCTAGGCTTCCCTTGACTGCTTCTGCCTCCAATACATTTCCTATGCAATAGTGTTTTAAGGAACAGCTTAAAAAGAGAATCCTAATGTGATTTCTTTATAATGGGTGTGTTCCTTATCTTATCCTAGTGTCTAAACTCTTCTCCATGGCTTGAATCCCAAATAATATTCCTTTACGTGCTAAGGGGTATCCAGAGAGAGGGATAGGTTTAATAACTACCCTAACCCTAACACGTACCCTAACCCTAACCCCTACCCTAACCCTAACACGTACCCTAATCCTAAACCGTACCCTAAACCGAGCCCTAACCCTAACACTAACCCTAACCCTAACCCTAACCCATACCCTACGCCGTATCCGAAGCCCTCCCCGAACCCGTACCCTAAGCCGTACCCTAAGCCTAACCCTAAGCCTAACCCTATCACTAGGCTACCCTTGACTGCTTCTGCCTCCAATAGATTTCCTAAGCACTAGTGTTTTAAGGAACAGCTTAAAAAGACAATCCTAATGTGATTTCTTTATAATGGGTGTGTTCCTTATCTTATCCTAATGTCTAAACTCTTCTCCATGGCTGGACCCCCAAATAATATTCCTTTAAGTGCTAGGGGGTATCTAGAGAGTGGGATAGGTTTTATAACTGCCCTAACCCTAACACGTACCCTAACCCTAACACGGACCCTAATCCTAACCTGTACCCTAAACCGAGCCCTAACCCTAACACTAACCCTAAACCTAACCCTAACCCATACCCTACGCCATACTTGAAGCCCTCCCCGAACCCGTACCCTAAGCCGTACCCTAAGCCTAACCCTAAGCCTAACACTAACCCTAGGCTACCCTTCACTGCTTCTTCCTCCAATAGATTTCCTATGCACTAGTGTTTTAAGGAACAGCTTAAAAAGAGAATCCTAATGTGATTTCTTTATAATGGGTGTGTTCATTATATTATCTTAGTGTCTAAACTCTTCTGCATGGCTGGACCCCCAAATAATATTCCTTTACGTGCTAAGGGGTATCTAGAGAGTGGGATAGGTTTAATAACTGCCCTAACCCTAACACGTACCCTAACCCTAACCCCTACCCTAACCCTAAACCGTACCCTAAACCGAACCCTAACCCTAACACTAACCCTAACCCTAACCCTAACCCATACCCTACGCCGTACCCGAAGCCCTCCCCGAACCCGTACCCTAAGCCGTACCCTAAGCCTAACCCTATGCCTAACCCTAACCCTAGGCTACCCTTGACTGCTTCTGCCTCCAATAGATTTCCTAATCACTAGTGTTTTAAGGAAGAGCTTAAAAAGAGAATCCTAAAGTGATTTCTTTATAATAGGTGTGTTCCTTATCTTATCCTAGTGTCTTAGCTCTTCTCCATGGCTGGACCCCGAAATAATATTCCTTTACGTGCTAAGGTGTACCTAGAGAGTGGGATAGGTTTAATAAATACCCTAACCCTAACGCGTACCCTAACCCTAACCTCTACCCTAACCCTAACACGTACCCTAATCCTAACCCGTACCCTAAATGGAGCCCTATCCCTAACCCTAACACAAACCCTAACACTAACCCATACCCTACGCCGTACACGTACCCCTCCCCGAACCCGTACCCTAAGCCGTACCCTAAGCCTAACCCTAAGCCTAACCCTAACCCTAGGCTACCGTTGACTGCTTCTGCCTCCAATAGATTTCCTAAGCACTAGTGTTTTAAGGAACAGCTTAAAAAGGGAATCCTAATGTGATTTCTTTATAATGTGTGTGTTCCTTATATTATCTTAGTGTCTAAACTCTTCTCCATGGCTGGACCCCCAAATAATATTCCTTTACGTGCTAAGTGGTATCTAGAGAGTGGGCTAGGTTTAATAACTACCCTAACCCTAACACGTATCCTAACCCTCACCCCTACCCTAACCCTAACACGTACCCTAATACTATCCCGTACACTAAACCGAGCCCTAACCCTAACACTAACCCTAACCCTAACCCTAATCCATACCCTACGCCGTACCCGAAGCCCTCCCCGAACCCGTACCCTAAGCCGTACCCTAAGCCTAACCCTAAGCCTAACCCTAACCCTAGGCTACCCTTGAGTGCCTCTGCCTCCAATAGATTTCCTAACCACTAGTGTTTTAAGGAACAGCTTAAAAAGAGAATCCTAATGTGATTTCTTTATAATCGGTGTGTTCCTTATCTTATCCTAGTGTCTAAACTCTTCTCCATGGCTGGACCCCCAAATAATATTCCTTGACGTGCTAAGGGGTATCTAGAGAGTGGGATAGTTTTAATAACTACCCTAACACTAACGCGTACCCTAACCCTAACCCCTACCCTAAACCTAACACGTACCCTAAACCGAGCCCTAACCCTAACACTAAACCTAACCCTAACCCTAACCCATACCCTACTCTGTACCCGAAGCCCTCCCCGAAACCGTATCCTAAGCCGTACCCTAAGCCTAACCCTAAGCCTAACTCTAACCCTAGGCTACCCTTGACAGCTTCTGCCTCCAATAGATTTCCTAAGCACTAGTGTTTTAAGGAACAGCTTAAAAAGAGAATCCTAATGTGATTTCTTTATAATGGGTGTGTTCCTTATCTTATCCTAGTGTCTAAACTCTTCTCCATGGCTGGACCCCCAAATAATATTCCTTTACGTGCTAAGGGGTATCTAGAGAATGGGATAGGTTTAATAACTACTCTAACCCTAACGCGTACCCTAACCCTAACCCCTACCCTAACCCTAACACGTACCCTAATCCTAACCAATACCTTAAACCGAGCACTAACCCTAACACTAAACCTAACCCTAACCCTAACCGATACCCTACGCTGTACCCGAAGCCCTCCCCGAACCCGTACCCTAAGCCGTACCCTAACCCTAACCCTAAGCCTAACCCTAACCCTAGGCTACCCTTGAGTGCTTCTGCCTCCAATAGATTTCCTAAACACTAGTGTTTTAAGGAACAGCTTAAAAAGAGAATCCTAATGTGATTTTTTTATAATCGGTGTGTTCCTTATCTTATCCTAGTGTCTAAACTCTTCTCCATGGCTGGACCCCCTAATAATATTCCTTGACGTGCTAAGGGGTATCTAGAGAGTGGGATAGTTTTAATAACTACCCTAACACTAACGCGTACCCTAACCCTAAACCCTACCCTAAACCTAACACGTACCCTAACACTAACCCGTACCCTAAACCGAGCCCTAACCCTAAAACTAACCCTAACCCTAACCCTAACCCATAGCCTACGCTGTACACGAACCCCTCCCCGAATCCATACCCTAAGCCGTACCCTAACCCTAACCCTCACCCTAACCCTAACCCTAGGCTCCCCTTGACTTCTTCTGCCTCCAATAGATTTCCTAAGCACTAGTGTTTTAAGTAACAGCTTAAAAAGAGAATCCTAATGTGATTTCTTTATAATGGGTGTGTTCCTTATCTTATCCTAGTGTCTAAACTCTTCTCCATGGCTGGACCCACAAATAATATTCCTTTACGTGCTAAGGGGTATGTAGAGAGTGGCATAGGTTTAATAACTACCCTAACCCTAACACGTACCCTAACCCTAACCCCTACCCTAACCCTAACACGTACCCTAATCCTAACCCGTACCCTAATCCGAGCCCTAACCCTAACCCTAACCCTAACTCATACCCTACACCATATCCGAACCCCTCCCCGAACCCGTACCCTAAGCCGTACCCTAACCCTAACCCTAAGCCTAACACTAACCCTAGGCTACCCTTGACTGCTTCTGCCTGCAATAGATTTCCTAAGCACTAGTGTTTTAAGGAACAGTTTAAAAAGAGAATCCTAATGTGATTTCTTTATAATGGGTGTGTTCCTTATCTTATCCTAGTGTCTAAACTCGTCTCCATGGCTGGACCTCTAAATAATATTCCTTTACGTGCTAAGGGGTATCTAGAGAGTGGGATAGGTTTAATAACGACCCTAACCCTACCGCGTACCCTAACCCTAACCCCTACCCTAACACTAACACGTACCCTAATCCTAACCAATACCCTAAAAAGGGCCGTAACTCTAACACTAACCCTAACCCTAACACTAACCCATACCCTACGCCGTACCCGAAGCCCTACCCGAACCCGAACCCTAAGCCGCACCCTAAGCCGTACCCTAAGCCTAACCCTAACCATAGGCTACCCTTGACTGCTTCTGCCTCCAATAGATTTCCTAAGCAATAGTGTTTTAAGGAACAGCTTAAAAAGAGAATCCTAATGTGATTTCTTTATAATGGGTGTGTTCCTTATCTTATCCTAGTGTCTAAACTCTTCTCCATGGCTAGACACCCAAATAATATTCCTTTACGTGCTAAGGGGTATCTAGAGAGTGGGATAGGTTTAATAACTACCCTAACCCTAACGCGTACCCTAACCCTAACCACTACCCTAACCGTAACATGTACCCTAATCCTATCCCGTACACTAAACCGAGCCCTAACCCTAACACTAACCCTAACCCTAACCCTAACCCATACCCTACGCCGTACCCGAAGCCCTCCCCGAACCCGTACCCTAAGCCGTACCCTAAGCCTAACCCTAAGCCTAACCCTAACCCTAGGCTACCCTTGACTGCTTCTGCCTCCAATAGATTTCCTAAGCACTAGTGTTTTAAGGAACAGCTTAAAAAGAGAATCCTAATGTTTTTTCTTTATAATGGGTGTGTTCCTTATCTTATCCTAGTGTCTATACTTTTCTCCATGGCTGGACCCCCAAATAATATTCCTTTACGTGCTAAGGGGTATCTAGAGAGTGGGATAGGTTTAATAACTACCCTAACCCTAACGTGTACCCTAACCCTAACACCTACCCTAACACTAACACGTACCCTAATCCTAACCCATACCCTGAACCGAGCCATAACCCTAACCCTAACACTAAACCTAACCCTAACCCATACCGTACGCCGTACCCGAAGCCCTCCCCGAAGCCATACCCTAAGCTGTACCCTAAGCCTAAACCTAAGCCTAACCCTAACCCTAGGCTACCCTTGACTGCTTCTGCCTCCAATAGATTTCCTAAGCACTAGTGTTTTAAGGAACAGCTTAAAAAGAGAATCCTAATGTGATTTCTTTATAATGTGTGTGTTCCTTATATTATCTTAGTGTCTAAACTCTTCTCCATGGATGGACCCCCAAATAATATTGCTTTACCTGTTAAGGGGTATCTAGAGAGTGGGATAGGTTTAATAACTACCCTAACCCTAACGCGTACCCTAACCCTAACACCTACCCTAACCCTAACACGTACCCTAATCCTAACCTGTACCCTAAACCGAGCCCTAACCCTAACACTAACCCTAAACCTAACCCTAACCCATACCCTACACCGTACCCGAAGCCCTCCACGAACCCGTACCCTAAGTCGTATCCTTAGCCTAATCCTAAGCCTAACCCTAACCCTAGGCTACCCTTGACTGCTTCTGCCTCCAATCGATTTCCTATGCACTAGTGTTTTAAGGAACAGCTTAAAAAGAGAATCCTAATGTGATTTCTTTATAATGGGTGTGTTCCTTATCTTTTCCTAGTGTCTAAACTATTCTCCATTGCTGGACCCCCAAATAATATTCCTTTATATGCTAAGGGGTATCTAGAGAGTGGTATAGGTTTAATAACTGCCCTAACCCTAACACTAACCCTAACCCTAACCCTAACCCATAGCCTACACTGGACACGAACCCCTCCCCGAACCCGTACCCTAAGCCGTACCCTAACACTAACCCTAAGCCTAACCCTAACCCTAGGCTACCCTTGACTTCTTCTGCCTCCAATAGATTTCCTAAGCACTAGTGTTTTAAGTAACAGCTTAAAAAGAGAATCCTAATGTGATTTCTTTATAATAGGTGTGTTCCTTATCTTATCTTAATGTGTAAACTCTTCTCCATGGCTGGACCCCCAAATAATATTCCTTTACGTGCTAAGGGGTATCTAGAGAGTGGGATAGGTTTAATCACTACCCTAACCTTAACGCGTACCCTAACCCTAACCCCTACCCTAACCCTAACACGTACCCTAATCCTAACCCGTAACCTAAACCGAGCCCTAACCCTAACACTAACCCTAACCCTAACCCTAACCCATACCCTACGCCGTACCCGAAGCCCTCCCCGAGCCCGTACCCTAAGCCGTACCCTAAGCCTAACCCTAAGCCTAACCCTATCCCTAGGCTATCCTTGACTGCTTCTGCCTCCAATAGATTTCCTAAGCACTAGTGTTTTAAGTAACAGCTTAAAAAGAGAATCCTAATGTGATTTCTTTATAATAGGTGTGTTCCTTATCTTATCCTATTGTCTAAACTCTTCTCCATGGCTGGACCCCCAAATAATATTCCTTTACGTGCTAAGGGGTATCTAGAGAGTGGCATAGGTTTAATAACTACCCTAACCCTAACGCGTACCCTAACCCTAACCGCCACCCTAACCCTAACACGTACCCTAATCCTATCCCGTACCCTAAACCGAACCCTAACCCTAACCCTAACCCTAACTCATACCCTACGCCATATCCGAACCCCTCCCCGAACCCGTACCCTAAGCCGTACACTAACACTAACCCTAAGCCTAAACCTAACCCTAGGCTACCCTTGACTGCTTCTGCCTCCAATAGATTTCCTAAGCACTAGTGTTTTAAGGACCAGTTTAAAAAGAGAATCCTAGTGTGATTTCTTTATAATGGGTGTGTTCCTTATCTTATCCTAGTGTCTAAACTCGTCTCCATGGCTGGACTTCCAAATAATATTCCTTTACGTGCTAAGGGGTATCTAGAGAGTGGGATAGATTTAATAACAAACCTAAATCTAACGCGTACCCTAACCCTAACCCCTACCCTAACGCTAACACGAACCCTAAACCGAGCCCTAACCCTAACACTGACCCTAACCCTAATCCTAACCCATACCCTACGCCGTACCCGAAGCCCTCCCCGAACCCGTACCCTAAGCCATACCTTAAGCCTAACCCCAAGTCTAACCCTAACCCTAGGCTTCCCTTGACTGCTTCTGCCTCCAATAGATTTCCTAAGCACTAGTGTTTTAAGGAACAGCTTAAAAAGAGAATCCTAATGTGATTTCTTTATAATGTGTGTGTTCCTTATATTATCTTAGTGTCTAAACTCTTCTCCATGGATGGACCCCCAAATAATATTGCTATACCTGCTAAGGGGTATCTAGAGAGTGGGATAGGTTTAATAACTACCCTAACCCTAACGCGTACCCTAACCCTAACCCCTACCCTAACCCTATCACGTACCCTAATCCTAAACTGTACCCTAATCCGAGCCCTAACCCTAACCCTAACCCTAACCCTAAGCCATACTCTACGCCTTACCCGAAGCCCTCCCAGAACCCGTACCCTAAGCCGTACTCTAAGCCTAACCCTAAGCCTAACCCTAACCCTAGGTGACCCTTGACTGCTTCTGCCTCCAATAGATTTCCTAAGCACTAGTGTTTTAAGGAACAGCTTAAAAATAGAATCGTAATGTGATTTCTTTAAAATGGGTGTGTTCCTTATCTTATCCTAGTGTCTAAACTCTTCTCCATGTCTAGACCCCCAAATAATATTCCTTTACGTGCTAAGGGGTATCTAGAGAGTGGGATAAGTTTAATAACTACCCTAACCCTAACGCGTACCCTAACCCTAACCCCTACCCTAACCCTAACACATACCCTAATCCTATCCCGTACACTAAACCGAGCCCTAACCCTAACACTAACCCTAACCCTAACCCTAACCCATACCCTACGCCGTACCCGAAGCCCTCCCCGAACCCGTACCCTAAGCCGTACCCTAAGCCTAACCATAAGCCTACCCCTAACCCTAGGCTTCCCTTGACTGCTTCTGCCTCCAATAGATTTCCTATGCAATAGTGTTTTAAGGAACAGCTTAAAAAGAGAATCCTAATGTGATTTCTTTATAATGGGTGTGTTCCTTATCTTATCCTAGTGTCTAAACTCTTCTCCATGGCTAGACACCCAAATAATATTCCTTTACGTGCTAAGGTGTATCTAGAGAGTGGGATAGATTTAATAACAACCCTAACCCTAACACGTACCCTAACCCTAACCCCTAACCTAACACTAACACGTACCCTAATCCTAAACCATACCCTAAACCGAGCCCTAACCCTAACACTAACCCAAACCCTAACCCTACCCATACCCTACGCCGTACCCGAAGCCCTCCCCGAACCCGTACCCTAAGCCGTACCCTAAGCCTAACACTAAGCCTAACCCTAACCCTAGGCTATCCTTGACTGCTTCTGCCTCCAATAGATTTCCTAAGCACTAGTGTTTTAAGGAACAGCTTAAAAAGAGAATCCTAATGTGATTTCTTTATAATGTGTGTGTTCCTTATATTATCTTAGTGTCTAAACTCTTCTCCATGGCTGGACCCCCAAATAATATTCCTTTACGTGCTAAGGGGAATCTAGAGAGTGGGATAGGTTTAAAAACTACCCTAACCCTAACGCGTACCCTATCCCTAACCCCTACCCTAACCCTAACACGTACCCTAATTCTAACCCGTACTCTAAAGCGAGCCCTAACCCTAACACTAACCCTAACCCTAACCCTAACCCATACACTACGCCATACCCCAATCCCTCCCCGAACCCGTACCCTAAGCCGTACCCTAAGCCTAACCCTAAGCCTAAGCCTAACTCTAGGCTACCCTTGACTGCTTCTGCCTCCAATAGATTTCCTAAGCACTAGTGTTTTAAGGAACAGCTTTAAAAGAGAATCCTAATGTGATTTCTTTATAATGGGTGTGTTCCTTATCTAATCCTAGTGTCTAAACTCTTCTCCATGGCTGGACCCGCAAATAATATTCCTTTACGTGCTAAGGGGTATCTAGAGAGTGGGATAGGTTTAATCACTACCCTAACCCTAACGCGTACCCTAACCCTATCCCCTACCCTAACCCTAACACGTACCCTAATCCTAACCCGTAACCTAAACCGAGCCCTAACCCTAACACTAACCCTAACCCTAACCCTAACCCATACCCTACGCCGTACCCGAAGCCTTCCCCGAACCCGTACCCTAAACCGTACCCTAAGCCTAACCCTAAGCCTAACCCTATCCCTAGGCTATCCTTGACTGCTTCTGCCTCCAATAGATTTCCTAAGCACTAGTGTTTTAAGGAACAGCTTAAAAAGAGAATCCTAATGTGATTTCTTTATAATGGGTGTGTTCCTTATCTTATCCTAGTGTCTAAACTGTTCTCCATGGCTGGACCCCCAAATAATATTCCTTTACGTGCTAAGGGGTATCTAGAGAGTGGGATAGGTTTAATCACTACCCTAACCCTACCGCGTACCCTAACCCTAACCCCTACCCTAACCCTAACACGTACCCTAATCCTAACCAATACCCTAAAACGAGCCCTAACCCTAACACTAACCCTAACCCTAACCCATACCCTACGCCGTACCCGAAGCCCTCCCCGAACCCGTACCCTAAGCCATACCCTAAGCCGTACCCTAAGCCTAACCCTATCCCTAGGCTACCCTTGACTGCTTCTGCCTCCAATAGATTTTCTAAGCACTAGTGTTTTAAGGAACAGCTTAAAAAGAGAATCCTAATGTGTTTTCTTTATAATGGGTTTGTTCCTTATCTTATCCTAGTGTCTAAACTCTTCTCCATGGCTGGACCTCCAAATAATATTCCTTTACGTGCTAAGGGGTATCTAGAGAGTGGGATAGGTTTAATAACTACACTAACCCTAATGCGTACCCTAACCCTAACCCCTACCGTAACCCTAACACGTACTATAATCCTAACCAATACCTTAAACCGAGCACTAACCCTAACCCTAACCCTAACCCTAACCCTAACCCTAACCCTAACCGTACCCTAAGCCGTACCCTAAGCCTAAACCTAAGCCTAACCCTAACCCTAGGCTACCCTTGACAGCTTCTGCTTCCAATAGATTTCCTAAGCACTAGTGTTTTAAGGAACAGCTTAAAAAGAGAATCCTAATGTGATTTCTTTATAATGGGTATGTTCCTTATCTTATCCTAGTGTCTATACTTTTCTCCATGGCTGGACCCCCAAATAATATTCCTTTACGTGCTAAGGGGTATCTAGAGAGTGGGATAGGTTTAATAACTACCCTAACCCTAACGTGTACGCTAACCCTAACCCCTACCCTAACACTAATACGTACCCTAATCCTAACCCGTACCCTAAACCGAGCCATAACCCTAACCCTAACACTAAACCTAACCCTAACCCATACCGTACGCCGTACCCGAAGCCCTCCCCGAAGCCATACCCTAAGCTGTACCCTAAGCCTAAACCTAAGCCTAACCCTAACCCTAGGCTACCCTTGAATGCTTCTGCCTCCAATAGATTTCCTAAGCACTAGTGTTTTAAGGAACAGCTTAAAAAGAGAATCCTAATGTGATTTCTTTATAATGGGTGTGTTCCTTATCTTATCCTAGTGTCTAAACTCTTCTCCATGGCTGGCCCCCAAATAATATTCCTTTATGTGCTAAGTGGTATGTAGAGAGTGGGATAGGTTTAATAACTACCCTAACCCTAACACGTACCCTAACCCTAACCCCTAACCTAACCCTAACACGTACCCTAATCCTAAACCGTACCCTAAACCGAGCCCTAACCCTAACACTAACCCTAACCCTAACCCTACCCATACCCTACGCCGTACCCGAAGCCCTCCCCGAACCCGTACCCTAAGCCGTACCCTAAGCCTAACCCTAAGCCTATCCCTAACCCTAGGCTACCCTTGACAGCTTCTGCCTCCAATAGATTTCCTAAGCACTAGTGTTTTAAGGAACAGCTTAAAAAGAGAATCCTAATGTGATTTCTTTATAATGGGTACGTTCCTTATCTTATCCTAGTGTCTATACTTTTCGCCATGGCTGGACCCCCAAATAATATTCCTTTACGTGCTAAGGGGTATCTAGAGAGTGGGATAGGTTTAGTAACTACCCTAATCCTAATGCGTATCCTAACCCTAACCCCTACCCTAACCCTAACACGTACCCTAATCCTAACCCGTACCCTAAACCGAGCCCTAAACCTAACACTAACCCAAACCCTAACCCTAACCCATACCCTACGCCGTACCCGAACCCCTCCCCGAACCCGTACCCTAAGCCGTACCCTAAGCCTAACCCCAAGCCTAACCCTAACCCTAGGCTTCCCTTGACTGCTTCTGCCTCCAATAGATTTCCTAAGCACTACTGTTTTAAGGAACAGCTTAAAAAGAGAATCCTAATGTGATTTCTTTATAATGTGTGTGTTCCTTATATTATCTTAGTGTCTAAACTCTTCTCCATGGATGGACCCCCAAATAATATTGCTATACCTGCTAAGGGGTATCTAGAGAGTGGGATAGGTTTAATAACTACCCTAACCCTAACGCGTACCCTAAACCTAACCCCTACCCTAACCCTATCACGTACCCTAATCCTAACCTGTACCCTAATCCGAGCCCTAACCCTAACCCTAACCGAAACCCTAAGCCATACTCTACGCCATACCCGAAGCCCTCCCCGAACCCGTACCCTAAGCCGTACTCTAAGCCTAACCCTAAGCCTAACCCTAACCCTAGGCGACCCTTGACTGCTTCTGCCTCCAATAGATTTCCTAAGCACTAGTGTTTTAAGGAACAGCTTAAAAATAGAATCCTAATGTGATTTCTTTATAATGGGTGTGTTCCTTATCTTATCCTAGTGTCTAAACTCTTCTCCATGGCCGGACCCCCAAATAATATTCCTTGACGTGCTAAGGGGTATCTAGAGAGTGGGATAGTTTTAATAACTACCCTAACACTAACGCGTACCCTAACCCTAAACCCTACCCTAAACCTAACACGTACCCTAACACTAACCCGTACCCTAAACCGAGCCCTAACCCTAAAACTAACCATAAACCTAACCCTAACCCATACCCTACGCCGTACCCGAACCCCTCCCCGAACCCGTATCCTAAGCCGTACCCTAAGCCTAACCCCAAGCCTAACCCTAGGCTTCCCTTGACTGCTTCTGCCTCCAATAGATTTCCTAAGCACTAGTGTTTTAAGGAACAGCTTAAAAAGAGAATCCTAATGTGATTTCTTTATAATGTGTGTGTTCCTTATATTATCTTAGTGTCTAAACTCTTCTCCATGGATGGACCCCCAAATAATATTGCTATACCTGCTAAGGGGTATCTAGAGAGTTGGATAGGTTTAATAACTACCCTAACCCTAAAGCGTACCCTAACCCTAACCCCTACCCTAACCCTATCACGTACCCTAATCCTAACCTGTACCCTAATCCGAGCCCTAACCCTAACCCTAACCCTAACCCTAAGCCATACTCTACGCCGTACCCGAAGCCCTCCCAGAACCCGTACCCTAAGCCGTACTCTAAGCCTAACCCTAAGCCTAACCCTAACCCTAGGCGACCCTTGACTGCTTCTGCCTCCAATAGATTTCCTAAGCACTAGTGTTTTAAGGAAGAGCTTAAAAAGAGAATCCTAAAGTGATTTCTTTATAATAGGTGTGTTCCTTATCTTATCCTAGTGTCTAAACTCTTCTCCATGGCTGGACCCCGAAATAATATTCCTTTACGTGCTAAGGTGTATCTAGAGAGTGGGATAGGTTTAATAAATACCCTAACCCTAACGCGTACCCTAACCCTAACATCTACCCTAACCCTAACACGTACCCTAATCCTAACCCGTACCCTAAACGGAGCCCTAACCCTAACACTAACACAAACCCTAACACTAACCCATACCCTACGCTGTACACGAACCCCTCCCCGAACCCGTACCCTAAGCCGTACCCTAAGCCTAACCCTAAGCCTAACCCTAACCCTAGGCTTCCCTTGACTGCTCTGCCTCCAATACTTTTCCTATGCAATAGTGTTTTAAGGAACAGCTTAAAAAGAGAATCCTAATGTGATTTCTTTATAATGGGTGTGTTCCTTATCTTATCCTAGTGTCTAAACTCTTCTCCATGGCTGGACCCCCAAATAATATTCCTTTACGTGCTAAGGGGTATCTAGAGAGAGGGATAGGTTTAATAACTACCCTAACCCTAACACGTACCCTAACCCTAACCCCTACCCTAACCCTAACACGTACCCTAATCCTAAACCGTACCCTAAACCGAGCCCTAACCCTAACACTAACCCTAACCCTAAACCTAACCCATACCCTACGCCGTACCCGAGCCCTCCCCGAACCCGTACCCTAAGCCGTACCCTAAGCCTAACCCTAAGCCTAACCCTAACCCTAGGCTACCCTTGACTGCTTCTGCCTCCAATAGATTTCCTAAGCACTAGTGATTTAAGGAACAGCTTAAAAAGAGAATCCTAATGTGATTTCTTTATAATGGGTGTGTTCCTTATCTTATCCTAGTGTCTAAACTCTTCTCCATGGCTGGACCCCCAAATAATATTCCTTTACGTGCTAAGGGGTATCTAGAGAGTGGCATAGGTTTAATAACTACCCTAACCCTAACGCGTACCCTAACCCTAACCGCCACCCTAACCCTAACACGTACCCTAATCCTATCCCGTACCCTAAACCGAACCCTAACCCTAACCCTAACCCTAACTCATACCCTACGCCATATCCGAACCCCTCCCCGAACCCGTACCCTAAGCCGTACACTAACACTAACCCTAAGCCTAAACCTAACCCTAGGCTACCCTTGACTGCTTCTGCCTCCAATAGATTTCCTAAGCACTAGTGTTTTAAGGACCAGTTTAAAAAGAGAATCCTAGTGTGATTTCTTTATAATGGGTGTGTTCCTTATCTTATCCTAGTGTCTAAACTCGTCTCCATGGCTGGACTTCCAAATAATATTCCTTTACGTGCTAAGGGGTATCTAGAGAGTGGGATAGATTTAATAACAAACCTAAATCTAACGCGTACCCTAACCCTAACCCCTACCCTAACGCTAACACGAACCCTAAACCGAGCCCTAACCCTAACACTGACCCTAACCCTAATCCTAACCCATACCCTACGCCGTACCCGAAGCCCTCCCCGAACCCGTACCCTAAGCCATACCTTAAGCCTAACCCCAAGTCTAACCCTAACCCTAGGCTTCCCTTGACTGCTTCTGCCTCCAATAGATTTCCTAAGCACTAGTGTTTTAAGGAACAGCTTAAAAAGAGAATCCTAATGTGATTTCTTTATAATGTGTGTGTTCCTTATATTATCTTAGTGTCTAAACTCTTCTCCATGGATGGACCCCCAAATAATATTGCTATACCTGCTAAGGGGTATCTAGAGAGTGGGATAGGTTTAATAACTACCCTAACCCTAACGCGTACCCTAACCCTAACCCCTACCCTAACCCTATCACGTACCCTAATCCTAAACTGTACCCTAATCCGAGCCCTAACCCTAACCCTAACCCTAACCCTAAGCCATACTCTACGCCTTACCCGAAGCCCTCCCAGAACCCGTACCCTAAGCCGTACTCTAAGCCTAACCCTAAGCCTAACCCTAACCCTAGGTGACCCTTGACTGCTTCTGCCTCCAATAGATTTCCTAAGCACTAGTGTTTTAAGGAACAGCTTAAAAATAGAATCGTAATGTGATTTCTTTAAAATGGGTGTGTTCCTTATCTTATCCTAGTGTCTAAACTCTTCTCCATGTCTAGACCCCCAAATAATATTCCTTTACGTGCTAAGGGGTATCTAGAGAGTGGGATAAGTTTAATAACTACCCTAACCCTAACGCGTACCCTAACCCTAACCCCTACCCTAACCCTAACACATACCCTAATCCTATCCCGTACACTAAACCGAGCCCTAACCCTAACACTAACCCTAACCCTAACCCTAACCCATACCCTACGCCGTACCCGAAGCCCTCCCCGAACCCGTACCCTAAGCCGTACCCTAAGCCTAACCATAAGCCTACCCCTAACCCTAGGCTTCCCTTGACTGCTTCTGCCTCCAATAGATTTCCTATGCAATAGTGTTTTAAGGAACAGCTTAAAAAGAGAATCCTAATGTGATTTCTTTATAATGGGTGTGTTCCTTATCTTATCCTAGTGTCTAAACTCTTCTCCATGGCTAGACACCCAAATAATATTCCTTTACGTGCTAAGGTGTATCTAGAGAGTGGGATAGATTTAATAACAACCCTAACCCTAACACGTACCCTAACCCTAACCCCTAACCTAACACTAACACGTACCCTAATCCTAAACCATACCCTAAACCGAGCCCTAACCCTAACACTAACCCAAACCCTAACCCTACCCATACCCTACGCCGTACCCGAAGCCCTCCCCGAACCCGTACCCTAAGCCGTACCCTAAGCCTAACACTAAGCCTAACCCTAACCCTAGGCTATCCTTGACTGCTTCTGCCTCCAATAGATTTCCTAAGCACTAGTGTTTTAAGGAACAGCTTAAAAAGAGAATCCTAATGTGATTTCTTTATAATGTGTGTGTTCCTTATATTATCTTAGTGTCTAAACTCTTCTCCATGGCTGGACCCCCAAATAATATTCCTTTACGTGCTAAGGGGAATCTAGAGAGTGGGATAGGTTTAAAAACTACCCTAACCCTAACGCGTACCCTATCCCTAACCCCTACCCTAACCCTAACACGTACCCTAATTCTAACCCGTACTCTAAAGCGAGCCCTAACCCTAACACTAACCCTAACCCTAACCCTAACCCATACACTACGCCATACCCCAATCCCTCCCCGAACCCGTACCCTAAGCCGTACCCTAAGCCTAACCCTAAGCCTAAGCCTAACTCTAGGCTACCCTTGACTGCTTCTGCCTCCAATAGATTTCCTAAGCACTAGTGTTTTAAGGAACAGCTTTAAAAGAGAATCCTAATGTGATTTCTTTATAATGGGTGTGTTCCTTATCTAATCCTAGTGTCTAAACTCTTCTCCATGGCTGGACCCGCAAATAATATTCCTTTACGTGCTAAGGGGTATCTAGAGAGTGGGATAGGTTTAATCACTACCCTAACCCTAACGCGTACCCTAACCCTATCCCCTACCCTAACCCTAACACGTACCCTAATCCTAACCCGTAACCTAAACCGAGCCCTAACCCTAACACTAACCCTAACCCTAACCCTAACCCATACCCTACGCCGTACCCGAAGCCTTCCCCGAACCCGTACCCTAAACCGTACCCTAAGCCTAACCCTAAGCCTAACCCTATCCCTAGGCTATCCTTGACTGCTTCTGCCTCCAATAGATTTCCTAAGCACTAGTGTTTTAAGGAACAGCTTAAAAAGAGAATCCTAATGTGATTTCTTTATAATGGGTGTGTTCCTTATCTTATCCTAGTGTCTAAACTGTTCTCCATGGCTGGACCCCCAAATAATATTCCTTTACGTGCTAAGGGGTATCTAGAGAGTGGGATAGGTTTAATCACTACCCTAACCCTACCGCGTACCCTAACCCTAACCCCTACCCTAACCCTAACACGTACCCTAATCCTAACCAATACCCTAAAACGAGCCCTAACCCTAACACTAACCCTAACCCTAACCCATACCCTACGCCGTACCCGAAGCCCTCCCCGAACCCGTACCCTAAGCCATACCCTAAGCCGTACCCTAAGCCTAACCCTATCCCTAGGCTACCCTTGACTGCTTCTGCCTCCAATAGATTTTCTAAGCACTAGTGTTTTAAGGAACAGCTTAAAAAGAGAATCCTAATGTGTTTTCTTTATAATGGGTTTGTTCCTTATCTTATCCTAGTGTCTAAACTCTTCTCCATGGCTGGACCTCCAAATAATATTCCTTTACGTGCTAAGGGGTATCTAGAGAGTGGGATAGGTTTAATAACTACACTAACCCTAATGCGTACCCTAACCCTAACCCCTACCGTAACCCTAACACGTACTATAATCCTAACCAATACCTTAAACCGAGCACTAACCCTAACCCTAACCCTAACCCTAACCCTAACCCTAACCCTAACCGTACCCTAAGCCGTACCCTAAGCCTAAACCTAAGCCTAACCCTAACCCTAGGCTACCCTTGACAGCTTCTGCTTCCAATAGATTTCCTAAGCACTAGTGTTTTAAGGAACAGCTTAAAAAGAGAATCCTAATGTGATTTCTTTATAATGGGTATGTTCCTTATCTTATCCTAGTGTCTATACTTTTCTCCATGGCTGGACCCCCAAATAATATTCCTTTACGTGCTAAGGGGTATCTAGAGAGTGGGATAGGTTTAATAACTACCCTAACCCTAACGTGTACGCTAACCCTAACCCCTACCCTAACACTAATACGTACCCTAATCCTAACCCGTACCCTAAACCGAGCCATAACCCTAACCCTAACACTAAACCTAACCCTAACCCATACCGTACGCCGTACCCGAAGCCCTCCCCGAAGCCATACCCTAAGCTGTACCCTAAGCCTAAACCTAAGCCTAACCCTAACCCTAGGCTACCCTTGAATGCTTCTGCCTCCAATAGATTTCCTAAGCACTAGTGTTTTAAGGAACAGCTTAAAAAGAGAATCCTAATGTGATTTCTTTATAATGGGTGTGTTCCTTATCTTATCCTAGTGTCTAAACTCTTCTCCATGGCTGGCCCCCAAATAATATTCCTTTATGTGCTAAGTGGTATGTAGAGAGTGGGATAGGTTTAATAACTACCCTAACCCTAACACGTACCCTAACCCTAACCCCTAACCTAACCCTAACACGTACCCTAATCCTAAACCGTACCCTAAACCGAGCCCTAACCCTAACACTAACCCTAACCCTAACCCTACCCATACCCTACGCCGTACCCGAAGCCCTCCCCGAACCCGTACCCTAAGCCGTACCCTAAGCCTAACCCTAAGCCTATCCCTAACCCTAGGCTACCCTTGACAGCTTCTGCCTCCAATAGATTTCCTAAGCACTAGTGTTTTAAGGAACAGCTTAAAAAGAGAATCCTAATGTGATTTCTTTATAATGGGTACGTTCCTTATCTTATCCTAGTGTCTATACTTTTCGCCATGGCTGGACCCCCAAATAATATTCCTTTACGTGCTAAGGGGTATCTAGAGAGTGGGATAGGTTTAGTAACTACCCTAATCCTAATGCGTATCCTAACCCTAACCCCTACCCTAACCCTAACACGTACCCTAATCCTAACCCGTACCCTAAACCGAGCCCTAAACCTAACACTAACCCAAACCCTAACCCTAACCCATACCCTACGCCGTACCCGAACCCCTCCCCGAACCCGTACCCTAAGCCGTACCCTAAGCCTAACCCCAAGCCTAACCCTAACCCTAGGCTTCCCTTGACTGCTTCTGCCTCCAATAGATTTCCTAAGCACTACTGTTTTAAGGAACAGCTTAAAAAGAGAATCCTAATGTGATTTCTTTATAATGTGTGTGTTCCTTATATTATCTTAGTGTCTAAACTCTTCTCCATGGATGGACCCCCAAATAATATTGCTATACCTGCTAAGGGGTATCTAGAGAGTGGGATAGGTTTAATAACTACCCTAACCCTAACGCGTACCCTAAACCTAACCCCTACCCTAACCCTATCACGTACCCTAATCCTAACCTGTACCCTAATCCGAGCCCTAACCCTAACCCTAACCGAAACCCTAAGCCATACTCTACGCCATACCCGAAGCCCTCCCCGAACCCGTACCCTAAGCCGTACTCTAAGCCTAACCCTAAGCCTAACCCTAACCCTAGGCGACCCTTGACTGCTTCTGCCTCCAATAGATTTCCTAAGCACTAGTGTTTTAAGGAACAGCTTAAAAATAGAATCCTAATGTGATTTCTTTATAATGGGTGTGTTCCTTATCTTATCCTAGTGTCTAAACTCTTCTCCATGGCCGGACCCCCAAATAATATTCCTTGACGTGCTAAGGGGTATCTAGAGAGTGGGATAGTTTTAATAACTACCCTAACACTAACGCGTACCCTAACCCTAAACCCTACCCTAAACCTAACACGTACCCTAACACTAACCCGTACCCTAAACCGAGCCCTAACCCTAAAACTAACCATAAACCTAACCCTAACCCATACCCTACGCCGTACCCGAACCCCTCCCCGAACCCGTATCCTAAGCCGTACCCTAAGCCTAACCCCAAGCCTAACCCTAGGCTTCCCTTGACTGCTTCTGCCTCCAATAGATTTCCTAAGCACTAGTGTTTTAAGGAACAGCTTAAAAAGAGAATCCTAATGTGATTTCTTTATAATGTGTGTGTTCCTTATATTATCTTAGTGTCTAAACTCTTCTCCATGGATGGACCCCCAAATAATATTCCTTTACGTGCTAAGGGGAATCTAGAGAGTGGGATAGGTTTAAAAACTACCCTAACCCTAACGCGTACCCTATCCCTAACCCCTACCCTAACCCTAACACGTACCCTAATTCTAACCCGTACTCTAAAGCGAGCCCTAACCCTAACACTAACCCTAACCCTAACCCTAACCCATACACTACGCCATACCCCAATCCCTCCCCGAACCCGTACCCTAAGCCGTACCCTAAGCCTAACCCTAAGCCTAAGCCTAACTCTAGGCTACCCTTGACTGCTTCTGCCTCCAATAGATTTCCTAAGCACTAGTGTTTTAAGGAACAGCTTTAAAAGAGAATCCTAATGTGATTTCTTTATAATGGGTGTGTTCCTTATCTAATCCTAGTGTCTAAACTCTTCTCCATGGCTGGACCCGCAAATAATATTCCTTTACGTGCTAAGGGGTATCTAGAGAGTGGGATAGGTTTAATCACTACCCTAACCCTAACGCGTACCCTAACCCTATCCCCTACCCTAACCCTAACACGTACCCTAATCCTAACCCGTACCCTAAACGGAGCCCTAACCCTAACACTAACACAAACCCTAACACTAACCCATACCCTACGCTGTACACGAACCCCTCCCCGAACCCGTACCCTAAGCCGTACCCTAAGCCTAACCCTAAGCCTAACCCTAACCCTAGGCTTCCCTTGACTGCTCTGCCTCCAATACTTTTCCTATGCAATAGTGTTTTAAGGAACAGCTTAAAAAGAGAATCCTAATGTGATTTCTTTATAATGGGTGTGTTCCTTATCTTATCCTAGTGTCTAAACTCTTCTCCATGGCTGGACCCCCAAATAATATTCCTTTACGTGCTAAGGGGTATCTAGAGAGAGGGATAGGTTTAATAACTACCCTAACCCTAACACGTACCCTAACCCTAACCCCTACCCTAACCCTAACACGTACCCTAATCCTAAACCGTACCCTAAACCGAGCCCTAACCCTAACACTAACCCTAACCCTAAACCTAACCCATACCCTACGCCGTACCCGAGCCCTCCCCGAACCCGTACCCTAAGCCGTACCCTAAGCCTAACCCTAAGCCTAACCCTAACCCTAGGCTACCCTTGACTGCTTCTGCCTCCAATAGATTTCCTAAGCACTAGTGATTTAAGGAACAGCTTAAAAAGAGAATCCTAATGTGATTTCTTTATAATGGGTGTGTTCCTTATCTTATCCTAGTGTCTAAACTCTTCTCCATGGCTGGACCCCCAAATAATATTCCTTTACGTGCTAAGGGGTATCTAGAGAGAGGGATAGGTTTAATAACTACCCTAACCCTAACACGTACCCTAACCCTAACCCCTACCCTAACCCTAACACGTACCGTAATCCTAAACCGTACCCTAAACCGAGCCCTAACCCTAACACTAACCCTATCCCTAAACCTAACCCATACCCTACGCCGTACCCGAGCCCTCCCCGAACCCGTACCCTAAGCCGTACCCTAAGCCTAACCCTAAGCCTAACCCTAACCCTAGGCTACCCTTGACTGCTTCTGCCTCCAATAGATTTCCTAAGCACTAGTGATTTAAGGAACAGCTTAAAAAGAGAATCCTAATGTGATTTCTTTATAATGTGTGTGTTCCTTATATTATCTTAGTGTCTAAACTCTTCTCCATGGGTGGTCCCCCAAATAATATTCCTTTACGTGCTAAGGGGTATCTAGAGAGTGGGATAGGTTCAATAACTACCCTAACCCTAACGCGTACCCTAACCCTAACCCCTACCCTAACCCTAACACGTACCCTAATCCTATCCCGTACACTAAACCGAGCCCTAACCCTAACACTAACCCTAACCCTAACCCTAACCCATACCATACGCCGTACCCGAAGCCCTCCCCGAACCCTTACCCTAAGCCGTACCCTAAGCCTAACCCTAAGCCCAACCCTAACCCTAGGCTTCCCTTGACTGCTTCTGCCTCCAATAGATTTCCTATGCAATAGTGTTTTAAGGAACAGCTTAAAAAGAGAATCCTAATGTGATTTCTTTATAATGGGTGTGTTCCTTATCTTATCCTAGTGTCTAAACTCTTCTCCATGGCTGGAATCCCAAATAATATTCCTTTACGTGCTAAGGGGTATCCAGAGAGAGGGATAGGTTTAATAACTACCCTAACCCTAACACGTACCCTAACCCTAACCCCTACCCTAACCCTAACACGTACCCTAATTCTAAACCGTACCCTAAACCGAGCCCTAACCCTAACACTAACCCTAACCCTAACCCTAACCCATACCGTACGCCGTACCCGAAGCCCTCCCCGTCCCGTACCCTAAGCCGTACCCTAAGCCTAACCCTAAGCGTAACCCTAACCCTAGGCTACCCTTGACTGCTTCTGCCTCCAATAGATTTCCTAAGCACTAGTGTTTTAAGGAACAGCTTAAAAAGAGAATCCTAATGTGATTTCTTTATAATGGGTGTGTTCCTTATCTTATCCTAGTGTCTAAACTCTTCTCCATGGCTGGACCCCCAAATAATATTCCTTTACGTGCTAAGGGGTATCTAGAGAGTGGGATAGGTTTAATAACTGCCCTAACCCTAACACGTACCCTAACCCTAACCCCTACCCTAACCCTAAACCGTACCATAAACCGAGCCCTAACCCTAACACTAACCCTAACCCTATCCCTAACCCATACCCTACGCCGTACCCGAAGCCCTCCCCGAACCCGTACCCTAAGCCGTACCCGAAGCCTAACCCTAAGCCTAACGCTAACCCTAGGCTACCCTTGACTGCTTCAGCCTCCTATAGATTTCCTAAGCACGAGTGTTTTAAGGAAGAGCTTAAAAAGAGAATCCTAAAGTGATTTCTTTATAATAGGTGTGTTCCTTATCTTATCCTAGTGTCTAAACTCTTCTCCATGCCTGGACCCCGAAATAGTATTCCTTTACGTGCTAAGGTGTATCTAGAGAGTGGGATAGGTTTAATAAATACCCTAACCCTAACGCGTACCCTAACCCTAACCTCTACCCTAACCCTAACACGTACCCTAATCCTAACCCGTACCCTAAACGGAGCCCTAACCCTAACACTAACACAAACCCTAACACTAACCCATACCCTACGCCGTACACGAACCCCTCCCCGAACCCGTACCCTAAGCCGTACCCTAAGCCTAACCCTAAGCCTAACCCTAACCCTAGGCTACCCTTGACTGCTTCTGCCTCCAATAGATTTCCTAAGCACTAGTGTTTTAAGGAACAGCTTAAAAAGGGAATCCTAATGTGATTTCTTTATAATGTGTGTGTTCCTTATATTATCTTAGTGTCTAAACTCTTCTCCATGGCTGGACCCCCAAATAATATTCCTTTACGTGCTAAGTGGTATCTAGAGAGTGGGCTAGGTTTAATAACTACCCTAACCCTAACGCGTACCCTAACCCTCACCCCTACCCTCACCCTAACACGTACCCTAATCCTAACCCGTACTCTAAACCGAGCCCTAACCCTAACACTAACCCTAACCCTAACCCTAACCCATACCCTACGCCGTACCCGAAGCCCTCCCCGAACCCGTAACCTAAGCCGTACCCTAAGCCTAACCCGAAGCCTAACCCTAACCCTAGGCTTCCCTTGACTGCTTCTGCCTCCAATAGATTTCCTAAGCACTAGTGTTTTAAGGAACAGCTTAAAAAGAGAATCCTAATGTGATTTCTTTATAATGGGTGTGTTCCTTATCTTATCCTATTGTCTAAACTCTTCTCTATGTCTAGACCCCCAAATAATATTCCTTTACGTGCTAAGGGGTATCTAGAGAGTGGGATAGGTTTAATAACTACACTAACCCTAATGCGTACCCTAACCCTAACCCCTACCGTAACCCTAACACGTACCCTAATCCTAACCAATACCTTAAACCGAGCACTAACCCTATCACTAAACCTAACCCTAACCCTAACCCATACCCTACGCTGTACCCGAAGCCCTCCCCGAAACAGTACCCTAAGCCGAACCCTAAGCCTAAACCTAAGCCTAACCCTAACCCTAGGCTACCCTTGACAGCTTCTGCCTCCAATAGATTTCCTAAGCACTAGTGTTTTAAGGAACAGCTTAAAAAGGGAATCCTAATGTAATTTCTTTATAATGTGTGTGTTCCTTATATTATCTTAGTGTCTAAACTCTTCTCCATGGCTGGACCCCCAAATAATATTCCTTTACGTGCTAAGTGGTATCTAGAGAGTGGGCTAGGTTTAATAACTACCCTAACCCTAACGCGTACCCTAACCCTCACCCCTACCCTAACCCTAACACGTACCCTAATACTATCCCGTACACTAAACCGAGCCGTAACCCTAACACTAACCTTAACACTAACCCTAACCCATACCCTAAGCCGTACCCGAAGCCTTCCCCGATCCCGTACCCTAAGCCGTACCCTAAGCCTAACCCTAAGCCTAACCCTAACCCTAGGCTACCCTTGACTGCTTCTGCCTCCAATAGATTTCCTAAGCACTAGTGTTTTAAGGAACAGCTTAAAAAGAGAATCCTAATGTGATTTCTTTATAATGTGTGTGTTCCTTATATTATCTTAGTGTCTAAACTCTTCTCCATGGCTGGACCCCCAAATAATATTCCTTTACGTGCTAAGGGGTATCTAGAGTGTGGGATAGGTTTAATAACTACACTAACCCTAATGCGTACCCTAACCCTAACACGTACCCTAACCCTAACCCCTACCCTAACCCTAAACCGTACCCTAAACCGAGCCCTAACCCTAACACTAACCCTAACCCTAACCCTAACCCATACCCTACGCCGTACCCGAAGCCCTCCCCGAACCCGTACCCTAAGCCGTACCCGAAGCCTAACCCTAAGCCTAACGCTAACCCTAGGCTACCCTTGACTGCTTCTGCCTCCAATAGATTTCCTAAGCACTAGTGTTTTAAGGAAGAGCTTAAAAAGAGAATCCTAAAGTGATTTCTTTATAATAGGTGTGTTCCTTATCTTATCCTAGTGTCTAAACTCTTCTCCATGGCTGGACCCCGAAATCATATTCCTTTACGTGCTAAGGTGTATCTAGAGAGTGGGATAGGTTTAATAAATACCCTAACCCTAACGCGTACCCTAACCCTAACCTCTACCCTAACCCTAACACGTACCCTAATCCTAACCCGTAACCTAAACGGAGCCCTAACCCTAACACTAACACAAACCCTAACACTAACCCATACCCTACGCCGTACACGAACCCCTCCCCGAACCCGTACCCTAAGCCGTACCCTAAGCCTAACCCTAAGCCTAACCCTAACCCTAGGCTACCCTTGACTGCTTCTGCGTCCAATAGATTTCCTAAGCACTAGTGTTTTAAGGAACAGCTTAAAAAGGGAATCCTAATGTAATTTCTTTATAATGTGTGTGTTCCTTATATTATCTTAGTGTCTAAACTCTTCTCCATGGCTGGACCCCCAAATAATATTCCTTTACGTGCTAAGTGGTATCTAGAGAGTGGGCTAGGTTTAATAACTACCCTAACCCTAACGCGTACCCTAACCCTCACCCCTACCCTAACCCTAACACGTACCCTAATACTATCCCGTACACTAAACCGAGCCGTAACCCTAACACTAACCTTAACACTAACCCTAACCCATACCCTAAGCCGTACCCGAAGCCTTCCCCGATCCCGTACCCTAAGCCGTACCCTAAGCCTAACCCTAAGCCTAACCCTAACCCTAGGCTACCCTTGACTGCTTCTGCATCCAATAGATTTCCTAAGCACTAGTGTTTTAAGGAACAGCTTAAAAAGAGAATCCTAATGTGATTTCTTTATAATGTGTGTGTTCCTTATATTATCTTAGTGTCTAAACTCTTCTCCATGGCTGGACCCCCAAATAATATTCCTTTACGTGCTAAGGGGAATCTAGAGAGTGGGATAGGTTTAATAACTACCCTAACCCTAACACGTACCCTAACCCTAACCCCTACCCTAACCCTAACAGGAACCCTAATCCTAAACCGTACCCTAAACCGAGCCCTAACCCTAACACTAACCCTAACCCTAACCCTATCCCATACCCTAAGCCGTACCCGAAGCCCTCCCTGAACCCGTACCCTAAGCCGTACCCTAAGCCTAACCCTAAGCCTAACCCTAACCCTAGGCTACCCTTGACTGCTTCTGCCTCCAGTAGATTTCCTAAGCACTAGTGTTTTAAGGAACAGCTTAAAAAGAGAATCCTAATGTGATTTCTTTATAATGTGTGTGTTCCTTATATTATCTTAGTGTCTAAACTCTTCTCCATGGCTGGACCCCCAAATAATATTCCTTTACGTGCTAAGGGGTATCTAGAGAGTGGGATAGGTTTAATAACTACCCTAACCCTAATGCGTACCCTAACCCTAACCCCTACCGTAACCCTAACACGTACCCTAATCCTAACCAATACCTTAAATCGAGCACTAACCCTATCACTAAACCTAACCCTAACCCTAACCCATACCCTACGCTGTACCCGAAGCCCTCCCCGAAACAGTACCCTAAGCCGAACCCTAAGCCTAAACCTAAGCCTAACCCTAACCCTAGGCTACCCTTGACAGCTTCTGCCTCCAATAGATTTCCTAAGCACTAGTGTTTTAAGGAACAGCTTAAAAAGAGAATCCTAATGTGATTTCTTTATAATGGGTATATTCCTTATCTTATCCTAGTGTCTAAACTTTTCTCCATGGATGGACCCGCAAATAATATTGCTTTACCTGCTAAGGGGTATCTAGAGAGTGGGATAGGTTTAATAACTACCCTAACCCTAACGCGTACCCTAACCCTAACCCCAACACGTACCCTAATCCTAAACCGTACCCTAAACCGAACCCTAACCCTAACACTAACCCTAACCCTAACCCTAACCCATACCCTACGCCGTATCCGAAGGCCTCCCCGAACCCGTAACCTAAGCCGTACCCTAAGCCTAACCCTAAGCCTAACCCTATCCCTAGGCTACCCTTGACTGCTTCTGCCTCCAATAGGTTTCCTAAGCAATAGTGTTTTAAGGAACAGCTTAAAAAGAGAATCCTAATGTGATTTCTTTATAATGGGTGTGTTCCTTATCTTATCCTAGTGTCTAAACTCTTCTCCATGGCTGGACCCCCAAATAATATTCCTTTACGTGTTAAGGGGTATCTAGAGAGTGGGATAGGTTTAATAACTGCCCTAACCCTAACACGTACCCTAACCCTAACCCCTACCCTAACCCTAAACCGTACCCTAAACCGAGCCCTAACCCTAACACTAACCCTAACCCTAACCCTAACCCATACCCTACGCCGTACCCGAAGCCCTCCCCGAACCCGTACCCTAAGCCGTACCCTAAGCCTAACCCTAAGCCTAACCCTAACCCTAGGCTACCCTTGACTGCTTCTGCCTCCAATAGATTTCCTAAGCACTAGTGTTTTAAGGAACAGCTTAAAAAGAGAATCCTAATGTGATTTCTTTATAATGGGTGTGTTCCTTATCTTATCCTAGTGTCTAAACTCTTCTCCATGGCTGGACCCCCAAATAATATTCCTTTACGTGCTAAGGGGTATCTAGAGAGTGGGATAGGTTTAATAAATACCCTAACCCTAACGCGTACCCTAACCCTAACCTCTACCCTAACCCTAACACGTACCCTAATCCTAACCCGTACCCTAAACCGAGCCCTAACCCTAACACTAACCCTAACCCTAACCCTAACCCATACCGTACGCCGTACCCGAAGCCCTCCCCGTCCCGTACCCTAAGCCGTACCCTAAGCCTAACCCTAAGCGTAACCCTAACCCTAGGCTACCCTTGACTGCTTCTGCCTCCAATAGATTTCCTAAGCACTAGTGTTTTAAGGAACAGCTTAAAAAGAGAATCCTAATGTGATTTCTTTATAATGGGTGTGTTCCTTATCTTATCCTAGTGTCTAAACTCTTCTCCATGGCTGGACCCCGAAATCATATTCCTTTACGTGCTAAGGTGTATCTAGAGAGTGGGATAGGTTTAATAAATACCCTAACCCTAACGCGTACCCTAACCCTAACCTCTACCCTAACCCTAACACGTACCCTAATCCTAACCCGTAACCTAAACGGAGCCCTAACCCTAACACTAACACAAACCCTAACACTAACCCATACCCTACGCCGTACACGAACCCCTCCCCGAACCCGTACCCTAAGCCGTACCCTAAGCCTAACCCTAAGCCTAACCCTAACCCTAGGCTACCCTTGACTGCTTCTGCGTCCAATAGATTTCCTAAGCACTAGTGTTTTAAGGAACAGCTTAAAAAGGGAATCCTAATGTAATTTCTTTATAATGTGTGTGTTCCTTATATTATCTTAGTGTCTAAACTCTTCTCCATGGCTGGACCCCCAAATAATATTCCTTTACGTGCTAAGTGGTATCTAGAGAGTGGGCTAGGTTTAATAACTACCCTAACCCTAACGCGTACCCTAACCCTCACCCCTACCCTAACCCTAACACGTACCCTAATACTATCCCGTACACTAAACCGAGCCGTAACCCTAACACTAACCTTAACACTAACCCTAACCCATACCCTAAGCCGTACCCGAAGCCTTCCCCGATCCCGTACCCTAAGCCGTACCCTAAGCCTAACCCTAAGCCTAACCCTAACCCTAGGCTACCCTTGACTGCTTCTGCATCCAATAGATTTCCTAAGCACTAGTGTTTTAAGGAACAGCTTAAAAAGAGAATCCTAATGTGATTTCTTTATAATGTGTGTGTTCCTTATATTATCTTAGTGTCTAAACTCTTCTCCATGGCTGGACCCCCAAATAATATTCCTTTACGTGCTAAGGGGAATCTAGAGAGTGGGATAGGTTTAATAACTACCCTAACCCTAACACGTACCCTAACCCTAACCCCTACCCTAACCCTAACAGGAACCCTAATCCTAAACCGTACCCTAAACCGAGCCCTAACCCTAACACTAACCCTAACCCTAACCCTATCCCATACCCTAAGCCGTACCCGAAGCCCTCCCTGAACCCGTACCCTAAGCCGTACCCTAAGCCTAACCCTAAGCCTAACCCTAACCCTAGGCTACCCTTGACTGCTTCTGCCTCCAGTAGATTTCCTAAGCACTAGTGTTTTAAGGAACAGCTTAAAAAGAGAATCCTAATGTGATTTCTTTATAATGTGTGTGTTCCTTATATTATCTTAGTGTCTAAACTCTTCTCCATGGCTGGACCCCCAAATAATATTCCTTTACGTGCTAAGGGGTATCTAGAGAGTGGGATAGGTTTAATAACTACCCTAACCCTAATGCGTACCCTAACCCTAACCCCTACCGTAACCCTAACACGTACCCTAATCCTAACCAATACCTTAAATCGAGCACTAACCCTATCACTAAACCTAACCCTAACCCTAACCCATACCCTACGCTGTACCCGAAGCCCTCCCCGAAACAGTACCCTAAGCCGAACCCTAAGCCTAAACCTAAGCCTAACCCTAACCCTAGGCTACCCTTGACAGCTTCTGCCTCCAATAGATTTCCTAAGCACTAGTGTTTTAAGGAACAGCTTAAAAAGAGAATCCTAATGTGATTTCTTTATAATGGGTATATTCCTTATCTTATCCTAGTGTCTAAACTTTTCTCCATGGATGGACCCGCAAATAATATTGCTTTACCTGCTAAGGGGTATCTAGAGAGTGGGATAGGTTTAATAACTACCCTAACCCTAACGCGTACCCTAACCCTAACCCCAACACGTACCCTAATCCTAAACCGTACCCTAAACCGAACCCTAACCCTAACACTAACCCTAACCCTAACCCTAACCCATACCCTACGCCGTATCCGAAGGCCTCCCCGAACCCGTAACCTAAGCCGTACCCTAAGCCTAACCCTAAGCCTAACCCTATCCCTAGGCTACCCTTGACTGCTTCTGCCTCCAATAGGTTTCCTAAGCAATAGTGTTTTAAGGAACAGCTTAAAAAGAGAATCCTAATGTGATTTCTTTATAATGGGTGTGTTCCTTATCTTATCCTAGTGTCTAAACTCTTCTCCATGGCTGGACCCCCAAATAATATTCCTTTACGTGTTAAGGGGTATCTAGAGAGTGGGATAGGTTTAATAACTGCCCTAACCCTAACACGTACCCTAACCCTAACCCCTACCCTAACCCTAAACCGTACCCTAAACCGAGCCCTAACCCTAACACTAACCCTAACCCTAACCCTAACCCATACCCTACGCCGTACCCGAAGCCCTCCCCGAACCCGTACCCTAAGCCGTACCCTAAGCCTAACCCTAAGCCTAACCCTAACCCTAGGCTACCCTTGACTGCTTCTGCCTCCAATAGATTTCCTAAGCACTAGTGTTTTAAGGAACAGCTTAAAAAGAGAATCCTAATGTGATTTCTTTATAATGGGTGTGTTCCTTATCTTATCCTAGTGTCTAAACTCTTCTCCATGGCTGGACCCCCAAATAATATTCCTTTACGTGCTAAGGGGTATCTAGAGAGTGGGATAGGTTTAATAAATACCCTAACCCTAACGCGTACCCTAACCCTAACCTCTACCCTAACCCTAACACGTACCCTAATCCTAACCCGTACCCTAAACCGAGCCCTAACCCTAACACTAACCCTAACCCTAACCCTAACCCATACCGTACGCCGTACCCGAAGCCCTCCCCGTCCCGTACCCTAAGCCGTACCCTAAGCCTAACCCTAAGCGTAACCCTAACCCTAGGCTACCCTTGACTGCTTCTGCCTCCAATAGATTTCCTAAGCACTAGTGTTTTAAGGAACAGCTTAAAAAGAGAATCCTAATGTGATTTCTTTATAATGGGTGTGTTCCTTATCTTATCCTAGTGTCTAAACTCTTCTCCATGGCTGGACCCCCAAATAATATTCCTTTACGTGCTAAGGGGTATCTAGAGAGTGGGATAGGTTTAATAACTGCCCTAACCCTAACACGTACCCTAACCCTAACCCCTACCCTAACCCTAAACCGTACCATAAACCGAGCCCTAACCCTAACACTAACCCTAACCCTATCCCTAACCCATACCCTACGCCGTACCCGAAGCCCTCCCCGAACCCGTACCCTAAGCCGTACCCGAAGCCTAACCCTAAGCCTAACGCTAACCCTAGGCTACCCTTGACTGCTTCAGCCTCCTATAGATTTCCTAAGCACGAGTGTTTTAAGGAAGAGCTTAAAAAGAGAATCCTAAAGTGATTTCTTTATAATAGGTGTGTTCCTTATCTTATCCTAGTGTCTAAACTCTTCTCCATGCCTGGACCCCGAAATAGTATTCCTTTACGTGCTAAGGTGTATCTAGAGAGTGGGATAGGTTTAATAAATACCCTAACCCTAACGCGTACCCTAACCCTAACCTCTACCCTAACCCTAACACGTACCCTAATCCTAACCCGTACCCTAAACGGAGCCCTAACCCTAACACTAACACAAACCCTAACACTAACCCATACCCTACGCCGTACACGAACCCCTCCCCGAACCCGTACCCTAAGCCGTACCCTAAGCCTAACCCTAAGCCTAACCCTAACCCTAGGCTACCCTTGACTGCTTCTGCCTCCAATAGATTTCCTAAGCACTAGTGTTTTAAGGAACAGCTTAAAAAGGGAATCCTAATGTGATTTCTTTATAATGTGTGTGTTCCTTATATTATCTTAGTGTCTAAACTCTTCTCCATGGCTGGACCCCCAAATAATATTCCTTTACGTGCTAAGTGGTATCTAGAGAGTGGGCTAGGTTTAATAACTACCCTAACCCTAACGCGTACCCTAACCCTCACCCCTACCCTCACCCTAACACGTACCCTAATCCTAACCCGTACTCTAAACCGAGCCCTAACCCTAACACTAACCCTAACCCTAACCCTAACCCATACCCTACGCCGTACCCGAAGCCCTCCCCGAACCCGTAACCTAAGCCGTACCCTAAGCCTAACCCGAAGCCTAACCCTAACCCTAGGCTTCCCTTGACTGCTTCTGCCTCCAATAGATTTCCTAAGCACTAGTGTTTTAAGGAACAGCTTAAAAAGAGAATCCTAATGTGATTTCTTTATAATGGGTGTGTTCCTTATCTTATCCTATTGTCTAAACTCTTCTCTATGTCTAGACCCCCAAATAATATTCCTTTACGTGCTAAGGGGTATCTAGAGAGTGGGATAGGTTTAATAACTACACTAACCCTAATGCGTACCCTAACCCTAACCCCTACCGTAACCCTAACACGTACCCTAATCCTAACCAATACCTTAAACCGAGCACTAACCCTATCACTAAACCTAACCCTAACCCTAACCCATACCCTACGCTGTACCCGAAGCCCTCCCCGAAACAGTACCCTAAGCCGAACCCTAAGCCTAAACCTAAGCCTAACCCTAACCCTAGGCTACCCTTGACAGCTTCTGCCTCCAATAGATTTCCTAAGCACTAGTGTTTTAAGGAACAGCTTAAAAAGGGAATCCTAATGTAATTTCTTTATAATGTGTGTGTTCCTTATATTATCTTAGTGTCTAAACTCTTCTCCATGGCTGGACCCCCAAATAATATTCCTTTACGTGCTAAGTGGTATCTAGAGAGTGGGCTAGGTTTAATAACTACCCTAACCCTAACGCGTACCCTAACCCTCACCCCTACCCTAACCCTAACACGTACCCTAATACTATCCCGTACACTAAACCGAGCCGTAACCCTAACACTAACCTTAACACTAACCCTAACCCATACCCTAAGCCGTACCCGAAGCCTTCCCCGATCCCGTACCCTAAGCCGTACCCTAAGCCTAACCCTAAGCCTAACCCTAACCCTAGGCTACCCTTGACTGCTTCTGCATCCAATAGATTTCCTAAGCACTAGTGTTTTAAGGAACAGCTTAAAAAGAGAATCCTAATGTGATTTCTTTATAATGTGTGTGTTCCTTATATTATCTTAGTGTCTAAACTCTTCTCCATGGCTGGACCCCCAAATAATATTCCTTTACGTGCTAAGGGGAATCTAGAGAGTGGGATAGGTTTAATAACTACCCTAACCCTAACACGTACCCTAACCCTAACCCCTACCCTAACCCTAACAGGAACCCTAATCCTAAACCGTACCCTAAACCGAGCCCTAACCCTAACACTAACCCTAACCCTAACCCTATCCCATACCCTAAGCCGTACCCGAAGCCCTCCCTGAACCCGTACCCTAAGCCGTACCCTAAGCCTAACCCTAAGCCTAACCCTAACCCTAGGCTACCCTTGACTGCTTCTGCCTCCAGTAGATTTCCTAAGCACTAGTGTTTTAAGGAACAGCTTAAAAAGAGAATCCTAATGTGATTTCTTTATAATGTGTGTGTTCCTTATATTATCTTAGTGTCTAAACTCTTCTCCATGGCTGGACCCCCAAATAATATTCCTTTACGTGCTAAGGGGTATCTAGAGAGTGGGATAGGTTTAATAACTACCCTAACCCTAATGCGTACCCTAACCCTAACCCCTACCGTAACCCTAACACGTACCCTAATCCTAACCAATACCTTAAATCGAGCACTAACCCTATCACTAAACCTAACCCTAACCCTAACCCATACCCTACGCTGTACCCGAAGCCCTCCCCGAAACAGTACCCTAAGCCGAACCCTAAGCCTAAACCTAAGCCTAACCCTAACCCTAGGCTACCCTTGACAGCTTCTGCCTCCAATAGATTTCCTAAGCACTAGTGTTTTAAGGAACAGCTTAAAAAGAGAATCCTAATGTGATTTCTTTATAATGGGTATATTCCTTATCTTATCCTAGTGTCTAAACTTTTCTCCATGGATGGACCCGCAAATAATATTGCTTTACCTGCTAAGGGGTATCTAGAGAGTGGGATAGGTTTAATAACTACCCTAACCCTAACGCGTACCCTAACCCTAACCCCAACACGTACCCTAATCCTAAACCGTACCCTAAACCGAACCCTAACCCTAACACTAACCCTAACCCTAACCCTAACCCATACCCTACGCCGTATCCGAAGGCCTCCCCGAACCCGTAACCTAAGCCGTACCCTAAGCCTAACCCTAAGCCTAACCCTATCCCTAGGCTACCCTTGACTGCTTCTGCCTCCAATAGGTTTCCTAAGCAATAGTGTTTTAAGGAACAGCTTAAAAAGAGAATCCTAATGTGATTTCTTTATAATGGGTGTGTTCCTTATCTTATCCTAGTGTCTAAACTCTTCTCCATGGCTGGACCCCCAAATAATATTCCTTTACGTGCTAAGGGGTATCTAGAGAGTGGGATAGGTTTAATAACTGCCCTAACCCTAACACGTACCCTAACCCTAACCCCTACCCTAACCCTAAACCGTACCCTAAACCGAGCCCTAACCCTAACACTAACCCTAACCCTAACCCTAACCCATACCCTACGCCGTACCCGAAGCCCTCCCCGAACCCGTACCCTAAGCCGTACCCTAAGCCTAACCCTAAGCCTAACCCTAACCCTAGGCTACCCTTGACTGCTTCAGCCTCCAATAGATTTCCTAAGCACTAGTGTTTTAATGAACAGCTTAAAAAGAGAATCCTAATGTGATTTCTTTATAATGGGTGTGTTCCTTATCTTATCCTAGTGTCTAAACTCTTCTCCATGGCTGGACCCCCAAATAATATTCCTTTACGTGCTAAGGGGTATCTAGAGAGTGGGATAGGTTTAATAAATACCCTAACCCTAACGCGTACCCTAACCCTAACCTCTACCCTAACCCTAACACGTACCCTAATCCTAACCCGTACCCTAAACCGAGCCCTAACCCTAACACTAACCCTAACCCTAACCCTAACCCATACCGTACGCCGTACCCGAAGCCCTCCCCGTCCCGTACCCTAAGCCGTACCCTAAGCCTAACCCTAAGCGTAACCCTAACCCTAGGCTACCCTTGACTGCTTCTGCCTCCAATAGATTTCCTAAGCACTAGTGTTTTAAGGAACAGCTTAAAAAGAGAATCCTAATGTGATTTCTTTATAATGGGTGTGTTCCTTATCTTATCCTAGTGTCTAAACTCTTCTCCATGGCTGGACCCCCAAATAATATTCCTTTACGTGCTAAGGGGTATCTAGAGAGTGGGATAGGTTTAATAACTGCCCTAACCCTAACACGTACCCTAACCCTAACCCCTACCCTAACCCTAAACCGTACCCTAAACCGAGCCCTAACCCTAACACTAACCCTAACCCTATCCCTAACCCATACCCTACGCCGTACCCGAAGCCCTCCCCGAACCCGTACCCTAAGCCGTACCCGAAGCCTAACCCTAAGCCTAACGCTAACCCTAGGCTACCCTTGACTGCTTCAGCCTCCTATAGATTTCCTAAGCACGAGTGTTTTAAGGAAGAGCTTAAAAAGAGAATCCTAAAGTGATTTCTTTATAATAGGTGTGTTCCTTATCTTATCCTAGTGTCTAAACTCTTCTCCATATCTGGACCCCGAAATAGTATTCCTTTACGTGCTAAGGTGTATCTAGAGAGTGGGATAGGTTTAATAAATACCCTAACCCTAACGCGTACCCTAACCCTAACCTCTACCCTAACCCTAACACGTACCCTAATCCTAACCCGTACCCTAAACGGAGCCCTAACCCTAACACTAACACAAACCCTAACACTAACCCATACCCTACGCCGTACACGAACCCCTCCCCGAACCCGTACCCTAAGCCGTACCCTAAGCCTAACCCTAAGCCTAACCCTAACCCTAGGCTACCCTTGACTGCTTCTGCCTCCAATAGATTTCCTAAGCACTAGTGTTTTAAGGAACAGCTTAAAAAGGGAATCCTAATGTGATTTCTTTATAATGTGTGTGTTCCTTATATTATTTTAGTGTCTAAACTCTTCTCCATGGCTGGACCCCCAAATAATATTCCTTTACGTGCTAAGTGGTATCTAGAGAGTGGGCTAGGTTTAATAACTACCCTAACCCTAACGCGTACCCTAACCCTCACCCCTACCCTCACCCTAACACGTACCCTAATCCTAACCCGTACTCTAAACAGAGCCCTAACCCTAACACTAACCCTAACCCTAACCCTAACCCATACCCTACGCCGTACCCGAAGCCCTCCCCGAACCCGTAACCTAAGCCGTACCCTAAGCCTAACCCGAAGCCTAACCCTAACCCTAGGCTTCCCTTGACTGCTTCTGCCTCCAATAGATTTCCTAAGCACTAGTGTTTTAAGGAACAGCTTAAAAAGAGAATCCTAATGTGATTTCTTTATAATGGGTGTGTTCCTTATCTTATCCTATTGTCTAAACTCTTCTCTATGTCTAGACCCCCAAATAATATTCCTTTACGTGCTAAGGGGTATCTAGAGAGTGGGATAGGTTTAATAACTACACTAACCCTAATGCGTACCCTAACCCTAACCCCTACCGTAACCCTAACACGTACCCTAATCCTAACCAATACCTTAAACCGAGCACTAACCCTATCACTAAACCTAACCCTAACCCTAACCCATACCCTACGCTGTACCCGAAGCCCTCCCCGAAACAGTACCCTAAGCCGAACCCTAAGCCTAAACCTAAGCCTAACCCTAACCCTAGGCTACCCTTGACAGCTTCTGCCTCCAATAGATTTCCTAAGCACTAGTGTTTTAAGGAACAGCTTAAAAAGAGAATCCTAATGTGATTTCTTTATAATGGGTATATTCCTTATCTTATCCTAGTGTCTAAACTTTTCTCCATGGATGGACTCCCAAATAATATTGCTTTACCTGCTAAGGGGTATCAAGAGAGTGGGATAGGTTTAATAACTACCCTAACCCTAACGCGTACCCTATCCCTAACCCCTACCCTAACCCTAACACGTACCCTAATCCTAAACCGTACCCTAAACCGAACCCTAACCCTAACACTAACCCTAACCCTAACCCTACCCCATACCCTACGCCGTATCCGAAGCCCTCCCCGAACCCGTACCCTAAGCCGTACCCTAAGCCTAACCCTAAGCCTAATCCTATCCCTAGGCTACCCTTGACTGCTTCTGCCTCCAATAGGTTTCCTAAGCACTAGTGTTTTAAGGAACAGCTTAAAAAGAGAATCCTAATGTGATTTCTTTATAATGGGTGTGTTCCTTATCTTATCCTAGTGTCTAAACTCTTCTCCATGGCTGGACCCCCAAATAATATTCCTTTACGTGCTAAGGGGTATCTAGAGAGTGGGATAGGTTTAATAACTGCCCTAACCCTAACACGTACCCTAACCCTAACCCCTACCCTAACCCTAAACCGTACCCTAAACCGAGCCCTAACCCTAACACTAACCCTAACCCTAACCCTAACCCATACCCTACGCCGTACCCGAAGCCCTCCCCGAACCCGTACCCTAAGCCGTACCCGAAGCCTAACCCTAAGCCTAACGCTAACCCTAGGCTACCCTTGACTGCTTCAGCCTCCAATAGATTTCCTAAGCACTAGTGTTTTAAGGAAGAGCTTAAAAAGAGAATCCTAAAGTGATTTCTTTATAATAGGTGTGTTCCTTATCTTATCCTAGTGTCTAAACTCTTCTCCATGGCTGGACCCCGAAATAATATTCCTTTACGTGCTAAGGGGAATCTAGAGAGTGGGATAGGTTTAATAACTACCCTAACCCTAACGCGTACCCTATCCCTAACCCCTACCCTAACCCTAACACGTACCCTAATCCTAACCCGTACTCTAATCCGAGCCCTAACCCTAACACTAACCCTAACCCTAACCCTAACCCATACCCTACGCCGTACCCGAAGCCTTCCCCGAACCCGTAACCTAAGCCGTACCCTAAGCCTAACCCGAAGCCTAACCCTAACCCTAGGCTTCCCTTGACTGCTTCTGCCTCCAATAGATTTCCTAAGCACTAGTGTTTTAAGGAACAGCTTAAAAAGAGAATCCTAATGTGATTTCTTTATAATGGGTGTGTTCCTTATATTATCTTAGTGTCTAAACTCTTCTCCATGGCTGGACCCCCAAATAATATTCCTTTACGTGCTAAGTGGTATCTAGAGAGTGGGCTAGGTTTAATAACTACCCTAACCCTAACGCGTACCCTAACCCTCACCCCTACCCTAACCCTAACACGTACCCTAATACTATCCCGTACACTAAACCGAGCCCTAACCCTAACACTAACCTTAACACTAACCCTAACCCATACCCTAAGCCGTACCCGAAGCCTTCCCCGATCCCTTACCCTAAGCCGTACCCTAACCCTAACCCTAAGCCTAACCCTAACCCTAGGCTACCCTTGACTGCTTCTGCCTCCAATAGATTTCCTAAGCACTAGGGTTTTAAGGAACAGCTTAAAAAGAGAATCCTAATGTGATTTCTTTATAATGTGTGTGTTCCTTATATTATCTTAGTGTCTAAACTCTTCTCTATGGCTGGACCCCCAAATAATATTCCTTTACGTGCTAAGGGGAATCTAGAGAGTGGGATAGGTTTAATAACTACCCTAACCCTAACGCGTACCCTATCCCTAACCTCTACCCTAACCCTAACACGTACCCTAATCCTAACCCGTACTCTAAACCGAGCCCTAACCCTAACACTAACCCTAACCCTAACCCTAACCCATACCCTACGCCGTACCCGAAGCCCTCCCGGAACCCGTAACCTAAGCCGTACCCTAAGCCTAACCCGAAGCCTAACCCTAACCCTAGGCTTCCCTTGACTGCTTCTGCCTCCAATAGATTTCCTAAGCACTAGTGTTTTAAGGAACAGCTTAAAAAGAGAATCCTAATGTGATTTCTTTATAATGGGTGTGTTCCTTATCTTATCCTAGTGTCTAAACTCTTCTCTATGTCTAGACCCCCAAATAATATTCCTTTACGTGCTAAGGGGTATCTAGAGAGTGGGATAGGTTTAATAACTACACTAACCCTAATGCGTACCCTAACCCTAACCCCTACCGTAACCCTAACACGTACCCTAATCCTAACCAATACCTTAAACCGAGCACTAACCCTATCACTAAACCTAACCCTAACCCTAACCCATACCCTACGCTGTACCCGAAGCCCTCCCCGAAACAGTACCCTAAGCCGAACCCTAAGCCTAAACCTAAGCCTAACCCTAACCCTAGGCTACCCTTGACAGCTTCTGCCTCCAATAGATTTCCTAAGCACTAGTGTTTTAAGGAACAGCTTAAAAAGAGAATCCTAATGTGATTTGTTTATAATGGGTATATTCCTTATCTTATCCTAGTGTCTAAACTTTTCTCCATGGATGGAATCCCAAATAATATTGCTTTACCTGCTAAGGGGTATCAAGAGAGTGGGATAGGTTTAATAACTACCCTAACCCTAACGCGTACCCTATCCCTAACCCCTACCCTAACCCTAACACGTACCCTAATCCTAAACCGTACCCTAAACCGAACCCTAACCCTAACACTAACCCTAACCCTAACCCTACCCCATACCCTACGCCGTATCCGAAGCCCTCCCCGAACCCGTACCCTAAGCCGTACCCTAAGCCTAACCCTAAGCCTAACCCTAACCCTAGGCTACCCTTGACTGCTTCTGCCTCCAATAGATTTCCTAAGCACTAGTGTTTTAAGGAACAGCTTAAAAAGAGAATCCTAATGTGATTTCTTTATAATGGGTGTGTTCCTTATCTTATCCTAGTGTCTAAACTCTTCTCCATGGCTGGACCCCCAAATAATATTCCTTTACGTGCTAAGGGGTATCTAGAGAGTGGGATAGGTTTAATAACTGCCCTAACCCTAACACGTACCCTAACCCTAACCCCTACCCTAACCCTAAACCGTACCCTAAACCGAGCCCTAACCCTAACACTAACCCTAAACCTAACCCTAACCCATACCCAACGCCGTACCCGAAGCCCTCCCCGAACCCGTACCCTAAGCCGTACCCGAAGCCTAACCCTAAGCCTAACGCTAACCCTAGGCTACCCTTGACTGCTTCAGCCTCCAATAGATTTCCTAAGCACTAGTGTTTTAAGGAAGAGCTTAAAAAGAGAATCCTAAAGTGATTTCTTTATAATAGGTGTCTTCCTTATCTTATCCTAGTGTCTAAACTCTTCTCCATGGCTGGACCCCGAAATAATATTCCTTTACGTGCTAAGGTGTATCTAGAGAGTGGGATAGGTTTAATAAATACCCTAACCCTAACGCGTACCCTAACCCTAACCTCTACCCTAACCCTAACACGTACCCTAATCCTAACCCGTACCCTAAACGGAGCCCTAACCCTAACACTAACACAAACCCTAACACTAACCCATACCCTACGCCGTACACGAACCCCTCCCCGAACCCGTATCTTAAGCCGTACCCTAAGCCTAACCCTAAGCCTAACCCTAACCCTAGGCTACCCTTGACTGCTTCTGCCTCCAATAGATTTCCTAAGCACTAGTGTTTTAAGGAACAGCTTAAAAAGGGAATCCTAATGTGATTTCTTTATAATGTGTGTGTTCCTTATATTATCTTAGTGTCTAAACTCTTCTCCATGGCTGGACCCCCAAATAATATTCCTTTACGTGCTAAGTGGTATCTAGAGGGTGGGCTAGGTTTAATAACTACCCTAACCCTAACGCGTACCCTAACCCTCACCCCTACCCTAACCCTAACACGTACCCTAATACTATCCCGTACACTAAACCGAGCCCTAACCCTAACACTAACCTTAACACTAACCCTAACCCATACCCTAAGCCGTACCCGAAGCCTTCCCCGATCCCTTACCCTAAGCCGTACCCTAACCCTAACCCTAAGCCTAACCCTAACCCTAGGCTACCCTTGACTGCTTCTGCCTCCAATAGATTTCCTAAGCACTAGTGTTTTAAGGAACAGCTTAAAAAGAGAATCCTAATGTGATTTCTTTATAATGTGTGTGTTCCTTATATTATCTTAGTGTCTAAACTCTTCTCTATGGCTGGACCCCCAAATAATATTCCTTTACGTGCTAAGGGGAATCTAGAGAGTGGGATAGGTTTAATAACTACCCTAACCCTAACGCGTACCCTATCCCTAACCCCTACCCTAACCCTAACACGTACCCTAATCCTAACCCGTACTCTAAACCGAGCCCTAACCCTAACACTAACCCTAACCCTAACCCTAACCGATACCCTACGCCGTACCCGAAGCCCTCCCCGAACCCGTAACCTAAGCCGTACCCTAAGCCTAACCCGAAGCCTAACCCTAACCCTAGGCTTCCCTTGACTGCTTCTGCCTCCAATAGATTTCCTAAGCACTAGTGTTTTAAGGAACAGCTTAAAAAGAGAATCCTAATGTGATTTCTTTATAATGGGTGTGTTCCTTATCTTATCCTAATGTCTAAACTCTTCTCTATGTCTAGACCCCCAAATAATATTCCTTTACGTGCTAAGGGGTATCTAGAGAGTGGGATAGGTTTAATAACTACACTAACCCTAATGCGTACCCTAACCCTAACCCCTACCGTAACCCTAACACGTACCCTAATCCTAACCAATACCTTAAACCGAGCACTAACCCTATCACTAAACCTAACCCTAACCCTAACCCATACCCTACGCTGTACCCGAAGCCCTCCCCGAAACAGTACCCTAAGCCGAACCCTAAGCCTAAACCTAAGCCTAACCCTAACCCTAGGCTACCCTTGACAGCTTCTGCCTCCAATAGATTTCCTAAGCACTAGTGTTTTAAGGAACAGCTTAAAAAGAGAATCCTAATGTGATTTCTTTATAATGGGTATATTCCTTATCTTATCCTAGTGTCTAAACTTTTCTCCATGGATGGACCCCCAAATAATATTGCTTTACCTGCTAAGGGGTATCTAGAGAGTGGGATAGGTTTAATAACTACCCTAACCCTAACGCGTACCCTAACCCTAACCCCTACCCTAACCCTAACACGTACCCTAATCCTAAACCGTACCCTAAACCGAACCCTAACCCTAACACTAACCCTAACCCTAACCCTACCCCATACCCTACGCCGTATCCGAAGCCCTCCCCGAACCCGTACCCTAAGCCGTACCCTAACCCTAACCCTAAGCCTAACCCTATCCCTAGGCTACCCTTGACTGCTTCTGCCTCCAATAGGTTTCCTAAGCAATAGTGTTTTAAGGAACAGCTTAAAAAGAGAATCCTAATGTGATTTCTTTATAATGGGTGTGTTCCTTATCTTATCCTAGTGTCTAAACTCTTCTCCATGGCTGGACCCCCAAATAATATTCCTTTACGTGCTAAGGGGTATCTAGAGAGTGGGATAGGTTTAATAACTGCCCTAACCCTAACACATACCCTAACCCTAACCCCTACCCTAACCCTAAACCGTACCCTAAACCGAGCCCTAACCCTAACACTAACCCTAACACTAATCCTAACCCATACCCTACGCCGTACCCGAAGCCCTCCCCGAACCCGTACCCTAAGCCGTACCCTAAGCCTAACCCTAAGCCTAACCCTAACCCTAGGCTACCCTTGACTGCTTCTGCCTCCAATAGATTTCCTAAGCACTAGTGTTTTAAGGAACAGCTTAAAAAGAGAATCCTAATGTGATTTCTTTATAATGGGTGTGTTCCTTATCTTATCCTAGTGTCTAAACTCTTCTCCATGGCTGGACCCCCAAATAATATTCCTTTACGTGCTAAGGGGTATCTAGAGAGTGGGATAGGTTTAATAACTGCCCTAACCCTAACACGTACCCTAACCCTAACCCCTACCCTAACCCTAAACCGTACCCTAAACCGAGCCCTAACCCTAACACTAACCCTAACCCTAACCCTAACCCATACCCTACGCCGTACCCGAAGCCCTCCCCGAACCCGTACCCTAAGCCGTACCCGAAGCCTAACCCTAAGCCTAACGCTAACCCTAGGCTACCCTTGACTGCTTCAGCCTCCAATAGATTTCCTAAGCACGAGTGTTTTAAGGAAGAGCTTAAAAAGAGAATCCTAAAGTGATTTCTTTATAATAGGTGTGTTCCTTATCTTATCCTAGTGTCTAAACTCTTCTCCATGGCTGGACCCCGAAATAATATTCCTTTACGTGCTAAGGTGTATCTAGAGAGTGGGATAGGTTTAATAAATACCCTAACCCTAACGCGTACCCTAACCCTAACCTCTACCCTAACCCTAACACGTACCCTAATCCTAACCCGTACCCTAAACGGAGCCCTAACCCTAACACTAACACAAACCCTAACACTAACCCATACCCTACGCCGTACACGAACCCCTCCCCGAAACCGTACCCTAAGCCGTACCCTAAGCCTAACCCTAAGCTTAACCCTAACCCTAGGCTACCCTTGACTGCTTCTGCCTCCAATAGATTTCCTAAGCACTAGTGTTTTAAGGAACAGCTTAAAAAGGGAATCCTAATGTGATTTCTTTATAATGGGTGTGTTCCTTATATTATCTTAGTGTCTAAACTCTTCTCCATGGCTGGACCCCCAAATAATATTCCTTTACGTGCTAAGTGGTATCTAGAGAGTGGGCTAGGTTTAATAACTACCCTAACCCTAACGCGTACCCTAACCCTCACCCCTACCCTAACCCTAACACGTACCCTAATACTATCCCGTACACTAAACCGAGCCCTAACCCTAACACTAACCTTAACACTAACCCTAACCCATACCCTAAGCCGTACCCGAAGCCTTCCCCGATCCCGTACCCTAAGCCGTACCCAAAGCCTAATCCTAAGCCTAACCCTAACCCTAGGCTACCCTTGACTGCTTCTGCCTCCAATAGATTTCCTAAGCACTAGTGTTTTAAGGAACAGCTTAAAAAGAGAATCCTAATGTGATTTCTTTATAATGTGTGTGTTCCTTATATTATCTTAGTGTCTAAACTCTTCTCCATGGCTGGACACCCAAATAATATTCCTTTACGTGCTAAGGGGAATCTAGAGAGTGGGATAGGTTTAATAACTACCCTAACCCTAACGCGTACCCTATCCCTAACCCCTACCGTAACCCTAACACGTACCCTAATCCTAACCCGTACTCTAAACCGAGCCCTAACCCTAACACTAACCCTAACCCATACCCTACGCCGTACCCGAAGCCCTCCCCGAACCCGTAACCTAAGCCGTACCCTAAGCCTAACCCTAAGCCTAACCCTAACCCTAGGCTTCCCTTGAGTGCTTCTGCCTCCAATAGATTTCCTAAGCACTAGTGTTTTAAGGAACAGCTTAAAAAGAGAATCCTAATGTGATTTCTTTATAATGGGTGTGTTCCTTATCTTATCCTAGTGTCTAAACTCTTCTCCATGTCTAGACCCCCAAATAATATTCCTTTACGTGGTAAGGGGTATCTAGAGAGTAGGATAGGTTTAATAACTACACTAACCCTAATGCGTACCCTAACCCTAACCCCTACCGTAACCCTAACACGTACCCTAATCCTAACCAATACCTTAAACCGAGCACTAACCCTATCACTAAACCTAACCCTAACCCTAACCCATACCCTACGCTGTACCCGAAGCCCTCCACGAAACTGTACCCTAAGCCGAACCCTAAGCCTAAACCTAAGCCTAACCCTAATCCTAGGCTACCCTTGACAGCTTCTGCCTCCAATAGATTTCCTAAGCACTAGTGTTTTAAGGAACAGCTTAAAAAGAGAATCCTAATGTGATTTCTTTATAATGGGTATATTCCTTATCTTATCCTAGTGTCTAAACTTTTCTCCATGGATGGACCCCCAAATAATATTGCTTTACCTGCTAAGGGGTATCTAGAGAGTGGGATAGGTTTAATAACTACCCTAACCCTAACGCGTACCCTAACCCTAACCCCTACCCTAACCCTAACACGTACCCTAATCCTAAACCGTACCCTAAACCGAACCCTAACCCTAACACTAACCCTAACCCTAAACCTACCCCATACCCTACGCCGTATCCGAAGCCCTCCCCGAACCCGTACCCTAAGCCGTACCCTAACCCTAACCCTAAGCCTAACCCTATCCCTAGGCTACCCTTGACTGCTTCTGCCTCCAATATGTTTCCTAAGCAATAGTGTTTTAAGGAACAGCTTAAAAAGAGAATCCTAATGTGATTTCTTTATAATGGGTGTGTTCCTTATCTTATCCTAGTGTCTAAACTCTTCTCCATGGCTGGACCCCCAAATAATATTCCTTTACGTGCTAAGGGGTATCTAGAGAGTGGGATAGGTTTAATAACTGCCCTAACCCTAACACGTACCCTAACCCTAACCCCTACCCTAACCCTAAACCGTACCCTAAACCGAGCCCTAACCCTAACACTAACCCTAACCCTAATCCTAACCCGTACCCTACGCCGTACCCGAAGCCCTCCACGAACCCGTACCCTAAGCCGTACCCTAAGCCTAACCCTAAGCCTAACCCTAACCCTAGGCTACCCTTGACTGCTTCTGCCTCCAATAGATTTCCTAAGCATTAGTGTTTTAAGGAACAGCTTAAAAAGAGAATCCTAATGTGATTTCTTTATAATGGGTGTGTTCCTTATCTTATCCTAGTGTCTAAACTCTTCTCCATGGCTGGACCCCCAAATAATATTCCTTTACGTGCTAAGGGGTATCTAGAGAGTGGGATAGGTTTAATAACTTCCCTAACCCTAACACGTACCCTAACCCTAACCCCTACCCTAACCCTAAACCGTACCCTAAACCGAGCCCTAACCCTAACACTAACCCTAACCCTAACCCTAACCCATACCCTACGCCGTACCCGAAGCCCTCCCCGAACCCGTACCCTAAGCCGTACCCGAAGCCTAACCCTAAGCCTAACGCTAACCCTAGGCTACCCTTGACTGCTTCAGCCTCCAATAGATTTCCTAAGCACGAGTGTTTTAAGGAAGAGCTTAAAAAGAGAATCCTAAAGTGATTTCTTTATAATAGGTGTGTTCCTTATCTTATCCTAGTGTCTAAACTCTTCTCCATGGCTGGACCCCGAAATAATATTCCTTTACATGCTAAGGTGTATCTAGAGAGTGGGATAGGTTTAATAAATACCCTAACCCTAATGCGTACCCTAACCCTAACCTCTACCCTAACCCTAACACGTACCCTAATCCTAACCCGTACCCTAAACGGAGCCCTAACCCTAACACTAACACAAACCCTAACACTAACCCATACCCTAAGCCGTACACGAACCCCTCCCCGAACCCATACCCTAAGCCGTACCCTAAGCCTAACCCTAAGCTTAACCCTAACCCTAGGCTACCCTTGACTGCTTCTGCCTCCAATAGATTTCCTAAGCACTAGTGTTTTAAGGAACAGCTTAAAAAGGGAATCCTAATGTGATTTCTTTATAATTGGTGTGTTCCTTATATTATCTTAGTGTCTAAACTCTTCTCCATGGCTGGACCCCCAAATAATATTCCTTTACGTGCTAAGTGGTATCTAGAGAGTGGGCTAGGTTTAATAACTACCCTAACCCTAACGCGTACCCTAACCCTCACCCCTACCCTAACCCTAACACGTACCCTAATACTATCCCGTACACTAAACCGAGCCCTAACCCTAACACTAACCTTAACACTAACCCTAACCCATACCCTAAGCCGTACCCGAAGCCTTCCCCGATCCCGTACCCTAAGCCGTACCCAAAGCCTAATCCTAAGCCTAACCCTAACCCTAGGCTTCCCTTGACTGCTTCTGCCTCCAATAGATTTCCTAAGCACTAGTGTTTTAAGGAACAGCTTAAAAAGAGAATCCTAATGTGATTTCTTTATAATGTGTGTGTTCCTTATATTATCTTAGTGTCTAAACTCTTCTCCATGGCTGGACCCCCAAATAATATTCCTTTACGTGCTAAGGGGAATCTAGAGAGTGGGATAGGTTTAATAACTACCCTAACCCTAACACGTACCCTATCCCTAACCCCTACCGTAACCCTAACACGTACCCTAATCCTAACCCGTACTCTAAACCGAGCCCTAACCCTAACACTAACCCTAACCCATACCCTACGCCGTACCCGAAGCCCTCCCCGAACCCGTAACCTAAGCCGTACCCTAAGCCTAACCCTAAGCCTAACCCTAACCCTAGGCTTCCCTTGAGTGCTTCTGCCTCCAATAGATTTCCTAAGCACTAGTGTTTTAAGGAACAGCTTAAAAAGAGAATCCTAATGTGATTTCTTTATAATGGGTGTGTTCCTTATCTTATCCTAGTGTCTAAACTCTTCTCCATGGCTGGACCCCCAAATAATATTCCTTTACGTGCTAAGTGGTATCTAGAGAGTGGGCTAGGTTTAATAACTACCCTAACCCTAACGCGTACCCTAACCCTCACCCCTACCCTAACCCTAACACATACCCTAATACTATCCCGTACACTAAACCGAGCCCTAACCCTAACACTAACCCAAACCCTAACCCTAACCCATACCCTACGCCGTACCCGAAGCCCTCCCCGAACCCTTACCCTAAGCCGTACCCTAAGCCTGACCCTAAGCCTAACCCTAACCCTAGGCTTCCCTTGACTGCTTCTGCCTCCAATACATTTCCTATGCAATAGTGTTTTAAGGAACAGCTTAAAAAGTGAATCCTAATGTGATTTCTTTATAATGGGTGTGTTCCTTATCTTATCCTAGTGTCTAAACTCTTCTCCATGGCTTGAATCCCAAATAATATTCCTTTACGTGCTAAGGGGTATCCAGAGAGAGGGATAGGTTTAATAACTACCCTAACCCTAACACGTACCCTAACCCTAACCCCTACCCTAACCCTAACACGTACCCTAATCCTAAACCGTACCCTAAACCGAGACCTAACCCTAACACTAACCATAACCCTAACCCTAACCCATACCCTAAGCCGTACCCGAAGCCTTCCCCGATCCCGTACCCTAAGCCGTACCCTAAGCCTAACCCTAAGCCTAACCCTAACCCTAGGCTACCCTTGACTGCTTCTGCCTCCAATAGATTACCTAAGCACTAGTGTTTTAAGGAACAGCTTAAAAAGAGAATCCTAATGTGATTTCTTTATAATGGGTGTGTTCCTTATTTTATCCTAGTGTCTAAACTCTTCTCCATGTCTAGACCCCCAAATAATATTCCTTTACGTGCTAAGGGGTATCTAGAGAGTGGGATAGGTTTAATAACTACACTAACCCTAATGCCTACCCTAACCCTAACCCCTACCGTAACCCTAACACGTACCCTAATCCTAACCAATACCTTAAACCGAGCACTAACCCTATCACTAAACCTAACCCTAACCCTAACCCATACCCTACGCCGTACCCGAAGCCCTCCCCGAACCCGTACCCTAAGCCGTACCCTAAGCCTAACCCTAAGCCTAACCCTAACCCTAGGCTACCCTTGACTGCTTCTGCCTCCAATAGATTTCCTAAGCACTAGTGTTTTAAGGAACAGCTTAAAAAGAGAATCCTAATGTGATTTCTTTATAATGGGTGTGTTCCTTATCTTATCCTAGTGTCTAAACTCTTCTCCATGGCTGGACCCCCAAATAATATTCCTTTACGTGCTAAGGGGTATCTAGAGAGTGGGATAGGTTTAATAACTTCCCTAACCCTAACACGTACCCTAACCCTAACCCCTACCCTAACCCTAAACCGTACCCTAAACCGAGCCCTAACCCTAACACTAACCCTAACCCTAACCCTAACCCATACCCTACGCCGTACCCGAAGCCCTCCCCGAACCCGTACCCTAAGCCGTACCCGAAGCCTAACCCTAAGCCTAACGCTAACCCTAGGCTACCCTTGACTGCTTCAGCCTCCAATAGATTTCCTAAGCACGAGTGTTTTAAGGAAGAGCTTAAAAAGAGAATCCTAAAGTGATTTCTTTATAATAGGTGTGTTCCTTATCTTATCCTAGTGTCTAAACTCTTCTCCATGGCTGGACCCCGAAATAATATTCCTTTACGTGCTAAGGTGTATCTAGAGAGTGGGATAGGTTTAATAAATACCCTAACCCTAACGCGTACCCTAACCCTAACCTCTACCCTAACCCTAACACGTACCCTAATCCTAACCCGTACCCTAAACGGAGCCCTAACCCTAACACTAACACAAACCCTAACACTAACACATACCCTACGCCGTACACGAACCCCTCCCCGAACCCATACCCTAAGCCGTACCCTAAGCCTAACCCTAAGCTTAACCCTAACCCTAGGCTACCCTTGACTGCTTCTGCCTCCAATAGATTTCCTAAGCACTAGTGTTTTAAGGAACAGCTTAAAAAGGGAATCCTAATGTGATTTCTTTATAATGGGTGTGTTCCTTATATTATCTTAGTGTCTAAACTCTTCTCCATGGCTGGACCCCCAAATAATATTCCTTTACGTGCTAAGTGGTATCTAGAGAGTGGGCTAGGTTTAATAACTACCCTAACCCTAACGCGTACCCTAACCCTCACCCCTACCCTAACCCTAACACGTACCCTAATCCTAACCCGTACTCTAAACCGAGCCCTAACCCTAACACTAACCCTAACCCATACCCTACGCCGTACCCGAAGCCCTCCCCGAACCCGTAACCTAAGCCGTACCCTAAGCCTAACCCTAAGCCTAACCCTAACCCTAGGCTTCCCTTGAGTGCTTCTGCCTCCAATAGATTTCCTAAGCACTAGTGTTTTAAGGAACAGCTTAAAAAGAGAATCCTAATGTGATTTCTTTATAATGGGTGTGTTCCTTATCTTATCCTAGTGTCTAAACTCTTCTCCATGTCTAGACCCCCAAATAATATTCCTTTACGTGGTAAGGGGTATCTAGAGAGTGGGATAGGTTTAATAACTACACTAACCCTAATGCGTACCCTAACCCTAACCCCTACCGTAACCCTAACACGTACCCTAATCCTAACCAATACCTTAAACCGAGCACTAACCCTATCACTAAACCTAAACCTAACCCTAACCCATACCCTACGCTGTACCCGAAGCCCTCCCCGAACCCGTACCCTAAGCCGTACCCTAAGCCTAACCCTAAGCCTAACCCTATCCCTAGGCTACCCTTGACTGCTTCTGCCTCCAATAGGTTTCCTAAGCAATAGTGTTTTAAGGAACAGCTTAAAAAGAGAATCCTAATGTGATTTCTTTATAATGGGTGTGTTCCTTATCTTATCCTAGTGTCTAAATTTTTCTCCATGGCTGGAACCCCAAATAATATTCCTTTACGTGCTAAGGGGTATCTAGAGAGTGGGATAGGTTTAATAACTGCCCTAACCCTAACACGTACCCTAACCCTAACCCCTACCCTAACCCTAAACCGTACCCTAAACCGAGCCCTAACCCTAACACTAACCCTAACCCTAACCCTAACCCATACCCTACGCCGTACCCGAAGCCCTCCCCGAACCCGTACCCTAAGCCGTACCCTAAGCCTAACCCTAAGCCTAACCCTAACCCTAGGCTACCCTTGACTGCTTCTGCCTCCAATAGATTTCCTAAGCACTAGTGTTTTAAGGAACAGCTTAAAAAGAGATTCCTAATGTGATTTCTTTATAATGGGTGTGTTCCTTATCTTATCCTAGTGTCTAAACTCTTCTCCATGGCTGGACCCCCAAATAATATTCCTTTACGTGCTAAGGGGTATCTAGAGAGTGGGATAGGTTTAATAACTGCCCTAACCCTAACACGTACCCTAACCCTAACCCCTACCCTAACCCTAAACCGTACCCTAAACCGAGCCCTAACCCTAACACTAAGCCTAACCCTAGCCCTAACCCATACCCTACGCCGTACCCGAAGCCCTCCCCGAACCCGTACCCTAAGCCGTACCCGAAGCCTAACCCTAAGCCTAACGCTAACCCTAGGCTACCCTTGACTGCTTCAGCCTCCAATAGATTTCCTAAGCACTAGTGTTTTAAGGAAGAGCTTAAAAAGAGAATCCTAAAGTGATTTCTTTATAATAGGTGTGTTCCTTATCTTATCCTAGTGTCTAAACTCTTCTCCATGGCTGGACCCCGAAATAATATCCCTTTACGTGCTAAGGTGTATCTAGAGAGTGGGATAGGTTTAATAAATACCCTAACCCTAACGCGTACCCTAACCCTAACCTCTACCCTAACCCTAACACGTACCCAAATCCTAACCCGTACCCTAAACGGAGCCCTAACCCTAACACTAACACAAACCCTAACACTAACCCATACCCTACACCGTACACGAACCCCTCCCCGAACCCGTACCCTAAGCCGTACCCTAAGCCTAACCCTAAGCCTAACCCTAACCCTAGGCTACCCTTGACTGCTTCTGCCTCCAATAGATTTCCTGAGCACTAGTGTTTTAAGGAACAGCTTAAAAAGGGAATCCTAATGTGATTTCTTTATAATGTGTGTGTTCCTTATATTATCTTAGTGTCTAAACTCTTCTCCATGGCTGGACCCCCAAATAATATTCCTTTACGTGCTAAGTGGTATCTAGAGAGTGGGCTAGGTTTAATAACTACCCTAACCCTAACGCGTACCCTAACCCTCACCCCTACCCTAACCCTAACACATACCCTAATACTATCCCGTACACTAAACCGAGCCCTAACCCTAACACTAACCCAAACCCTAACCCTAACCCATACCCTACGCCGTACCCGAAGCCCTCCCCGAACCCTTACCCTAAGCCGTACCCTAAGCCTGACCCTAAGCCTAACCCTAACCCTAGGCTTCCCTTGACTGCTTCTGCCTCCAATACATTTCCTCTGCAATAGTGTTTTAAGGAACAGCTTAAAAAGTGAATCCTAATGTGATTTCTTTATAATGGGTGTGTTCCTCATCTTATCCTAGTGTCTAAACTCTTCTCCATGGCTTGAATCCCAAATAATATTCCTTTACGTGCTAAGGGGTATCCAGAGAGAGGGATAGGTTTAATAACTACCCTAACCCTAACACGTACCCTAACCCTAACCCCTACCCTAACCCTAACACGTACCCTAATCCTAAACCGTACCCTAAACCGAGACCTAACCCTAACACTAACCATAACCCTAACCCTAACCCATACCCTAAGCCGTACCCGAAGCCTTCCCCGATCCCGTACCCTAAGCCGTACCCTAAGCCTAACCCTAAGCCTAACCCTAACCCTAGGCTACCCTTGACTGCTTCTGCCTCCAATAGATTACCTAAGCACTAGTGTTTTAAGGAACAGCTTAAAAAGAGAATCCTAATGTGATTTCTTTATAATGGGTGTGTTCCTTATCTTATCCTAGTGTCTAAACTCTTCTCCATGTCTAGACCCCCAAATAATATTCCTTTACGTGCTAAGGGGTATCTAGAGAGTGGGATAGGTTTAATAACTACACTAACCCTAATGCCTACCCTAACCCTAACCCCTACCGTAACCCTAACACGTACCCTAATCCTAACCAATACCTTAAACCGAGCACTAACCCTATCACTAAACCTAACCCTAACCCTAACCCATACCCTACGCTGTACCCGAAGCCCTCCACGAAACAGTACCCTAAGCCGAACCCTAAGCCTAAACCTAAGCCTAAACCTAACCCTAGGCTACCCTTGACAGCTTCTGCCTCCAATAGATTTCCTAAGCACTAGTGTTTTAAGGAACAGCTTAAAAAGAGAATCCTAATGTGATTTCTTTATAATGGGTATATTCCTTATCTTATCCTAGTGTCTAAACTTTTCTCCATGGATGGACCCCCAAATAATATTGCTTTACCTGCTAAGGGGTATCTAGAGAGTGGGATAGGTTTAATAACTACCCTAACCCTAACACGTACCCTAACCCTAAACCCTACCCTAACCCTAACACGTACCCTAATCCTAAACCGTACCCTAAACCGAACCCTAACCCTAACACTAAACCTAACCCTAACCCTAACCCATACCCTACGCCGTATCCGAAGCCCTCCCCGAACCCGTACCCTAAGCCGTACCCTAAGCCTAACCCTAAGCCTAACCCTATCCCTAGGCTACCCTTGACTGCTTCTGCCTCCAATAGGTTTCCTAAGCAATAGTGTTTTAAGGAACAGCTTAAAAAGAGAATCCTAATGTGATTTCTTTATAATGGGTGTGTTCCTTATCTTATCCTAGTGTCTAAACTCTTCTCCATGGCTGGACCCACAAATAATATTCCTTTACGTGCTAAGGTGTATCTAGAGAGTGGGATAGGTTTAATAAATACCCTAACCCTAACGCGTACCCTAACCCTAACCCCTACCCTAACCCTAACACGTACCCTAATCCTAAACCGTACCCTAAACCGAGCCCTAACCCTAACACTAACCCTAACCCTAACCCTAACCCATACCCTATGCCGTACCCGAAGCCTTCCCCGATCCCGTACCCTAAGCCGTACCCTAAGCCTAACCCTAACCCTAGGCTACCCTTGACTGCTTCTGCCTCCAATAGATTTCCTAAGCACTAGTGTTTTAAGGAACAGCTTAAAAAGAGAATCCTAATGTGATTTCTTTATAATGTGTGTGTTCCTTATATTATCTTAGTGTCTAAACTCTTCTCCATGGCTGGACCCCCAAATAATATTCCTTTACGTGCTAAGGGGAATCTACAGAGTGGGATAGGTTTAATAACTACCCTAACCCTAACGCGTACCCTATCCGTAACCCCTACCCTAACCCTAACACGTACCCTAATCCTAACCCGTACTCTAAACCGAGCCCTAACCCTAACACTAACCCTAACCCTAACCCTAACCCATACCCTACGCCGTACCCGAAGCCCTCCCCGAACCCGTACCCTAAGCCGTACCCTAAGCCTAACCCTAAGCCTAACCCTAACCCTAGGCTTCCCTTGACTGCTTCTGCCTCCAATAAATTTCCTAAGCACTAGTGTTTTAAGGAACAGCTTAAAAAGAGAATCCTAATGTGATTTCTTTATAATGGGTGTGTTCCTTATCTTATCCTATTGTCTAAACTCTTCTCTATGTCTAGACCCCCAAATAATATTCCTTTACGTGCTAAGGGGTATCTAGAGAGTGGGATAGGTTTAATAACTACACTAACCCTAATGCCTACCCTAACCCTAACCCCTACCGTAACCCTAACACGTGCCCTAATCCTAACCAATACCTTAAACCGAGCACTAACCCTATCACTAAACCTAACCCTAACCCTAACCCATACCCTACGCTGTACCCGAAGCCCTCCCCGAAACAGTACCCTAAGCCGAACCCTAAGCCTAAACCTAAGCCTAACCCTAACCCTAGGCTACCCTTGACAGCTTCTGCCTCCAATAGATTTCCTAAGCACTAGTGTTTTAAGGAACAGCTTAAAAAGAGAATCCTAATGTGATTTCTTTATAATGGGTATATTCCTTATCTTATCCTAGTGTCTAAACTTTTCTCCATGGATGGACTCCCAAATAATATTGCTTTACCTGCTAAGGGGTATCAAGAGAGTGGGATAGGTTTAATAACTACCCTAACCCTAACGCGTACCCTATCCCTAACCCCTACCCTAACCCTAACACGTACCCTAATCCTAAACCGTACCCTAAACCGAACCCTAACCCTAACACTAACCCTAACCCTAACCCTACCCCATACCCTACGCCGTATCCGAAGCCCTCCCCGAACCCGTACCCTAAGCCGTACCCTAAGCCTAACCCTAAGCCTAACCCTATCCCTAGGCTACCCTTGACTGCTTCTGCCTCCAATAGGTTTCCTAAGCACTAGTGTTTTAAGGAACAGCTTAAAAAGAGAATCCTAATGTGATTTCTTTATAATGGGTGTGTTCCTTATCTTATCCTAGTGTCTAAACTCTTCTCCATGGCTGGACCCCCAAATAATATTCCTTTACGTGCTAAGGGGTATCTAGAGAGTGGGATAGGTTTAATAACTGCCCTAACCCTAACACGTACCCTAACCCTAACCCCTAACCTAACCCTAAACCGTACCCTAAACCGAGCCCTAACCCTAACACTAACCCTAACCCTAACCCTAACCCATACCCTACGCCGTACCCGAAGCCCTCCCCGAACCCGTACCCTAAGCCGTACCCGAAGCCTAACCCTAAGCCTAACGCTAACCCTAGGCTACCCTTGACTGCTTCTGCCTCCAATAGATTTCCTAAGCACTAGTGTTTTAAGGAACAGCTTAAAAAGAGAATCCTAATGTGATTTCTTTATAATGGGTGTGTTCCTTATCTTATCCTAGTGTCTAAACTCTTCTCCATGGCTGGACCCCCAAATAATATTCCTTTACGTGCTAAGGGGTATCTAGAGAGTGGGATAGGTTTAATAACTGCCCTAACCCTAACACGTACCCTAACCCTAACCCCTACCCTAACCCTAAACCGTACCCTAAACCGAGCCCTAACCCTAACACTAACCCTAACCCTAACCCTAACCCATACCCTACGCCGTACCCGAAGCCCTCCCCGAACCCGTACCCTAAGCCGTACCCGAAGCCTAACCCTAAGCCTAACGCTAACCCTAGGCTACCCTTGACTGCTTCAGCCTCCAATAGATTTCCTAAGCACTAGTGTTTTAAGGAAGAGCTTAAAAAGAGAATCCTAAAGTGATTTCTTTATAATAGGTGTGTTCCTTATCTTATCCTAGTGTCTAAACTCTTCTCCATGGCTGGACCCCGAAATAATATTCCTTTACGTGCTAAGGTGTATCTAGAGAGTGGGATAGGTTTAATAAATACCCTAACCCTAACGCGTACCCTAACCCTAACCTCTACCCTAACCCTAACACGTACCCTAATCCTAACCCGTACCCTAAACGGAGCCCTAACCCTAACACTAACACAAACCCTAACACTAACCCATACCCTACGCCGTACACGAACCCCTCCCCGAACCCGTATCTTAAGCCGTACCCTAAGCCTAACCCTAAGCCTAACCCTAACCCTAGGCTACCCTTGACTGCTTCTGCCTCCAATAGATTTCCTAAGCACTAGTGTTTTAAGGAACAGCTTAACAAGGGAATCCTAATGTGATTTCTTTATAATGTGTGTGTTCCTTATATTATCTTAGTGTCTAAACTCTTCTCCATGGCTGGACCCCCAAATAATATTCCTTTACGTGCTAAGTGGTATCTAGAGAGTGGGCTAGGTTTAATAACTACCCTAACCCTAACGCGTACCCTAACCCTCACCCCTACCCTAACCCTAACACGTACCCTAATACTATCCCGTACACTAAACCGAGCCCTAACCCTAACACTAACCTTAACACTAACCCTAACCCATACCCTAAGCCGTACCCGAAGCCTTCCCCGATCCCTTACCCTAAGCCGTACCCTAACCCTAACCCTAAGCCTAACCCTAACCCTAGGCTACCCTTGACTGCTTCTGCCTCCAATAGATTTCCTAAGCACTAGTGTTTTAAGGAACAGCTTAAAAAGAGAATCCTAATGTGATTTCTTTATAATGTGTGTGTTCCTTATATTATCTTAGTGTCTAAACTCTTCTCTATGGCTGGACCCCCAAATAATATTCCTTTACGTGCTAAGGGGAATCTAGAGAGTGGGATAGGTTTAATAACTACCCTAACCCTAACGCGTACCCTATCCCTAACCCCTACCCTAACCCTAACACGTACCCTAATCCTAACCAATACCTTAAACCGAGCACTAACCCTATCACTAAACCTAACCCTAACCCTAACCCATACCCTACGCTGTACCCGAAGCCCTCCCCGAAACAGTACCCTAAGCCGAACCCTAAGCCTAAACCTAAGCCTAACCCTAACCCTAGGCTACCCTTGACAGCTTCTGCCTCCAATAGATTTCCTAAGCACTAGTGTTTTAAGGAACAGCTTAAAAAGAGAATCCTAATGTGATTTGTTTATAATGGGTATATTCCTTATCTTATCCTAGTGTCTAAACTTTTCTCCATGGATGGACTCCCAAATAATATTGCTTTACCTGCTAAGGGGTATCAAGAGAGTGGGATAGGTTTAATAACTACCCTAACCCTAACGCGTACCCTATCCCTAACCCCTACCCTAACCCTAACACGTACCCTAATCCTAAACCGTACCCTAAACCGAACCCTAACCCTAACACTAACCCTAACCCTAACCTTACCCCATACCCTACGCCGTATCCGAAGCCCTCCCCGAACCCGTACCCTAAGCCGTACCCTAAGCCTAACCCTAAGCCTAACCCTATCCCTAGGCTACCCTTGACTGCTTCTGCCTCCAATAGGTTTCCTAAGCACTAGTGTTTTAAGGAACAGCTTAAAAAGAGAATCCTAATGTGATTTCTTTATAATGGGTGTGTTCCTTATCTTATCCTAGTGTCTAAACTCTTCTCCATGGCTGGACCCTCAAATAATATTCCTTTACGTGCTAAGGGGTATCTAGAGAGTGGGATAGGTTTAATAACTGCCCTAACCCTAACACGTACCCTAACCCTAACCCCTACCCTAACCCTAAACCGTACCCTAAACCGAGCCCTAACCCTAACACTAACCCTAACCCTAACCCTAACCCATACCCTACGCCGTACCCGAAGCCCTCCCCGAACCCGTACCCTAAGCCGTACCCGAAGCCTAACCCTAAGCCTAACGCTAACCCTAGGCTACCCTTGACTGCTTCTGCCTCCAATAGATTTCCTAAGCACTAGTGTTTTAAGGAACAGCTTAAAAAGAGAATCCTAATGTGATTTCTTTATAATGGGTGTGTTCCTTATCTTATCCTAGTGTCTAAACTCTTCTCCATGGCTGGACCCCCAAATAATATTCCTTTACGTGCTAAGGGGTATCTAGAGAGTGGGATAGGTTTAATAACTGCCCTAACCCTAACACGTACCCTAACCCTAACCCCTACCCTAACCCTAAACCGTACCCTAAACCGAGCCCTAACCCTAACACTAACCCTAACCCTAACCCTAACCCATACCCTACGCCGTACCCGAAGCCCTCCCCGAACCCGTACCCTAAGCCGTACCCGAAGCCTAACCCTAAGCCTAACGCTAACCCTAGGCTACCCTTGACTGCTTCAGCCTCCAATAGATTTCCTAAGCACTAGTGTTTTAAGGAAGAGCTTAAAAAGAGAATCCTAAAGTGATTTCTTTATAATAGGTGTGTTCCTTATCTTATCCTAGTGTCTAAACTCTTCTCCATGGCTGGACCCCGAAATAATATTCCTTTACGTGCTAAGGTGTATCTAGAGAGTGGGATAGGTTTAATAAATACCCTAACCCTAACGCGTACCCTAACCCTAACCTCTACCCTAACCCTAACACGTACCCTAATCCTAACCCGTACCCTAAACGGAGCCCTAACCCTAACACTAACACAAACCCTAACACTAACCCATACCCTACGCCGTACACGAACCCCTCCCCGAACCCGTATCTTAAGCCGTACCCTAAGCCTAACCCTAAGCCTAACCCTAACCCTAGGCTACCCTTGACTGCTTCTGCCTCCAATAGATTTCCTAAGCACTAGTGTTTTAAGGAACAGCTTAACAAGGGAATCCTAATGTGATTTCTTTATAATGTGTGTGTTCCTTATATTATCTTAGTGTCTAAACTCTTCTCCATGGCTGGACCCCCAAATAATATTCCTTTACGTGCTAAGTGGTATCTAGAGAGTGGGCTAGGTTTAATAACTACCCTAACCCTAACGCGTACCCTAACCCTCACCCCTACCCTAACCCTAACACGTACCCTAATACTATCCCGTACACTAAACCGAGCCCTAACCCTAACACTAACCTTAACACTAACCCTAACCCATACCCTAAGCCGTACCCGAAGCCTTCCCCGATCCCTTACCCTAAGCCGTACCCTAACCCTAACCCTAAGCCTAACCCTAACCCTAGGCTACCCTTGACTGCTTCTGCCTCCAATAGATTTCCTAAGCACTAGTGTTTTAAGGAACAGCTTAAAAAGAGAATCCTAATGTGATTTCTTTATAATGTGTGTGTTCCTTATATTATCTTAGTGTCTAAACTCTTCTCTATGGCTGGACCCCCAAATAATATTCCTTTACGTGCTAAGGGGAATCTAGAGAGTGGGATAGGTTTAATAACTACCCTAACCCTAACGCGTACCCTATCCCTAACCCCTACCCTAACCCTAACACGTACCCTAATCCTAACCCGTACTCTAAACCGAGCCCTAACCCTAACACTAACCCTAACCCTAACCCTAACCCATACCCTACGCCGTACCCGAAGCCCTCCCCGAACCCGTAACCTAAGCCGTACCCTAAGCCTAACCCGAAGCCTAACCCTAACCCTAGGCTTCCCTTGACTGCTTCTGCCTCCAATAGATTTCCTAAGCACTAGTGTTTTAAGGAACAGCTTAAAAAGAGAATCCTAATGTGATTTCTTTATAATGGGTGTGTTCCTTATCTTATCCTAGTGTCTAAACTCTTCTCTATGTCTAGACCCCCAAATAATATTCCTTTACGTGCTAAGGGGTATCTAGAGAGTGGGATAGGTTTAATAACTACACTAACCCTAATGCGTACCCTAACCCTAACCCCTACCGTAACCCTAACACGTACCCTAATCCTAACCAATACCTTAAACCGAGCACTAACCCTATCACTAAACCTAACCCTAACCCTAACCCATACCCTACGCTGTACCCGAAGCCCTCCCCGAAACAGTACCCTAAGCCGAACCCTAAGCCTAAACCTAAGCCTAACCCTAACCCTAGGCTACCCTTGACAGCTTCTGCCTCCAATAGATTTCCTAAGCACTAGTGTTTTAAGGAACAGCTTAAAAAGAGAATCCTAATGTGATTTGTTTATAATGGGTATATTCCTTATCTTATCCTAGTGTCTAAACTTTTCTCCATGGATGGACTCCCAAATAATATTGCTTTACCTGCTAAGGGGTATCAAGAGAGTGGGATAGGTTTAATAACTACCCTAACCCTAACGCGTACCCTATCCCTAACCCCTACCCTAACCCTAACACGTACCCTAATCCTAAACCGTACCCTAAACCGAACCCTAACCCTAACACTAACCCTAACCCTAACCTTACCCCATACCCTACGCCGTATCCGAAGCCCTCCCCGAACCCGTACCCTAAGCCGTACCCTAAGCCTAACCCTAAGCCTAACCCTATCCCTAGGCTACCCTTGACTGCTTCTGCCTCCAATAGGTTTCCTAAGCACTAGTGTTTTAAGGAACAGCTTAAAAAGAGAATCCTAATGTGATTTCTTTATAATGGGTGTGTTCCTTATCTTATCCTAGTGTCTAAACTCTTCTCCATGGCTGGACCCCCAAATAATATTCCTTTACGTGCTAAGGGGTATCTAGAGAGTGGGATAGGTTTAATAACTGCCCTAACCCTAACACGTACCCTAACCCTAACCCCTACCCTAACCCTAAACCGTACCCTAAACCGAGCCCTAACCCTAACACTAACCCTAACCCTAACCCTAACCCATACCCTACGCCGTACCCGAAGCCCTCCCCGAACCCGTACCCTAAGCCGTACCCGAAGCCTAACCCTAAGCCTAACGCTAACCCTAGGCTACCCTTGACTGCTTCTGCCTCCAATAGATTTCCTAAGCACTAGTGTTTTAAGGAACAGCTTAAAAAGAGAATCCTAATGTGATTTCTTTATAATGGGTGTGTTCCTTATCTTATCCTAGTGTCTAAACTCTTCTCCATGGCTGGACCCCCAAATAATATTCCTTTACGTGCTAAGGGGTATCTAGAGAGTGGGATAGGTTTAATAACTGCCCTAACCCTAACACGTACCCTAACCCTAACCCCTACCCTAACCCTAAACCGTACCCTAAACCGAGCCCTAACCCTAACACTAACCCTAACCCTAACCCTAACCCATACCCTACGCCGTACCCGAAGCCCTCCCCGAACCCGTACCCTAAGCCGTACCCGAAGCCTAACCCTAAGCCTAACGCTAACCCTAGGCTACCCTTGACTGCTTCAGCCTCCAATAGATTTCCTAAGCACTAGTGTTTTAAGGAAGAGCTTAAAAAGAGAATCCTAAAGTGATTTCTTTATAATAGGTGTGTTCCTTATCTTATCCTAGTGTCTAAACTCTTCTCCATGGCTGGACCCCGAAATAATATTTCTTTACGTGCTAAGGTGTATCTAGAGAGTGGGATAGGTTTAATAAATACCCTAACCCTAACGCGTACCCTAACCCTAACCTCTACCCTAACCCTAACACGTACCCTAATCCTAACCCGTACCCTAAACGGAGCCCTAACCCTAACACTAACACAAACCCTAACACTAACCCATACCCTACGCCGTACACGAACCCCTCCCCGAACCCGTATCTTAAGCCGTACCCTAAGCCTAACCCTAAGCCTAACCCTAACCCTAGGCTACCCTTGACTGCTTCTGCCTCCAATAGATTTCCTAAGCACTAGTGTTTTAAGGAACAGCTTAAAAAGAGAATCCTAATGTGATTTCTTTATAATGGGTGTGTTCCTTATCTTATCCTAGTGTCTAAACTCTTCTCCATGTCTAGACCCCCAAATAATATTCCTTTACGTGGTAAGGGGTATCTAGAGAGTGGGATAGGTTTAATAACTACACTAACCCTAATGCGTAACCTAACCCTAACCCCTACCGTAACCCTAACACGTACCCTAATCCTAACCAATACCTTAAACCGAGCACTAACCCTATCACTAAACCTAACCCTAACCCTAACCCATACCCTACGCTGTACCCGAAGCCCTCCACGAAACAGTACCCTAAGCCGAACCCTAAGCCTAAACCTAAGCCTAACCCTAACCCTAGGCTACCCTTGACAGCTTCTGCCTCCAATAGATTTCCTAAGCACTAGTGTTTTAAGGAACAGCTTAAAAAGAGAATCCTAATGTGATTTCTTTATAATGGGTATATTCCTTATCTTATCCTAGTGTCTAAACTTTTCTCCATGGATGGACCCCCAAATAATATTGCTTTACCTGCTAAGGGGTATCTAGAGAGTGGGATAGGTTTAATAACTACCCTAACCCTAACGCGTACCCTAACCCTAACGCGTACCCTAACCCTAACACGTACCCTAATCCTAAACCGTACCCTAAACCGAACCCTAACCCTAACACTAACCCTAACCCTAACCCTACCCCATACCCTACGCCGTATCCGAAGCCCTCCCCGAACCCGTACCCTAAGCCGTACCCTAACCCTAACCCTAAGCCTAACCCTATCCCTAGGCTACCCTTGACTGCTTCTGCCTCCAATAGGTTTCCTAAGCAATAGTGTTTTAAGGAACAGCTTAAAAAGAGAATCCTAATGTGATTTCTTTATAATGGGTGTGTTCCTTATCTTATCCTAGTGTCTAAACTCTTCTCCATGGCTGGACCCCCAAATAATATTCCTTTACGTGCTAAGGGGTATCTAGAGAGTGGGATAGGTTTAATAACTGCCCTAACCCTAACACGTACCCTAACCCTAACCCCTACCCTAACCCTAAACCGTACCCTAAACCGAGCCCTAACCCTAACACTAACCCTAACCCTAATCCTAACCCATACCCTACGCCGTACCCGAAGCCCTCCCCGAACCCGTACCCTAAGCCGTACCCTAAGCCTAACCCTAAGCCTAACCCTAACCCTAGGCTACCCTTGACTGCTTCTGCCTCCAATAGATTTCCTAAGCACTAGTGTTTTAAGGAACAGCTTAAAAAGAGAATCCTAATGTGATTTCTTTATAATGGGTGTGTTCGTTATCTTATCCTAGTGTCTAAACTCTTCTCCATGGCTGGACCCCCAAATAATATTCCTTTACGTGCTAAGGGGAATCTAGAGAGTGGGATAGGTTTAATAACTACCCTAACCCTAACGCGTACCCTATCCCTAACCCCTACACTAACCCTAACACGTACCCTAATCCTAACCCGTACTCTAAACCGAGCCCTAACCCTAACACTAACCCTAACCCTAACCCTAACCCATACCCTACGCCGTACCCGAAGCCCTCCCCGAACCCGTAACCTAAGCCGTACCCTAAGCCTAACCCGAAGCCTAACCCTAACCCTAGGCTTCCCTTGACTGCTTCTGCCTCCAATAGATTTCCTAAGCACTAGTGTTTTAAGGAACAGCTTAAAAAGAGAATCCTAATGTGATTTCTTTATAATGGGTGTGTTCCTTATCTTATCCTAGTGTCTAAACTCTTCTCTATGTCTAGACCCCCAAATAATATTCCTTTACGTGCTAAGGGGTATCTAGAGAGTGGGATAGGTTTAATAACTACACTAACCCTAATGCGTACCCTAACCCTAACCCCTACCGTAACCCTAACACGTACCCTAATCCTAACCAATACCTTAAACCGAGCACTAACCCTATCACTAAACCTAACCCTAACCCTAACCCATACCCTACGCTGTACCCGAAGCCCTCCCCGAAACAGTACCCTAAGCCGAACCCTAAGCCTAAACCTAAGCCTAACCCTAACCCTAGGCTACCCTTGACAGCTTCTGCCTCCAATAGATTTCCTAAGCACTAGTGTTTTAAGGAACAGCTTAAAAAGAGAATCCTAATGTGATTTCTTTATAATGGGTATATTCCTTATCTTATCCTAGTGTCTAAACTTTTCTCCATGGATGGACCCCCAAATAATATTGCTTTACCTGCTAAGGGGTATCTAGAGAGTGGGATAGGTTTAATAACTACCCTAACCCTAACGCGTACCCTAACCCTAACCCCTACCCTAACCCTAACACGTACCCTAATCCTAAACCGTACCCTAAACCGAACCCTAACCCTAACACTAACCCTAACCCTAACCCTACCCCATACCCTACGCCGTATCCGAAGCCCTCCCCGAACCCGTACCCTAAGCCGTACCCTAACCCTAACCCTAAGCCTAACCCTATCCCTAGGCTACCCTTGACTGCTTCTGCCTCCAATAGGTTTCCTAAGCACTAGTGTTTTAAGGAACAGCTTAAAAAGAGAATCCTAATGTGATTTCTTTATAATGGGTGTGTTCCTTATCTTATCCTAGTGTCTAAACTCTTCTCCATGGCTGGACCCCCAAATAATATTCCTTTACGTGCTAAGGGGTATCTAGAGAGTGGGATAGGTTTAATAACTGCCCTAACCCTAACACGTACCCTAACCCTAACCCCTACCCTAACCCTAAACCGTACCCTAAACCGAGCCCTAACCCTAACACTAACCCTAACCCTAACCCTAACCCATACCCTACGCCGTACCCGAAGCCCTCCCCGAACCCGTACCCTAAGCCGTACCCGAAGCCTAACCCTAAGCCTAACGCTAACCCTAGGCTACCCTTGACTGCTTCTGCCTCCAATAGATTTCCTAAGCACTAGTGTTTTAAGGAACAGCTTAAAAAGAGAATCCTAATGTGATTTCTTTATAATGGGTGTTTTCCTTATCTTATCCTAGTGTCTAAACTCTTCTCCATGGCTGGACCCCCAAATAATATTCCTTTACGTGCTAAGGGGTATCTAGAGAGTGGGATAGGTTTAATAACTGCCCTAACCCTAACACGTACCCTAACCCTAACCCCTACCCTAACCCTAAACCGTACCCTAAACCGAGCCCTAACCCTAACACTAACCCTAACTCTAACCCTAACCCATACCCTACGCCGTACCCGAAGCCCTCCCCGAACCCGTACCCTAAGCCGTACCCGAAGCCTAACCCTAAGCCTAACGCTAACCCTAGGCTACCCTTGACTGCTTCAGCCTCCAATAGATTTCCTAAGCACTAGTGTTTTAAGGAAGAGCTTAAAAAGAGAATCCTAAAGTGATTTCTTTATAATAGGTGTGTTCCTTATCTTATCCTAGTGTCTAAACTCTTCTCCATGGCTGGACCCCGAAATAATATTCCTTTACGTGCTAAGGTGTATCTAGAGAGTGGGATAGGTTTAATAAATACCCTAACCCTAACGCGTACCCTAACCCTAACCTCTACCCTAACCCTAACACGTACCCTAATCCTAACCCGTACCCTAAACGGAGCCCTAACCCTAACACTAACACAAACCCTAACACTAACCCATACCCTACGCCGTACACGAACCCCTCCCCGAACCCGTATCTTAAGCCGTACCCTAAGCCTAACCCTAAGCCTAACCCTAACCCTAGGCTACCCTTGACTGCTTCTGCCTCCAATAGATTTCCTAAGCACTAGTGTTTTAAGGAACAGCTTAAAAAGGGAATCCTAATGTGATTTCTTTATAATGTGTGTGTTCCTTATATTATCTTAGTGTCTAAACTCTTCTCCATGGCTGGACCCCCAAATAATATTCCTTTACGTGCTAAGTGGTATCTAGAGAGTGGGCTAGGTTTTATAACTACCCTAACCCTAACGCGTACCCTAACCCTCACCCCTACCCTAACCCTAACACGTACCCTAATACTATCCCGTACACTAAACCGAGCCCTAACCCTAACACTAACCTTAACACTAACCCTAACCCATACCCTAAGCCGTACCCGAAGCCTTCCCCGATCCCTTACCCTAAGCCGTACCCTAACCCTAACCCTAAGCCTAACCCTAACCCTAGGCTACCCTTGACTGCTTCTGCCTCCAATAGATTTCCTAAGCACTAGTGTTTTAAGGAACAGCTTAAAAAGAGAATCCTAATGTGATTTCTTTATAATGTGTGTGTTCCTTATATTATCTTAGTGTCTAAACTCTTCTCTATGGCTGGACCCCCAAATAATATTCCTTTACGTGCTAAGGGGAATCTAGAGAGTGGGATAGGTTTAATAACTACCCTAACCCTAACGCGTACCCTATCCCTAACCCCTACCCTAACCCTAACACGTACCCTAATCCTAACCCGTACTCTAAACCGAGCCCTAACCCTAACACTAACCCTAACCCATACCCTACGCCGTACCCGAAGCCCTCCCCGAACCCGTAACCTAAGCCGTACCCTAAGCCTAACCCTAAGCCTAACCCTAACCCTAGGCTTCCCTTGAGTGCTTCTGCCTCCAATAGATTTCCTAAGCACTAGTGTTTTAAGGAACAGCTTAAAAAGAGAATCCTAATGTGATTTCTTTATAATGGGTGTGTTCCTTATCTTATCCTAGTGTCTAAACTCTTCTCCATGTCTAGACCCCCAAATAATATTCCTTTACGTGGTAAGGGGTATCTAGAGAGTGGGATAGGTTTAATAACTACACTAACCCTAATGCGTAACCTAACCCTAACCCCTACCGTAACCCTAACACGTACCCTAATCCTAACCAATACCTTAAACCGAGCACTAACCCTATCACTAAACCTAACCCTAACCCTAACCCATACCCTACGCTGTACCCGAAGCCCTCCACGAAACAGTACCCTAAGCCGAACCCTAAGCCTAAACCTAAGCCTAACCCTAACCCTAGGCTACCCTTGACAGCTTCTGCCTCCAATAGATTTCCTAAGCACTAGTGTTTTAAGGAACAGCTTAAAAAGAGAATCCTAATGTGATTTCTTTATAATGGGTATATTCCTTATCTTATCCTAGTGTCTAAACTTTTCTCCATGGATGGACCCCCAAATAATATTGCTTTACCTGCTAAGGGGTATCTAGAGAGTGGGATAGGTTTAATAACTACCCTAACCCTAACGCGTACCCTAACCCTAACGCGTACCCTAACCCTAACACGTACCCTAATCCTAAACCGTACCCTAAACCGAACCCTAACCCTAACACTAACCCTAACCCTAACCCTACCCCATACCCTACGCCGTATCCGAAGCCCTCCCCGAACCCGTACCCTAAGCCGTACCCTAACCCTAACCCTAAGCCTAACCCTATCCCTAGGCTACCCTTGACTGCTTCTGCCTCCAATAGGTTTCCTAAGCAATAGTGTTTTAAGGAACAGCTTAAAAAGAGAATCCTAATGTGATTTCTTTATAATGGGTGTGTTCCTTATCTTATCCTAGTGTCTAAACTCTTCTCCATGGCTGGACCCCCAAATAATATTCCTTTACGTGCTAAGGGGTATCTAGAGAGTGGGATAGGTTTAATAACTGCCCTAACCCTAACACGTACCCTAACCCTAACCCCTACCCTAACCCTAAACCGTACCCTAAACCGAGCCCTAACCCTAACACTAACCCTAACCCTAATCCTAACCCATACCCTACGCCGTACCCGAAGCCCTCCCCGAACCCGTACCCTAAGCCGTACCCTAAGCCTAACCCTAAGCCTAACCCTAACCCTAGGCTACCCTTGACTGCTTCTGCCTCCAATAGATTTCCTAAGCACTAGTGTTTTAAGGAACAGCTTAAAAAGAGAATCCTAATGTGATTTCTTTATAATGGGTGTGTTCGTTATCTTATCCTAGTGTCTAAACTCTTCTCCATGGCTGGACCCCCAAATAATATTCCTTTACGTGCTAAGGGGAATCTAGAGAGTGGGATAGGTTTAATAACTACCCTAACCCTAACGCGTACCCTATCCCTAACCCCTACACTAACCCTAACACGTACCCTAATCCTAACCCGTACTCTAAACCGAGCCCTAACCCTAACACTAACCCTAACCCTAACCCTAACCCATACCCTACGCCGTACCCGAAGCCCTCCCCGAACCCGTAACCTAAGCCGTACCCTAAGCCTAACCCGAAGCCTAACCCTAACCCTAGGCTTCCCTTGACTGCTTCTGCCTCCAATAGATTTCCTAAGCACTAGTGTTTTAAGGAACAGCTTAAAAAGAGAATCCTAATGTGATTTCTTTATAATGGGTGTGTTCCTTATCTTATCCTAGTGTCTAAACTCTTCTCTATGTCTAGACCCCCAAATAATATTCCTTTACGTGCTAAGGGGTATCTAGAGAGTGGGATAGGTTTAATAACTACACTAACCCTAATGCGTACCCTAACCCTAACCCCTACCGTAACCCTAACACGTACCCTAATCCTAACCAATACCTTAAACCGAGCACTAACCCTATCACTAAACCTAACCCTAACCCTAACCCATACCCTACGCTGTACCCGAAGCCCTCCCCGAAACAGTACCCTAAGCCGAACCCTAAGCCTAAACCTAAGCCTAACCCTAACCCTAGGCTACCCTTGACAGCTTCTGCCTCCAATAGATTTCCTAAGCACTAGTGTTTTAAGGAACAGCTTAAAAAGAGAATCCTAATGTGATTTCTTTATAATGGGTATATTCCTTATCTTATCCTAGTGTCTAAACTTTTCTCCATGGATGGACCCCCAAATAATATTGCTTTACCTGCTAAGGGGTATCTAGAGAGTGGGATAGGTTTAATAACTACCCTAACCCTAACGCGTACCCTAACCCTAACCCCTACCCTAACCCTAACACGTACCCTAATCCTAAACCGTACCCTAAACCGAACCCTAACCCTAACACTAACCCTAACCCTAACCCTACCCCATACCCTACGCCGTATCCGAAGCCCTCCCCGAACCCGTACCCTAAGCCGTACCCTAACCCTAACCCTAAGCCTAACCCTATCCCTAGGCTACCCTTGACTGCTTCTGCCTCCAATAGGTTTCCTAAGCAATAGTGTTTTAAGGAACAGCTTAAAAAGAGAATCCTAATGTGATTTCTTTATAATGGGTGTGTTCCTTATCTTATCCTAGTGTCTAAACTCTTCTCCATGGCTGGACCCCCAAATAATATTCCTTTACGTGCAAAGGGGTATCTAGAGAGTGGGATAGGTTTAATAACTGCCCTAACCCTAACACGTACCCTAACCCTAACCCCTACCCTAACCCTAAACCGTACCCTAAACCGAGCCCTAACCCTAACACTAACCCTAACCCTAATCCTAACCCATACCCTACGCCGTACCCGAAGCCCTCCCCGAACCCGTACCCTAAGCCGTACCCCAAGCCTAACCCTAAGCCTAACCCTAACCCTAGGCTACCCTTGACTGCTTCTGCCTCCAATAGATTTCCTAAGCACTAGTGTTTTAAGGAACAGCTTAAAAAGAGAATCCTAATGTGATTTCTTTATAATGGGTGTGTTCCTTATCTTATCCTAGTGTCTAAACTCTTCTCCATGGCTGGACCCCCAAATAATATTCCTTTACGTGCTAAGGGGTATCTAGAGAGTGGGATAGGTTTAATAACTGCCCTAACCCTAACACGTACCCTAACCCTAACCCCTACCCTAACCCTAAACCGTACCCTAAACCGAGCCCTAACCCTAACACTAACCCTAACCCTAACCCTAACCCATACCCTACGACGTACCCGAAGCCCTCCCCGAACCCGTACCCTAAGCCGTACCCGAAGCCTAACCCTAAGCCTAACGCTAACCCTAGGCTACCCTTGACTGCTTCAGCCTCCAATAGATTTCCTAAGCACGAGTGTTTTAAGGAAAAGCTTAAAAAGAGAATCCTAAAGTGATTTCTTTATAATAGGTGTGTTCCTTATCTTATCCTAGTGTCTAAACTCTTCTCCATGGCTGGACCCCGAAATAATATTCCTTTACGTGCTAAGGTGTATCTAGAGAGTGGGATAGGTTTAATAAATACCCTAACCCTAACGCGTACCCTAACCCTAACCTCTACCCTAACCCTAACACGTACCCTAATCCTAACCCGTACCCTAAACGGAGCCCTAACCCTAACACTAACACAAGCCCTAACACTAACCCATACCCTACGCCGTACACGAACCCCTCCCCGAACCCGTACCCTAAGCCGTACCCTAAGCCTAACCCTAAGCTTAACCCTAACCCTAGGCTACCCTTGACTGCTTCTGCCTCCAATAGATTTCCTAAGCACTAGTGTTTTAAGGAACAGCTTAAAAAGGGAATCCTAATGTGATTTCTTTATAATGGGTGTGTTCCTTATATTATCTTAGTGTCTAAACTCTTCTCCATGGCTGGACCCCCAAATAATATTCCTTTACGTGCTAAGGGGAATCTAGAGAGTGGGATAGGTTTAATAACTACCCTAACCCTAACGCGTACCCTATCCCTAACCCCTACCGTAACCCTAACACGTACCCTAATCCTAACCCGTACTCTAAACCGAGCCCTAACCCTAACACTAACCCTAACCCATACCCTACGCCGTACCCGAAGCCCTCCCCGAACCCGTAACCTAAGCCGTACCCTAAGCCTAACCCTAAGCCTAACCCTAACCCTAGGCTTCCCTTGAGTGCTTCTGCCTCCAATAGATTTCCTAAGCACTAGTGTTTTAAGGAACAGCTTAAAAAGAGAATCCTAATGTGATTTCTTTATAATGGGTGTGTTCCTTATCTTATCCTAGTGTCTAAACTCTTCTCCATGTCTAGACCCCCAAATAATATTCCTTTACGTGGTAAGGGGTATCTAGAGAGTGGGATAGGTTTAATAACTACACTAACCCTAATGCGTACCCTAACCCTAACCCCTACCGTAACCCTAACACGTACCCTAATCCTAACCAATACCTTAAACCGAGCACTAACCCTATCACTAAACCTAACCCTAACCCTAACCCATACCCTACGCTGTACCCGAAGCCCTCCACGAAACAGTACCCTAAGCCGAACCCTAAGCCTAAACCTAAACCTAACCCTAACCCTAGGCTACCCTTGACAGCTTCTGCCTCCAATAGATTTCCTAAGCACTAGTGTTTTAAGGAACAGCTTAAAAAGAGAATCCTAATGTGATTTCTTTATAATGGGTATATTCCTTATCTTATCCTAGTGTCTAAACTTTTCTCCATGGATGGACCCCCAAATAATATTGCTTTACCTGCTAAGGGGTATCTAGAGAGTGAGATAGGTTTAATAACTACCCTAACCCTAACGCGTACCCTAACCCTAACGCGTACCCTAACCCTAACACGTACCCTAATCCTAAACCGTACCCTAAACCGAACCCTAACCCTAACACTAACACTAACCCTAACCCTACCCCATACCCTACGCCGTATCCGAAGCCCTCCCCGAACCCGTACCCTAAGCCGTACCCTAACCCTAACCCTAAGCCTAACCCTATCCCTAGGCTACCCTTGACTGCTTCTGCCTCCAATAGGTTTCCTAAGCAATAGTGTTTTAAGGAACAGCTTAAAAAGAGAATCCTAATGTGATTTCTTTATAATGGGTGTGTTCCTTATCTTATCCTAGTGTCTAAACTCTTCTCCATGGCTGGACCCCCAAATAATATTCCTTTACGTGCTAAGGGGTATCTAGAGAGTGGGATAGGTTTAATAACTGCCCTAACCCTAACACGTACCCTAACCCTAACCCCTACCCTAACCCTAAACCGTACCCTAAACCGAGCCCTAACCCTAACACTAACCCTAACCCTAATCCTAACCCATACCCTACGCCGTACCCGAAGCCCTCCCCGAACCCGTACCCTAAGCCGTACCCTAAGCCTAACCCTAAGCCTAACCCTAACCCTAGGCTACCCTTGACTGCTTCTGCCTCCAATAGATTTCCTAAGCACTAGTGTTTTAAGGAACAGCTTAAAAAGAGAATCCTAATGTGATTTCTTTATAATGGGTGTGTTCGTTATCTTATCCTAGTGTCTAAACTCTTCTCCATGGCTGGACCCCCAAATAATATTCCTTTACGTGCTAAGGGGAATCTAGAGAGTGGGATAGGTTTAATAACTACCCTAACCCTAACGCGTACCCTATCCCTAACCCCTACCCTAACCCTAACACGTACCCTAATCCTAACCCGTACTCTAAACCGAGCCCTAACCCTAACACTAACCCTAACCCTAACCTTAACCCATACCCTACGCCGTACCCGAAGCCCTCCCCGAACCCGTAACCTAAGCCGTACCCTAAGCCTAACCCGAAGCCTAACCCTAACCCTAGGCTTCCCTTGACTGCTTCTGCCTCCAATAGATTTCCTAAGCACTAGTGTTTTAAGGAACAGCTTAAAAAGAGAATCCTAATGTGATTTCTTTATAATGGGTGTGTTCCTTATCTTATCCTAGTGTCTAAACTCTTCTCTATGTCTAGACCCCCAAATAATATTCCTTTACGTGCTAAGGGGTATCTAGAGAGTGGGATAGGTTTAATAACTACACTAACCCTAATGCGTACCCTAACCCTAACCCCTACCGTAACCCTAACACGTACCCTAATCCTAACCAATACCTTAAACCGAGCACTAACCCTATCACTAAACCTAACCCTATCCCTAACCCATACCCTACGCTGTACCCGAAGCCCTCCCCGAAACAGTACCCTAAGCCGAACCCTAAGCCTAAACCTAAGCCTAACCCTAACCCTAGGCTACCCTTGACAGCTTCTGCCTCCAATAGATTTCCTAAGCACTAGTGTTTTAAGGAACAGCTTAAAAAGAGAATCCTAATGTGATTTCTTTATAATGGGTATATTCCTTATCTTATCCTAGTGTCTAAACTTTTCTCCATGGATGGACCCCCAAATAATATTGCTTTACCTGCTAAGGGGTATCTAGAGAGTGGGATAGGTTTAATAACTACCCTAACCCTAACGCGTACCCTAACCCTAACCCCTACCCTAACCCTAACACGTACCCTAATCCTAAACCGTACCCTAAACCGAACCCTAACCCTAACACTAACCCTAACCCTAACCCTACCCCATACCCTACGCCGTATCCGAAGCCCTCCCCGAACCCGTACCCTAAGCCGTACCCTAACCCTAACCCTAAGCCTAACCCTATCCCTAGGCTACCCTTGACTGCTTCTGCCTCCAATAGGTTTCCTAAGCAATAGTGTTTTAAGGAACAGCTTAAAAAGAGAATCCTAATGTGATTTCTTTATAATGGGTGTGTTCCTTATCTTATCCTAGTGTCTAAACTCTTCTCCATGGCTGGACCCCCAAATAATATTCCTTTACGTGCTAAGGGGTATCTAGAGAGTGGGATAGGTTTAATAACTGCCCTAACCCTAACACGTACCCTAACCCTAACCCCTACCCTAACCCTAAACCGTACCCTAAACCGAGCCCTAACCCTAACACTAACCCTAACCCTAATCCTAACCCATACCCTACGCCGTACCCGAAGCCCTCCCCGAACCCGTACCCTAAGCCGTACCCCAAGCCTAACCCTAAGCCTAACCCTAACCCTAGGCTACCCTTGACTGCTTCTGCCTCCAATAGATTTCCTAAGCACTAGTGTTTTAAGGAACAGCTTAAAAAGAGAATCCTAATGTGATTTCTTTATAATGGGTGTGTTCCTTATCTTATCCTAGTGTCTAAACTCTTCTCCATGGCTGGACCCCCAAATAATATTCCTTTACGTGCTAAGGGGTATCTAGAGAGTGGGATAGGTTTAATAACTGCCCTAACCCTAACACGTACCCTAACCCTAACCCCTACCCTAACCCTAAACCGTACCCTAAACCGAGCCCTAACCCTAACACTAACCCTAACCCTAACCCTAACCCATACCCTACGATGTACACGAAGCCCTCCCCGAACCCGTACCCTAAGCCGTACCCGAAGCCTAACCCTAAGCCTAACGCTAACCCTAGGCTACCCTTGACTGCTTCAGCCTCCAATAGATTTCCTAAGCACGAGTGTTTTAAGGAAAAGCTTAAAAAGAGAATCCTAAAGTGATTTCTTTATAATAGGTGTGTTCCTTATCTTATCCTAGTGTCTAAACTCTTCTCCATGGCTGGACCCCGAAATAATATTCCTTTACGTGCTAAGGTGTATCTAGAGAGTGGGATAGGTTTAATAAATACCCTAACCCTAACGCGTACCCTAACCCTAACCTCTACCCTAACCCTAACACGTACCCTAATCCTAACCCGTACCCTAAACGGAGCCCTAACCCTAACACTAACACAAACCCTAACACTAACCCATACCCTACGCCGTACACGAACCCCTCCCCGAACCCGTACCCTAAGCCGTACCCTAAGCCTAACCCTAAGCTTAACCCTAACCCTAGGCTACCCTTGACTGCTTCTGCCTCCAATAGATTTCCTAAGCACTAGTGTTTTAAGGAACAGCTTAAAAAGGGAATCCTAATGTGATTTCTTTATAATGGGTGTGTTCCTTATATTATCTTAGTGTCTAAACTCTTCTCCATGGCTGGACCCCCAAATAATATTCCTTTACGTGCTAAGGGGAATCTAGAGAGTGGGATAGGTTTAATAACTACCCTAACCCTAACGCGTACCCTATCCCTAACCCCTACCGTAACCCTAACACGTACCCTAATCCTAACCCGTACTCTAAACCGAGCCCTAACCCTAACACTAACCCTAACCCATACCCTACGCCGTACCCGAAGCCCTCCCCGAACCCGTAACCTAAGCCGTACCCTAAGCCTAACCCTAAGCCTAACCCTAACCCTAGGCTTCCCTTGAGTGCTTCTGCCTCCAATAGATTTCCTAAGCACTAGTGTTTTAAGGAACAGCTTAAAAAGAGAATCCTAATGTGATTTCTTTATAATGGGTGTGTTCCTTATCTTATCCTAGTGTCTAAACTCTTCTCCATGTCTAGACCCCCAAATAATATTCCTTTACGTGGTAAGGGGTATCTAGAGAGTGGGATAGGTTTAATAACTACACTAACCCTAATGCGTACCCTAACCCTAACCCCTACCGTAACCCTAACACGTACCCTAATCCTAACCAATACCTTAAACCGAGCACTAACCCTATCACTAAACCTAACCCTAACCCTAACCCATACCCTACGCTGTACCCGAAGCCCTCCACGAAACAGTACCCTAAGCCGAACCCTAAGCCTAAACCTAAGCCTAACCCTAACCCTAGGCTACCCTTGACAGCTTCTGCCTCCAATAGATTTCCTAAGCACTAGTGTTTTAAGGAACAGCTTAAAAAGAGAATCCTAATGTGATTTCTTTATAATGGGTATATTCCTTATCTTATCCTAGTGTCTAAACTTTTCTCCATGGATGGACCCCCAAATAATATTGCTTTACCTGCTAAGGGGTATCTAGAGAGTGGGATAGGTTTAATAACTACCCTAACCCTAACGCGTACCCTAACCCTAACCCCTACCCTAACCCTAACACGTACCCTAATCCTAAACCGTACCCTAAACCGAACCCTAACCCTAACACTAACCCTAACCCTAACCCTACCCCATACCCTACGCCGTATCCGAAGCCCTCCCCGAACCCGTACCCTAAGCCGTACCCTAACCCTAACCCTAAGCCTAACCCTATCCCTAGGCTACCCTTGACTGCTTCTGCCTCCAATAGGTTTCCTAAGCAATAGTGTTTTAAGGAACAGCTTAAAAAGAGAATCCTAATGTGATTTCTTTATAATGGGTGTGTTCCTTATCTTATCCTAGTGTCTAAACTCTTCTCCATGGCTGGACCCCCAAATAATATTCCTTTACGTGCTAAGGGGTATCTAGAGAGTGGGATAGGTTTAATAACTGCCCTAACCCTAACACGTACCCTAACCCTAACCCCTACCCTAACCCTAAACCGTACCCTAAACCGAGCCCTAACCCTAACACTAACCCTAACCCTAATCGTAACCCATACCCTACGCCGTACCCGAAGCCCTCCCCGAACCCGTACCCTAAGCCGTACCCTAAGCCTAACCCTAAGCCTAACCCTAACCCTAGGCTACCCTTGACTGCTTCTGCCTCCAATAGATTTCCTAAGCACTAGTGTTTTAAGGAACAGCTTAAAAAGAGAATCCTAATGTGATTTCTTTATAATGGGTGTGTTCCTTATCTTATCCTAGTGTCTAAACTCTTCTCCATGGCTGGACCCCCAAATAATATTCCTTTACGTGCTAAGGGGAATCTAGAGAGTGGGATAGGTTTAATAACTACCCTAACCCTAATGCGTACCCTATCCCTAACCCCTACCCTAACCCTAACACGTACCCTAATCCTAACCCGTACTCTAAACCGAGCCCTAACCCTAACACTAACCCTAACCCTAACCCTAACCCATACCCTACGCCGTACCCGAAGCCCTCCCCGAACCCGTAACCTAAGCCGTACCCTAAGCCTAACCCGAAGCCTAACCCTAACCCTAGGCTTCCCTTGACTGCTTCTGCCTCCAATAGATTTCCTAAGCACTAGTGTTTTAAGGAACAGCTTAAAAAGAGAATCCTAATGTGATTTCTTTATAATGGGTGTGTTCCTTATCTTATCCTAGTGTCTAAACTCTTCTCTATGTCTAGACCCCCAAATAATATTCCTTTACGTGCTAAGGGGTATCTAGAGAGTGGGATAGGTTTAATAACTACACTAACCCTAATGCGTACCCTAACCCTAACCCCTACCGTAACCCTAACACGTACCCTAATCCTAACCAATACCTTAAACCGAGCACTAACCCTATCACTAAACCTAACCCTAACCCTAACCCATACCCTACGCTGTACCCGAAGCCCTCCCCGAAACAGTACCCTAAGCCGAACCCTAAGCCTAAACCTAAGCCTAACCCTAACCCTAGGCTACCCTTGACAGCTTCTGCCTCCAATAGATTTCCTAAGCACTAGTGTTTTAAGGAACAGCTTAAAAAGAGAATCCTAATGTGATTTGTTTATAATGGGTATATTCCTTATCTTATCCTAGTGTCTAAACTTTTCTCCATGGATGGACTCCCAAATAATATTGCTTTACCTGCTAAGGGGTATCAAGAGAGTGGGATAGGTTTAATAACTACCCTAACCCTAACGCGTACCCTATCCCTAACCCCTACCCTAACCCTAACACGTACCCTAATCCTAAACCGTACCCTAAACCGAACCCTAACCCTAACACTAACCCTAACCCTAACCCTACCCCATACCCTACGCCGTATCCGAAGCCCTCCCCGAACCCGTACCCTAAGCCGTACCCTAAGCCTAACCCTAAGCCTAACCCTATCCCTAGGCTACCCTTGACTGCTTCTGCCTCCAATAGGTTTCCTAAGCACTAGTGTTTTAAGGAACAGCTTAAAAAGAGAATCCTAATGTGATTTCTTTATAATGGGTGTGTTCCTTATCTTATCCTAGTGTCTAAACTCTTCTCCATGGCTGGACCCCCAAATAATATTCCTTTACGTGCTAAGGGGTATCTAGAGAGTGGGATAGGTTTAATAACTGCCCTAACCCTAACACGTACCCTAACCCTAACCCCTACCCTAACCCTAAACCGTACCCTAAACCGAGCCCTAACCCTAACACTAACCCTAACCCTAACCCTAACCCATACCCTACGCCGTACCCGAAGCCCTCCCCGAACCCGTACCCTAAGCCGTACCCGAAGCCTAACCCTAAGCCTAACGCTAACCCTAGGCTACCCTTGACTGCTTCTGCCTCCAATAGATTTCCTAAGCACTAGTGTTTTAAGGAACAGCTTAAAAAGAGAATCCTAATGTGATTTCTTTATAATGGGTGTGTTCCTTATCTTATCCTAGTGTCTAAACTCTTCTCCATGGCTGGACCCCCAAATAATATTCCTTTACGTGCTAAGGGGTATCTAGAGAGTGGGATAGGTTTAATAACTGCCCTAACCCTAACACGTACCCTAACCCTAACCCCTACCCTAACCCTAAACCGTACCCTAAACCGAGCCCTAACCCTAACACTAACCCTAACCCTAACCCTAACCCATACCCTACGCCGTACCCGAAGCCCTCCCCGAACCCGTACCCTAAGCCGTACCCGAAGCCTAACCCTAAGCCTAACGCTAACCCTAGGCTACCCTTGACTGCTTCAGCCTCCAATAGATTTCCTAAGCACTAGTGTTTTAAGGAAGAGCTTAAAAAGAGAATCCTAAAGTGATTTCTTTATAATAGGTGTGTTCCTTATCTTATCCTAGTGTCTAAACTCTTCTCCATGGCTGGACCCCGAAATAATATTCCTTTACGTGCTAAGGTGTATCTAGAGAGTGGGATAGGTTTAATAAATACCCTAACCCTAACGCGTACCCTAACCCTAACCTCTACCCTAACCCTAACACGTACCCTAATCCTAACCCGTACCCTAAACGGAGCCCTAACCCTAACACTAACACAAACCCTAACACTAACCCATACCCTACGCCGTACACGAACCCCTCCCCGAACCCGTATCTTAAGCCGTACCCTAAGCCTAACCCTAAGCCTAACCCTAACCCTAGGCTACCCTTGACTGCTTCTGCCTCCAATAGATTTCCTAAGCACTAGTGTTTTAAGGAACAGCTTAAAAAGGGAATCCTAATGTGATTTCTTTATAATGTGTGTGTTCCTTATATTATCTTAGTGTCTAAACTCTTCTCCATGGCTGGACCCCCAAATAATATTCCTTTACGTGCTAAGTGGTATCTAGAGAGTGGGCTAGGTTTTATAACTACCCTAACCCTAACGCGTACCCTAACCCTCACCCCTACCCTAACCCTAACACGTACCCTAATACTATCCCGTACACTAAACCGAGCCCTAACCCTAACACTAACCTTAACACTAACCCTAACCCATACCCTAAGCCGTACCCGAAGCCTTCCCCGATCCCTTACCCTAAGCCGTACCCTAACCCTAACCCTAAGCCTAACCCTAACCCTAGGCTACCCTTGACTGCTTCTGCCTCCAATAGATTTCCTAAGCACTAGTGTTTTAAGGAACAGCTTAAAAAGAGAATCCTAATGTGATTTCTTTATAATGTGTGTGTTCCTTATATTATCTTAGTGTCTAAACTCTTCTCTATGGCTGGACCCCCAAATAATATTCCTTTACGTGCTAAGGGGAATCTAGAGAGTGGGATAGGTTTAATAACTACCCTAACCCTAACGCGTACCCTATCCCTAACCCCTACCCTAACCCTAACACGTACCCTAATCCTAACCCGTACTCTAAACCGAGCCCTATCCCTAACACTAACCCTAACCCATACCCTACGCCGTACCCGAAGCCCTCCCCGAACCCGTAACCTAAGCCGTACCCTAAGCCTAACCCTAAGCCTAACCCTAACCCTAGGCTTCCCTTGAGTGCTTCTGCCTCCAATAGATTTCCTAAGCACTAGTGTTTTAAGGAACAGCTTAAAAAGAGAATCCTAATGTGATTTCTTTATAATGGGTGTGTTCCTTATCTTATCCTAGTGTCTAAACTCTTCTCCATGTCTAGACCCCCAAATAATATTCCTTTACGTGGTAAGGGGTATCTAGAGAGTGGGATAGGTTTAATAACTACACTAACCCTAATGCGTACCCTAACCCTAACCCCTACCGTAACCCTAACACGTACCCTAATCCTAACCAATACCTTAAACCGAGCACTAACCCTATCACTAAACCTAACCCTAACCCTAACCCATACCCTACGCTGTACCCGAAGCCCTCCACGAAACAGTACCCTAAGCCGAACCCTAAGCCTAAACCTAAGCCTAACCCTAACCCTAGGCTACCCTTGACAGCTTCTGCCTCCAATAGATTTCCTAAGCACTAGTGTTTTAAGGAACAGCTTAAAAAGAGAATCCTAATGTGATTTCTTTATAATGGGTATATTCCTTATCTTATCCTAGTGTCTAAACTTTTCTCCATGGATGGACCCCCAAATAATATTGCTTTACCTGCTAAGGGGTATCTAGAGAGTGGGATAGGTTTAATAACTACCCTAACCCTAACGCGTACCCTAACCCTAACGCGTACCCTAACCCTAACACGTACCCTAATCCTAAACCGTACCCTAAACCGAACCCTAACCCTAACACTAACCCTAACCCTAACCCTACCCCATACCCTACGCCGTATCCGAAGCCCTCCCCGAACCCGTACCCTAAGCCGTACCCTAACCCTAACCCTAAGCCTAACCCTATCCCTAGGCTACCCTTGACTGCTTCTGCCTCCAATAGGTTTCCTAAGCAATAGTGTTTTAAGGAACAGCTTAAAAAGAGAATCCTAATGTGATTTCTTTATAATGGGTGTGTTCCTTATCTTATCCTAGTGTCTAAACTCTTCTCCATGGCTGGACCCCCAAATAATATTCCTTTACGTGCTAAGGGGTATCTAGAGAGTGGGATAGGTTTAATAACTGCCCTAACCCTAACACGTACCCTAACCCTAACCCCTACCCTAACCCTAAACCGTACCCTAAACCGAGCCCTAACCCTAACACTAACCCTAACCCTAATCCTAACCCATACCCTACGCCGTACCCGAAGCCCTCCCCGAACCCGTACCCTAAGCCGTACCCTAAGCCTAACCCTAAGCCTAACCCTAACCCTAGGCTACCCTTGACTGCTTCTGCCTCCAATAGATTTCCTAAGCACTAGTGTTTTAAGGAACAGCTTAAAAAGAGAATCCTAATGTGATTTCTTTATAATGGGTGTGTTCGTTATCTTATCCTAGTGTCTAAACTCTTCTCCATGGCTGGACCCCCAAATAATATTCCTTTACGTGCTAAGGGGAATCTAGAGAGTGGGATAGGTTTAATAACTACCCTAACCCTAACGCGTACCCTATCCCTAACCCCTACCCTAACCCTAACACGTACCCTAATCCTAACCCGTACTCTAAACCGAGCCCTAACCCTAACACTAACCCTAACCCTAACCCTAACCCATACCCTACGCCGTACCCGAAGCCCTCCCCGAACCCGTAACCTAAGCCGTACCCTAAGCCTAACCCGAAGCCTCACCCTAACCCTAGGCTTCCCTTGACTGCTTCTGCCTCCAATAGATTTCCTAAGCACTAGTGTTTTAAGGAACAGCTTAAAAAGAGAATCCTAATGTGATTTCTTTATAATGGGTGTGTTCCTTATCTTATCCTAGTGTCTAAACTCTTCTCTATGTCTAGACCCCCAAATAATATTCCTTTACGTGCTAAGGGGTATCTAGAGAGTGGGATAGGTTTAATAACTACACTAACCCTAATGCGTACCCTAACCCTAACCCCTACCGTAACCCTAACACGTACCCTAATCCTAACCAATACCTTAAACCGAGCACTAACCCTATCACTAAACCTAACCCTAACCCTAACCCATACCCTACGCTGTACCCGAAGCCCTCCCCGAAACAGTACCCTAAGCCGAACCCTAAGCCTAAACCTAAGCCTAACCCTAACCCTAGGCTACCCTTGACAGCTTCTGCCTCCAATAGATTTCCTAAGCACTAGTGTTTTAAGGAACAGCTTAAAAAGAGAATCCTAATGTGATTTCTTTATAATGGGTATATTCCTTATCTTATCCTAGTGTCTAAACTTTTCTCCATGGATGGACCCCCAAATAATATTGCTTTACCTGCTAAGGGGTATCTAGAGAGTGGGATAGGTTTAATAACTACCCTAACCCTAACGCGTACCCTAACCCTAACCCCTACCCTAACCCTAACACGTACCCTAATCCTAAACCGTACCCTAAACCGAACCCTAACCCTAACACTAACCCTAACCCTAACCCTACCCCATACCCTACGCCGTATCCGAAGCCCTCCCCGAACCCGTACCCTAAGCCGTACCCTAACCCTAACCCTAAGCCTAACCCTATCCCTAGGCTACCCTTGACTGCTTCTGCCTCCAATAGGTTTCCTAAGCAATAGTGTTTTAAGGAACAGCTTAAAAAGAGAATCCTAATGTGATTTCTTTATAATGGGTGTGTTCCTTATCTTATCCTAGTGTCTAAACTCTTCTCCATGGCTGGACCCCCAAATAATATTCCTTTACGTGCTAAGGGGTATCTAGAGAGTGGGATAGGTTTAATAACTGCCCTAACCCTAACACGTACCCTAACCCTAACCCCTACCCTAACCCTAAACCGTACCCTAAACCGAGCCCTAACCCTAACACTAACCCTAACCCTAATCCTAACCCATACCCTACGCCGTACCCGAAGCCCTCCCCGAACCCGTACCCTAAGCCGTACCCCAAGCCTAACCCTAAGCCTAACCCTAACCCTAGGCTACCCTTGACTGCTTCTGCCTCCAATAGATTTCCTAAGCACTAGTGTTTTAAGGAACAGCTTAAAAAGAGAATCCTAATGTGATTTCTTTATAATGGGTGTGTTCCTTATCTTATCCTAGTGTCTAAACTCTTCTCCATGGCTGGACCCCCAAATAATATTCCTTTACGTGCTAAGGGGTATCTAGAGAGTGGGATAGGTTTAATAACTGCCCTAACCCTAACACGTACCCTAACCCTAACCCCTACCCTAACCCTAAACCGTACCCTAAACCGAGCCCTAACCCTAACACTAACCCTAACCCTAACCCTAACCCATACCCTACGACGTACCCGAAGCCCTCTCCGAACCCGTACCCTAAGCCGTACCCGAAGCCTAACCCTAAGCCTAACGCTAACCCTAGGCTACCCTTGACTGCTTCAGCCTCCAATAGATTTCCTAAGCACGAGTGTTTTAAGGAAAAGCTTAAAAAGAGAATCCTAAAGTGATTTCTTTATAATAGGTGTGTTCCTTATCTTATCCTAGTGTCTAAACTCTTCTCCATGGCTGGACCCCGAAATAATATTCCTTTACGTGCTAAGGTGTATCTAGAGAGTGGGATAGGTTTAATAAATACCCTAACCCTAACGCGTACCCTAACCCTAACCTCTACCCTAACCCTAACACGTACCCTAATCCTAACCCGTACCCTAAACGGAGCCCTAACCCTAACACTAACACAAACCCTAACACTAACCCATACCCTACGCCGTACACGAACCCCTCCCCGAACCCGTACCCTAAGCCGTACCCTAAGCCTAACCCTAAGCTTAACCCTAACCCTAGGCTACCCTTGACTGCTTCTGCCTCCAATAGATTTCCTAAGCACTAGTGTTTTAAGGAACAGCTTAAAAAGGGAATCCTAATGTGATTTCTTTATAATGGGTGTGTTCCTTATATTATCTTAGTGTCTAAACTCTTCTCCATGGCTGGACCCCCAAATAATATTCCTTTACGTGCTAAGGGGAATCTAGAGAGTGGGATAGGTTTAATAACTACCCTAACCCTAACGCGTACCCTATCCCTAACCCCTACCGTAACCCTAACACGTACCCTAATCCTAACCCGTACTCTAAACCGAGCCCTAACCCTAACACTAACCCTAACCCATACCCTACGCCGTACCCGAAGCCCTCCCCGAACCCGTAACCTAAGCCGTACCCTAAGCCTAACCCTAAGCCTAACCCTAACCCTAGGCTTCCCTTGAGTGCTTCTGCCTCCAATAGATTTCCTAAGCACTAGTGTTTTAAGGAACAGCTTAAAAAGAGAATCCTAATGTGATTTCTTTATAATGGGTGTGTTCCTTATCTTATCCTAGTGTCTAAACTCTTCTCCATGGCTGGACCCCCAAATAATATTCCTTTACGTGCTAAGGGGAATCTAGAGAGTGGGATAGGTTTAATAACTACCCTAACCCTAACGCGTACCCTATCCCTAACCCCTACCCTAACCCTAACACGTACCCTAATCCTAACCCGTACTCTAAACCGAGCCCTAACCCTAACACTAACCCTAACCCTAACCCTAACCCATACCCTACGCCGTACCCGAAGCCCTCCCCGAACCCGTAACCTAAGCCGTACCCTAAGCCTAACCCGAAGCCTAACCCTAACCCTAGGCTTCCCTTGACTGCTTCTGCCTCCAATAGATTTCCTAAGCACTAGTGTTTTAAGGAACAGCTTAAAAAGAGAATCCTAATGTGATTTCTTTATAATGGGTGTGTTCCTTATCTTATCCTAGTGTCTAAACTCTTCTCTATGTCTAGACCCCCAAATAATATTCCTTTACGTGCTAAGGGGTATCTAGAGAGTGGGATAGGTTTAATAACTACACTAACCCTAATGCGTACCCTAACCCTAACCCCTACCGTAACCCTAACACGTACCCTAATCCTAACCAATACCTTAAACCGAGCACTAACCCTATCTCTAAACCTAACCCTAACCCTAACCCATACCCTACGCTGTACCCGAAGCCCTCCCCGAAACAGTACCCTAAGCCGAACCCTAAGCCTAAACCTAAGCCTAACCCTAACCCTAGGCTACCCTTGACAGCTTCTGCCTCCAATAGATTTCCTAAGCACTAGTGTTTTAAGGAACAGCTTAAAAAGAGAATCCTAATGTGATTTGTTTATAATGGGTATATTCCTTATCTTATCCTAGTGTCTAAACTTTTCTCCATGGATGGACTCCCAAATAATATTGCTTTACCTGCTAAGGGGTATCAAGAGAGTGGGATAGGTTTAATAACTACCCTAACCCTAACGCGTACCGTATCCCTAACCCCTACCCTAACCCTAACACGTACCCTAATCCTAAACCGTACCCTAAACCGAACCCTAACCCTAACACTAACCCTAACCCTAACCCTACCCCATACCCTACGCCGTATCCGAAGCCCTCCCCGAACCCGTACCCTAAGCCGTACCCTAAGCCTAACCCTAAGCCTAACCCTATCCCTAGGCTACCCTTGAATGCTTCTGCCTCCAATAGGTTTCCTAAGCACTAGTGTTTTAAGGAACAGCTTAAAAAGAGAATCCTAATGTGATTTCTTTATAATGGGTGTGTTCCTTATCTTATCCTAGTGTCTAAACTCTTCTCCATGGCTGGACCCCCAAATAATATTCCTTTACGTGCTAAGGGGTATCTAGAGAGTGGGATAGGTTTAATAACTGCCCTAACCCTAACACGTACCCTAACCCTAACCCCTACCCTAACCCTAAACCGTACCCTAAACCGAGCCCTAACCCTAACACTAACCCTAACCCTAACCCTAACCCATACCCTACGCCGTACCCGAAGCCCTCCCCGAACCCGTACCCTAAGCCGTACCCGAAGCCTAACCCTAAGCCTAACGCTAACCCTAGGCTACCCTTGACTGCTTCTGCCTCCAATAGATTTCCTAAGCACTAGTGTTTTAAGGAACAGCTTAAAAAGAGAATCCTAATGTGATTTCTTTATAATGGGTGTGTTCGTTATCTTATCCTAGTGTCTAAACTCTTCTCCATGGCTGGACCCCCAAATAATATTCCTTTACGTGCTAAGGGGAATCTAGAGAGTGGGATAGGTTTAATAACTACCCTAACCCTAACGCGTACCCTATCCCTAACCCCTACCCTAACCCTAACACGTACCCTAATCCTAACCCGTACTCTAAACCGAGCCCTAACCCTAACACTAACCCTAACCCTAACCCTAACCCATACCCTACGCCGTACCCGAAGCCCTCCCCGAACCCGTAACCTAAGCCGTACCCTAAGCCTAACCCGAAGCCTAACCCTAACCCTAGGCTTCCCTTGACTGCTTCTGCCTCCAATAGATTTCCTAAGCACTAGTGTTTTAAGGAACAGCTTAAAAAGAGAATCCTAATGTGATTTCTTTATAATGGGTGTGTTCCTTATCTTATCCTAGTGTCTAAACTCTTCTCTATGTCTAGACCCCCAAATAATATTCCTTTACGTGCTAAGGGGTATCTAGAGAGTGGGATAGGTTTAATAACTACACTAACCCTAATGCGTACCCTAACCCTAACCCCTACCGTAACCCTAACACGTACCCTAATCCTAACCAATACCTTAAACCGAGCACTAACCCTATCACTAAACCTAACCCTAACCCTAACCCATACCCTACGCTGTACCCGAAGCCCTCCCCGAAACAGTACCCTAAGCCGAACCCTAAGCCTAAACCTAAGCCTAACCCTAACCCTAGGCTACCCTTGACAGCTTCTGCCTCCAATAGATTTCCTAAGCACTAGTGTTTTAAGGAACAGCTTAAAAAGAGAATCCTAATGTGATTTGTTTATAATGGGTATATTCCTTATCTTATCCTAGTGTCTAAACTTTTCTCCATGGATGGACTCCCAAATAATATTGCTTTACCTGCTAAGGGGTATCAAGAGAGTGGGATAGGTTTAATAACTACCCTAACCCTAACGCGTACCCTATCCCTAACCCCTACCCTAACCCTAACACGTACCCTAATCCTAAACCGTACCCTAAACCGAACCCTAACCCTAACACTAACCCTAACCCTAACCCTACCCCATACCCTACGCCGTATCCGAAGCCCTCCCCGAACCCGTACCCTAAGCCGTACCCTAAGCCTAACCCTAAGCCTAACCCTATCCCTAGGCTACCCTTGACTGCTTCTGCCTCCAATAGGTTTCCTAAGCACTAGTGTTTTAAGGAACAGCTTAAAAAGAGAATCCTAATGTGATTTCTTTATAATGGGTGTGTTCCTTATCTTATCCTAGTGTCTAAACTCTTCTCCATGGCTGGACCCCCAAATAATATTCCTTTACGTGCTAAGGGGTATCTAGAGAGTGGGATAGGTTTAATAACTGCCCTAACCCTAACACGTACCCTAACCCTAACCCCTACCCTAACCCTAAACCGTACCCTAAACCGAGCCCTAACCCTAACACTAACCCTAACCCTAACCCTAACCCATACCCTACGCCGTACCCGAAGCCCTCCCCGAACCCGTACCCTAAGCCGTACCCGAAGCCTAACCCTAAGCCTAACGCTAACCCTAGGCTACCCTTGACTGCTTCTGCCTCCAATAGATTTCCTAAGCACTAGTGTTTTAAGGAACAGCTTAAAAAGAGAATCCTAATGTGATTTCTTTATAATGGGTGTGTTCCTTATCTTATCCTAGTGTCTAAACTCTTCTCCATGGCTGGACCCCCAAATAATATTCCTTTACGTGCTAAGGGGTATCTAGAGAGTGGGATAGGTTTAATAACTGCCCTAACCCTAACACGTACCCTAACCCTAACCCCTACCCTAACCCTAAACCGTACCCTAAACCGAGCCCTAACCCTAACACTAACCCTAACCCTAACCCTAACCCATACCCTACGCCGTACCCGAAGCCCTCCCCGAACCCGTACCCTAAGCCGTACCCGAAGCCTAACCCTAAGCCTAACGCTAACCCTAGGCTACCCTTGACTGCTTCAGCCTCCAATAGATTTCCTAAGCACTAGTGTTTTAAGGAAGAGCTTAAAAAGAGAATCCTAAAGTGATTTCTTTATAATAGGTGTGTTCCTTATCTTATCCTAGTGTCTAAACTCTTCTCCATGGCTGGACCCCGAAATAATATTCCTTTACGTGCTAAGGTGTATCTAGAGAGTGGGATAGGTTTAATAAATACCCTAACCCTAACGCGTACCCTAACCCTAACCTCTACCCTAACCCTAACACGTACCCTAATCCTAACCCGTACCCTAAACGGAGCCCTAACCCTAACACTAACACAAACCCTAACACTAACCCATACCCTACGCCGTACACGAACCCCTCCCCGAACCCGTATCTTAAGCCGTACCCTAAGCCTAACCCTAAGCCTAACCCTAACCCTAGGCTACCCTTGACTGCTTCTGCCTCCAATAGATTTCCTAAGCACTAGTGTTTTAAGGAACAGCTTAAAAAGGGAATCCTAATGTGATTTCTTTATAATGTGTGTGTTCCTTATATTATCTTAGTGTCTAAACTCTTCTCCATGGCTGGACCCCCAAATAATATTCCTTTACGTGCTAAGTGGTATCTAGAGAGTGGGCTAGGTTTTATAACTACCCTAACCCTAACGCGTACCCTAACCCTCACCCCTACCCTAACCCTAACACGTACCCTAATACTATCCCGTACACTAAACCGAGCCCTAACCCTAACACTAACCTTAACACTAACCCTAACCCATACCCTAAGCCGTACCCGAAGCCTTCCCCGATCCCTTACCCTAAGCCGTACCCTAACCCTAACCCTAAGCCTAACCCTAACCCTAGGCTACCCTTGACTGCTTCTGCCTCCAATAGATTTCCTAAGCACTAGTGTTTTAAGGAACAGCTTAAAAAGAGAATCCTAATGTGATTTCTTTATAATGTGTGTGTTCCTTATATTATCTTAGTGTCTAAACTCTTCTCTATGGCTGGACCCCCAAATAATATTCCTTTACGTGCTAAGGGGAATCTAGAGAGTGGGATAGGTTTAATAACTACCCTAACCCTAACACGTACCCTATCCCTAACCCCTACCCTAACCCTAACACGTACCCTAATCCTAACCCGTACTCTAAACCGAGCCCTAACCCTAACACTAACCCTAACCCATACCCTACGCCGTACCCGAAGCCCTCCCCGAACCCGTAACCTAAGCCGTACCCTAAGCCTAACCCTAAGCCTAACCCTAACCCTAGGCTTCCCTTGAGTGCTTCTGCCTCCAATAGATTTCCTAAGCACTAGTGTTTTAAGGAACAGCTTAAAAAGAGAATCCTAATGTGATTTCTTTATAATGGGTGTGTTCCTTATCTTATCCTAGTGTCTAAACTCTTCTCCATGTCTAGACCCCCAAATAATATTCCTTTACGTGGTAAGGGGTATCTAGAGAGTGGGATAGGTTTAATAACTACACTAACCCTAATGCGTACCCTAACCCTAACCCCTACCGTAACCCTAACACGTACCCTAATCCTAACCAATACCTTAAACCGAGCACTAACCCTATCACTAAACCTAACCCTAACCCTAACCCATACCCTACGCTGTACCCGAAGCCCTCCACGAAACAGTACCCTAAGCCGAACCCTAAGCCTAAACCTAAGCCTAACCCTAACCCTAGGCTACCCTTGACAGCTTCTGCCTCCAATAGATTTCCTAAGCACTAGTGTTTTAAGGAACAGCTTAAAAAGAGAATCCTAATGTGATTTCTTTATAATGGGTATATTCCTTATCTTATCCTAGTGTCTAAACTTTTCTCCATGGATGGACCCCCAAATAATATTGCTTTACCTGCTAAGGGGTATCTAGAGAGTGGGATAGGTTTAATAACTACCCTAACCCTAACGCGTACCCTAACCCTAACGCGTACCCTAACCCTAACACGTACCCTAATCCTAAACCGTACCCTAAACCGAACCCTAACCCTAACACTAACCCTAACCCTAACCCTACCCCATACCCTACGCCGTATCCGAAGCCCTCCCCGAACCCGTACCCTAAGCCGTACCCTAACCCTAACCCTAAGCCTAACCCTATCCCTAGGCTACCCTTGACTGCTTCTGCCTCCAATAGGTTTCCTAAGCAATAGTGTTTTAAGGAACAGCTTAAAAAGAGAATCCTAATGTGATTTCTTTATAATGGGTGTGTTCCTTATCTTATCCTAGTGTCTAAACTCTTCTCCATGGCTGGACCCCCAAATAATATTCCTTTACGTGCTAAGGGGTATCTAGAGAGTGGGATAGGTTTAATAACTGCCCTAACCCTAACACGTACCCTAACCCTAACCCCTACCCTAACCCTAAACCGTACCCTAAACCGAGCCCTAACCCTAACACTAACCCTAACCCTAATCCTAACCCATACCCTACGCCGTACCCGAAGCCCTCCCCGAACCCGTACCCTAAGCCGTACCCTAAGCCTAACCCTAAGCCTAACGCTAACCCTAGTCTACCCTTGACTGCTTCAGCCTCCAGTAGATTTCCTAAGCACTAGTGTTTTAAGGAAGAGCTTAAAAAGAGAATCCTAAAGTGATTTCTTTATAATAGGTGTGTTCCTTATCTTATCCTAGTGTCTAAACTCTTCTCCATGGCTGGACCCCGAAATAATATTCCTTTACGTGCTAAGGTGTATCTAGAGAGTGGGATAGGTTTAATAAATACCCTAACCCTAACGCGTACCCTAACCCTAACCTCTACCCTAACCCTAACACGTACCCTAATCCTAACCCGTACCCTAAACGGAGCCCTAACCCTAACACTAACACAAACCCTAACACTAACCCATACCCTACGCCGTACACGAACCCCTCCCCGAACCCGTATCTTAAGCCGTACCCTAAGCCTAACCCTAAGCCTAACCCTAACCCTAGGCTACCCTTGACTGCTTCAGCCTCCAATAGATTTCCTAAGCACGAGTGTTTTAAGGAAGAGCTTAAAAAGAGAATCCTAAAGTGATTTCTTTATAATGTGTGTGTTCCTTATATTATCTTAGTGTCTAAACTCTTCTCCATGGCTGGACCCCCAAATAATATTCCTTTACGTGCTAAGTGGTATCTAGAGAGTGGGCTAGGTTTTATAACTACCCTAACCCTAACGCGTACCCTAACCCTCACCCCTACCCTAACCCTAACACGTACCCTAATACTATCCCGTACACTAAACCGAGCCCTAACCCTAACACTAACCTTAACACTAACCCTAACCCATACCCTAAGCCGTACCCGAAGCCTTCCCCGATCCATTACCCTAAGCCGTACCCTAACCCTAACCCTAAGCCTAACCCTAACCCTAGGCTACTCTTGACTGCTTCTGCCTCCAATAGATTTCCTAAGCACTAGTGTTTTAAGGAACAGCTTAAAAAGAGAATCCTAATGTGATTTCTTTATAATGTGTGTGTTCCTTATATTATCTTAGTGTCTAAACTCTTCTCTATGGCTGGACCCCCAAATAATATTCCTTTACGTGCTAAGGGGAATCTAGAGAGTGGGATAGGTTTAATAACTACCCTAACCCTAACGCGTACCCTATCCCTAACCCCTACCCTAACCCTAACACGTACCCTAATCCTAACCCGTACTCTAAACCGAGCCCTAACCCTAACACTAACCCTAACCCTAACCCTACCCCATACCCTACGCCGTATCCGAAGCCCTCCCCGAACCCGTACCCTAAGCCGTACCCTAAGCCTAACCCTAAGCCTAACCCTATCCCTAGGCTACCCTTGAATGCTTCTGCCTCCAATAGGTTTCCTAAGCACTAGTGTTTTAAGGAACAGCTTAAAAAGAGAATCCTAATGTGATTTCTTTATAATGGGTGTGTTCCTTATCTTATCCTAGTGTCTAAACTCTTCTCCATGGCTGGACCCCCAAATAATATTCCTTTACGTGCTAAGGGGTATCTAGAGAGTGGGATAGGTTTAATAACTGCCCTAACCCTAACACGTACCCTAACCCTAACCCCTACCCTAACCCTAAACCGTACCCTAAACCGAGCCCTAACCCTAACACTAACCCTAACCCTAACCCTAACCCATACCCTACGCCGTACCCGAAGCCCTCCCCGAACCCGTACCCTAAGCCGTACCCGAAGCCTAACCCTAAGCCTAACGCTAACCCTAGGCTACCCTTGACTGCTTCTGCCTCCAATAGATTTCCTAAGCACTAGTGTTTTAAGGAACAGCTTAAAAAGAGAATCCTAATGTGATTTCTTTATAATGGGTGTGTTCGTTATCTTATCCTAGTGTCTAAACTCTTCTCCATGGCTGGACCCCCAAATAATATTCCTTTACGTGCTAAGGGGAATCTAGAGAGTGGGATAGGTTTAATAACTACCCTAACCCTAACGCGTACCCTATCCCTAACCCCTACCCTAACCCTAACACGTACCCTAATCCTAACCCGTACTCTAAACCGAGCCCTAACCCTAACACTAACCCTAACCCTAACCCTAACCCATACCCTACGCCGTACCCGAAGCCCTCCCCGAACCCGTAACCTAAGCCGTACCCTAAGCCTAACCCGAAGCCTAACCCTAACCCTAGGCTTCCCTTGACTGCTTCTGCCTCCAATAGATTTCCTAAGCACTAGTGTTTTAAGGAACAGCTTAAAAAGAGAATCCTAATGTGATTTCTTTATAATGGGTGTGTTCCTTATCTTATCCTAGTGTCTAAACTCTTCTCTATGTCTAGACCCCCAAATAATATTCCTTTACGTGCTAAGGGGTATCTAGAGAGTGGGATAGGTTTAATAACTACACTAACCCTAACGCGTACCCTAACCCTAACCCCTACCGTAACCCTAACACGTACCCTAATCCTAACCAATGCCTTAAACCGAGCACTAACCCTATCACTAAACCTAACCCTAACCCTAACCCATACCCTACGCTGTACCCGAAGCCCTCCCCGAAACAGTACCCTAAGCCGAACCCTAAGCCTAAACCTAAGCCTAACCCTAACCCTAGGCTACCCTTGACAGCTTCTGCCTCCAATAGATTTCCTAAGCACTAGTGTTTTAAGGAACAGCTTAAAAAGAGAATCCTAATGTGATTTGTTTATAATGGGTATATTCCTTATCTTATCCTAGTGTCAAAACTTTTCTCCATGGATGGACTCCCAAATAATATTGCTTTACCTGCTAAGGGGTATCAAGAGAGTGGGATAGGTTTAATAACTACCCTAACCCTAACGCGTACCGTATCCCTAACCCCTACCCTAACCCTAACACGTACCCTAATCCTAAACCGTACCCTAAACCGAACCCTAACCCTAACACTAACCCTAACCCTAACCCTACCCCATACCCTACGCCGTATCCGAAGCCCTCCCCGAACCCGTACCCTAAGCCGTACCCTAAGCCTAACCCTAAGCCTAACCCTATCCCTAGGCTACCCTTGACTGCTTCTGCCTCCAATAGGTTTCCTAAGCACTAGTGTTTTAAGGAACAGCTTAAAAAGAGAATCCTAATGTGATTTCTTTATAATGGGTGTGTTCCTTATCTTATCCTAGTGTCTAAACTCTTCTCCATGGCTGGACCCCCAAATAATATTCCTTTACGTGCTAAGGGGTATCTAGAGAGTGGGATAGGTTTAATAACTGCCCTAACCCTAACACGTACCCTAACCCTAACCCCTACCCTAACCCTAAACCGTACCCTAAACCGAGCCCTAACCCTAACACTAACCCTAACCCTAACCCTAACCCATACCCTACGCCGTACCCGAAGCCCTCCCCGAACCCGTACCCTAAGCCGTACCCGAAGCCTAACCCTAAGCCTAACGCTAACCCTAGGCTACCCTTGACTGCTTCTGCCTCCAATAGATTTCCTAAGCACTAGTGTTTTAAGGAACAGCTTAAAAAGAGAATCCTAATGTGATTTCTTTATAATGGGTGTGTTCCTTATCTTATCCTAGTGTCTAAACTCTTCTCCATGGCTGGACCCCCAAATAATATTCCTTTACGTGCTAAGGGGTATCTAGAGAGTGGGATAGGTTTAATAACTGCCCTAACCCTAACACGTACCCTAACCCTAACCCCTACCCTAACCCTAAACCGTACCCTAAACCGAGCCCTAACCCTAACACTAACCCTAACCCTAACCCTAACCCATACCCTACGCCGTACACGAAGCCCTCCCCGAACCCGTACCCTAAGCCGTACCCGAAGCCTAACCCTAAGCCTAACGCTAACCCTAGGCTACCCTTGACTGCTTCAGCCTCCAATAGATTTCCTAAGCACTAGTGTTTTAAGGAAGAGCTTAAAAAGAGAATCCTAAAGTGATTTCTTTATAATAGGTGTGTTCCTTATCTTATCCTAGTGTCTAAACTCTTCTCCATGGCTGGACCCCGAAATAATATTCCTTTACGTGCTAAGGTGTATCTAGAGAGTGGGATAGGTTTAATAAATACCCTAACCCTAACGCGTACCCTAACCCTAACCTCTACCCTAACCCTAACACGTACCCTAATCCTACCCCGTACCCTAAACGGAGCCCTAACCCTAACACTAACACAAACCCTAACACTAACCCATACCCTACGCCGTACACGAACCCCTCCCCGAACCCGTATCTTAAGCCGTACCCTAAGCCTAACCCTAAGCCTAACCCTAACCCTAGGCTACCCTTGACTGCTTCAGCCTCCAATAGATTTCCTAAGCACGAGTGTTTTAAGGAAGAGCTTAAAAAGAGAATCCTAAAGTGATTTCTTTATAATGTGTGTGTTCCTTATATTATCTTAGTGTCTAAACTCTTCTCCATGGCTGGACCCCCAAATAATATTCCTTTACGTGCTAAGTGGTATCTAGAGAGTGGGCTAGGTTTTATAACTACCCTAACCCTAACGCGTACCCTAACCCTCACCCCTACCCTAACCCTAACACGTACCCTAATACTATCCCGTACACTAAACCGAGCCCTAACCCTAACACTAACCTTAACACTAACCCTAACCCATACCCTAAGCCGTACCCGAAGCCTTCCCCGATCCCTTAACCTAAGCCGTACCCTAACCCTAACCCTAAGCCTAACCCTAACCCTAGGCTACCCTTGACTGCTTCTGCCTCCAATAGATTTCCTAAGCACTAGTGTTTTAAGGAACAGCTTAAAAAGAGAATCCTAATGTGATTTCTTTATAATGTGTGTGTTCCTTATATTATCTTAGTGTCTAAACTCTTCTCTATGGCTGGACCCCCAAATAATATTCCTTTACGTGCTAAGGGGAATCTAGAGAGTGGGATAGGTTTAATAACTACCCTAACCCTAACGCGTACCCTATCCCTAACCCCTACCCTAACCCTAACACGTACCCTAATCCTAACCCGTACTCTAAACCGAGCCCTAACCCTAACACTAACCCTAAACCTTACCCTAACCGATACCCTACGCCGTACCCGAAGCCCTCCCCGAACCCGTAACCTAAGCCGTACCCTAAGCCTAACCCGAAGCCTAACCCTAACCCTAGGCTTCCCTTGACTGCTTCTGCCTCCAATAGATTTCCTAAGCACTAGTGTTTTAAGGAACAGCTTAAAAAGAGAATCCTAATGTGATTTCTTTATAATGGGTGTGTTCCTTATCTTATCCTAGTGTCTAAACTCTTCTCTATGTCTAGACCCCCAAATAATATTCCTTTACGTGCTAAGGGGTATCTAGAGAGTGGGATAGGTTTAATAACTACACTAACCCTAATGCGTACCCTAACCCTAACCCCTACCGTAACCCTAACACGTACCCTAATCCTAACCAATACCTTAAACCGAGCACTAACCCTATCACTAAACCTAACCCTAACCCTAACCCATACCCTACGCTGTACCCGAAGCCCTCCCCGAAACAGTACCCTAAGCCGAACCCTAAGCCTAAACCTAAGCCTAACCCTAACCCTAGGCTACCCTTGACAGCTTCTGCCTCCAATATATTTCCTAAGCACTAGTGTTTTAAGGAACAGCTTAAAAAGAGAATCCTAATGTGATTTCTTTATAATGGGTATATTCCTTATCTTATCCTAGTGTCTAAACTTTTCTCCATGGATGGACCCCCAAATAATATTGCTTTACCTGCTAAGGGGTATCTAGAGAGTGGGATAGGTTTAATAACTACCCTAACCCTAACGCGTACCCTAACCCTAACCCCTACCCTAACCCTAACACGTACCCTAATCCTAAACCGTACCCTAAACCGAACCCTAACCCTAACACTAACCCTAACCCTAACCCTACCCCATACCCTACGCCGTATCCGAAGCCCTCCCCGAACCCGTACCCTAAGCCGTACCCTAACCCTAACCCTAAGCCTAACCCTATCCCTAGGCTACCCTTGACTGCTTCTGCCTCCAATAGGTTTCCTAAGCAATAGTGTTTTAAGGAACAGCTTAAAAAGAGAATCCTAATGTGATTTCTTTATAATGGGTGTGTTCCTTATCTTATCCTAGTGTCTAAACTCTTCTCCATGGCTGGACCCCCAAATAATATTCCTTTACGTGCTAAGGGGTATCTAGAGAGTGGGATAGGTTTAATAACTGCCCTAACCCTAACACGTACCCTAAACCTAACCCCTACCCTAACCCTAAACCGTACCCTAAACCGAGCCCTAACCCTAACACTAACCCTAACCCTAATCCTAACCCATACCCTACGCCGTACCCGAAGCCCTCCCCGAACCCGTACCCTAAGCCGTACCCCAAGCCTAACCCTAAGCCTAACCCTAACCCTAGGCTACCCTTGACTGCTTCTGCCTCCAATAGATTTCCTAAGCACTAGTGTTTTAAGGAACAGCTTAAAAAGAGAATCCTAATGTGATTTCTTTATAATGGGTATGTTCCTTATCTTATCCTAGTGTCTAAACTCTTCTCCATGGCTGGACCCCCAAATAATATTCCTTTACGTGCTAAGGGGTATCTAGAGAGTGGGATAGGTTTAATAACTGCCCTAACCCTAACACGTACCCTATCCCTAACCCCTACCCTAACCCTAAACCGTACCCTAAACCGAGCCCTAACCCTAACACTAACCCTAACCCTAACCCTAACCCATACCCTACGACGTACCCGAAGCCCTCCCCGAACCCGTACCCTAAGCCGTACCCGAAGCCTAACCCTAAGCCTAACGCTAACCCTAGGCTACCCTTGACTGCTTCAGCCTCCAATAGATTTCCTAAGCACGAGTGTTTTAAGGAAAAGCTTAAAAAGAGAATCCTAAAGTGATTTCTTTATAATAGGTGTGTTCCTTATCTTATCCTAGTGTCTAAACTCTTCTCCATGGCTGGACCCCGAAATAATATTCCTTTACGTGCTAAGGTGTATCTAGAGAGTGGGATAGGTTTAATAAATACCCTAACCCTAACGCGTACCCTAACCCTAACCTCTACCCTTACCCTAACACGTACCCTAATCCTAACCCGTACCCTAAACGGAGCCCTAACCCTAACACTAACACAAACCCTAACACTAACCCATACCCTACGCCGTACACGAACCCCTCCCCGAACCCGTACCCTAAGCCGTACCCTAAGCCTAACCCTAAGCTTAACCCTAACCCTAGGCTACCCTTGACTGCTTCTGCCTCCAATAGATTTCCTAAGCACTAGTGTTTTAAGGAACAGCTTAAAAAGGGAATCCTAATGTGATTTCTTTATAATGGGTGTGTTCCTTATATTATCTTAGTGTCTAAACTCTTCTCCATGGCTGGACCCCCAAATAATATTCCTTTACGTGCTAAGGGGAATCTAGAGAGTGGGATAGGTTTAATAACTACCCTAACCCTAACGCGTACCCTATCCCTAACCCCTACCGTAACCCTAACACGTACCCTAATCCTAACCCGTACTCTAAACCGAGCCCTAACCCTAACACTAACCCTAACCCATACCCTATGCCGTACCCGAAGCCCTCCCCGAACCCGTAACCTAAGCCGTACCCTAAGCCTAACCCTAAGCCTAACCCTAACCCTAGGCTTCCCTTGAGTGCTTCTGCCTCCAATAGATTTCCTAAGCACTAGTGTTTTAAGGAACAGCTTAAAAAGAGAATCCTAATGTGATTTCTTTATAATGGGTGTGTTCCTTATCTTATCCTAGTGTCTAAACTCTTCTCCATGTCTAGACCCCCAAATAATATTCCTTTACGTGGTAAGGAGTATCTAGAGAGTGGGATAGGTTTAATAACTACACTAACCCTAATGCGTACCCTAACCCTAACCCCTACCGTAACCCTAACACGTACCCTAATCCTAACCAATACCTTAAACCGAGCACTAACCCTATCACTAAACCTAACCCTAACCCTAACCCATACCCTACGCTGTACCCGAAGCCCTCCACGAAACAGTACCCTAAGCCGAACCCTAAGCCTAAACCTAAGCCTAACCCTAACCCTAGGCTACCCTTGACAGCTTCTGCCTCCAATAGATTTCCTAAGCACTAGTGTTTTAAGGAACAGCTTAAAAAGAGAATCCTAATGTGATTTCTTTATAATGGGTATATTCCTTATCTTATCCTAGTGTCTAAACTTTTCTCCATGGATGGACCCCCAAATAATATTGCTTTACCTGCTAAGGGGTATCTAGAGAGTGGGATAGGTTTAATAACTACCCTAACCCTAACGCGTACCCTAACCCTAACGCGTACCCTAACCCTAACACGTACCCTAATCCTAAACCGTACCCTAAACCGAACCCTAACCCTAACACTAACCCTAACCCTAACCCTACCCCATACCCTACGCCGTATCCGAAGCCCTCCCCGAACCCGTACCCTAAGCCGTACCCTAACCCTAACCCTAAGCCTAACCCTATCCCTAGGCTACCCTTGACTGCTTCTGCCTCCAATAGGTTTCCTAAGCAATAGTGTTTTAAGGAACAGCTTAAAAAGAGAATCCTAATGTGATTTCTTTATAATGGGTGTGTTCCTTATCTTATCCTAGTGTCTAAACTCTTCTCCATGGCTGGACCCCCAAATAATATTCCTTTACGTGCTAAGGGGTATCTAGAGAGTGGGATAGGTTTAATAACTGCCCTAACCCTAACACGTACCCTAACCCTAACCCCTACCCTAACCCTAAACCGTACCCTAAACCGAGCCCTAACCCTAACACTAACCCTAACCCTAATCCTAACCCATACCCTACGCCGTACCCGAAGCCCTCCCCGAACCCGTACCCTAAGCCGTACCCTAAGCCTAACCCTAAGCCTAACCCTAACCCTAGGCTACCCTTGACTGCTTCTGCCTCCAATAGATTTCCTAAGCACTAGTGTTTTAAGGAACAGCTTAAAAAGAGAATCCTAATGTGATTTCTTTATAATGGGTGTGTTCCTTATCTTATCCTAGTGTCTAAACTCTTCTCCATGGCTGGACCCCCAAATAATATTCCTTTACGTGCTAAGGGGAATCTAGAGAGTGGGATAGGTTTAATAACTACCCTAACCCTAACGCGTACCCTATCCCTAACCCCTACCCTAACCCTAACACGTACCCTAATCCTAACCCGTACTCTAAACCGAGCCCTAACCCTAACACTAACCCTAACCCTAACCCTAACCCATACCCTACGCCGTACCCGAAGCCCTCCCCGAACCCGTAACCTAAGCCGTACCCTAAGCCTAACCCGAAGCCTAACCCTAACCCTAGGCTTCCCTTGACTGCTTCTGCCTCCAATAGATTTCCTAAGCACTAGTGTTTTAAGGAACAGCTTAAAAAGAGAATCCTAATGTGATTTCTTTATAATGGGTGTGTTCCTTATCTTATCCTAGTGTCTAAACTCTTCTCTATGTCTAGACCCCCAAATAATATTCCTTTACGTGCTAAGGGGTATCTAGAGAGTGGGATAGGTTTAATAACTACACTAACCCTAATGCGTACCCTAACCCTAACCCCTACCGTAACCCTAACACGTACCCTAATCCTAACCAATACCTTAAACCGAGCACTAACCCTATCTCTAAACCTAACCCTAACCCTAACCCATACCCTACGCTGTACCCGAAGCCCTCCACGAAACAGTACCCTAAGCCGAACCCTAAGCCTAAACCTAAGCCTAACCCTAACCCTAGGCTACCCTTGACAGCTTCTGCCTCCAATAGATTTCCTAAGCACTAGTGTTTTAAGGAACAGCTTAAAAAGAGAATCCTAATGTGATTTGTTTATAATGGGTATATTCCTTATCTTATCCTAGTGTCTAAACTTTTCTCCATGGATGGACTCCCAAATAATATTGCTTTACCTGCTAAGGGGTATCAAGAGAGTGGGATAGGTTTAATAACTACCCTAACCCTAACGCGTACCGTATCCCTAACCCCTACCCTAACCCTAACACGTACCCTAATCCTAAACCGTACCCTAAACCGAACCCTAACCCTAACACTAACCCTAACCCTAACCCTACCCCATACCCTACGCCGTATCCGAAGCCCTCCCCGAACCCGTACCCTAAGCCGTACCCTAAGCCTAACCCTAAGCCTAACCCTATCCCTAGGCTACCCTTGAATGCTTCTGCCTCCAATAGGTTTCCTAAGCACTAGTGTTTTAAGGAACAGCTTAAAAAGAGAATCCTAATGTGATTTCTTTATAATGGGTGTGTTCCTTATCTTATCCTAGTGTCTAAACTCTTCTCCATGGCTGGACCCCCAAATAATATTCCTTTACGTGCTAAGGGGTATCTAGAGAGTGGGATAGGTTTAATAACTGCCCTAACCCTAACACGTACCCTAACCCTAACCCCTACCCTAACCCTAAACCGTACCCTAAACCGAGCCCTAACCCTAACACTAACCCTAACCCTAACCCTAACCCATACCCTACGCCGTACCCGAAGCCCTCCCCGAACCCGTACCCTAAGCCGTACCCGAAGCCTAACCCTAAGCCTAACGCTAACCCTAGGCTACCCTTGACTGCTTCTGCCTCCAATAGATTTCCTAAGCACTAGTGTTTTAAGGAACAGCTTAAAAAGAGAATCCTAATGTGATTTCTTTATAATGGGTGTGTTCCTTATCTTATCCTAGTGTCTAAACTCTTCTCCATGGCTGGACCCCCAAATAATATTCCTTTACGTGCTAAGGGGTATCTAGAGAGTGGGATAGGTTTAATAACTGCCCTAACCCTAACACGTACCCTAACCCTAACCCCTACCCTAACCCTAAACCGTACCCTAAACCGAGCCCTAACCCTAACACTAACCCTAACCCTAACCCTAACCCATACCCTACGCCGTACCCGAAGCCCTCCCCGAACCCGTACCCTAAGCCGCACCCGAAGCCTAACCCTAAGCCTAACGCTAACCCTAGGCTACCCTTGACTGCTTCAGCCTCCAATAGATTTCCTAAGCACTAGTGTTTTAAGGAAGAGCTTAAAAAGAGAATCCTAAAGTGATTTCTTTATAATAGGTGTGTTCCTTATCTTATCCTAGTGTCTAAACTCTTCTCCATGGCTGGACCCCGAAATAATATTCCTTTACGTGCTAAGGTGTATCTAGAGAGTGGGATAGGTTTAATAAATACCCTAACCCTAACGCGTACCCTAACCCTAACCTCTACCCTAACCCTAACACGTACCCTAATCCTAACCCGTACCCTAAACGGAGCCCTAACCCTAACACTAACACAAACCCTAACACTAACCCATACCCTACGCCGTACACGAACCCCTCCCCGAACCCGTATCTTAAGCCGTACGCTAAGCCTAACCCTAAGCCTAACCCTAACCCTAGGCTACCCTTGACTGCTTCAGCCTCCAATAGATTTCCTAAGCACGAGTGTTTTAAGGAAGAGCTTAAAAAGAGAATCCTAAAGTGATTTCTTTATAATGTGTGTGTTCCTTATATTATCTTAGTGTCTAAACTCTTCTCCATGGCTGGACCCCCAAATAATATTCCTTTACGTGCTAAGTGGTATCTAGAGAGTGGGCTAGGTTTTATAACTACCCTAACCCTAACGCGTACCCTAACCCTCACCCCTACCCTAACCCTAACACGTACCCTAATACTATCCCGTACACTAAACCGAGCCCTAACCCTAACACTAACCTTAACACTAACCCTAACCCATACCCTAAGCCGTACCCGAAGCCTTCCCCGATCCATTACCCTAAGCCGTACCCTAACCCTAACCCTAAGCCTAACCCTAACCCTAGGCTACTCTTGACTGCTTCTGCCTCCAATAGATTTCCTAAGCACTAGTGTTTTAAGGAACAGCTTAAAAAGAGAATCCTAATGTGATTTCTTTATAATGTGTGTGTTCCTTATATTATCTTAGTGTCTAAACTCTTCTCTATGGCTGGACCCCCAAATAATATTCCTTTACGTGCTAAGGGGAATCTAGAGAGTGGGATAGGTTTAATAACTACCCTAACCCTAACGCGTACCCTATCCCTAACCCCTACCCTAACCCTAACACGTACCCTAATCCTAACCCGTACTCTAAACCGAGCCCTAACCCTAACACTAACCCTAACCCTTACCCTAACCGATACCCTACGCCGTACCCGAAGCCCTCCCCGAACCCGTAACCTAAGCCGTACCCTAAGCCTAACCCGAAGCCTAACCCTAACCCTAGGCTTCCCTTGACTGCTTCTGCCTCCAATAGATTTCCTAAGCACTAGTGTTTTAAGGAACAGCTTAAAAAGAGAATCCTAATGTGATTTCTTTATAATGGGTGTGTTCCTTATCTTATCCTAGTGTCTAAACTCTTCTCTATGTCTAGACCCCCAAATAATATTCCTTTACGTGCTAAGGGGTATCTAGAGAGTGGGATAGGTTTAATAACTACACTAACCCTAATGCGTACCCTAACCCTAACCCCTACCGTAACCCTAACACGTACCCTAATCCTAACCAATACCTTAAACCGAGCACTAACCCTATCACTAAACCTAACCCTAACCCTAACCCATACCCTACGCTGTACCCGAAGCCCTCCCCGAAACAGTACCCTAAGCCGAACCCTAAGCCTAAACCTAAGCCTAACCCTAACCCTAGGCAACCCTTGACAGCTTCTGCCTCCAATAGATTTCCTAAGCACTAGTGTTTTAAGGAACAGCTTAAAAAGAGAATCCTAATGTGATTTCTTTATAATGGGTATATTCCTTATCTTATCCTAGTGTCTAAACTTTTCTCCATGGATGGACCCCCAAATAATATTGCTTTACCTGCTAAGGGGTATCTAGAGAGTGGGATAGGTTTAATAACTACCCTAACCCTAACGCGTACCCTAACCCTAACCCCTACCCTAACCCTAACACGTACCCTAATCCTAAACCGTACCCTAAACCGAACCCTAACCCTAACACTAACCCTAACCCTAACCCTACCCCATACCCTACGCCGTATCCGAAGCCCTCCCCGAACCCGTACCCTAAGCCGTACCCTAACCCTAACCCTAAGCCTAACCCTATCCCTAGGCTACCCTTGACTGCTTCTGCCTCCAATAGGTTTCCTAAGCAATAGTGTTTTAAGGAACAGCTTAAAAAGAGAATCCTAATGTGATTTCTTTATAATGGGTGTGTTCCTTATCTTATCCTAGTGTCTAAACTCTTCTCCATGGCTGGACCCCCAAATAATATTCCTTTACGTGCTAAGGGGTATCTAGAGAGTGGGATAGGTTTAATAACTGCCCTAACCCTAACACGTACCCTAACCCTAACCCCTACCCTAACCCTAAACCGTACCCTAAACCGAGCCCTAACCCTAACACTAACCCTAACCCTAATCCTAACCCATACCCTACGCCGTACCCGAAGCCCTCCCCGAACCCGTACCCTAAGCCGTACCCCAAGCCTAACCCTAAGCCTAACCCTAACCCTAGGCTACCCTTGACTGCTTCTGCCTCCAATAGATTTCCTAAGCACTAGTGTTTTAAGGAACAGCTTAAAAAGAGAATCCTAATGTGATTTCTTTATAATGGGTGTGTTCCTTATCTTATCCTAGTGTCTAAACTCTTCTCCATGGCTGGACCCCCAAATAATATTCCTTTACGTGCTAAGGGGTATCTAGAGAGTGGGATAGGTTTAATAACTACCCTAACCCTAACACGTACCCTAACCCTAACCCCTACCCTAACCCTAAACCGTACCCTAAACCGAGCCCTAACCCTAACACTAACCCTAACCCTAACCCTAACCCATACCCTACGACGTACCCGAAGCCCTCCCCGAACCCGTACCCTAAGCCGTACCCGAAGCCTAACCCTAAGCCTAACGCTAACCCTAGGCTACCCTTGACTGCTTCAGCCTCCAATAGATTTCCTAAGCACGAGTGTTTTAAGGAAGAGCTTAAAAAGAGAATCCTAAAGTGATTTCTTTATAATAGGTGTGTTCCTTATCTTATCCTAGTGTCTAAACTCTTCTCCATGGCTGGACCCCCAAATAATATTCCTTTACGTGCTAAGGTGTATCTAGAGAGTGGGATAGGTTTAATAAATACCCTAACCCTAACGCGTACCCTAACCCTAACCTCTACCCTAACCCTAACACGTACCCTAATCCTAACCCGTACCCTAAACGGAGCCCTAACCCTAACACTAACACAAACCCTAACACTAACCCATACCCTACGCCGTACACGAACCCCTCCCCGAACCCGTACCCTAAGCCGTACCCTAAGCCTAACCCTAAGCTTAACCCTAACCCTAGGCTACCCTTGACTGCTTCTGCCTCCAATAGATTTCCTAAGCACTAGTGTTTTAAGGAACAGCTTAAAAAGGGAATCCTAATGTGATTTCTTTATAATGGGTGTGTTCCTTATATTATCTTAGTGTCTAAACTCTTCTCCATGGCTGGACCCCCAAATAATATTCCTTTACGTGCTAAGGGGAATCTAGAGAGTGGGATAGGTTTAATAACTACCCTAACCCTAACGCGTACCCTATCCCTAACCCCTACCGTAACCCTAACACGTACCCTAATCCTAACCCGTACTCTAAACCGAGCCCTAACCCTAACACTAACCCTAACCCATACCCTACGCCGTACCCGAAGCCCTCCCCGAACCCGTAACCTAAGCCGTACCCTAAGCCTAACCCTAAGCCTAACCCTAACCCTAGGCTTCCCTTGAGTGCTTCTGCCTCCAATAGATTTCCTAAGCACTAGTGTTTTAAGGAACAGCTTAAAAAGAGAATCCTAATGTGATTTCTTTATAATGGGTGTGTTCCTTATCTTATCCTAGTGTCTAAACTCTTCTCCATGTCTAGACCCCCAAATAATATTCCTTTACGTGGTAAGGGGTATCTAGAGAGTGGGATAGGTTTAATAACTACACTAACCCTAATGCGTACCCTAACCCTAACCCCTACCGTAACCCTAACACGTACCCTAATCCTAACCAATACCTTAAACCGAGCACTAACCCTATCACTAAACCTAACCCTAACCCTAACCCATACCCTACGCTGTACCCGAAGCCCTCCACGAAACAGTACCCTAAGCCGAACCCTAAGCCTAAACCTAAGCCTAACCCTAACCCTAGGCTACCCTTGACAGCTTCTGCCTCCAATAGATTTCCTAAGCACTAGTGTTTTAAGGAACAGCTTAAAAAGAGAATCCTAATGTGATTTCTTTATAATGGGTATATTCCTTATCTTATCCTAGTGTCTAAACTTTTCTCCATGGATGGACCCCCAAATAATATTGCTTTACCTGCTAAGGGGTATCTAGAGAGTGGGATAGGTTTAATAACTACCCTAACCCTAACGCGTACCCTAACCCTAACGCGTACCCTAACCCTAACACGTACCCTAATCCTAAACCGTACCCTAAACCGAACACTAACCCTAACCCTAACCCTACCCCATACCCTACGCCGTATCCGAAGCCCTCCCCGAACCCGTACCCTAAGCCGTACCCTAACCCTAACCCTAAGCCTAACCCTATCCCTAGGCTACCCTTGACTGCTTCTGCCTCCAATAGGTTTCCTAAGCAATAGTGTTTTAAGGAACAGCTTAAAAAGAGAATCCTAATGTGATTTCTTTATAATGGGTGTGTTCCTTATCTTATCCTAGTGTCTAAACTCTTCTCCATGGCTGGACCCCCAAATAATATTCCTTTACGTGCTAAGGGGTATCTAGAGAGTGGGATAGGTTTAATAACTGCCCTAACCCTAACACGTACCCTAACCCTAACCCCTACCCTAACCCTAAACCGTACCCTAAACCGAGCCCTAACCCTAACACTAACCCTAACCCTAATCCTAACCCATACCCTACGCCGTACCCGAAGCCCTCCCCGAACCCGTACCCTAAGCCGTACCCTAAGCCTAACCCTAAGCCTAACCCTAACCCTAGGCTACCCTTGACTGCTTCTGCCTCCAATAGATTTCCTAAGCACTAGTGTTTTAAGGAACAGCTTAAAAAGAGAATCCTAATGTGATTTCTTTATAATGGGTGTGTTCCTTATCTTATCCTAGTGTCTAAACTCTTCTCCATGGCTGGACCCCGAAATAATATTCCTTTACGTGCTAAGGGGTATCTAGAGAGTGGGATAGGTTTAATAACTGCCCTAACCCTAACACGTACCCTAACCCTAACCCCTACCCTAACCCTAAACCGTACCCTAAACCGAGCCCTAACCCTAACACTAACCCTAACCCTAACCCTAACCCATACCCTACGCCGTACCCGAAGCCCTCCCCGAACCCGTACCCTAAGCCGTACCCGAAGCCTAACCCTAAGCCTAACGCTAACCCTAGGCTACCCTTGACTGCTTCAGCCTCCAATAGATTTCCTAAGCACGAGTGTTTTAAGGAAGAGCTTAAAAAGAGAATCCTAAAGTGATTTCTTTATAATAGGTGTGTTCCTTATCTTATCCTAGTGTCTAAACTCTTCTCCATGGCTGGACCCCGAAATAATATTCCTTTACGTGCTAAGGTGTATCTAGAGAGTGGGATAGGTTTAATAAATACCCTAACCCTAACGCGTACCCTAACCCTAACCTCTACCCTAACCCTAACACGTACCCTAATCCTAACCCGTACCCTAAACGGAGCCCTAACCCTAACACTAACACAAACCCTAACACTAACCCATACCCTACGCCGTACACGAACCCCTCCCCGAACCCGTACCCTAAGCCGTACCCTAAGCCTAACCCTAAGCTTAACCCTAACCCTAGGCTACCCTTGACTGCTTCTGCCTCCAATAGATTTCCTAAGCACTAGTGTTTTAAGGAACAGCTTAAAAAGGGAATCCTAATGTGATTTCTTTATAATGGGTGTGTTCCTTATATTATCTTAGTGTCTAAACTCTTCTCCATGGCTGGACCCCCAAATAATATTCCTTTACGTGCTAAGTGGTATCTAGAGAGTGGGCTAGGTTTAATAACTACCCTAACCCTAACGCGTACCCTAACCCTCACCCCTACCCTAACCCTAACACGTACCCTAATACTATCCCGTACACTAAACCGAGCCCTAACCCTAACACTAACCTTAACACTAACCCTAACCCATACCCTAAGCCGTACCCGAAGCCTTCCCCGATCCCGTACCCTAAGCCGTACCCAAAGCCTAATCCTAAGCCTAACCCTAACCCTAGGCTACCCTTGACTGCTTCTGCCTCCAATAGATTTCCTAAGCACTAGTGTTTTAAGGAACAGCTTAAAAAGAGAATCCTAATGTGATTTCTTTATAATGTGTGTGTTCCTTATATTATCTTAGTGTCTAAACTCTTCTCCATGGCTGGACCCCCAAATAATATTCCTTTACGTGCTAAGGGGAATCTAGAGAGTGGGATAAGTTTAATAACTACCCTAACCCTAACGCGTACCCTATCCCTAACCCCTACCGTAACCCTAACACGTACCCTAATCCTAACCCGTACTCTAAACCGAGCCCTAACCCTAACACTAACCCTAACCCATACCCTACGCCGTACCCGAAGCCCTCCCCGAACCCGTAACCTAAGCCGTACCCTAAGCCTAACCCTAAGCCTAACCCTAACCCTAGGCTTCCCTTGAGTGCTTCTGCCTCCAATAGATTTCCTAAGCACTAGTGTTTTAAGGAACAGCTTAAAAAGAGAATCCTAATGTGATTTCTTTATAATGGGTGTGTTCCTTATCTTATCCTAGTGTCTAAACTCTTCTCCATGTCTAGACCCCCAAATAATATTCCTTTACGTGGTAAGGGGTATCTAGAGAGTGGGATAGGTTTAATAACTACACTAACCCTAATGCGTAACCTAACCCTAACCCCTACCGTAACCCTAACACGTACCCTAATCCTAACCAATACCTTAAACCGAGCACTAACCCTATCACTAAACCTAACCCTAACCCTAACCCATACCCTACGCTGTACCCGAAGCCCTCCCCGAAACAGTACCCTAAGCCGAACCCTAAGCCTAAACCTAAGCCTAACCCTAACCCTAGGCTACCCTTGACAGCTTCTGCCTCCAATAGATTTCCTAAGCACTAGTGTTTTAAGGAACAGCTTAAAAAGAGAATCCTAATGTGATTTCTTTATAATGGGTATATTCCTTATCTTATCCTAGTGTCTAAACTTTTCTCCATGGATGGACCCCCAAATAATATTGCTTTACCTGCTAAGGGGTATCTAGAGAGTGGGATAGGTTTAATAACTACCCTAACCCTAACGCGTACCCTAACCCTAACGCGTACCCTAACCCTAACACGTACCCTAATCCTAAACCGTACCCTAAACCGAACCCTAACCCTAACACTAACCCTAACCCTAACCCTACCCCATACCCTACGCCGTATCCGAAGCCCTCCCCGAACCCGTACCCTAAGCCGTACCCTAACCCTAACCCTAAGCCTAACCCTATCCCTAGGCTACCCTTGACTGCTTCTGCCTCCAATAGGTTTCCTAAGCAATAGTGTTTTAAGGAACAGCTTAAAAAGAGAATCCTAATGTGATTTCTTTATAATGGGTGTGTTCCTTATCTTATCCTAGTGTCTAAACTCTTCTCCATGGCTGGACCCCCAAATAATATTCCTTTACGTGCTAAGGGGTATCTAGAGAGTGGGATAGGTTTAATAACTGCCCTAACCCTAACACGTACCCTAACCCTAACCCCTACCCTAACCCTAAACCGTACCCTAAACCGAGCCCTAACCCTAACACTAACCCTAACCCTAATCCTAACCCATACCCTACGCCGTACCCGAAGCCCTCCCCGAACCCGTACCCTAAGCCGTACCCTAAGCCTAACCCTAAGCCTAACCCTAACCCTAGGCTACCCTTGACTGCTTCTGCCTCCAATAGATTTCCTAAGCACTAGTGTTTTAAGGAACAGCTTAAAAAGAGAATCCTAATGTGATTTCTTTATAATGGGTGTGTTCCTTATATTATCTTAGTGTCTAAACTCTTCTCTATGGCTGGACCCCCAAATAATATTCCTTTACGTGCTAAGGGGAATCTAGAGAGTGGGATAGGTTTAATAACTACCCTAACCCTAACGCGTACCCTATCCCTAACCCCTACCCTAACCCTAACACGTACCCTAATCCTAACCCGTACTCTAAACCGAGCCCTAACCCTAACACTAACCCTAACCCTTACCCTAACCGATACCCTACGCCGTACCCGAAGCCCTCCCCGAACCCGTAACCTAAGCCGTACCCTAAGCCTAACCCGAAGCCTAACCCTAACCCTAGGCTTCCCTTGACTGCTTCTGCCTCCAATAGATTTCCTAAGCACTAGTGTTTTAAGGAACAGCTTAAAAAGAGAATCCTAATGTGATTTCTTTATAATGGGTGTGTTCCTTATCTTATCCTAGTGTCTAAACTCTTCTCTATGTCTAGACCCCCAAATAATATTCCTTTACGTGCTAAGGGGTATCTAGAGAGTGGGATAGGTTTAATAACTACACTAACCCTAATGCGTACCCTAACCCTAACCCCTACCGTAACCCTAACACGTACCCTAATCCTAACCAATACCTTAAACCGAGCACTAACCCTATCACTAAACCTAACCCTAACCCTAACCCATACCCTACGCTGTACCCGAAGCCCTCCCCGAAACAGTACCCTAAGCCGAACCCTAAGCCTAAACCTAAACCTAACCCTAACCCTAGGCTACCCTTGACAGCTTCTGCCTCCAATAGATTTCCTAAGCACTAGTGTTTTAAGGAACAGCTTAAAAAGAGAATCCTAATGTGATTTCTTTATAATGGGTATATTCCTTATCTTATCCTAGTGTCTAAACTTTTCTCCATGGATGGACCCCCAAATAATATTGCTTTACCTGCTAAAGGGTATCTAGAGAGTGGGATAGGTTTAATAACTACCCTAACCCTAACGCGTACCCTAACCCTAACCCCTACCCTAACCCTAACACGTACCCTAATCCTAAACCGTACCCTAAACCGAACCCTAACCCTAACACTAACCCTAACCCTAACCCTACCCCATACCCTACGCCGTATCCGAAGCCCTTCCCGAACCCGTACCCTAAGCCGTACCCTAACCCTAACCCTAAGCCTAACCCTAACCCTAGGCTACCCTTGACTGCTTCTGCCTCCAATAGATTTCCTAAGCACTAGTGTTTTAAGGAACAGCTTAAAAAGAGAATCCTAATGTGATTTCCTTATAATGGGTGTGTTCCTTATCTTATCCTAGTGTCTAAACTCTTCTCCATGGCTGGACCCCCAAATAATATTCCTTTACGTGCTAAGGGGTATCTAGAGAGTGGGATAGGTTTAATAACTGCCCTAACCCTAACACGTACCCTAACCCTAACCCCTACCCTAACCCTAAACCGTACCCTAAACCGAGCCCTAACCCTAACACTAACCCTAACCCTAACCCTAACCCATACCCTACGACGTACCCGAAGCCCTCCCCGAACCCGTACCCTAAGCCGTACCCGAAGCCTAACCCTAAGCCTAACGCTAACCCTAGGCTACCCTTGACTGCTTCAGCCTCCAATAGATTTCCTAAGCACGAGTGTTTTAAGGAAGAGCTTAAAAAGAGAATCCTAAAGTGATTTCTTTATAATAGGTGTGTTCCTTATCTTATCCTAGTGTCTAAACTCTTCTCCATGGCTGGACCCCGAAATAATATTCCTTTACGTGCTAAGGTGTATCTAGAGAGTGGGATAGGTTTAATAAATACCCTAACCCTAACGCGTACCCTAACCCTAACCTCTACCCTAACCCTAACACGTACCCTAATCCTAACCCGTACCCTAAACGGAGCCCTAACCCTAACACTAACACAAACCCTAAAACTAACCCATACCCTACGCCGTACACGAACCCCTCCCCGAACCCGTACCCTAAGCCGTACCCTAAGCCTAACCCTAAGCTTAACCCTAACCCTAGGCTACCCTTGACTGCTTCTGCCTCCAATAGATTTCCTAAGCACTAGTGTTTTAAGGAACAGCTTAAAAAGGGAATCCTAATGTGATTTCTTTATAATGGGTGTGTTCCTTATATTATCTTAGTGTCTAAACTCTTCTCCATGGCTGGACCCCCAAATAATATTCCTTTACGTGCTAAGGGGAATCTAGAGAGTGGGATAGGTTTAATAACTACCCTAACCCTAACGCGTACCCTATCCCTAACCCCTACCGTAACCCTAACACGTACCCTAATCCTAACCCGTACTCTAAACCGAGCCCTAACCCTAACACTAACCCTAACCCATACCCTACGCCGTACCCGAAGCCCTCCCCGAACCCGTAACCTAAGCCGTACCCTAAGCCTAACCCTAAGCCTAACCCTAACCCTAGGCTTCCCTTGAGTGCTTCTGCCTCCAATAGATTTCCTAAGCACTAGTGTTTTAAGGAACAGCTTAAAAAGAGAATCCTAATGTGATTTCTTTATAATGGGTGTGTTCCTTATCTTATCCTAGTGTCTAAACTCTTCTCCATGTCTAGACCCCCAAATAATATTCCTTTACGTGGTAAGGGGTATCTAGAGAGTGGGATAGGTTTAATAACTACACTAACCCTAATGCGTACCCTAACCCTAACCCCTACCGTAACCCTAACACGTACCCTAATCCTAACCAATACCTTAAACCGAGCACTAACCCTATCACTAAACCTAACCCTAACCCTAACCCATACCCTACGCTGTACCCGAAGCCCTCCACGAAACAGTACCCTAAGCCGAACCCTAAGCCTAAACCTAAGCCTAACCCTAACCCTAGGCTACCCTTGACAGCTTCTGCCTCCAATAGATTTCCTAAGCACTAGTGTTTTAAGGAACAGCTTAAAAAGAGAATCCTAATGTGATTTCTTTATAATGGGTATATTCCTTATCTTATCCTAGTGTCTAAACTTTTCTCCATGGATGGACCCCCAAATAATATTGCTTTACCTGCTAAGGGGTATCTAGAGAGTGGGATAGGTTTAATAACTACCCTAACCCTAACGCGTACCCTAACCCTAACGCGTACCCTAACCCTAACACGTACCCTAATCCTAAACCGTACCCTAAACCGAACCCTAACCCTAACACTAACCCTAACCCTAACCCTACCCCATACCCTACGCCGTATCCGAAGCCCTCCCCGAACCCGTACCCTAAGCCGTACCCTAACCCTAACCCTAAGCCTAACCCTATCCCTAGGCTACCCTTGACTGCTTCTGCCTCCAATAGGTTTCCTAAGCAATAGTGTTTTAAGGAACAGCTTAAAAAGAGAATCCTAATGTGATTTCTTTATAATGGGTGTGTTCCTTATCTTATCCTAGTGTCTAAACTCTTCTCCATGGCTGGACCCCCAAATAATATTCCTTTACGTGCTAAGGGGTATCTAGAGAGTGGGATAGGTTTAATAACTGCCCTAACCCTAACACGTACCCTAACCCTAACCCCTACCCTAACCCTAAACCGTACCCTAAACCGAGCCCTAACCCTAACACTAACCCTAACCCTAATCCTAACCCATACCCTACGCCGTACCCGAAGCCCTCCCCGAACCCGTACCCTAAGCCGTACCCTAAGCCTAACCCTAAGCCTAACCCTAACCCTAGGCTACCCTTGACTGCTTCTGCCTCCAATAGATTTCCTAAGCACTAGTGTTTTAAGGAACAGCTTAAAAAGAGAATCCTAATGTGATTTCTTTATAATGGGTGTGTTCCTTATCTTATCCTAGTGTCTAAACTCTTCTCCATGGCTGGACCCCCAAATAATATTCCTTTACGTGCTAAGGGGTATCTAGAGAGTGGGATAGGTTTAATAACTGCCCTAACCCTAACACGTACCCTAACCCTAACCCCTACCCTAACCCTAAACCGTACCCTAAACCGAGCCCTAACCCTTACACTAACACAAACCCTAACACTAACCCATACCCTACGCCGTACACGAACCCCTCCCCGAACCCGTACCCTAAGCCGTACCCTAAGCCTAACCCTAAGCTTAACCCTAACCCTAGGCTACCCTTGACTGCTTCTGCCTCCAATAGATTTCCTAAGCACTAGTGTTTTAAGGAACAGCTTAAAAAGGGAATCCTAATGTGATTTCTTTATAATGGGTGTGTTCCTTATATTATCTTAGTGTCTAAACTCTTCTCCATGGCTGGACCCCCAAATAATATTCCTTTACGTGCTAAGTGGTATCTAGAGAGTGGGCTAGGTTTAATAACTACCCTAACCCTAACGCGTACCCTAACCCTCACCCCTACCCTAACCCTAACACGTACCCTAATACTATCCCGTACACTAAACCGAGCCCTAACCCTAACACTAACCTTAACACTAACCCTAACCCATACCCTAAGCCGTACCCGAAGCCTTCCCCGATCCCGTACCCTAAGCCGTACCCAAAGCCTAATCCTAAGCCTAACCCTAACCCTAGGCTACCCTTGACTGCTTCTGCCTCCAATAGATTTCCTAAGCACTAGTGTTTTAAGGAACAGCTTAAAAAGAGAATCCTAATGTGATTTCTTTATAATGTGTGTGTTCCTTATATTATCTTAGTGTCTAAACTCTTCTCCATGGCTGGACCCCCAAATAATATTCCTTTACGTGCTAAGGGGAATCTAGAGAGTGGGATAGGTTTAATAACTACCCTAACCCTAACGCGTACCCTAACCCTAACCCCTACCCTAACCCTAACACGTACCCTAATCCTAAACCGTACCCTAAACCGAACCCTAACCCTAACACTAACCCTAACCCTAACCCTACCCCATACCCTACGCCGTATCTGAAGCCCTTCCCGAACCCGTACCCTAAGCCGTACCCTAACCCTAACCCTAAGCCTAACCCTAACCCTAGGCTACCCTTGACTGCTTCTGCCTCCAATAGATTTCCTAAGCACTAGTGTTTTAAGGAACAGCTTAAAAAGAGAATCCTAATGTGATTTCTTTATAATGGGTGTGTTCCTTATCTTATCCTAGTGTCTAAACTCTTCTCCATGGCTGGACCCCCAAATAATATTCCTTTACGTGCTAAGGGGTATCTAGAGAGTGGGATAGGTTTAATAACTGCCCTAACCCTAACACGTACCCTAACCCTAACCCCTACCCTAACCCTAAACCGTACCCTAAACCGAGCCCTAACCCTAACACTAACCCTAACCCTAACCCTAACCCATACCCTACGACGTACCCGAAGCCCTCCCCGAACCCGTACCCTAAGCCGTACCCGAAGCCTAACCCTAAGCCTAACGCTAACCCTAGGCTACCCTTGACTGCTTCAGCCTCCAATAGATTTCCTAAGCACAAGTGTTTTAAGGAAGAGCTTAAAAAGAGAATCCTAAAGTGATTTCTTTATAATAGGTGTGTTCCTTATCTTATCCTAGTGTCTAAACTCTTCTCCATGGCTGGACCCCGAAATAATATTCCTTTACGTGCTAAGGTGTATCTAGAGAGTGGGATAGGTTTAATAAATACCCTAACCCTAACGCGTACCCTAACCCTAACCTCTACCCTAACCCTAACACGTACCCTAATCCTAACCCGTACCCTAAACGGAGCCCTAACCCTAACACTAACACAAACCCTAACACTAACCCATACCCTACGCCGTACACGAACCCCTCCCCGAACCCGTACCCTAAGCCGTACCCTAAGCCTAACCCTAAGCTTAACCCTAACCCTAGGCTACCCTTGACTGCTTCTGCCTCCAATAGATTTCCTAAGCACTAGTGTTTTAAGGAACAGCTTAAAAAGGGAATCCTAATGTGATTTCTTTATAATGGGTGTGTTCCTTATATTATCTTAGTGTCTAAACTCTTCTCCATGGCTGGACCCCCAAATAATATTCCTTTACGTGCTAAGTGGTATCTAGAGAGTGGGCTAGGTTTAATAACTACCCTAACCCTAACGCGTACCCTAACCCTCACCCCTACCCTAACCCTAACACGTACCCTAATACTATCCCGTACACTAAACCGAGCCCTAACCCTAACACTAACCTTAACACTAACCCTAACCCATACCCTAAGCCCTACCCGAAGCCTTCCCCGATCCCGTACCCTAAGCCGTACCCAAAGCCTAATCCTAAGCCTAACCCTAACCCTAGGCTACCCTTGACTGCTTCTGCCTCCAATAGATTTCCTAAGCACTAGTGTTTTAAGGAACAGCTTAAAAAGAGAATCCTAATGTGATTTCTTTATAATGTGTGTGTTCCTTATATTATCTTAGTGTCTAAACTCTTCTCCATGGCTGGACCCCCAAATAATATTCCTTTACGTGCTAAGGGGAATCTAGAGAGTGGGATAGGTTTAATAACTACCCTAACCCTAACGCGTACCCTAACCCTAACCCCTACCCTAACCCTAACACGTACCCTAATCCTAAACCGTACCCTAAACCGAACCCTAACCCTAACACTAACCCTAACCCTAACCCTACCCCATACCCTACGCCGTATCCGAAGCCCTTCCCGAACCCGTACCCTAAGCCGTACCCTAACCCTAACCCTAAGCCTAACCCTAACCCTAGGCTACCCTTGACTGCTTCTGCCTCCAATAGATTTCCTAAGCACTAGTGTTTTAAGGAACAGCTTAAAAAGAGAATCCTAATGTGATTTCTTTATAATGGGTGTGTTCCTTATCTTATCCTAGTGTCTAAACTCTTCTCCATGGCTGGACCCCCAAATAATATTCCTTTACGTGCTAAGGGGTATCTAGAGAGTGGGATAGGTTTAATAACTGCCCTAACCCTAACACGTACCCTAACCCTAACCCCTACCCTAACCCTAAACCGTACCCTAAACCGAGCCCTAACCCTAACACTAACCCTAACCCTAACCCTAACCCATACCCTACGACGTACCCGAAGCCCTCCCCGAACCCGTACCCTAAGCCGTACCCGAAGCCTAACCCTAAGCCTAACGCTAACCCTAGGCTACCCTTGACTGCTTCAGCCTCCAATAGATTTCCTAAGCACGAGTGTTTTAAGGAAGAGCTTAAAAAGAGAATCCTAAAGTGATTTCTTTATAATAGGTGTGTTCCTTATCTTATCCTAGTGTCTAAACTCTTCTCCATGGCTGGACCCCGAAATAATATTCCTTTACGTGCTAAGGTGTATCTAGAGAGTGGGATAGGTTTAATAAATACCCTAACCCTAACGCGTACCCTAACCCTAACCTCTACCCTAACCCTAACACGTACCCTAATCCTAACCCGTACCCTAAACGGAGCCCTAACCCTAACACTAACACAAACCCTAACACTAACCCATACCCTACGCCGTACACGAACCCCTCCCCGAACCCGTACCCTAAGCCGTACCCTAAGCCTAACCCTAAGCTTAACCCTAACCCTAGGCTACCCTTGACTGCTTCTGCCTCCAATAGATTTCCTAAGCACTAGTGTTTTAAGGAACAGCTTAAAAAGGGAATCCTAATGTGATTTCTTTATAATGGGTGTGTTCCTTATATTATCTTAGTGTCTAAACTCTTCTCCATGGCTGGACCCCCAAATAATATTCCTTTACGTGCTAAGGGGAATCTAGAGAGTGGGATAGGTTTAATAACTACCCTAACCCTAACGCGTACCCTATCCCTAACCCCTACCGTAACCCTAACACGTACCCTAATCCTAACCCGTACTCTAAACCGAGCCCTAACCCTAACACTAACCCTAACCCATACCCTACGCCGTACCCGAAGCCCTCCCCGAACCCGTAACCTAAGCCGTACCCTAAGCCTAACCCTAAGCCTAACCCTAACCCTAGGCTTCCCTTGAGTGCTTCTGCCTCCAATAGATTTCCTAAGCACTAGTGTTTTAAGGAACAGCTTAAAAAGAGAATCCTAATGTGATTTCTTTATAATGGGTGTGTTCCTTATCTTATCCTAGTGTCTAAACTCTTCTCCATGTCTAGACCCCCAAATAATATTCCTTTACGTGGTAAGGGGTATCTAGAGAGTGGGATAGGTTTAATAACTACACTAACCCTAATGCGTACCCTAACCCTAACCCCTACCGTAACCCTAACACGTACCCTAATCCTAACCAATACCTTAAACCGAGCACTAACCCTATCACTAAACCTAACCCTAACCCTAACCCATACCCTACGCTGTACCCGAAGCCCTCCACGAAACAGTACCCTAAGCCGAACCCTAAGCCTAAACCTAAGCCTAACCCTAACCCTAGGCTACCCTTGACAGCTTCTGCCTCCAATAGATTTCCTAAGCACTAGTGTTTTAAGGAACAGCTTAAAAAGAGAATCCTAATGTGATTTCTTTATAATGGGTATATTCCTTATCTTATCCTAGTGTCTAAACTTTTCTCCATGGATGGACCCCCAAATAATATTGCTTTACCTGCTAAGGGGTATCTAGAGAGTGGGATAGGTTTAATAACTACCCTAACCCTAACGCGTACCCTAACCCTAACGCGTACCCTAACCCTAACACGTACCCTAATCCTAAACCGTACCCTAAACCGAACCCTAACCCTAACACTAACCCTAACCCTAACCCTACCCCATACCCTACGCCGTATCCGAAGCCCTCCCCGAACCCGTACCCTAAGCCGTACCCTAACCCTAACCCTAAGCCTAACCCTATCCCTAGGCTACCCTTGACTGCTTCTGCCTCCAATAGGTTTCCTAAGCAATAGTGTTTTAAGGAACAGCTTAAAAAGAGAATCCTAATGTGATTTCTTTATAATGGGTGTGTTCCTTATCTTATCCTAGTGTCTAAACTCTTCTCCATGGCTGGACCCCCAAATAATATTCCTTTACGTGCTAAGGGGTATCTAGAGAGTGGGATAGGTTTAATAACTGCCCTAACCCTAACACGTACCCTAACCCTAACCCCTACCCTAACCCTAAACCGTACCCTAAACCGAGCCCTAACCCTAACACTAACCCTAACCCTAATCCGAACCCATACCCTACGCCGTACCCGAAGCCCTCCCCGAACCCGTACCCTAAGCCGTACCCTAAGCCTAACCCTAAGCCTAACCCTAACCCTAGGCTACCCTTGACTGCTTCTGCCTCCAATAGATTTCCTAAGCACTAGTGTTTTAAGGAACAGCTTAAAAAGAGAATCCTAATGTGATTTCTTTATAATGGGTGTGTTCCTTATCTTATCCTAGTGTCTAAACTCTTCTCCATGGCTGGACCCCCAAATAATATTCCTTTACGTGCTAAGGGGTATCTAGAGAGTGGGATAGGTTTAATAACTGCCCTAACCCTAACACGTACCCTAACCCTAACCCCTACCCTAAACCTAAACCGTACCCTAAACCGAGCCCTAACCCTAACACTAACCCTAACCCTAACCCTAACCCATACCCTACGCCGTACCCGAAGCCCTCCCCGAACCCGTACCCTAAGCCGTACCCGAAGCCTAACCCTAAGCCTAACGCTAACCCTAGGCTACCCTTGACTGCTTCAGCCTCCAATAGATTTCCTAAGCACGAGTGTTTTAAGGAAGAGCTTAAAAAGAGAATCCTAAAGTGATTTCTTTATAATAGGTGTGTTCCTTATCTTATCCTAGTGTCTAAACTCTTCTCCATGGCTGGACCCCGAAATAATATTCCTTTACGTGCTAAGGTGTATCTAGAGAGTGGGATAGGTTTAATAAATACCCTAACCCTAACGCGTACCCTAACCCTAACCTCTACCCTAACCCTAACACGTACCCTAATCCTAACCCGTACCCTAAACGGAGCCCTAACCCTAACACTAACACAAACCCTAACACTAACCCATACCCTACGCCGTACACGAACCCCTCCCCGAACCCGTACCCTAAGCCGTACCCTAAGCCTAACCCTAAGCTTAACCCTAACCCTAGGCTACCCTTGACTGCTTCTGCCTCCAATAGATTTCCTAAGCACTAGTGTTTTAAGGAACAGCTTAAAAAGGGAATCCTAATGTGATTTCTTTATAATGGGTGTGTTCCTTATATTATCTTAGTGTCTAAACTCTTCTCCATGGCTGGACCCCCAAATAATATTCCTTTACGTGCTAAGTGGTATCTAGAGAGTGGGCTAGGTTTAATAACTACCCTAACCCTAACGCGTACCCTAACCCTCACCCCTACCCTAACCCTAACACGTACCCTAATACTATCCCGTACACTAAACCGAGCCCTAACCCTAACACTAACCTTAACACTAACCCTAACCCATACCCTAAGCCGTACCCGAAGCCTTCCCCGATCCCGTACCCTAAGCCGTACCCAAAGCCTAATCCTAAGCCTAACCCTAACCCTAGGCTACCCTTGACTGCTTCTGCCTCCAATAGATTTCCTAAGCACTAGTGTTTTAAGGAACAGCTTAAAAAGAGAATCCTAATGTGATTTCTTTATAATGTGTGTGTTCCTTATATTATCTTAGTGTCTAAACTCTTCTCCATGGCTGGACCCCCAAATAATATTCCTTTACGTGCTAAGGGGAATCTAGAGAGTGGGATAGGTTTAATAACTACCCTAACCCTAACGCGTACCCTATCCCTAACCCCTACCGTAACCCTAACACGTACCCTAATCCTAACCCGTACTCTAAACCGAGCCCTAACCCTAACACTAACCCTAACCCATACCCTACGCCGTACCCGAAGCCCTCCCCGAACCCGTAACCTAAGCCGTACCCTAAGCCTAACCCTAAGCCTAACCCTAACCCTAGGCTTCCCTTGAGTGCTTCTGCCTCCAATAGATTTCCTAAGCACTAGTGTTTTAAGGAACAGCTTAAAAAGAGAATCCTAATGTGATTTCTTTATAATGGGTGTGTTCCTTATCTTATCCTAGTGTCTAAACTCTTCTCCATGTCTAGACCCCCAAATAATATTCCTTTACGTGGTAAGGGGTATCTAGAGAGTGGGATAGGTTTAATAACTACACTAACCCTAATGCGTACCCTAACCCTAACCCCTACCGTAACCCTAACACGTACCCTAATCCTAACCAATACCTTAAACCGAGCACTAACCCTATCACTAAACCTAACCCTAACCCTAACCCATACCCTACGCTGTACCCGAAGCCCTCCCCGAAACAGTACCCTAAGCCGAACCCTAAGCCTAAACCTAAACCTAACCCTAACCCTAGGCTACCCTTGACAGCTTCTGCCTCCAATAGATTTCCTAAGCACTAGTGTTTTAAGGAACAGCTTAAAAAGAGAATCCTAATGTGATTTCTTTATAATGGGTATATTCCTTATCTTATCCTAGTGTCTAAACTTTTCTCCATGGATGGACCCCCAAATAATATTGCTTTACCTGCTAAGGGGTATCTAGAGAGTGGGATAGGTTTAATAACTACCCTAACCCTAACGCGTACCCTAACCCTAACCCCTACCCTAACCCTAACACGTACCCTAATCCTAAACCGTACCCTAAACCGAACCCTAACCCTAACACTAACCCTAACCCTAACCCTACCCCATACCCTACGCCGTATCCGAAGCCCTTCCCGAACCCGTACCCTAAGCCGTACCCTAACCCTAACCCTAAGCCTAACCCTAACCCTAGGCTACCCTTGACTGCTTCTGCCTCCAATAGATTTCCTAAGCACTAGTGTTTTAAGGAACAGCTTAAAAAGAGAATCCTAATGTGATTTCTTTATAATGGGTGTGTTCCTTATCTTATCCTAGTGTCTAAACTCTTCTCCATGGCTGGACCCCCAAATAATATTCCTTTACGTGCTAAGGGGTATCTAGAGAGTGGGATAGGTTTAATAACTGCCCTAACCCTAACACGTACCCTAACCCTAACCCCTACCCTAACCCTAAACCGTACCCTAAACCGAGCCCTAACCCTAACACTAACCCTAACCCTAACCCTAACCCATACCCTACGACGTACCCGAAGCCCTCCCCGTACCCGTACCCTAAGCCGTACCCGAAGCCTAACCCTAAGCCTAACGCTAACCCTAGGCTACCCTTGACTGCTTCAGCCTCCAATAGATTTCCTAAGCACGAGTGTTTTAAGGAAGAGCTTAAAAAGAGAATCCTAAAGTGATTTCTTTATAATAGGTGTGTTCCTTATCTTATCCTAGTGTCTAAACTCTTCTCCATGGCTGGACCCCGAAATAATATTCCTTTACGTGCTAAGGTGTATCTAGAGAGTGGGATAGGTTTAATAAATACCCTAACCCTAACGCGTACCCTAACCCTAACCTCTACCCTAACCCTAACACGTACCCTAATCCTAACCCGTACCCTAAACGGAGCCCTAACCCTAACACTAACACAAACCCTAACACTAACCCATACCCTACGCCGTACACGAACCCCTCCCCGAACCCGTACCCTAAGCCGTACCCTAAGCCTAACCCTAAGCTTAACCCTAACCCTAGGCTACCCTTGACTGCTTCTGCCTCCAATAGATTTCCTAAGCACTAGTGTTTTAAGGAACAGCTTAAAAAGGGAATCCTAATGTGATTTCTTTATAATGGGTGTGTTCCTTACATTATCTTAGTGTCTAAACTCTTCTCCATGGCTGGACCCCCAAATAATATTCCTTTACGTGCTAAGGGGAATCTAGAGAGTGGGATAGGTTTAATAACTACCCTAACCCTAACGCGTACCCTATCCCTAACCCCTACCGTAACCCTAACACGTACCCTAATCCTAACCCGTACTCTAAACCGAGCCCTAACCCTAACACTAACCCTAACCCATACCCTACGCCGTACCCGAAGCCCTCCCCGAACCCGTAACCTAAGCCGTACCCTAAGCCTAACCCTAAGCCTAACCCTAACCCTAGGCTTCCCTTGAGTGCTTCTGCCTCCAATAGATTTCCTAAGCACTAGTGTTTTAAGGAACAGCTTAAAAAGAGAATCCTAATGTGATTTCTTTATAATGGGTGTGTTCCTTATCTTATCCTAGTGTCTAAACTCTTCTCCATGTCTAGACCCCCAAATAATATTCCTTTACGTGGTAAGGGGTATCTAGAGAGTGGGATAGGTTTAATAACTACACTAACCCTAATGCGTACCCTAACCCTAACCCCTACCGTAACCCTAACACGTACCCTAATCCTAACCAATACCTTAAACCGAGCACTAACCCTATCACTAAACCTAACCCTAACCCTAACCCATACCCTACGCTGTACCCGAAGCCCTCCACGAAACAGTACCCTAAGCCGAACCCTAAGCCTAAACCTAAGCCTAACCCTAACCCTAGGCTACCCTTGACAGCTTCTGCCTCCAATAGATTTCCTAAGCACTAGTGTTTTAAGGAACAGCTTAAAAAGAGAATCCTAATGTGATTTCTTTATAATGGGTATATTCCTTATCTTATCCTAGTGTCTAAACTTTTCTCCATGGATGGACCCCCAAATAATATTGCTTTACCTGCTAAGGGGTATCTAGAGAGTGGGATAGGTTTAATAACTACCCTAACCCTAACGCGTACCCTAACCCTAACGCGTACCCTAACCCTAACACGTACCCTAATCCTAAACCGTACCCTAAACCGAACCCTAACCCTAACACTAACCCTAACCCTAACCCTACCCCATACCCTACGCCGTGTCCGAAGCCCTCCCCGAACCCGTACCCTAAGCCGTACCCTAACCCTAACCCTAAGCCTAACCCTATCCCTAGGCTACCCTTGACTGCTTCTGCCTCCAATAGGTTTCCTAAGCAATAGTGTTTTAAGGAACAGCTTAAAAAGAGAATCCTAATGTGATTTCTTTATAATGGGTGTGTTCCTTATCTTATCCTAGTGTCTAAACTCTTCTCCATGGCTGGACCCCCAAATAATATTCCTTTACGTGCTAAGGGGTATCTAGAGAGTGGGATAGGTTTAATAACTGCCCTAACCCTAACACGTACCCTAACCCTAACCCCTACCCTAACCCTAAACCGTACCCTAAACCGAGCCCTAACCCTAACACTAACCCTAACCCTAATCCTAACCCATACCCTACGCCGTACCCGAAGCCCTCCCCGAACCCGTACCCTAAGCCGTACCCTAAGCCTAACCCTAAGCCTAACCCTAACCCTAGGCTACCCTTGACTGCTTCTGCCTCCAATAGATTTCCTAAGCACTAGTGTTTTAAGGAACAGCTTAAAAAGAGAATCCTAATGTGATTTCTTTATAATGGGTGTGTTCCTTATCTTATCCTAGTGTCTAAACTCTTCTCCATGGCTGGACCCCCAAATAATATTCCTTTACGTGCTAAGGGGTATCTAGAGAGTGGGATAGGTTTAATAACTGCCCTAACCCTAACACGTACCCTAACCCTAACCCCTACCCTAAACCTAAACCGTACCCTAAACCGAGCCCTAACCCTAACACTAACCCTAACCCTAACCCTAACCCATACCCTACGCCGTACCCGAAGCCCTCCCCGAACCCGTACCCTAAGCCGTACCCGAAGCCTAACCCTAAGCCTAACGCTAACCCTAGGCTACCCTTGACTGCTTCAGCCTCCAATAGATTTCCTAAGCACGAGTGTTTTAAGGAAGAGCTTAAAAAGAGAATCCTAAAGTGATTTCTTTATAATAGGTGTGTTCCTTATCTTATCCTAGTGTCTAAACTCTTCTCCATGGCTGGACCCCGAAATAATATTCCTTTACGTGCTAAGGTGTATCTAGAGAGTGGGATAGGTTTAATAAATACCCTAACCCTAACGCGTACCCTAACCCTAACCTCTACCCTAACCCTAACACGTACCCTAATCCTAACCCGTACCCTAAACGGAGCCCTAACCCTAACACTAACACAAACCCTAACACTAACCCATACCCTACGCCGTACACGAACCCCTCCCCGAACCCGTACCCTAAGCCGTACCCTAAGCCTAACCCTAAGCTTAACCCTAACCCTAGGCTACCCTTGACTGCTTCTGCCTCCAATAGATTTCCTAAGCACTAGTGTTTTAAGGAACAGCTTAAAAAGGGAATCCTAATGTGATTTCTTTATAATGGGTGTGTTCCTTATATTATCTTAGTGTCTAAACTCTTCTCCATGGCTGGACCCCCAAATAATATTCCTTTACGTGCTAAGTGGTATCTAGAGAGTGGGCTAGGTTTAATAACTACCCTAACCCTAACGCGTACCCTAACCCTCACCCCTACCCTAACCCTAACACGTACCCTAATACTATCCCGTACACTAAACCGAGCCCTAACCCTAACACTAACCTTAACACTAACCCTAACCCATACCCTAAGCCGTACCCGAAGCCTTCCCCGATCCCGTACCCTAAGCCGTACCCAAAGCCTAATCCTAAGCCTAACCCTAACCCTAGGCTACCCTTGACTGCTTCTGCCTCCAATAGATTTCCTAAGCACTAGTGTTTTAAGGAACAGCTTAAAAAGAGAATCCTAATGTGATTTCTTTATAATGTGTGTGTTCCTTATATTATCTTAGTGTCTAAACTCTTCTCCATGGCTGGACCCCCAAATAATATTCCTTTACGTGCTAAGGGGAATCTAGAGAGTGGGATAGGTTTAATAACTACCCTAACCCTAACGCGTACCCTATCCCTAACCCCTACCGTAACCCTAACACGTACCCTAATCCTAACCCGTACTCTAAACCGAGCCCTAACCCTAACACTAACCCTAATCCATACCCTACGCCGTACCCGAAGCCCTCCCCGAACCCGTAACCTAAGCCGTACCCTAAGCCTAACCCTAAGCCTAACCCTAACCCTAGGCTTCCCTTGAGTGCTTCTGCCTCCAATAGATTTCCTAAGCACTAGTGTTTTAAGGAACAGCTTAAAAAGAGAATCCTAATGTGATTTCTTTATAATGGGTGTGTTCCTTATCTTATCCTAGTGTCTAAACTCTTCTCCATGTCTAGACCCCCAAATAATATTCCTTTACGTGGTAAGGGGTATCTAGAGAGTGGGATAGGTTTAATAACTACACTAACCCTAATGCGTACCCTAACCCTAACCCCTACCGTAACCCTAACACGTACCCTAATCCTAACCAATACCTTAAACCGAGCACTAACCCTATCACTAAACCTAACCCTAACCCTAACCCATACCCTACGCTGTACCCGAAGCCCTCCCCGAAACAGTACCCTAAGCCGAACCCTAAGCCTAAACCTAAACCTAACCCTAACCCTAGGCTACCCTTGACAGCTTCTGCCTCCAATAGATTTCCTAAGCACTAGTGTTTTAAGGAACAGCTTAAAAAGAGAATCCTAATGTGATTTCTTTATAATGGGTATATTCCTTATCTTATCCTAGTGTCTAAACTTTTCTCCATGGATGGACCCCCAAATAATATTGCTTTACCTGCTAAGGGGTATCTAGAGAGTGGGATAGGTTTAATAACTACCCTAACCCTAACGCGTACCCTAACCCTAACCCCTACCCTAACCCTAACACGTACCCTAATCCTAAACCGTACCCTAAACCGAACCCTAACCCTAACACTAACCCTAACCCTAACCCTACCCCATACCCTACGCCGTATCCGAAGCCCTTCCCGAACCCGTACCCTAAGCCGTACCCTAACCCTAACCCTAAGCCTAACCCTAACCCTAGGCTACCCTTGACTGCTTCTGCCTCCAATAGATTTCCTAAGCACTAGTGTTTTAAGGAACAGCTTAAAAAGAGAATCCTAATGTGATTTCTTTATAATGGGTGTGTTCCTTATCTTATCCTAGTGTCTAAACTCTTCTCCATGGCTGGACCCCCAAATAATATTCCTTTACGTGCTAAGGGGTATCTAGAGAGTGGGATAGGTTTAATAACTGCCCTAACCCTAACACGTACCCTAACCCTAACCCCTACCCTAACCCTAAACCGTACCCTAAACCGAGCCCTAACCCTAACACTAACCCTAACCCTAACCCTAACCCATACCCTACGACGTACCCGAAGCCCTCCCCGAACCCGTACCCTAAGCCGTACCCGAAGCCTAACCCTAAGCCTAACGCTAACCCTAGGCTACCCTTGACTGCTTCAGCCTCCAATAGATTTCCTAAGCACGAGTGTTTTAAGGAAGAGCTTAAAAAGAGAATCCTAAAGTGATTTCTTTATAATAGGTGTGTTCCTTATCTTATCCTAGTGTCTAAACTCTTCTCCATGGCTGGACCCCGAAATAATATTCCTTTACGTGCTAAGGTGTATCTAGAGAGTGGGATAGGTTTAATAAATACCCTAACCCTAACGCGTACCCTAACCCTAACCTCTACCCTAACCCTAACACGTACCCTAATCCTAACCCGTACCCTAAACGGAGCCCTAACCCTAACACTAACACAAACCCTAACACTAACCCATACCCTACGCCGTACACGAACCCCTCCCCGAACCCGTACCCTAAGCCGTACCCTAAGCCTAACCCTAAGCTTAACCCTAACCCTAGGCTACCCTTGACTGCTTCTGCCTCCAATAGATTTCCTAAGCACTAGTGTTTTAAGGAACAGCTTAAAAAGGGAATCCTAATGTGATTTCTTTATAATGGGTGTGTTCCTTACATTATCTTAGTGTCTAAACTCTTCTCCATGGCTGGACCCCCAAATAATATTCCTTTACGTGCTAAGGGGAATCTAGAGAGTGGGATAGGTTTAATAACTACCCTAACCCTAACGCGTACCCTATCCCTAACCCCTACCGTAACCCTAACACGTACCCTAATCCTAACCCGTACTCTAAACCGAGCCCTAACCCTAACACTAACCCTAACCCATACCCTACGCCGTACCCGAAGCCCTCCCCGAACCCGTAACCTAAGCCGTACCCTAAGCCTAACCCTAAGCCTAACCCTAACCCTAGGCTTCCCTTGAGTGCTTCTGCCTCCAATAGATTTCCTAAGCACTAGTGTTTTAAGGAACAGCTTAAAAAGAGAATCCTAATGTGATTTCTTTATAATGGGTGTGTTCCTTATCTTATCCTAGTGTCTAAACTCTTCTCCATGTCTAGACCCCCAAATAATATTCCTTTACGTGGTAAGGGGTATCTAGAGAGTGGGATAGGTTTAATAACTACACTAACCCTAATGCGTACCCTAACCCTAACCCCTACCGTAACCCTAACACGTACCCTAATCCTAACCAATACCTTAAACCGAGCACTAACCCTATCACTAAACCTAACCCTAACCCTAACCCATACCCTACGCTGTACCCGAAGCCCTCCACGAAACAGTACCCTAAGCCGAACCCTAAGCCTAAACCTAAGCCTAACCCTAACCCTAGGCTACCCTTGACAGCTTCTGCCTCCAATAGATTTCCTAAGCACTAGTGTTTTAAGGAACAGCTTAAAAAGAGAATCCTAATGTGATTTCTTTATAATGGGTATATTCCTTATCTTATCCTAGTGTCTAAACTTTTCTCCATGGATGGACCCCCAAATAATATTGCTTTACCTGCTAAGGGGTATCTAGAGAGTGGGATAGGTTTAATAACTACCCTAACCCTAACGCGTACCCTAACCCTAACGCGTACCCTAACCCTAACACGTACCCTAATCCTAAACCGTACCCTAAACCGAACCCTAACCCTAACACTAACCCTAACCCTAACCCTACCCCATACCCTACGCCGTGTCCGAAGCCCTCCCCGAACCCGTACCCTAAGCCGTACCCTAACCCTAACCCTAAGCCTAACCCTATCCCTAGGCTACCCTTGACTGCTTCTGCCTCCAATAGGTTTCCTAAGCAATAGTGTTTTAAGGAACAGCTTAAAAAGAGAATCCTAATGTGATTTCTTTATAATGGGTGTGTTCCTTATCTTATCCTAGTGTCTAAACTCTTCTCCATGGCTGGACCCCCAAATAATATTCCTTTACGTGCTAAGGGGTATCTAGAGAGTGGGATAGGTTTAATAACTGCCCTAACCCTAACACGTACCCTAACCCTAACCCCTACCCTAACCCTAAACCGTACCCTAAACCGAGCCCTAACCCTAACACTAACCCTAACCCTAATCCTAACCCATACCCTACGCCGTACCCGAAGCCCTCCCCGAACCCGTACCCTAAGCCGTACCCTAAGCCTAACCCTAAGCCTAACCCTAACCCTAGGCTACCCTTGACTGCTTCTGCCTCCAATAGATTTCCTAAGCACTAGTGTTTTAAGGAACAGCTTAAAAAGAGAATCCTAATGTGATTTCTTTATAATGGGTGTGTTCCTTATCTTATCCTAGTGTCTAAACTCTTCTCCATGGCTGGACCCCCAAATAATATTCCTTTACGTGCTAAGGGGTATCTAGAGAGTGGGATAGGTTTAATAACTGCCCTAACCCTAACACGTACCCTAACCCTAACCCCTACCCTAACCCTAAACCGTACCCTAAACCGAGCCCTAACCCTAACACTAACCCTAACCCTAACCCTAACCCATACCCTACGCCGTACCCGAAGCCCTCCCCGAACCCGTACCCTAAGCCGTACCCGAAGCCTAACCCTAAGCCTAACGCTAACCCTAGGCTACCCTTGACTGCTTCAGCCTCCAATAGATTTCCTAAGCACGAGTGTTTTAAGGAAGAGCTTAAAAAGAGAATCCTAAAGTGATTTCTTTATAATAGGTGTGTTCCTTATCTTATCCTAGTGTCTAAACTCTTCTCCATGGCTGGACCCCGAAATAATATTCCTTTACGTGCTAAGGTGTATCTAGAGAGTGGGATAGGTTTAATAAATACCCTAACCCTAACGCGTACCCTAACCCTAACCTCTACCCTAACCCTAACACGTACCCTAATCCTAACCCGTACCCTAAACGGAGCCCTAACCCTAACACTAACACAAACCCTAACACTAACCCATACCCTACGCCGTACACGAACCCCTCCCCGAATCCGTACCCTAAGCCGTACCCTAAGCCTAACCCTAAGCTTAACCCTAACCCTAGGCTACCCTTGACTGCTTCTGCCTCCAATAGATTTCCTAAGCACTAGTGTTTTAAGGAACAGCTTAAAAAGGGAATCCTAATGTGATTTCTTTATAATGGGTGTGTTCCTTATATTATCTTAGTGTCTAAACTCTTCTCCATGGCTGGACCCCCAAATAATATTCCTTTACGTGCTAAGTGGTATCTAGAGAGTGGGCTAGGTTTAATAACTACCCTAACCCTAACGCGTACCCTAACCCTCACCCCTACCCTAACCCTAACACGTACCCTAATACTATCCCGTACACTAAACCGAGCCCTAACCCTAACACTAACCTTAACACTAACCCTAACCCATACCCTAAGCCGTACCCGAAGCCTTCCCCGATCCCGTACCCTAAGCCGTACCCAAAGCCTAATCCTAAGCCTAACCCTAACCCTAGGCTACCCTTGACTGCTTCTGCCTCCAATAGATTTCCTAAGCACTAGTGTTTTAAGGAACAGCTTAAAAAGAGAATCCTAATGTGATTTCTTTAAAATGTGTGTGTTCCTTATATTATCTTAGTGTCTAAACTCTTCTCCATGGCTGGACCCCCAAATAATATTCCTTTACGTGCTAAGGGGAATCTAGAGAGTGGGATAGGTTTAATAACTACCCTAACCCTAACGCGTACCCTATCCCTAACCCCTACCGTAACCCTAACACGTACCCTAATCCTAACCCGTACTCTAAACCGAGCCCTAACCCTAACACTAACCCTAACCCATACCCTACGCCGTACCCGAAGCCCTCCCCGAACCCGTAACCTAAGCCGTACCCTAAGCCTAACCCTAAGCCTAACCCTAACCCTAGGCTTCCCTTGAGTGCTTCTGCCTCCAATAGATTTCCTAAGCACTAGTGTTTTAAGGAACAGCTTAAAAAGAGAATCCTAATGTGATTTCTTTATAATGGGTGTGTTCCTTATCTTATCCTAGTGTCTAAACTCTTCTCCATGTCTAGACCCCCAAATAATATTCCTTTACGTGGTAAGGGGTATCTAGAGAGTGGGATAGGTTTAATAACTACACTAACCCTAATGCGTACCCTAACCCTAACCCCTACCGTAACCCTAACACGTACCCTAATCCTAACCAATACCTTAAACCGAGCACTAACCCTATCACTAAACCTAACCCTAACCCTAACCCATACCCTACGCTGTACCCGAAGCCCTCCCCGAAACAGTACCCTAAGCCGAACCCTAAGCCTAAACCTAAACCTAACCCTAACCCTAGGCTACCCTTGACAGCTTCTGCCTCCAATAGATTTCCTAAGCACTAGTGTTTTAAGGAACAGCTTAAAAAGAGAATCCTAATGTGATTTCTTTATAATGGGTATATTCCTTATCTTATCCTAGTGTCTAAACTTTTCTCCATGGATGGACCCCCAAATAATATTGCTTTACCTGCTAAGGGGTATCTAGAGAGTGGGATAGGTTTAATAACTACCCTAACCCTAACGCGTACCCTAACCCTAACCCCTACCCTAACCCTAACACGTACCCTAATCCTAAACCGTACCCTAAACCGAACCCTAACCCTAACACTAACCCTAACCCTAACCCTACCCCATACCCTACGCCGTATCCGAAGCCCTTCCCGAACCCGTACCCTAAGCCGTACCCTAACCCTAACCCTAAGCCTAACCCTAACCCTAGGCTACCCTTGACTGCTTCTGCCTCCAATAGATTTCCTAAGCACTAGTGTTTTAAGGAACAGCTTAAAAAGAGAATCCTAATGTGATTTCTTTATAATGGGTGTGTTCCTTATCTTATCCTAGTGTCTAAACTCTTCTCCATGGCTGGACCCCCAAATAATATTCCTTTACGTGCTAAGGGGTATCTAGAGAGTGGGATAGGTTTAATAACTGCCCTAACCCTAACACGTACCCTAACCCTAACCCCTACCCTAACCCTAAACCGTACCCTAAACCGAGCCCTAACCCTAACACTAACCCTAACCCTAACCCTAACCCATACCCTACGACGTACCCGAAGCCCTCCCCGAACCCGTACCCTAAGCCGTACCCGAAGCCTAACCCTAAGCCTAACGCTAACCCTAGGCTACCCTTGACTGCTTCAGCCTCCAATAGATTTCCTAAGCACGAGTGTTTTAAGGAAGAGCTTAAAAAGAGAATCCTAAACTGATTTCTTTATAATAGGTGTGTTCCTTATCTTATCCTAGTGTCTAAACTCTTCTCCATGGCTGGACCCCGAAATAATATTCCTTTACGTGCTAAGGTGTATCTAGAGAGTGGGATAGGTTTAATAAATACCCTAACCCTAACGCGTACCCTAACCCTAACCTCTACCCTAACCCTAACACGTACCCTAATCCTAACCCGTACCCTAAACGGAGCCCTAACCCTAACACTAACACAAACCCTAACACTAACCCATACCCTACGCCGTACACGAACCCCTCCCCGAACCCGTACCCTAAGCCGTACCCTAAGCCTAACCCTAAGCTTAACCCTAACCCTAGGCTACCCTTGACTGCTTCTGCCTCCAATAGATTTCCTAAGCACTAGTGTTTTAAGGAACAGCTTAAAAAGGGAATCCTAATGTGATTTCTTTATAATGGGTGTGTTCCTTACATTATCTTAGTGTCTAAACTCTTCTCCATGGCTGGACCCCCAAATAATATTCCTTTACGTGCTAAGGGGAATCTAGAGAGTGGGATAGGTTTAATAACTACCCTAACCCTAACGCGTACCCTATCCCTAACCCCTAACGTAACCCTAACACGTACCCTAATCCTAACCCGTACTCTAAACCGAGCCCTAACCCTAACACTAACCCTAACCCATACCCTACGCCGTACCCGAAGCCCTCCCCGAACCCGTAACCTAAGCCGTACCCTAAGCCTAACCCTAAGCCTAACCCTAACCCTAGGCTTCCCTTGAGTGCTTCTGCCTCCAATAGATTTCCTAAGCACTAGTGTTTTAAGGAACAGCTTAAAAAGAGAATCCTAATGTGATTTCTTTATAATGGGTGTGTTCCTTATCTTATCCTAGTGTCTAAACTCTTCTCCATGTCTAGACCCCCAAATAATATTCCTTTACGTGGTAAGGGGTATCTAGAGAGTGGGATAGGTTTAATAACTACACTAACCCTAATGCGTACCCTAACCCTAACCCCTACCGTAACCCTAACACGTACCCTAATCCTAACCAATACCTTAAACCGAGCACTAACCCTATCACTAAACCTAACCCTAACCCTAACCCATACCCTACGCTGTACCCGAAGCCCTCCACGAAACAGTACCCTAAGCCGAACCCTAAGCCTAAACCTAAGCCTAACCCTAACCCTAGGCTACCCTTGACAACTTCTGCCTCCAATAGATTTCCTAAGCACTAGTGTTTTAAGGAACAGCTTAAAAAGAGAATCCTAATGTGATTTCTTTATAATGGGTATATTCCTTATCTTATCCTAGTGTCTAAACTTTTCTCCATGGATGGACCCCCAAATAATATTGCTTTACCTGCTAAGGGGTATCTAGAGAGTGGGATAGGTTTAATAACTACCCTAACCCTAACGCGTACCCTAACCCTAACGCGTACCCTAACCCTAACACGTACCCTAATCCTAAACCGTACCCTAAACCGAACCCTAACCCTAACACTAACCCTAACCCTAACCCTACCCCATACCCTACGCCGTATCCGAAGCCCTCCCCGAACCCGTACCCTAAGCCGTACCCTAACCCTAACCCTAAGCCTAACCCTATCCCTAGGCTACCCTTGACTGCTTCTGCCTCCAATAGGTTTCCTAAGCAATAGTGTTTTAAGGAACAGCTTAAAAAGAGAATCCTAATGTGATTTCTTTATAATGGGTGTGTTCCTTATCTTATCCTAGTGTCTAAACTCTTCTCCATGGCTGGACCCCCAAATAATATTCCTTTACGTGCTAAGGGGTATCTAGAGAGTGGGATAGGTTTAATAACTGCCCTAACCCTAACACGTACCCTAACCCTAACCCCTACCCTAACCCTAAACCGTACCCTAAACCGAGCCCTAACCCTAACACTAACCCTAACCCTAATCCTAACCCATACCCTACGCCGTACCCGAAGCCCTCCCCGAACCCGTACCCTAAGCCGTACCCTAAGCCTAACCCTAAGCCTAACCCTAACCCTAGGCTACCCTTGACTGCTTCTGCCTCCAATAGATTTCCTAAGCACTAGTGTTTTAAGGAACAGCTTAAAAAGAGAATCCTAATGTGATTTCTTTATAATGGGTGTGTTCCTTATCTTATCCTAGTGTCTAAACTCTTCTCCATGGCTGGACCCCCAAATAATATTCCTTTACGTGCTAAGGGGTATCTAGAGAGTGGGATAGGTTTAATAACTGCCCTAACCCTAACACGTACCCTAACCCTAACCCCTACCCTAACCCTAAACCGTACCCTAAACCGAGCCCTAACCCTAACACTAACCCTAACCCTAACCCTAACCCATACCCTACGCCGTACCCGAAGCCCTCCCCGAACCCATACCCTAAGCCGTACCCGAAGCCTAACCCTAAGCCTAACGCTAACCCTAGGCTACCCTTGACTGCTTCAGCCTCCAATAGATTTCCTAAGCACGAGTGTTTTAAGGAAGAGCTTAAAAAGAGAATCCTAAAGTGATTTCTTTATAATAGGTGTGTTCCTTATCTTATCCTAGTGTCTAAACTCTTCTCCATGGCTGGACCCCGAAATAATATTCCTTTACGTGCTAAGGTGTATCTAGAGAGTGGGATAGGTTTAATAAATACCCTAACCCTAACGCGTACCCTAACCCTAACCTCTACCCTAACCCTAACACGTACCCTAATCCTAACCCGTACCCTAAACGGAGCCCTAACCCTAACACTAACACAAACCCTAACACTAACCCATACCCTACGCCGTACACGAACCCCTCCCCGAACCCGTACCCTAAGCCGTACCCTAAGCCTAACCCTAAGCTTAACCCTAACCCTAGGCTACCCTTGACTGCTTCTGCCTCCAATAGATTTCCTAAGCACTAGTGTTTTAAGGAACAGCTTAAAAAGGGAATCCTAATGTGATTTCTTTATAATGGGTGTGTTCCTTATATTATCTTAGTGTCTAAACTCTTCTCCATGGCTGGACCCCCAAATAATATTCCTTTACGTGCTAAGTGGTATCTAGAGTGTGGGCTAGGTTTAATAACTACCCTAACCCTAACGCGTACCCTAACCCTCACCCCTACCCTAACCCTAACACGTACCCTAATACTATCCCGTACACTAAACCGAGCCCTAACCCTAACACTAACCTTAACACTAACCCTAACCCATACCCTAAGCCGTACCCGAAGCCTTCCCCGATCCCGTACCCTAAGCCGTACCCAAAGCCTAATCCTAAGCCTAACCCTAACCCTAGGCTACCCTTGACTGCTTCTGCCTCCAATAGATTTCCTAAGCACTAGTGTTTTAAGGAACAGCTTAAAAAGAGAATCCTAATGTGATTTCTTTATAATGTGTGTGTTCCTTATATTATCTTAGTGTCTAAACTCTTCTCCATGGCTGGACCCCCAAATAATATTCCTTTACGTGCTAAGGGGAATCTAGAGAGTGGGATAGGTTTAATAACTACCCTAACCCTAACGCGTACCCTATCCCTAACCCCTACCGTAACCCTAACACGTACCCTAATCCTAACCCGTACTCTAAACCGAGCCCTAACCCTAACACTAACCCTAACCCATACCCTACGCCGTACCCGAAGCCCTCCCCGAACCCGTAACCTAAGCCGTACCCTAAGCCTAACCCTAAGCCTAACCCTAACCCTAGGCTTCCCTTGAGTGCTTCTGCCTCCAATAGATTTCCTAAGCACTAGTGTTTTAAGGAACAGCTTAAAAAGAGAATCCTAATGTGATTTCTTTATAATGGGTGTGTTCCTTATCTTATCCTAGTGTCTAAACTCTTCTCCATGTCTAGACCCCCAAATAATATTCCTTTACGTGGTAAGGGGTATCTAGAGAGTGGGATAGGTTTAATAACTACACTAACCCTAATGCGTAACCTAACCCTAACCCCTACCGTAACCCTAACACGTACCCTAATCCTAACCAATACCTTAAACCGAGCACTAACCCTATCACTAAACCTAACCCTAACCCTAACCCATACCCTACGCTGTACCCGAAGCCCTCCACGAAACAGTACCCTAAGCCGAACCCTAAGCCTAAACCTAAGCCTAACCCTAACCCTAGGCTACCCTTGACAGCTTCTGCCTCCAATAGATTTCCTAAGCACTAGTGTTTTAAGGAACAGCTTAAAAAGAGAATCCTAATGTGATTTCTTTATAATGGGTATATTCCTTATCTTATCCTAGTGTCTAAACTTTTCTCCATGGATGGACCCCCAAATAATATTGCTTTACCTGCTAAGGGGTATCTAGAGAGTGGGATAGGTTTAATAACTACCCTAACCCTAACGCGTACCCTAACCCTAACGCGTACCCTAACCCTAACACGTACCCTAATCCTAAACCGTACCCTAAACCGAACCCTAACCCTAACACTAACCCTAACCCTAACCCTACCCCATACCCTACGCCGTATCCGAAGCCCTCCCCGAACCCGTACCCTAAGCCGTACCCTAACCCTAACCCTAAGCCTAACCCTATCCCTAGGCTACCCTTGACTGCTTCTGCCTCCAATAGGTTTCCTAAGCAATAGTGTTTTAAGGAACAGCTTAAAAAGAGAATCCTAATGTGATTTCTTTATAATGGGTGTGTTCCTTATCTTATCCTAGTGTCTAAACTCTTCTCCATGGCTGGACCCCCAAATAATATTCCTTTACGTGCTAAGGGGTATCTAGAGAGTGGGATAGGTTTAATAACTGCCCTAACCCTAACACGTACCCTAACCCTAACCCCTACCCTAACCCTAAACCGTACCCTAAACCGAGCCCTAACCCTAACACTAACCCTAACCCTAATCCTAACCCATACCCTACGCCGTACCCGAAGCCCTCCCCGAACCCGTACCCTAAGCCGTACCCTAAGCCTAACCCTAAGCCTAACCCTAACCCTAGGCTACCCTTGACTGCTTCTGCCTCCAATAGATTTCCTAAGCACTAGTGTTTTAAGGAACAGCTTAAAAAGAGAATCCTAATGTGATTTCTTTATAATGGGTGTGTTCCTTATCTTATCCTAGTGTCTAAACTCTTCTCCATGGCTGGACCCCCAAATAATATTCCTTTACGTGCTAAGGGGTATCTAGAGAGTGGGATAGGTTTAATAACTGCCCTAACCCTAACACGTACCCTAACCCTAACCCCTACCCTAACCCTAAACCGTACCCTAAACCGAGCCCTAACCCTAACACTAACCCTAACCCTAACCCTAACCCATACCCTACGCCGTACCCGAAGCCCTCCCCGAACCCGTACCCTAAGCCGTACCCGAAGCCTAACCCTAAGCCTAACGCTAACCCTAGGCTACCCTTGACTGCTTCAGCCTCCAATAGATTTCCTAAGCACGAGTGTTTTAAGGAAGAGCTTAAAAAGAGAATCCTAAAGTGATTTCTTTATAATAGGTGTGTTCCTTATCTTATCCTAGTGTCTAAACTCTTCTCCATGGCTGGACCCCGAAATAATATTCCTTTACGTGCTAAGGTGTATCTAGAGAGTGGGATAGGTTTAATAAATACCCTAACCCTAACGCGTACCCTAACCCTAACCTCTACCCTAACCCTAACACGTACCCTAATCCTAACCCGTACCCTAAACGGAGCCCTAACCCTAACACTAACACAAACCCTAACACTAACCCATACCCTACGCCGTACACGAACCCCTCCCCGAACCCGTACCCTAAGCCGTACCCTAAGCCTAACCCTAAGCTTAACCCTAACCCTAGGCTACCCTTGACTGCTTCTGCCTCCAATAGATTTCCTAAGCACTAGTGTTTTAAGGAACAGCTTAAAAAGGGAATCCTAATGTGATTTCTTTATAATGGGTGTGTTCCTTATATTATCTTAGTGTCTAAACTCTTCTCCATGGCTGGACCCCCAAATAATATTCCTTTACGTGCTAAGTGGTATCTAGAGAGTGGGCTAGGTTTAATAACTACCCTAACCCTAACGCGTACCCTAACCCTCACCCCTACCCTAACCCTAACACGTACCCTAATACTATCCCGTACACTAAACCGAGCCCTAACCCTAACACTAACCTTAACACTAACCCTAACCCATACCCTAAGCCGTACCCGAAGCCTTCCCCGATCCCGTACCCTAAGCCGTACCCAAAGCCTAATCCTAAGCCTAACCCTAACCCTAGGCTACCCTTGACTGCTTCTGCCTCCAATAGATTTCCTAAGCACTAGTGTTTTAAGGAACAGCTTAAAAAGAGAATCCTAATGTGATTTCTTTATAATGTGTGTGTTCCTTATATTATCTTAGTGTCTAAACTCTTCTCCATGGCTGGACCCCCAAATAATATTCCTTTACGTGCTAAGGGGAATCTAGAGAGTGGGATAGGTTTAATAACTACCCTAACCCTAACGCGTACCCTATCCCTAACCCCTACCGTAACCCTAACACGTACCCTAATCCTAACCCGTACTCTAAACCGAGCCCTAACCCTAACACTAACCCTAACCCATACCCTACGCCGTACCCGAAGCCCTCCCCGAACCCGTAACCTAAGCCGTACCCTAAGCCTAACCCTAAGCCTAACCCTAACCCTAGGCTTCCCTTGAGTGCTTCTGCCTCCAATAGATTTCCTAAGCACTAGTGTTTTAAGGAACAGCTTAAAAAGAGAATCCTAATGTGATTTCTTTATAATGGGTGTGTTCCTTATCTTATCCTAGTGTCTAAACTCTTCTCCATGTCTAGACCCCCAAATAATATTCCTTTACGTGGTAAGGGGTATCTAGAGAGTGGGATAGGTTTAATAACTACACTAACCCTAATGCGTAACCTAACCCTAACCCCTACCGTAACCCTAACACGTACCCTAATCCTAACCAATACCTTAAACCGAGCACTAACCCTATCACTAAACCTAACCCTAACCCTAACCCATACCCTACGCTGTACCCGAAGCCCTCCACGAAACAGTACCCTAAGCCGAACCCTAAGCCTAAACCTAAGCCTAACCCTAACCCTAGGCTACCCTTGACAGCTTCTGCCTCCAATAGATTTCCTAAGCACTAGTGTTTTAAGGAACAGCTTAAAAAGAGAATCCTAATGTGATTTCTTTATAATGGGTATATTCCTTATCTTATCCTAGTGTCTAAACTTTTCTCCATGGATGGACCCCCAAATAATATTGCTTTACCTGCTAAGGGGTATCTAGAGAGTGGGATAGGTTTAATAACTACCCTAACCCTAACGCGTACCCTAACCCTAACGCGTACCCTAACCCTAACACGTACCCTAATCCTAAACCGTACCCTAAACCGAACCCTAACCCTAACACTAACCCTAACCCTAACCCTACCCCATACCCTACGCCGTATCCGAAGCCCTCCCCGAACCCGTACCCTAAGCCGTACCCTAACCCTAACCCTAAGCCTAACCCTATCCCTAGGCTACCCTTGACTGCTTCTGCCTCCAATAGGTTTCCTAAGCAATAGTGTTTTAAGGAACAGCTTAAAAAGAGAATCCTAATGTGATTTCTTTATAATGGGTGTGTTCCTTATCTTATCCTAGTGTCTAAACTCTTCTCCATGGCTGGACCCCCAAATAATATTCCTTTACGTGCTAAGGGGTATCTAGAGAGTGGGATAGGTTTAATAACTGCCCTAACCCTAACACGTACCCTAACCCTAACCCCTACCCTAACCCTAAACCGTACCCTAAACCGAGCCCTAACCCTAACACTAACCCTAACCCTAATCCTAACCCATACCCTACGCCGTACCCGAAGCCCTCCCCGAACCCGTACCCTAAGCCGTACCCTAAGCCTAACCCTAAGCCTAACCCTAACCCTAGGCTACCCTTGACTGCTTCTGCCTCCAATAGATTTCCTAAGCACTAGTGTTTTAAGGAACAGCTTAAAAAGAGAATCCTAATGTGATTTCTTTATAATGGGTGTGTTCCTTATATTATCTTAGTGTCTAAACTCTTCTCTATGGCTGGACCCCCAAATAATATTCCTTTACGTGCTAAGGGGAATCTAGAGAGTGGGATAGGTTTAATAACTACCCTAACCCTAACGCGTACCCTATCCCTAACCCCTACCCTAACCCTAACACGTACCCTAATCCTAACCCGTACTCTAAACCGAGCCCTAACCCTAACACTAACCCTAACCCTTACCCTAACCGATACCCTACGCCGTACCCGAAGCCCTCCCCGAACCCGTAACCTAAGCCGTACCCTAAGCCTAACCCGAAGCCTAACCCTAACCCTAGGCTTCCCTTGACTGCTTCTGCCTCCAATAGATTTCCTAAGCACTAGTGTTTTAAGGAACAGCTTAAAAAGAGAATCCTAATGTGATTTCTTTATAATGGGTGTGTTCCTTATCTTATCCTAGTGTCTAAACTCTTCTCCATGTCTAGACCCCCAAATAATATTCCTTTACGTGGTAAGGGGTATCTAGAGAGTGGGATAGGTTTAATAACTACACTAACCCTAATGCGTACCCTAACCCTAACCCCTACCGTAACCCTAACACGTACCCTAATCCTAACCAATACCTTAAACCGAGCACTAACCCTATCACTAAACCTAACCCTAACCCTAACCCATACCCTACACTGTACCCGAAGCCCTCCACGAAACAGTACCCTAAGCCGAACCCTAAGCCTAAACCTAAGCCTAACCCTAACCCTAGGCTACCCTTGACAGCTTCTGCCTCCAATAGATTTCCTAAGCACTAGTGTTTTAAGGAACAGCTTAAAAAGAGAATCCTAATGTGATTTCTTTATAATGGGTATATTCCTTATCTTATCCTAGTGTCTAAACTTTTCTCCATGGATGGACCCCCAAATAATATTGCTTTACCTGCTAAGGGGTATCTAGAGAGTGGGATAGGTTTAATAACTACCCTAACCCTAACGCGTACCCTAACCCTAACGCGTACCCTAACCCTAACACGTACCCTAATCCTAAACCGTACCCTAAACCGAACCCTAACCCTAACACTAACCCTAACCCTAACCCTACCCCATACCCTACGCCGTATCCGAAGCCCTCCCCGAACCCGTACCCTAAGCCGTACCCTAAGCCTAACCCTAAGCCTAACCCTAACCCTAGGCTACCCTTGACTGCTTCTGCCTCCAATAGATTTCCTAAGCACTAGTGTTTTAAGGAACAGCTTAAAAAGAGAATCCTAATGTGATTTCTTTATAATGGGTGTGTTCCTTATCTTATCCTAGTGTCTAAACTCTTCTCCATGGCTGGACCCCCAAATAATATTCCTTTACGTGCTAAGGGGTATCTAGAGAGTGGGATAGGTTTAATAACTGCCCTAACCCTAACACGTACCCTAACCCTAACCCCTACCCTAACCCTAAACCGTACCCTAAACCGAGCCCTAACCCTAACACTAACCCTAACCCTAACCCTAACCCATACCCTACGCCGTACCCGAAGCCCTCCCCGAACCCGTACCCTAAGCCGTACCCGAAGCCTAACCCTAAGCCTAACGCTAACCCTAGGCTACCCTTGACTGCTTCAGCCTCCAATAGATTTCCTAAGCACGAGTGTTTTAAGGAAGAGCTTAAAAAGAGAATCCTAAAGTGATTTCTTTATAATAGGTGTGTTCCTTATCTTATCCTAGTGTCTAAACTCTTCTCCATGGCTGGACCCCGAAATAATATTCCTTTACGTGCTAAGGTGTATCTAGAGAGTGGGATAGGTTTAATAAATACCCTAACCCTAACGCGTACCCTAACCCTAACCTCTACCCTAACCCTAACACGTACCCTAATCCTAACCCGTACCCTAAACGGAGCCCTAACCCTAACACTAACACAAACCCTAACACTAACCCATACCCTACGCCGTACACGAACCCCTCCCCGAACCCGTACCCTAAGCCGTACCCTAAGCCTAACCCTAAGCTTAACCCTAACCCTAGGCTACCCTTGACTGCTTCTGCCTCCAATAGATTTCCTAAGCACTAGTGTTTTAAGGAACAGCTTAAAAAGGGAATCCTAATGTGATTTCTTTATAATGGGTGTGTTCCTTATATTATCTTAGTGTCTAAACTCTTCTCCATGGCTGGACCCCCAAATAATATTCCTTTACGTGCTAAGTGGTATCTAGAGAGTGGGCTAGGTTTAATAACTACCCTAACCCTAACGCGTACCCTAACCCTCACCCCTACCCTAACCCTAACACGTACCCTAATACTATCCCGTACACTAAACCGAGCCCTAACCCTAACACTAACCTTAACACTAACCCTAACCCATACCCTAAGCCGTACCCGAAGCCTTCCCCGATCCCGTACCCTAAGCCGTACCCAAAGCCTAATCCTAAGCCTAACCCTAACCCTAGGCTACCCTTGACTGCTTCTGCCTCCAATAGATTTCCTAAGCACTAGTGTTTTAAGGAACAGCTTAAAAAGAGAATCCTAATGTGATTTCTTTATAATGTGTGTGTTCCTTATATTATCTTAGTGTCTAAACTCTTCTCCATGGCTGGACCCCCAAATAATATTCCTTTACGTGCTAAGGGGAATCTAGAGAGTGGGATAGGTTTAATAACTACCCTAACCCTAACGCGTACCCTATCCCTAACCCCTACCGTAACCCTAACACGTACCCTAATCCTAACCCGTACTCTAAACCGAGCCCTAACCCTAACACTAACCCTAACCCATACCCTACGCCGTACCCGAAGCCCTCCCCGAACCCGTAACCTAAGCCGTACCCTAAGCCTAACCCTAAGCCTAACCCTAACCCTAGGCTTCCCTTGAGTGCTTCTGCCTCCAATAGATTTCCTAAGCACTAGTGTTTTAAGGAACAGCTTAAAAAGAGAATCCTAATGTGATTTCTTTATAATGGGTGTGTTCCTTATCTTATCCTAGTGTCTAAACTCTTCTCCATGTCTAGACCCCCAAATAATATTCCTTTACGTGGTAAGGGGTATCTAGAGAGTGGGATAGGTTTAATAACTACACTAACCCTAATGCGTAACCTAACCCTAACCCCTACCGTAACCCTAACTCGTACCCTAATCCTAACCAATACCTTAAACCGAGCACTAACCCTATCACTAAACCTAACCCTAACCCTAACCCATACCCTACGCTGTACCCGAAGCCCTCCACGAAACAGTACCCTAAGCCGAACCCTAAGCCTAAACCTAAGCCTAACCCTAACCCTAGGCTACCCTTGACAGCTTCTGCCTCCAATAGATTTCCTAAGCACTAGTGTTTTAAGGAACAGCTTAAAAAGAGAATCCTAATGTGATTTCTTTATAATGGGTATATTCCTTATCTTATCCTAGTGTCTAAACTTTTCTCCATGGATGGACCCCCAAATAATATTGCTTTACCTGCTAAGGGGTATCTAGAGAGTGGGATAGGTTTAATAACTACCCTAACCCTAACGCGTACCCTAACCCTAACGCGTACCCTAACCCTAACACGTACCCTAATCCTAAACCGTACCCTAAACCGAACCCTAACCCTAACACTAACCCTAACCCTAACCCTACCCCATACCCTACGCCGTATCCGAAGCCCTCCCCGAACCCGTACCCTAAGCCGTACCCTAACCCTAACCCTAAGCCTAACCCTATCCCTAGGCTACCCTTGACTGCTTCTGCCTCCAATAGGTTTCCTAAGCAATAGTGTTTTAAGGAACAGCTTAAAAAGAGAATCCTAATGTGATTTCTTTATAATGGGTGTGTTCCTTATCTTATCCTAGTGTCTAAACTCTTCTCCATGGCTGGACCCCCAAATAATATTCCTTTACGTGCTAAGGGGTATCTAGAGAGTGGGATAGGTTTAATAACTGCCCTAACCCTAACACGTACCCTAACCCTAACCCCTACCCTAACCCTAAACCGTACCCTAAACCGAGCCCTAACCCTAACACTAACCCTAACCCTAATCCTAACCCATACCCTACGCCGTACCCGAAGCCCTCCCCGAACCCGTACCCTAAGCCGTACCCTAAGCCTAACCCTAAGCCTAACCCTAACCCTAGGCTACCCTTGACTGCTTCTGCCTCCAATAGATTTCCTAAGCACTAGTGTTTTAAGGAACAGCTTAAAAAGAGAATCCTAATGTGATTTCTTTATAATGGGTGTGTTCCTTATATTATCTTAGTGTCTAAACTCTTCTCTATGGCTGGACCCCCAAATAATATTCCTTTACGTGCTAAGGGGAATCTAGAGAGTGGGATAGGTTTAATAACTACCCTAACCCTAACGCGTACCCTATCCCTAACCCCTACCCTAACCCTAACACGTACCCTAATCCTAACCCGTACTCTAAACCGAGCCCTAACCCTAACACTAACCCTAACTCTTACCCTAACCGATACCCTACGCCGTACCCGAAGCCCTCCCCGAACCCGTAACCTAAGCCGTACCCTAAGCCTAACCCGAAGCCTAACCCTAACCCTAGGCTTCCCTTGACTGCTTCTGCCTCCAATAGATTTCCTAAGCACTAGTGTTTTAAGGAACAGCTTAAAAAGAGAATCCTAATGTGATTTCTTTATAATGGGTGTGTTCCTTATCTTATCCTAGTGTCTAAACTCTTCTCCATGTCTAGACCCCCAAATAATATTCCTTTACGTGGTAAGGGGTATCTAGAGAGTGGGATAGGTTTAATAACTACACTAACCCTAATGCGTACCCTAACCCTAACCCCTACCGTAACCCTAACACGTACCCTAATCCTAACCAATACCTTAAACCGAGCACTAACCCTATCACTAAACCTAACCCTAACCCTAACCCATACCCTACACTGTACCCGAAGCCCTCCACGAAACAGTACCCTAAGCCGAACCCTAAGCCTAAACCTAAGCCTAACCCTAACCCTAGGCTACCCTTGACAGCTTCTGCCTCCAATAGATTTCCTAAGCACTAGTGTTTTAAGGAACAGCTTAAAAAGAGAATCCTAATGTGATTTCTTTATAATGGGTATATTCCTTATCTTATCCTAGTGTCTAAACTTTTCTCCATGGATGGACCCCCAAATAATATTGCTTTACCTGCTAAGGGGTATCTAGAGATTGGGATAGGTTTAATAACTACCCTAACCCTAACGCGTACCCTAACCCTAACGCGTACCCTAACCCTAACACGTACCCTAATCCTAAACCGTACCCTAAACCGAACCCTAACCCTAACACTAACCCTAACCCTAACCCTACCCCATACCCTACGCCGTATCCGAAGCCCTCCCCGAACCCGTACCCTAAGCCGTACCCTAACCCTAACCCTAAGCCTAACCCTATCCCTAGGCTACCCTTGACTGCTTCTGCCTCCAATAGGTTTCCTAAGCAATAGTGTTTTAAGGAACAGCTTAAAAAGAGAATCCTAATGTGATTTCTTTATAATGGGTGTGTTCCTTATCTTATCCTAGTGTCTAAACTCTTCTCCATGGCTGGACCCCCAAATAATATTCCTTTACGTGCTAAGGGGTATCTAGAGAGTGGGATAGGTTTAATAACTGCCCTAACCCTAACACGTACCCTAACCCTAACCCCTACCCTAACCCTAAACCGTACCCTAAACCGAGCCCTAACCCTAACACTAACCCTAACCCTAATCCTAACCCATACCCTACGACGTACCCGAAGCCCTCCCCGAACCCGTACCCTAAGCCGTACCCTAAGCCTAACCCTAAGCCTAACCCTAACCCTAGGCTACCCTTGACTGCTTCTGCCTCCAATAGATTTCCTAAGCACTAGTGTTTTAAGGAACAGCTTAAAAAGAGAATCCTAATGTGATTTCTTTATAATGGGTGTGTTCCTTATCTTATCCTAGTGTCTAAACTCTTCTCCATGGCTGGACCCCCAAATAATATTCCTTTACGTGCTAAGGGGTATCTAGAGAGTGGGATAGGTTTAATAACTGCCCTAACCCTAACACGTACCCTAACCCTAACCCCTACCCTAACCCTAAACCGTACCCTAAACCGAGCCCTAACCCTAACACTAACCCTAACCCTAACCCTAACCCATACCCTACGCCGTACCCGAAGCCCTCCCCGAACCCGTACCCTAAGCCGTACCCGAAGCCTAACCCTAAGCCTAACGCTAACACTAGGCTACCCTTGACTGCTTCAGCCTCCAATAGATTTCCTAAGCACGAGTGTTTTAAGGAAGAGCTTAAAAAGAGAATCCTAAAGTGATTTCTTTATAATAGGTGTGTTCCTTATCTTATCCTAGTGTCTAAACTCTTCTCCATGGCTGGACCCCGAAATAATATTCCTTTACGTGCTAAGGTGTATCTAGAGAGTGGGATAGGTTTAATAAATACCCTAACCCTAACGCGTACCCTAACCCTAACCTCTACCCTAACCCTAACACGTACCCTAATCCTAACCCGTACCCTAAACGGAGCCCTAACCCTAACACTAACACAAACCCTAACACTAACCCATACCCTACGCCGTACACGAACCCCTCCCCGAACCCGTACCCTAAGCCGTACCCTAAGCCTAACCCTAAGCTTAACCCTAACCCTAGGCTACCCTTGACTGCTTCTGCCTCCAATAGATTTCCTAAGCACTAGTGTTTTAAGGAACAGCTTAAAAAGGGAATCCTAATGTGATTTCTTTATAATGGGTGTGTTCCTTATATTATCTTAGTGTCTAAACTCTTCTCCATGGCTGGACCCCCAAATAATATTCCTTTACGTGCTAAGTGGTATCTAGAGAGTGGGCTAGGTTTAATAACTACCCTAACCCTAACGCGTACCCTAACCCTCACCCCTACCCTAACCCTAACACGTACCCTAATACTATCCCGTACACTAAACCGAGCCCTAACCCTAACACTAACCTTAACACTAACCCTAACCCATACCCTAAGCCGTACCCGAAGCCTTCCCCGATCCCGTACCCTAAGCCGTACCCAAAGCCTAATCCTAAGCCTAACCCTAACCCTAGGCTACCCTTGACTGCTTCTGCCTCCAATAGATTTCCTAAGCACTAGTGTTTTAAGGAACAGCTTAAAAAGAGAATCCTAATGTGATTTCTTTATAATGTGTGTGTTCCTTATATTATCTTAGTGTCTAAACTCTTCTCCATGGCTGGACCCCCAAATAATATTCCTTTACGTGCTAAGGGGAATCTAGAGAGTGGGATAGGTTTAATAACTACCCTAACCCTAACGCGTACCCTATCCCTAACCCCTACCGTAACCCTAACACGTACCCTAATCCTAACCCGTACTCTAAACCGAGCCCTAACCCTAACACTAACCCTAACCCATACCCTACGCCGTACCCGAAGCCCTCCCCGAACCCGTAACCTAAGCCGTACCCTAAGCCTAACCCTAAGCCTAACCCTAACCCTAGGCTTCCCTTGAGTGCTTCTGCCTCCAATAGATTTCCTAAGCACTAGTGTTTTAAGGAACAGCTTAAAAAGAGAATCCTAATGTGATTTCTTTATAATGGGTGTGTTCCTTATCTTATCCTAGTGTCTAAACTCTTCTCCATGTCTAGACCCCCAAATAATATTCCTTTACGTGGTAAGGGGTATCTAGAGAGTGGGATAGGTTTAATAACTACACTAACCCTAATGCGTAACCTAACCCTAACCCCTACCGTAACCCTAACACGTACCCTAATCCTAACCAATACCTTAAACCGAGCACTAACCCTATCACTAAACCTAACCCTAACCCTAACCCATACCCTACGCTGTACCCGAAGCCCTCCACGAAACAGTACCCTAAGCCGAACCCTAAGCCTAAACCTAAGCCTAACCCTAACCCTAGGCTACCCTTGACAGCTTCTGCCTCCAATAGATTTCCTAAGCACTAGTGTTTTAAGGAACAGCTTAAAAAGAGAATCCTAATGTGATTTCTTTATAATGGGTATATTCCTTATCTTATCCTAGTGTCTAAACTTTTCTCCATGGATGGACCCCCAAATAATATTGCTTTACCTGCTAAGGGGTATCTAGAGAGTGGGATAGGTTTAATAACTACCCTAACCCTAACGCGTACCCTAACCCTAACGCGTACCCTAACCCTAACACGTACCCTAATCCTAAACCGTACCCTAAACCGAACCCTAACCCTAACACTAACCCTAACCCTAACCCTACACCATACCCTACGCCGTATCCGAAGCCCTCCCCGAACCCGTACCCTAAGCCGTACCCTAACCCTAACCCTAAGCCTAACCCTATCCCTAGGCTACCCTTGACTGCTTCTGCCTCCAATAGGTTTCCTAAGCAATAGTGTTTTAAGGAACAGCTTAAAAAGAGAATCCTAATGTGATTTCTTTATAATGGGTGTGTTCCTTATCTTATCCTAGTGTCTAAACTCTTCTCCATGGCTGGACCCCCAAATAATATTCCTTTACGTGCTAAGGGGTATCTAGAGAGTGGGATAGGTTTAATAACTGCCCTAACCCTAACACGTACCCTAACCCTAACCCCTACCCTAACCCTAAACCGTACCCTAAACCGAGCCCTAACCCTAACACTAACCCTAACCCTAATCCTAACCCATACCCTACGCCGTACCCGAAGCCCTCCCCGAACCCGTACCCTAAGCCGTACCCTAAGCCTAACCCTAAGCCTAACCCTAACCCTAGGCTACCCTTGACTGCTTCTGCCTCCAATAGATTTCCTAAGCACTAGTGTTTTAAGGAACAGCTTAAAAAGAGAATCCTAATGTGATTTCTTTATAATGGGTGTGTTCCTTATCTTATCCTAGTGTCTAAACTCTTCTCCATGGCTGGACCCCCAAATAATATTCCTTTACGTGCTAAGGGGTATCTAGAGAGTGGGATAGGTTTAATAACTGCCCTAACCCTAACACGTACCCTAACCCTAACCCCTACCCTAATCCTAAACCGTACCCTAAACCGAGCCCTAACCCTAACACTAACCCTAACCCTAACCCTAACCCATACCCTACGCCGTACCCGAAGCCCTCCCCGAACCCGTACCCTAAGCCGTATCCGAAGCCTAACCCAAAGCCTAACGCTAACCCTAGGCTACCCTTGACTGCTTCAGCCTCCAATAGATTTCCTAAGCACGAGTGTTTTAAGGAAGAGCTTAAAAAGAGAATCCTAAAGTGATTTCTTTATAATAGGTGTGTTCCTTATCTTATCCTAGTGTCTAAACTCTTCTCCATGGCTGGACCCCGAAATAATATTCCTTTACCTGCTAAGGTGTATCTAGAGAGTGGGATAGGTTTAATAAATACCCTAACCCTAACGGTTACCCTAACCCTAACCTCTACCCTAACCCTAACACGTACCCTAATCCTAACCCGTACCCTAAACGGAGCCCTAACCCTAACACTAACACAAACCCTAACACTAACCCATACCCTACGCCGTACACGAACCCCTCCCCGAACCCGTACCCTAAGCCGTACCCTAAGCCTAACCCTAAGCTTAACCCTATCCCTAGGCTACCCTTGACTGCTTCTGCCTCCAAAAGATTTCCTAAGCACTAGTGTTTTAAGGAACAGCTTAAAAAGGGAATCCTAATGTGATTTCTTTATAATGGGTGTGTTCCTTATATTATCTTAGTGTCTAAACTCTTCTCCATGGCTGGACCCCCAAATAATATTCCTTTACGTGCTAAGTGGTATCTAGAGAGTGGGCTAGGTTTAATAACTACCCTAACCCTAACGCGTACCCTAACCCTCACCCCTACCCTAACCCTAACACGTACCCTAATACTATCCCGTACACTAAACCGAGCCCTAACCCTAACACTAACCTTAACACTAACCCTAACCCATACCCTAAGCCGTACCCGAAGCCTTCCCCGATCCCGTACCCTAAGCCGTACCCAAAGCCTAATCCTAAGCCTAACCCTAACCCTAGGCTACCCTTGACTGCTTCTGCCTCCAATAGATTTCCTAAGCACTAGTGTTTTAAGGAACAGCTTAAAAAGAGAATCCTAATGTGATTTCTTTATAATGTGTGTGTTCCTTATATTATCTTAGTGTCTAAACTCTTCTCCATGGCTAGACCCCCAAATAATATTGCTTTACCTGCTAAGGGGTATCTAGAGAGTGGGATAGGTTTAATAACTACCCTAACCCTAACGCGTACCCTAACCCTAACCCCTACCCTAACCCTAACACGTACCCTAACCCTAAACCGTACCCTAAACCGAGCCCTAACCCTAACACTAACCCTAACCCTAACCCTAACCCATACCCTACGCCGTACCCGAAGCCCTCCCCGAACCCGTACCCTAAGCCGTACCCTAAGCCTAACCCTAAGCCTAACCCTAACCCTAGGCTACCCTTGACTGCTTCTGCCTCCAATAGATTTCCTAAGCACTAGTGTTTTAAGGAACAGCTTAAAAAGAGATTCCTAATGTGATTTCTTTATAATGGGTGTGTTCCTTATCTTATCCTAGTGTCTAAACTCTTCTCCATGGCAGGACCCCCAAATAATATTCCTTTACGTGCTAAGGGGTATCTAGAGAGTGGGATAGGTTTAATAACTGCCCTAACCCTAACACGTACCCTAACCCTAACCCCTACCCTAACCCGAAACCGTACCCTAAACCGAGCCCTAACCCTAACACTAAGCCTAACCCTAACCCTAACCCATACCCTACGCCGTACCCGAAGCCCTCCCCGAACCCGTACCCTAAGCCGTACCCGAAGCCTAACCCTAAGCCTAACGCTAACCCTAGGCTACCCTTGACTGCTTCAGCCTCCAATAGATTTCCTAAGCACTAGTGTTTTAAGGAAGAGCTTTAAAAGAGAATCCTAAAGTGATTTCTTTATAATAGGTGTGTTCCTTATCTTATCCTAGTGTCTAAACTCTTCTCCATGGCTGGACCCCGAAATAATATTCCTTTACGTGCTAAGGTGTATCTAGAGAGTGGGATAGGTTTAATAAATACCCTAACCCTAACGCGTACCCTAACCCTAACCTCTACCCTAACCCTAACACGTACCCTAATCCTAACCCGTACCCTAAACGGAGCCCTAACCCTAACACTAACACAAACCCTAACACTAACCCATACCCTACACCGTACACGAACCCCTCCCCGAACCCGTACCCTAAGCCGTACCCTAAGCCTAACCCTAAGCCTAACCCTAACCCTAGGCTACCCTTGACTGCTTCTGCCTCCAATAGATTTCCTGAGCACTAGTGTTTTAAGGAACAGCTTAAAAAGGGAATCCTAATGTGATTTCTTTATAATGGGTGTGTTCCTTATATTATCTTAGTGTCTAAACTCTTCTCCATGGCTGGACCCCCAAATAATATTCCTTTACGTGCTAAGTGGTATCTAGAGAGTGGGCTAGGTTTAATAACTACCCTAACCCTAACGCGTACCCTAACCCTCACCCCTACCCTAACCCTAACACATACCCTAATACTATCCCGTACACTAAACCGAGCCCTAACCCTAACACTAACCCTAACCCTAACCCTAACCCATACCCTACGCCGTACCCGAAGCCCTCCCCGAACCCTTACCCTAAGCCGTACCCTAAGCCTAACCCTAAGCCTAACCCTAACCCTAGGCTTCCCTTGACTGCTTCTGCCTCCAATACATTTCCTATGCAATAGTGTTTTAAGGAACAGCTTAAAAAGTGAATCCTAATGTGATTTCTTTATAATGGGTGTGTTCCTTATCTTATCCTATTGTCTAAACTCTTCTCCATGGCTTGAATCCCAAATAATATTCCTTTACGTGCTAAGGGGTATCCAGAGAGAGGGATAGGTTTAATAACTACCCTAACCCTAACACGTACCCTAACCCTAACCCCTACCCTAACCCTAACACGTACCCTAATCCTAAACCGTACCCTAAACCGAGCCCTAACCCTAACACTAACCCTAACCCTAACCCTAACCCATACCCTAAGCCGTACCCGAAGCCTTCCCCGATCCCGTACCCTAAGCCGTACCCTAAGCCTAACCCTAAGCCTAACCCTAACCCTAGGCTACCCTTGACTGCTTCTGCCTCCAATAGATTACCTAAGCACTAGTGTTTTAAGGAACAGCTTAAAAAGAGAATCCTAATGTGATTTCTTTATAATGGGTGTGTTCCTTATCTTATCCTAGTGTCTAAACTCTTCTCCATGTCTAGACCCCCAAATAATATTCCTTTACGTGCTAAGGGGTATCTAGAGAGTGGGATAGGTTTAATAACTACACTAACCCTAATGCCTACCCTAACCCTAACCCCTACCGTAACCCTAACACGTACCCTAATCCTAACCAATACCTTAAACCGAGCACTAACCCTATCACTAAACCTAACCCTAACCCTAACCCATACCCTACGCTGTACCCGAAGCCCTCCACGAAACAGTACCCTAAGCCGAACCCTAAGCCTAAACCTAAGCCTAAACCTAACCCTAGGCTACCCTTGACAGCTTCTGCCTCCAATAGATTTCCTAAGCACTAGTGTTTTAAGGAACAGCTTAAAAAGAGAATCCTAATGTGATTTCTTTATAATGGGTATATTCCTTATCTTATCCTAGTGTCTAAACTTTTCTCCATGGATGGACCCCCAAATAATATTGCTTTACCTGCTAAGGGGTATCTAGAGAGTGGGATAGGTTTAATAACTACCCTAACCCTAACGCGTACCCTAACCCTAAACCCTACCCTAACCCTAACACGTTCCCTAATCCTAAACCGTACCCTAAACCGAACCCTAACCCTAACACTAAACCTAACCCTAACCCTAACCCATACCCTACGCCGTATCCGAAGCCCTCCCCGAACCCGTACCCTAAGCCGTACCCTAAGCCTAACCCTAAGCCTAACCCTATCCCTAGGCTACCCTTGACTGCTTCTGCCTCCAATAGGTTTCCTAAGCAATAGTGTTTTAAGGAACAGCTTAAAAAGAGAATCCTAATGTGATTTCTTTATAATGGGTGTGTTCCTTATCTTATCCTAGTGTCTAAACTCTTCTCCATGGCTGGACCCACAAATAATATTCCTTTACGTGCTAAGGTGTATCTAGAGAGTGGGATAGGTTTAATAAATACCCTAACCCTAACGCGTACCCTAACCCTAACCCCTACCCTAACCCTAACACGTACCCTAATCCTAAACCGTACCCTAAACCGAGCCCTAACCCTAACACTAACCCTAACCCTAACCCTAACCCATACCCTATGCCGTACCCGAAGCCTTCCCCGATCCCGTACCCTAAGCCGTACCCTAAGCCTAACCCTAACCCTAGGCTACCCTTGACTGCTTCTGCCTCCAATAGATTTCCTAAGCACTAGTGTTTTAAGGAACAGCTTAAAAAGAGAATCCTAATGTGATTTCTTTATAATGTGTGTGTTCCTTATATTATCTTAGTGTCTAAACTCTTCTCCATGGCTGGACCCCCAAATAATATTCCTTTACGTGCTAAGGGGAATCTACAGAGTGGGATAGGTTTAATAACTACCCTAACCCTAACGCGTACCCTATCCGTAACCCCTACCCTAACCCTAACACGTACCCTAATCCTAACCGGTACTCTAAACCGAGCCCTAACCCTAACACTAACCCTAACCCTAACCCTAACCCATACCCTACGCCGTACCCGAAGCCCTCCCCGAACCCGTACCCTAAGCCGTACCCTAAGCCTAACCCTAAGCCTAACCCTAACCCTAGGCTTCCCTTGACTGCTGCTGCCTCCAATAAATTTCCTAAGCACTAGTGTTTTAAGGAACAGCTTAAAAAGAGAATCCTAATGTGATTTCTTTATAATGGGTGTGTTCCTTACCTTATCCTAGTGTCTAAACTCTTCTCCATGTCTATACCCCCAAATAATATTCCTTTACGTGCTAAGGGGTATCTAGTGAGTGGGATAGGTTTAATAACTACACTAACCCTAATGCGTACCCTAACCCTAACCCCTACCGTAACCCTAACACGTACCCTAATCCTAACCAATACCTTAAACCGAGCACTAACCCTATCACTAAACCTAACCCTAACCCTAACCCATACCCTACGCTGTACCCGAAGCCCTCCCCGAAACAGTACCCTAAGCCGAACCCTAAGCCTAAACCTAAGCCTAACCCTAACCCTAGGCTACCCTTGACAGCTTCTGCCTCCAATAGATTTCCTAAGCACTAGTGTTTTAAGGAACAGCTTAAAAAGAGAATCCTAATGTGATTTCTTTATAATGGGTATATTCCTTATCTTATCCTAGTGTCTAAACTTTTCTCCATGGATGGACCCCCAAATAATATTGCTTTACCTGCTAAGGGGTATCTAGAGAGTGGGATAGGTTTAATAACTACCCTAACCCTAACGCGTACCCTAACCCTAACCCCTACCCTAACCCTAACACGTACCCTAATCCTAAACCGTACCCTAAACCGAACCCTAACCCTAACACTAACCCTAACCCTAACTCTAACCCATACCCTACGCCTTATCTGAAGCCCTCCCCGAACCCGTACCCTAAGCCGTACCCTAAGCCTAACCCTAAGCCTAACCCTATCCCTAGGCTACCCTTGACTGCTTCTGCCTCCAATAGGTTTCCTAAGCAATAGTGTTTTAAGGAACAGCTTAAAAAGAGAATCCTAATGTGATTTCTTTATAATGGCTGTGTTCCTTATCTTATCCTAGTGTCTAAACTCTTCTCCATGGCTGGACCCCCAAATAATATTCCTTTACGTGCTAAGGGGTATCTAGAGAGTGGGATAGGTTTAATAACTGCCCTAACCCTAACACGTACCCTAACCCTAACCCCTACCCTAACCCTAAACCGTACCCTAAACCGAGCCCTAACCCTAACACTAACCCTAACCCTAACCCTAACCCATACCCTACGCCGTACCCGAAGCCCTCCCCGAACCCGTACCCTAAGCCGTACCCGAAGCCTAACCCTAAGCCTAACGCTAACCCTAGGCTACCCTTGACTGCTTCTGCCTCCAATAGATTTCCTAAGCACTAGTGTTTTAAGGAAGAGCTTAAAAAGAGAATCCTAAAGTGATTTCTTTATAATAGGTGTGTTCCTTATCTTATCCTAGTGTCTAAGCTCTTCTCCATGGCTGGACCCCGAAATAATATACCTTTACGTGATAAGGTGTATCTAGAGAGTGGGATAGGTTTAATAAATACCCTATCCCTAACGCGTACCCTAACCCTAACCTCTACCCTAACCCTAACACGTACCCTAATCCTAACCCGTACCCTAAACGGAGCCCTAACCCTAACACTAACACAAACCCTAACACTAACCCATACCCTACATCGTACACGAACCCCTCCCCGAACCCGTACCCTAAGCCGTACCCTAAGCCTAACCCTAAGCCTAACCCTAACCCTAGGCTACCCTTGACTGCTTCTGCCTCCAATAGATTTCCTAAGCACTAGTGTTTTAAGGAACAGCTTAAAAAGGGAATCCTAATGTGATTTCTTTATAATGTGTGTGTTCCTTATATTATCTTAGTGTCTAAACTCTTCTCCATGGCTGGACCCCCAAATAATATTCCTTTACGTGCTAAGTGGTATCTAGAGAGTGGGCTAGGTTTAATAACTACCCTAACCCTAACGCGTACCCTAACCCTCACCCCTACCCTAACCCTAACACGTACCCTAATACTATCCCGTACACTAAACCGAGCCCTAACCCTAACACTAACCCTAACCCTAACCCTAACCCATACCCTACGCCGTACCCGAAGCCCTCCCCGAACCCTTACCCTAAGCCGTACCCTAAGCCTAACCCTAAGCCTAACCCTAACCCTAGGCTTCCCTTGACTGCTTCTGCCTCCAATACATTTCCTATGCAATAGTGTTTTAAGGAACAGCTTAAAAAGAGAATCCTAATGTGATTTCTTTATAATGGGTGTGTTCCTTATCTTATCCTAGTGTCTAAACTCTTCTCCATGGCTTGAATCCCAAATAATATTCCTTTACGTGCTAAGGGGTATCCAGAGAGAGGGATAGGTTTAATAACTACCCTAACCCTAACACGTACCCTAACCCTAACCCCTACCCTAACCCTAACACGTACCCTAATCCTAAACCGTACCCTAAACCGAGCCCTAACCCTAACACTAACCCTAACCCTAACCCTAACACATACCCTAAGCCGTACCCGAAGCCTTCCCCGATCCCGTACCCTAAGCCGTACCCTAAGCCTAACCCTAAGCCTAACCCTAACCCTAGGCTACCCTTGACTGCTTCTGCCTCCAATAGATTTCCTAAGCACTAGTGTTTTAAGGAACAGCTTAAAAAGAGAATCCTAATGTGATTTCTTTATAATGTGTGTGTTCCTTATATTATCTTAGTGTCTAAACTCTTCTCCATGGCTGGACGCCCAAATAATATTCCTTTACGTGCTAAGGGGAATCTATAGAGTGGGATAGGTTTAATAACTACCCTAACCCTAACGCGTACCCTATCCCTAACCCCTACCCTAACCCTAACACGTACCCTAATCCTAACCCGTACTCTAAACCGAGCCCTAACCCTAACCCCTACCCTAACCCTAACCCTAACCCATACCCTACGCCGTACCCGAAGCCCTCCCCGAACCCGTACCCTAAGCCGTACCCTAAGCCTAACCCTAAGCCTAACCCTAACCCTAGGCTACCCTTGACTGCTTCTGCCTCCAATAGATTTCCTAAGCAATAGTGTTTTAAGGAAGAGCTTAAAAAGAGAATCCTAAAGTGATTTCTTTATAATAGGTGTGTTCCTTATCTTATCCTAGTGTCTAAGCTCTTCTCCATGGCTGGACCCCGAAATAATATTCCTTTACGTGCTAAGGTGTATCTAGAGAGTGGGATAGGTTTAATAAATACCCTAACCCTAACGCGTACCCTAACCCTAACCTCTACCCTAACCCTAAAACGTACCCTAATCCTAACCCGTACCCTAAACGGAGCCCTAACCCTAACACTAACCCATACCCTATGCCGTACACGAACCCCTTCCCGAACCCATACCCTAAGCCGTACCCTAAGCCTAACCCTAAGCCTAACCCTAACCCTAGGCTACCCTTGACTGCTTCTGCCTCCAATAGATTTCCTAAGCACTAGTGTTTTAAGGAACAGCTTAAAAAGAGAATCCTAATGTGATTTCTTTATAATGTGTGTGTTCCTTATATTATCTTAGTGTCTAAACTCTTCTCCATGGCTGGACCCCCAAATAATATTCCTTTACGTGCTAAGGGGTATCTAGAGAGTGGGATAGGTTTAATAACTACCCTAACCCTAACGCGTACCCTATCCCTAACCCCTACCCTAACCCTAACACGTACCCTAATCCTAACCCGTATTCTAAAAAGAGCCCTAACCCTAACACTAACCCTAACCCTAACCCTAACCCATACCCTACGCCGTACACGAAGCGCTCCCAGAACCCGTACCCTAAGCCGTACCCTAAGCCTAACCCTAAGCCTAACCCTAACCCTAGGCTACCCTTGAGTGCTTCTGCCTCCAATAGATTTCCTAAGCACTAGTGTTTAAGGAACAGCTTAAAAAGAGAATCCTAATGTGATTTCTTTATAATCGGTGTGTTCCTTATCTTATCCTAGTGTCTAAACTCTTCTCCATGGCTGGACCCCCAAATAATATTCCTTTTCGTGCTAAGGGGTATCTAGAGAGTGGGATAGGTTTAATAACTACCCTAACCCTAACGCGTACCCTAACCCTAACCCCTACCCTAACCCTAACACGTACCCTAATCCTAACATGTACCCTAAACCGAGCCCTAACCCTAACACTAACCCTAACCCTAAACCTAACCCATACCCTACGCCGTACCCGAAGCCCTCCCCGAACCCGTACCCTAAGCCGTACCCTAAGCCTAAACCTAAGCCTAACCCTAACCCTAGGCTACCCTTGACTGCTTCTGCCTCCAATAGATTTCCTAAGCAGTAGTGATTTAAGGAACAGCTTAAAAAGAGAATCCTAATGTGATTTCTTTATAATGTGTGTGTTCCTTATATTATCTTAGTGTCTAAACTCTTCTCCATGGCTGGTCCCCCAAATAATATTTTTACGTGCTAAGGGGTATCTATAGAGTGGGATAGGTTCAATAACTACCCTAACCCTAACGCGTACCCTAACCCTAACCCCTACCCTAACCCTAACACGTACCCTAATCCTATCCCGTACACTAAACCGAGCCCTAACCCTAACACTAACCCTAACCCTAACCCTAACCCATACCATACGCCGTACCCGAAGCCCTCCCCGAACCCGTACCCTAAGCCGTACCCTAAGCCTAACCCTAAGCCTAACCCTAACCCTAGGCTTCCCTTGACTGCTTCTGCCTCCAATAGATTTCCTATGCAATAGTGTTTTAAGGAACAGGTTAAAAAGAGAATCCTAATGTGATTTCTTTATAATGGGTGTGTTCCTTATCTTATCCTAGTGTCTAAACTCTTCTCCATGGCTGGAATCCCAAATAATATTCCTTTACGTGCTAAGGGGTATCCAGAGAGAGGGATAGGTTTAATAACTGCCCTAACCCTAACACGTACCCTAACCCTAACCCCTACCCTAACCCTAAACCGTACCCTAAACCGAGCCCTAACCCTAACACTAACCCTAACCCTAACACTAACCCATACCCTACGCCGTACCCGAAGCCCTCCCCGAACCCGTACCCTAAGCCGTACCCTAAGCCTAACCCTAAGCCTAACCCTAACCCTAGGCTACCCTTGACTGCTTCTGCCTCCAATAGATTTCCTAAGCACTAGTGTTTTAAGGAACAGCTTAAAAAGAGAATCCTAATGTGATTTCTTTATAATGGGTGTGTTCCTTATCTTATCCTAGTGTCTAAACTCTTCTCCATGGCTTGAATCCCAAATAATATTCCTTTACGTGCTAAGGGGTATCCAGAGAGAGGGATAGGTTTAATAACTACCCTAACCCTAACACGTACCCTAACCCTAACCCCTACCCTAACCCTAACACGTACCCTAATCCTAAACCGTACCCTAAACCGAGCCCTAACCCTAACACTAACCCTAACCCTAACCCTAACCCATACCCTATGCCGTACCCGAAGCCTTCCCCGATCCCGTACCCTAAGCCGTACCCTAAGCCTAACCCTAAGCCTAACCCTAACCCTAGGCTACCCTTGACTGCTTCTGCCTCCAATAGATTTCCTAAGCACTAGTGTTTTAAGGAACAGCTTAAAAAGAGAATCCTAATGTGATTTCTTTATAATGGGTGTGTTCCTTACCTTATCCTAGTGTCTAAACTCTTCTCCATGTCTAGACCCCCAAATAATATTCCTTTACGTGCTAAGGGGTATCTAGAGAGTGGGATAGGTTTAATAACTACACTAACCCTAATGCGTACCCTAACCCTAACCCCTACCGTAACCCTAACACGTACCCTAATCCTAACCAATACCTTAAACCGAGCACTAACCCTATCACTAAACCTAACCCTAACCCTAACCCATACCCTACGCTGTACCCGAAGCCCTCCCCGAAACAGTACCCTAAGCCGAACCCTAAGCCTAAACCTAAGCCTAACCCTAACCCTAGGCTACCCTTGACAGCTTCTGCCTCCAATAGATTTCCTAAGCACTAGTGTTTTAAGGAACAGCTTAAAAAGAGAATCCTAATGTGATTTCTTTATAATGGGTATATTCCTTATCTTATCCTAGTGTCTAAACTTTTCTCCATGGATGGACCCCCAAATAATATTGCTTTACCTGCTAAGGGGTATCTAGAGAGTGGGATAGGTTTAATAACTACCCTAACCCTAACGCGTACCCTAACCCTAACCCCTAACCTAACCCTAACACGTACCCTAATCCTAAACCGTACTCTAAACCGAACCCTAATCCTAACACTAACCCTAACCCTAACCCTAACCCATACCCTACGCCGTATCTGAAGCCCTCCCCGAACCCGTACCCTAAGCCGTACCCTAAGCCTAACCCTAAGCCTAACCCTATCCCTAGGCTACCCTTGACTGCTTCTGCCTCCAATAGGTTTCCTAAGCAATAGTGTTTTAAGGAACAGCTTAAAAAGAGAATCCTAATGTGATTTCTTTATAATGGGTGTGTTCCTTATCTTATCCTAGTGTCTAAACTCTTCTCCATGGCTGGACCCCCAAATAATATTCCTTTACGTGCTAAGGGGTATCTAGAGAGTGGGATAGGTTTAATAACTGCCCTAACCCTAACACGTACCCTAACCCTAACCCCTACCCTAACCCTAAACCGTACCCTAAACCGAGCCCTAACCCTAACACTAACCCTAACCCTAACCCTAACCCATACCCTACGCCGTACCCGAAGCCCTCCCCGAACCCGTACCCTAAGCCGTACCCTAAGCCTAACCCTAAGCCTAACCCTAACCCTAGGCTACCCTTGACTGCTTCTGCCTCCAATAGATTTCCTAAGCACTAGTGTTTTAAGGAAGAGCTTAAAAAGAGAATCCTAAAGTGATTTCTTTATAATAGGTGTGTTCCTTATCTTATCCTAGTGTCTAAGCTCTTCTCCATGGCTGGACCCCGAAATAAAATTCCTTTACGTGCTAAGGTGTATCTAGAGAGTGGGATAGGTTTAATAAATACCCTAACCCTAACGCGTACCCTAACCCTAACCTCTACCCTAACCCTAACACGTACCCTAATCCTAACCCGTACCCTAAACGGAGCCCTAACCCTAACACTAACACAAACCCTAACACTAACCCATACCCTACGCCGTACACGAACCCCTCCCCGAACCCGTACCCTAAGCCGTACCCTAAGCCTAACCCTAAGCCTAACCCTAACCCTAGGCTACCCTTGACTGCTTCTGCCTCCAATAGATTTCCTAAGCACTAGTGTTTTAAGGAACAGCTTAAATAGGGAATCCTAATGTGATTTCTTTATAATGTGTGTGTTCCTTATATTACCTTAGTGTCTAAACTCTTCTCCATGGCTGGACCCCCAAATAATATTCCTTTACGTGCTAAGTGGTATCTAGAGAGTGGGCTAGGTTTAATAACTACCCTAACCCTAACGCGTACCCTAACCCTCACCCCTACCCTAACCCTAACACATACCCTAATACTATCCCGTACACTAAACCGAGCCCTAACCCTAACACTAACCCTAACCCTAACACTAACCCATACCCTACGCCGTACCCGAAGCCCTCCCCGAACCCGTACCCTAAGCCGTACCCTAAGCCTAACCCTAAGCCTAACCCTAACCCTAGGCTACCCTTGACTGCTTCTGCCTCCAATAGATTTCCCAAGCACTAGTGTTTTAAGGAACAGCTTAAAAAGAGAATCCTAATGTGATTTCTTTATAATGGGTGTGTTCCTTATCTTATCCTAGTGTCTAAACTCTTCTCCATGGTTGGAATCCCAAATAATATTCCTTTACGTGCTAAGGGGTATCCAGAGAGAGGGATAGGTTTAATAACTACCCTAACCCTAACACGTACCCTAACCCTAACCCCTACCCTAACCCTAACACGTACCCTAATCCTAAACCGTACCCTAAACCGAGCCCTAACCCTAACACTAACCCTAACCCTAACCCTAACCCATACCCTATGCCGTACCCGAAGCCTTCCCCGATCCCGTACCCTAAGCCGTACCCTAAGCCTAACCCTAAGCCTAACCCTAACCCTAGGCTACCCTTGACTGCTTCTGCCTCCAATAGATTTCCTAAGCACTAGTGTTTTAAGGAACAGCTTAAAAAGAGAATCCTAATGTGATTTCTTTATAATGTGTGTGTTCCTTATATTATCTTAGTGTCTAAACTCTTCTCCATGGCTGGACCCCCAAATAATATTCCTTTACGTGCTAAGGGGAATCTACAGAGTGGGATAGGTTTAATAACTACCCTAACCCTAACGCGTACCCTATCCGTAACCCCTACCCTAACCCTAACACGTACCCTAATCCTAACCCGTACTCTAAACCGAGCCCTAACCCTAACACTAACCCTAACCCTAACCCTAACCCATACCCTACGCCGTACCCGAAGCCCTCCCGGAACCCGTACCCTAAGCCGTACCCTAAGCCTAACCCTAACCCTAGGCTTCCCTTGACTGCTTCTGCCTCCAATAAATTTCCTAAGCACTAGTGTTTTAAGGAACAGCTTAAAAAGAGAATCCTAATGTGATTTCTTTATAATGGGTGTGTTCCTTACCTTATCCTAGTGTCTAAACTCTTCTCCATGTCTAGACCCCCAAATAATATTCCTTTACGTGCTAAGGGGTATCTAGAGAGTGGGATAGGTTTAATAACTACACTAACCCTAATGCGTACCCTAACCCTAACCCCTACCGTAACCCTAACACGTACCCTAATCCTAACCAATACCTTAAACCGAGCACTAACCCTATCACTAAACCTAACCCTAACCCTAACCCATACCCTACGCTGTACCCGAAGCCCTCCCCGAAACAGTACCCTAAGCCGAACCCTAAGCCTAAACCTAAGCCTAACCCTAACCCTAGGCTACCCTTGACAGCTTCTGCCTCCAATAGATTTCCTAAGCACTAGTGTTTTAAGGAACAGCTTAAAAAGAGAATCCTAATGTGATTTCTTTATAATGGGTATATTCCTTATCTTATCCTAGTGTCTAAACTTTTCTCCATGGATGGACCCCCAAATAATATTGCTTTACCTGCTGAGGGGTATCTAGAGAGTGGGATAGGTTTAATAACTACCCTAACCCTAACGCGTACCCTAACCCTAACCCCTACCCTAACCCTAACACGTACCCTAATCCTAAACCATACCCTAAACCGAACCCTAACCCTAACACTAACCCTAACCCTAACCCTAACCCATACCCTACGCCGTATCTGAAGCCCTCCCCGAACCCGTACCCTAAGCCGTACCCTAAGCCTAACCCTAAGCCTAACCCTATCCCTAGGCTACCCTTGACTGCTTCTGCCTCCAATAGGTTTCCTAAGCAATAGTGTTTTAAGGAACAGCTTAAAAAGAGAATCCTAATGTGATTTCTTTATAATGGGTGTGTTCCTTATCTTATCCTAGTGTCTAAACTCTTCTCCATGGCTGGACCCCCAAATAATATTCCTTTACGTGCTAAGGGGTATCTAGAGAGTGGGATAGGTTTAATAACTGCCCTAACCCTAACACGTACCCTAACCCTAACCCCTACCCTAACCCTAAACCGTACCCTAAACCGAGCCCTAACCCTAACACTAACCCTAACCCTAACCCTAACCCATACCCTACGCCGTACCCGAAGCCCTCCCCGAACCCGTACCCTAAGCCGTAACCTAAGCCTAACCCTAAGCCTAACCCTAACCCTAGGCTACCCTTGACTGCTTCTGCCTCCAATAGATTTCCTAAGCACTAGTGTTTTAAGGAAGAGCTTAAAAAGAGAATCCTAAAGTGATTTCTTTATAATAGGTGTGTTCCTTATCTTATCCTAGTGTCTAAGCTCTTCTCCATGGCTGGACCCCGAAATAATATTCCTTTACGTGATAAGGTGTATCTAGAGAGTGGGATAGGTTTAATAAATACCCTAACCCTAACGCGTACCCTAACCCTAACCTCTACCCTAACCCTAACACGTACCCTAATCCTAACCCGTACCCTAAACGGATCCCTAACCCTAACACTAACACAAACCCTAACACTAACCCATACCCTACACCGTACACGAACCCCTCCCCGAACCCGTACCCTAAGCCGTACCCTAAGCCTAACCCTAAGCCTAACCCTAACCCTAGGCTACCCTTGACTGCTCTGCCTCCAATAGATTTCCTAAGCACTAGTGTTTTAAGGAACAGCTTAAAAAGGGAATCCTAATGTGATTTCTTTATAATGTGTGTGTTCCTTATATTATCTTAGTGTCTAAACTCTTCTCCATGGCTGGACCCCCAAATAATATTCCTTTACGTGCTAAGTGGTATCTAGAGAGTGGGCTAGGTTTAATAACTACCCTAACCCTAACGCGTACCCTAACCCTCACCCCTACCCTAACCCTAACACGTACCCTAATACTATCCCGTACACTAAACCGAGTCCTAACCCTAACACTAACCCTAACCCTAACCCTAACCCATACCCTACGCCGTACCCGAAGCCCTCCCCGAACCCTTACCCTAAGCCGTACCCTAAGCCTAACCCTAAGCCTAACCCTAACCCTAGGCTTCCCTTGACTGCTTCTGCCTCCAATACATTTCCTATGCAATAGTGTTTTAAGGAACAGCTTAAAAAGAGAATCCTAATGTGATTTCTTTATAATGGGTGTGTTCCTTATCTTATCCTAGTGTCTAAACTCTTCTCCATGGCTTGAATCCCAAATAATATTCCTTTACGTGCTAAGGAGTATCCAGAGAGAGGGATAGGTTTAATAACTACCCTAACCCTAACACGTACCCTAACCCTAACCCCTACCCTAACCCTAACACGTACCCTAATCCTAAACCGTACCCTAAACCGAGCCCTAACCCTAACACTAACCCTAACCCTAACCCTAACCCATACCCTACGCCGTACACGAAGCGCTCCCAGAACCCGTACCCTAAGCCGTACCCTAAGCCTAACCCTAAGCCTAACCCTAACCCTAGGCTACCCTTGAGTGCTTCTGCCTCCAATAGATTTCCTAAGCACTAGTGTTTAAGGAACAGCTTAAAAAGAGAATCCTAATGTGATTTCTTTATAATCGGTGTGTTCCTTATCTTATCCTAGTGTCTAAACTCTTCTCCATGGCTGGACCCCCAAATAATATTCCTTTTCGTGCTAAGGGGTATCTAGAGAGTGGGATAGGTTTAATAACTACCCTAACCCTAACGCGTACCCTAACCCTAACCCCTACCCTAACCCTAACACGTACCCTAATCCTAACATGTACCCTAAACCGAGCCCTAACCCTAACACTAACCCTAACCCTAAACCTAACCCATACCCTACGCCGTACCCGAAGCCCTCCCCGAACCCGTACCCTAAGCCGTACCCTAAGCCTAAACCTAAGCCTAACCCTAACCCTAGGCTACCCTTGACTGCTTCTGCCTCCAATAGATTTCCTAAGCAGTAGTGATTTAAGGAACAGCTTAAAAAGAGAATCCTAAAGTGATTTCTTTATAATGTGTGTGTTCCTTATATTATCTTAGTGTCTAAACTCTTCTCCATGGCTGGTCCCCCAAATAATATTTTTACGTGCTAAGGGGTATCTAGAGAGTGGGATAGGTTCAATAACTACCCTAACCCTAACGCGTACCCTAACCCTAACCCCTACCCTAACCCTAACACGTACCCTAATCCTATCCCGTACACTAAACCGATACCTAACCCTAACACTAACCCTAACCCTAACCCTAACCCATACCATACGCCGTACCCGAAGCCCTCCCCGAACCCGTACCCTAATCCGTACCCTAAGCCTAACCCTAAGCCTAACCCTAACCCTAGGCTTCCCTTGACTGCTTCTGCCTCCAATAGATTTCCTATGCAATAGTGTTTTAAGGAACAGGTTAAAAAGAGAATCCTAATGTGATTTCTTTATAATGGGTGTGTTCCTTATCTTATCCTAGTGTCTAAACTCTTCTCCATGGCTGGAATCCCAAAGAATATTCCTTTACGTGCTAAGGGGTATCCAGAGAGAGGGATAGGTTTAATAACTGCCCTAACCCTAACACGTACCCTAACCGTAACCACTACCCTAACCCTAAACCGTACCCTAAACCGAGCCCTAACCCTAACACTAACCCTAACCCTAACACTAACCCATACCCTACGCCGTACCCGAAGCCCTCCCCGAACCCGTACCCTAAGCCGTACCCGAATCCTAACCCTAAGCCTAACGCTAACCCTAGGCTACCCTTGACTGCTTAAGCCTCCAATAGATTTCCTAAGCACTAGTGTTTTAAGGAAGAGCTTAAAAAGATAATCCTAAAGTGATTTCTTTATAATAGTTGTGTTCCTTATCTTATCCTAGTGTCTAAACTCTTCTCCATGGCTGGACCCCGAAATAATATTCCTTTACGTGCTAAGGTGTATCTAGAGAGTGGGATAGGTTTAATAAATACCCTAACCCTAACGCGTACCCTAACCCTAACCTCTACCCTAACCCTAACACGTACCCTAATCCTAACCCGTACCCTAAACGGAGCCCTAACCCTAACACTAACACAAACCCTAACACTAACCCATACCCTACGCCGTACACGAACCCCTCCCCGAACCCGTACCCTAAGCCGTACCCTAAGCCTAACCCTAAGCCTAACCCTAACCCTAGGCTACCCTTGACTGCTTCTGCCTCCAATAGATTTCTTAAGCACTAGTGTTTTAAGGAACAGCTTAAATAGGGAATCCTAATGTGATTTCTTTATAATGTGTGTGTTCCTTATATTACCTTAGTGTCTAAACTCTTCTCCATGGCTGGACCCCCAAATAATATTCCTTTACGTGCTAAGTGGTATCTAGAGAGTGGGCTAGGTTTAATAACTACCCTAACCCTAACGCGTACCCTAACCCTCACCCCTACCCTAACCCTAACACGTACCCTAATACTATCCCGTACACTAAACCGAGCCCTAACCCTAACACTAACCCATACCCTACGCCGTACCCGAAGCCCTCCCCGAACCCGTACCCTAAGCCGTACCCTAAGCCTAACCCTAAGCCTAACCCTAACCCTAGGCTACCCTTGACTGCTTCTGCCTCCAATAGATTTCCTAAGCACTAGTGTTTTAAGGAACAGCTTAAAAAGAGAATCCTAATGTGATTTCTTTATAATGGGTGTGTTCCTTATCTTATCCTAGTGTCTAAACTCTTCTCCATGGCTGGAATCCCAAATAATATTCCTTTACGTGCTAAGGGGTATCCAGAGAGAGGGATAGGTTTAATAACTACCCTAACCCTAACACGTACCCTAACCCTAACCCCTACCCTAACCCTAACACGTACCCTAATCCTAAACCGTACCCTAAACCGAGCCCTAACCCTAACACTAACCCTAACCCTAACCCTAACCCATACCATATGCTGTACCCGAAGCCTTCCCCGATCCCGTACCCTAAGCCGTACCCTAAGCCTAACCCTAACCCTAGGCTACCCTTGACTGCTTCTGCCTCCAATAGATTTCCTAAGCACTAGTGTTTTAAGGAACAGCTTAAAAAGAGAATCCTAATGTGATTTCTTTATAATGTGTGTGTTCCTTATATTATCTTAGTGTCTAAACTCTTCTCCATGGCTGGACCCCCAAATAATATTCCTTTACGTGCTAAGGGGAATCTACAGAGTGGGATAGGTTTAATAACTACCCTAACCCTAACGCGTACCCTATCCGTAACCCCTACCCTAACCCTAACACGTACCCTAATCCTAACCCGTACTCTAAACCGAGCCCTAACCCTAACACTAACCCTAACCCTAACCCTAACCCATACCCTACGCCGTACCCGAAGCCCTCCCCGAACCCGTACCCTAAGCCGTACCCTAAGCCTAACCCTAAGCCTAACCCTAACCCTAGGCTTCCCTTGACTGCTTCTGCCTCCAATAAATTTCCTAAGCACTAGTGTTTTAAGGAACAGCTTAAAAAGAGAATCCTAATGTGATTTCTTTATAATGGGTGTGTTCCTTACCTTATCCTAGTGTCTAAACTCTTCTCCATGTCTAGACCCCCAAATAATATTCCTTTACGTGCTAAGGGGTATCTAGTGAGTGGGATAGGTTTAATAACTACACTAACCCTAATGCGTACCCTAACCCTAACCCCTACCGTAACCCTAACACGTACCCTAATCCTAACCAATACCTTAAACCGAGCACTAACCCTATCACTAAACCTAACCCTAACCCTAACCCATACCCTACGCTGTACCCGAAGCCCTCCCCGAAACAGTACCCTAAGCCGAACCCTAAGCCTAAACCTAAGCCTAACCCTAACCCTAGGCTACCCTTGACAGCTTCTGCCTCCAATAGATTTCCTAAGCAATAGTGTTTTAAGGAACAGCTTAAAAAGAGAATCCTAATGTGATTTCTTTATAATGGGTGTGTTCCTTATCTTATCCTAGTGTCTAAACTCTTCTCCATGGCCTGACCCCCAAATAATATTCCTTTACGTGCTAAGGGGTATCTAGAGAGTGGGATAGGTTTAATAACTGCCCTAACCCTAACACGTACCCTAACCCTAACCCCTACCCTAACCCTAAACCGTACCCTAAACCGAGCCCTAACCCTAACACTAACCCTAACCCTAACCCTAACCCATACCCTATGCCGTACCCGAAGCCTTCCCCGAACCCGTACCCTAAGCCGTACCCTAAGCCTAACCCTAAGCCTAACCCTAACCCTAGGCTTCCCTTGACTGCTCTGCCTCCAATACTTTTCCTATGCAATAGTGTTTTAAGGAACAGCTTAAAAAGAGAATCCTAATGTGATTTCTTTATAATGGGTGTGTTCCTTATCTTATCCTAGTGTCTAAACTCTTCTCCATGGCTGGACCCCCAAATAATATTCCTTTACGTGCCAAGGGGTATCTAGAGAGAGGGATAGGTTTAATAACTACCCTAACCCTATCACGTACCCTAACCCTAACCCCTACCGTAACCCTAACACGTACCCTAATCCTAAACCGTACCCTAAACCGAGCCCTAACCCTAACACTAACCCTAACCCTAAACCTAACCCATACCCTACGCCGTACCCGAGCCCTCCCCGAACCCGTACCCTAAGCCGTACCCTAAGCCTAACCCTAAGCCTAACCCTAACCCTAGGCTACCCTTGACTGCTTCTGCCTCCAATAGATTTCCTAAGCACTAGTGATTTAAGGAACAGCTTAAAAAGAGAATCCTAATGTGATTTCTTTATAATGGGTGTGTTCCTTATCTTATCCTAGTGTCTAAACTCTTCTCCATGGCTGGACCCCCAAATAATATTCCTTTACGTGCTAAGGGGTATCTAGAGAGAGGGATAGGTTTAATAACTACCCTAACCCTAACACGTACCCTAACCCTAACCGCTACCCTAAACCTAACACATACCCTAATCCTAAACCGTACCCTAAACCGAGCCCTAACCCTAACACTAACCCTAAACCTAAACCTAACCCATACCCTACGCCGTACCCGAGCCCTCCCCGAACTCGTACCCTAAGCCGTACCCTAAGCCTAACCCTAAGCCTAACCCTAACCCTAGGCTACCCTTGACTGCTTCTGCCTCCAATAGATTTCCTAAGCACTAGTGATTTAAGGAACAGCTTAAAAAGAGAATCCTAATGTGATTTCTTTATAATGTGTGTGTTCCTTATATTATCTTAGTGTCTAAACTCTTCTCCATGGCTGGTCCCCCAAATAATATTCCTTTACGTGCTAAGGGGTATCTAGAGAGTGGGATAGGTTCAATAACTACCCTAACCCTAACGCGTACCCTAACCCTAACCCCTACCCTAACCCTAACACGTACCCTAATCCTATCCCGTACACTAAACCGAGCCCTAACCCTACCACTAACCCTAACCCTAACCCTAACCCATACCATACGCCGTACCCGAAGCCCTCCCCGAACCCTTACCCTAAGCCGTACCCTAAGCCTAACCCTAAGCCCAACCCTAACCCTAGGCTTCCCTTGAATGCTTCTGCCTCCAATAGATTTCCTATGCAATAGTGTTTTAAGGAACAGCTTAAAAAGAGAATCCTAATGTGATTTCTTTATAATGGGTGTGTTCCTTATCTTATCCTAGTGTCTAAACTCTTCTCCATGGCTGGAATCCCAAATAATATTCCTTTACGTGCTAAGGGGTATCCAGAGAGAGGGATAGGTTTAATAACTACCCTAACCCTAACACGTACCCTAACCCTAACCCCTACCCTAACCCTAACACGTACCCTAATTCTAAACCGTACCCTAAACCGAGCCCTAACCCTAACACTAACCCTAATCCTAACCCTATCCCATACCCTAAGCCGTACCCGAAGCCCTCCCTGAACCCGTACCCTAAGCCGTACCCTAAGCCTAACCCTAAGCCTAACCCTAACCCTAGGCTTCCCTTGACTGCTTCTGCCTCCAATAGATTTCCTAAGCACTAGTGTTTTAAGGAACAGCTTAAAAAGAGAATCCTAATGTGATTTCTTTATAATGTGTGTGTTCCTTATATTATCTTAGTGTCTAAACTCTTCTCCATGGCTGGACCCCCAAATAATATTCCTTTACGTGCTAAGGGGTATCTAGAGAGTGGGATAGGTTTAATAACTACACTAACCCTAATGCGTACCCTAACCCTAACACGTACCCTAACCCTAACCCCTACCCTAACCCTAAACCGTACCCTAAACCGAGCCCTAACCCTAACACTAACCCTAACCCTAACCCTAACCCATACCCTACGCCGTACCCGAAGCCCTCCCCGAACCCGTACCCTAAGCCGTACCCGAAGCCTAACCCTAAGCCTAACGCTAACCCTAGGCTACCCTTGACTGCTTCAGCCTCCAATAGATTTCCTAAGCACTAGTGTTTTAAGGAAGAGCTTAAAAAGAGAATCCTAAAGTGATTTCTTTATAATAGGTGTGTTCCTTATCTTATCCTAGTGTCTAAACTCTTCTCCATGGCTGGACCCCGAAATCATATTCCTTTACGTGCTAAGGTGTATCTAGAGAGTGGGATAGGTTTAATAAATACCCTAACCCTAACGCGTACCCTAACCCTAACCTCTACCCTAACCCTAACACGTACCCTAATCCTAACCCGTATCCTAAACGGAGCCCTAACCCTAACACTAACACAAACCCTAACACTAACCCATACCCTACGCCGTACACGAACCCCTCCCCGAACCCGTACCCTAAGCCGTACCCTAAGCCTAACCCTAAGCCTAACCCTAACCCTAGGCTACCCTTGACTGCTTCTGCCTCCAATAGATTTCCTAAGCACTAGTGTTTTAAGGAACAGCTTAAAAAGGGAATCCTAATGTAATTTCTTTATAATGTGTGTGTTCCTTATATTATCTTAGTGTCTAAACTCTTCTCCATGGCTGGACCCCCAAATAATATTCCTTTACGTGCTAAGTGGTATCTAGAGAGTGGGCTAGGTTTAATAACTACCCTAACCCTAACGCGTACCCTAACCCTCACCCCTACCCTAACCCTAACACGTACCCTAATACTATCCCGTACACTAAACCGAGCCCTAACCCTAACACTAACCTTAACACTAACCCTAACCCATACCCTAAGCCGTACCCAAAGCCTTCCCCGATCCCGTACCCTAAGCCGTACCCTAAGCCTAACCCTAAGCCTAACCCTAACCCTAGGCTACCCTTGACTGCTTCTGCCTCCAATCGATTTCCTATGCACTAGTGTTTTAAGGAACAGCTTAAAAAGAGAATCCTAATGTGATTTCTTTATAATGGGTGTGTTCCTTATCTTATCCTAGTGTCTAAACTCTTCTCCATGGCTGGACACCCAAATAATATTCCTTTACGTGCTAAGTGGTATCTAGAGAGTGGGCTAGGTTTAATAACTGCCCTAACCCTAACACGTACCCTAACCCTAACCCCTACCCTAACCCTAAACCGTACCCTAAACCGAGCCCTAACCCTAACACTAACCCTAACCCTAACCCTAACCCATACCCTATGCCGTACCCGAAGCCTTCCCCGAACCCGTACCCTAAGCCGTACCCTAAGCCTAACCCTAAGCCTAACCCTAACCCTAGGCTTCCCTTGACTGCTCTGCCTCCAATACTTTTCCTATGCAATAGTGTTTTAAGGAACAGCTTAAAAAGAGAATCCTAATGTGATTTCTTTATAATGGGTGTGTTCCTTATCTTATCCTAGTGTCTAAACTCTTCTCCATGGCTGGACCCCCAAATAATATTCCTTTACGTGCCAAGGGGTATCTAGAGAGAGGGATAGGTTTAATAACTACCCTAACCCTAACACGTACCCTAACCCTAACCCCTACCCTAACCCTAACACGTACCCTAATCCTAAACCGTACCCTAAACCGAGCCCTAACCCTAACACTAACCCTAACCCTAAACCTAACCCATACCCTACGCCGTACCCGAGCCCTCCCCGAACCCGTACCCTAAGCCGTACCCTAAGCCTAACCCTAAGCCTAACCCTAACCCTAGGCTACACTTGACTGCTTCTGCCTCCAATAGATTTCCTAAGCACTAGTGATTTAAGGAACAGCTTAAAAAGAGAATCCTAATGTGATTTCTTTATAATGGGTGTGTTCCTTATCTTATCCTAGTGTCTAAACTCTTCTCCATGGCTGGACCCCCAAATAATATTCCTTTACGTGCTAAGGGGTATCTAGAGAGAGGGATAGGTTTAATAACTACCCTAACCCTAACACGTACCCTAACCCTAACCGCTACCCTAACCCTAACACATACCCTAATCCTAAACCGTACCCTAAACCGAGCCCTAACCCTAACACTAACCCTAAACCTAAACCTAACCCATACCCTACGCCGTACCCGAGCCCTCCCCGAACCCGTACCCTAAGCCGTACCCTAAGCCTAACCCTAAGCCTAACCCTAACCCTAGGCTACCCTTGACTGCTTCTGCCTCCAATAGATTTCCTAAGCACTAGTGATTTAAGGAACAGCTTAAAAAGAGAATCCTAATGTGATTTCTTTATAATGTGTGTGTTCCTTATATTATCTTAGTGTCTAAACTCTTCTCCATGGCTGGTCCCCCAAATAATATTCCTTTACGTGCTAAGGGGTATCTAGAGAGTGGGATAGGTTCAATAACTACCCTAACCCTAACGCGTACCCTAACCCTAACCCCTACCCTAACCCTAACACGTACCCTAATCCTATCCCGTACACTAAACCGAGCCCTAACCCTACCACTAACCCTAACCCTAACCCTAACCCATACCATACGCCGTACCCGAAGCCCTCCCCGAACCCTTACCCTAAGCCGTACCCTAAGCCTAACCCTAAGCCTAACCCTAACCCTAGGCTTCCCTTGACTGCTTCTGCCTCCAATAGATTTCCTAAGCACTAGTGTTTTAAGGAACAGCTTAAAAAGAGAATCCTAATGTGATTTCTTTATAATGTGTGTGTTCCTTATATTATCTTAGTGTCTAAACTCTTCTCCATGGCTGGACCCCCAAATAATATTCCTTTACGTGCTAAGGGGTATCTAGAGAGTGGGATAGGTTTAATAACTACACTAACCCTAATGCGTACCCTAACCCTAACACGTACCCTAACCCTAACCCCTACCCTAACCCTAAACCGTACCCTAAACCGAGCCCTAACCCTAACACTAACCCTAACCCTAACCCTAACCCATACCCTACGCCGTACCCGAAGCCCTCCCCGAACCCGTACCCTAAGCCGTACCCGAAGCCTAACCCTAAGCCTAACGCTAACCCTAGGCTACCCTTGACTGCTTCAGCCTCCAATAGATTTCCTAAGCACTAGTGTTTTAAGGAAGAGCTTAAAAAGAGAATCCTAAAGTGATTTCTTTATAATAGGTGTGTTCCTTATCTTATCCTAGTGTCTAAACTCTTCTCCATGGCTGGACCCCGAAATCATATTCCTTTACGTGCTAAGGTGTATCTAGAGAGTGGGATAGGTTTAATAAATACCCTAACCCTAACGCGTACCCTAACCCTAACCTCTACCCTAACCCTAACACGTACCCTAATCCTAACCCGTATCCTAAACGGAGCCCTAACCCTAACACTAACACAAACCCTAACACTAACCCATACCCTACGCCGTACACGAACCCCTCCCCGAACCCGTACCCTAAGCCGTACCCTAAGCCTAACCCTAAGCCTAACCCTAACCCTAGGCTACCCTTGACTGCTTCTGCCTCCAATAGATTTCCTAAGCACTAGTGTTTTAAGGAACAGCTTAAAAAGGGAATCCTAATGTAATTTCTTTATAATGTGTGTGTTCCTTATATTATCTTAGTGTCTAAACTCTTCTCCATGGCTGGACCCCCAAATAATATTCCTTTACGTGCTAAGTGGTATCTAGAGAGTGGGCTAGGTTTAATAACTACCCTAACCCTAACGCGTACCCTAACCCTCACCCCTACCCTAACCCTAACACGTACCCTAATACTATCCCGTACACTAAACCGAGCCCTAACCCTAACACTAACCTTAACACTAACCCTAACCCATACCCTAAGCCGTACCCAAAGCCTTCCCCGATCCCGTACCCTAAGCCGTACCCTAAGCCTAACCCTAAGCCTAACCCTAACCCTAGGCTACCCTTGACTGCTTCTGCCTCCAATCGATTTCCTATGCACTAGTGTTTTAAGGAACAGCTTAAAAAGAGAATCCTAATGTGATTTCTTTATAATGGGTGTGTTCCTTATCTTATCCTAGTGTCTAAACTCTTCTCCATGGCTGGACACCCAAATAATATTCCTTTACGTGCTAAGTGGTATCTAGAGAGTGGGCTAGGTTTAATAACTGCCCTAACCCTAACACGTACCCTAACCCTAACCCCTACCCTAACCCTAAACCGTACCCTAAACCGAGCCCTAACCCTAACACTAACCCTAACCCTAACCCTAACCCATACCCTATGCCGTACCCGAAGCCTTCCCCGAACCCGTACCCTAAGCCGTACCCTAAGCCTAACCCTAAGCCTAACCCTAACCCTAGGCTTCCCTTGACTGCTCTGCCTCCAATACTTTTCCTATGCAATAGTGTTTTAAGGAACAGCTTAAAAAGAGAATCCTAATGTGATTTCTTTATAATGGGTGTGTTCCTTATCTTATCCTAGTGTCTAAACTCTTCTCCATGGCTGGACCCCCAAATAATATTCCTTTACGTGCCAAGGGGTATCTAGAGAGAGGGATAGGTTTAATAACTACCCTAACCCTAACACGTACCCTAACCCTAACCCCTACCCTAACCCTAACACGTACCCTAATCCTAAACCGTACCCTAAACCGAGCCCTAACCCTAACACTAACCCTAACCCTAAACCTAACCCATACCCTACGCCGTACCCGAGCCCTCCCCGAACCCGTACCCTAAGCCGTACCCTAAGCCTAACCCTAAGCCTAACCCTAACCCTAGGCTACACTTGACTGCTTCTGCCTCCAATAGATTTCCTAAGCACTAGTGATTTAAGGAACAGCTTAAAAAGAGAATCCTAATGTGATTTCTTTATAATGGGTGTGTTCCTTATCTTATCCTAGTGTCTAAACTCTTCTCCATGGCTGGACCCCCAAATAATATTCCTTTACGTGCTAAGGGGTATCTAGAGAGAGGGATAGGTTTAATAACTACCCTAACCCTAACACGTACCCTAACCCTAACCGCTACCCTAACCCTAACACATACCCTAATCCTAAACCGTACCCTAAACCGAGCCCTAACCCTAACACTAACCCTAAACCTAAACCTAACCCATACCCTACGCCGTACCCGAGCCCTCCCCGAACCCGTACCCTAAGCCGTACCCTAAGCCTAACCCTAAGCCTAACCCTAACCCTAGGCTACCCTTGACTGCTTCTGCCTCCAATAGATTTCCTAAGCACTAGTGATTTAAGGAACAGCTTAAAAAGAGAATCCTAATGTGATTTCTTTATAATGTGTGTGTTCCTTATATTATCTTAGTGTCTAAACTCTTCTCCATGGCTGGTCCCCCAAATAATATTCCTTTACGTGCTAAGGGGTATCTAGAGAGTGGGATAGGTTCAATAACTACCCTAACCCTAACGCGTACCCTAACCCTAACCCCTACCCTAACCCTAACACGTACCCTAATCCTATCCCGTACACTAAACCGAGCCCTAACCCTACCACTAACCCTAACCCTAACCCTAACCCATACCATACGCCGTACCCGAAGCCCTCCCCGAACCCTTACCCTAAGCCGTACCCTAAGCCTAACCCTAAGCCCAACCCTAACCCTAGGCTTCCCTTGAATGCTTCTGCCTCCAATAGATTTCCTATGCAATAGTGTTTTAAGGAACAGCTTAAAAAGAGAATCCTAATGTGATTTCTTTATAATGGGTGTGTTCCTTATCTTATCCTAGTGTCTAAACTCTTCTCCATGGCTGGAATCCCAAATAATATTCCTTTACGTGCTAAGGGGTATCCAGAGAGAGGGATAGGTTTAATAACTACCCTAACCCTAACACGTACCCTAACCCTAACCCCTACCCTAACCCTAACACGTACCCTAATTCTAAACCGTACCCTAAACCGAGCCCTAACCCTAACACTAACCCTAACCCTAACCCTATCCCATACCCTAAGCCGTACCCGAAGCCCTCCCTGAACCCGTACCCTAAGCCGTACCCTAAGCCTAACCCTAAGCCTAACCCTAACCCTAGGCTACCCTTGACTGCTTCTGCCTCCAATAGATTTCCTAAGCACTAGTGTTTTAAGGAACAGCTTAAAAAGAGAATCCTAATGTGATTTCTTTATAATGTGTGTGTTCCTTATATTATCTTAGTGTCTAAACTCTTCTCCATGGCTGGACCCCCAAATAATATTCCTTTACGTGCTAAGGGGTATCTAGAGAGTGGGATAGGTTTAATAACTACACTAACCCTAATGCGTACCCTAACCCTAACACGTACCCTAACCCTAACCCCTACCCTAACCCTAAACCGTACACTAAACCGAGCCCTAACCCTAACACTAACCCTAACCCTAACCCTAACCCATACCCTACGCCGTACCCGAAGCCCTCCCCGAACCCGTACCCTAAGCCGTACCCGAAGCCTAACCCTAAGCCTAACGCTAACCCTAGGCTACCCTTGACTGCTTCAGCCTCCAATAGATTTCCTAAGCACTAGTGTTTTAAGGAAGAGCTTAAAAAGAGAATCCTAAAGTGATTTCTTTATAATAGGTGTGTTCCTTATCTTATCCTAGTGTCTAAACTCTTCTCCATGGCTGGACCCCGAAATCATATTCCTTTACGTGCTAAGGTGTATCTAGAGAGTGGGATAGGTTTAATAAATACCCTAACCCTAACGCGTACCCTAACCCTAACCTCTACCCTAACCCTAACACGTACCCTAATCCTAACCCGTATCCTAAACGGAGCCCTAACCCTAACACTAACACAAACCCTAACACTAACCCATACCCTACGCCGTACACGAACCCCTCCCCGAACCCGTACCCTAAGCCGTACCCTAAGCCTAACCCTAAGCCTAACCCTAACCCTAGGCTACCCTTGACTGCTTCTGCCTCCAATAGATTTCCTAAGCACTAGTGTTTTAAGGAACAGCTTAAAAAGGGAATCCTAATGTAATTTCTTTATAATGTGTGTGTTCCTTATATTATCTTAGTGTCTAAACTCTTCTCCATGGCTGGACCCCCAAATAATATTCCTTTACGTGCTAAGTGGTATCTAGAGAGTGGGCTAGGTTTAATAACTACCCTAACCCTAACGCGTACCCTAACCCTCACCCCTACCCTAACCCTAACACGTACCCTAATACTATCCCGTACACTAAACCGAGCCCTAACCCTAACACTAACCTTAACACTAACCCTAACCCATACCCTAAGCCGTACCCAAAGCCTTCCCCGATCCCGTACCCTAAGCCGTACCCTAAGCCTAACCCTAAGCCTAACCCTAACCCTAGGCTACCCTTGACTGCTTCTGCCTCCAATCGATTTCCTATGCACTAGTGTTTTAAGGAACAGCTTAAAAAGAGAATCCTAATGTGATTTCTTTATAATGGGTGTGTTCCTTATCTTATCCTAGTGTCTAAACTCTTCTCCATGGCTGGACACCCAAATAATATTCCTTTACGTGCTAAGTGGTATCTAGAGAGTGGGCTAGGTTTAATAACTGCCCTAACCCTAACACGTACCCTAACCCTAACCCCTACCGTAACCCTAAACCGTACCCTAAACCGAGCCCTAACCCTAACACTAACCCTAACCCTAACCCTAACCCATACCCTACGCCGTACCCGAAGCCCTCCCCGAACCCGTACCCTAAGCCGTACCCGAAGCCTAACCCTAAGCCTAACGCTAACCCTAGGCTACCCTTGACTGCTTCAGCCTCCAATAGATTTCCTAAGCACGAGTGTTTTAAGGAAGACCTTAAAAAGAGAATCCTAAAGTGATTTCTTTATAATAGGTGTGTTCCTTATCTTATCCTAGTGTCTAAACTCTTCTCCATGGCTGGACCCCGAAATAATATTCCTTTACGTGCTAAGGTGTATCTAGAGAGTGGGATAGGTTTAATAAATACCCTAACCCTAACGCGTACCCTAACCCTAACCTCTACCCTAACCCTAACACGTACCCTAATCCTAACCCGTACCCTAAACCGAGCCCTAACCCTAACACTAACCCTAACCCTAACCCTAACCCATACCGTACGCCGTACCCGAAGCCCTTCCCGTCCCGTACCCTAAGCCGTACCCTAAGCCTAACCCTAAGCGTAACCCTAACCCTAGGCTACCCTTGACTGCTTCTGCCTCCAATAGATTTCCTAAGCACTAGTGTTTTAAGGAACAGCCTAAAAAGAGAATCCTAATGTGATTTCTTTATAATGGGTGTGTTCCTTATCTTATCCTAGTGTCTAAACTCTTCTCCATGGCTGGACCCCCAAATAATATTCCTTTACGTGCTAAGGGGTATCTAGAGAGTGGGATAGGTTTAATAACTGCCCTAACCCTAACACGTACCCTAACCCTAACCCCTACCCTAACCCTAAACCGTACCCTAAACCGAGCCCTAACCCTAACACTAACCCTAAACCTAAACCTAACCCATACCCTACGCCGTACCCGAGCCCTCCCCGAACTCGTACCCTAAGCCGTACCCTAAGCCTAACCCTAAGCCTAACCCTAACCCTAGGCTACCCTTGACTGCTTCTGCCTCCAATAGATTTCCTAAGCACTAGTGATTTAAGGAACAGCTTAAAAAGAGAATCCTAATGTGATTTCTTTATAATGTGTGTGTTCCTTATATTATCTTAGTGTCTAAACTCTTCTCCATGGCTGGTCCCCCAAATAATATTCCTTTACGTGCTAAGGGGTATCTAGAGAGTGGGATAGGTTCAATAACTACCCTAACCCTAACGCGTACCCTAACCCTAACCCCTACCCTAACCCTAACACGTACCCTAATCCTATCCCGTACACTAAACCGAGCCCTAACCCTACCACTAACCCTAACCCTAACCCTAACCCATACCATACGCCGTACCCGAAGCCCTCCCCGAACCCTTACCCTAAGCCGTACCCTAAGCCTAACCCTAAGCCCAACCCTAACCCTAGGCTTCCCTTGAATGCTTCTGCCTCCAATAGATTTCCTATGCAATAGTGTTTTAAGGAACAGCTTAAAAAGAGAATCCTAATGTGATTTCTTTATAATGGGTGTGTTCCTTATCTTATCCTAGTGTCTAAACTCTTCTCCATGGCTGGAATCCCAAATAATATTCCTTTACGTGCTAAGGGGTATCCAGAGAGAGGGATAGGTTTAATAACTACCCTAACCCTAACACGTACCCTAACCCTAACCCCTACCCTAACCCTAACACGTACCCTAATTCTAAACCGTACCCTAAACCGAGCCCTAACCCTAACACTAACCCTAATCCTAACCCTATCCCATACCCTAAGCCGTACCCGAAGCCCTCCCTGAACCCGTACCCTAAGCCGTACCCTAAGCCTAACCCTCAGCCTAACCCTAACCCTAGGCTTCCCTTGACTGCTTCTGCCTCCAATAGATTTCCTAAGCACTAGTGTTTTAAGGAACAGCTTAAAAAGAGAATCCTAATGTGATTTCTTTATAATGTGTGTGTTCCTTATATTATCTTAGTGTCTAAACTCTTCTCCATGGCTGGACCCCCAAATAATATTCCTTTACGTGCTAAGGGGTATCTAGAGAGTGGGATAGGTTTAATAACTACACTAACCCTAATGCGTACCCTAACCCTAACACGTACCCTAACCCTAACCCCTACCCTAACCCTAAACCGTACCCTAAACCGAGCCCTAACCCTAACACTAACCCTAACCCTAACCCTAACCCATACCCTACGCCGTACCCGAAGCCCTCCCCGAACCCGTACCCTAAGCCGTACCCGAAGCCTAACCCTAAGCCTAACGCTAACCCTAGGCTACCCTTGACTGCTTCAGCCTCCAATAGATTTCCTAAGCACTAGTGTTTTAAGGAAGAGCTTAAAAAGAGAATCCTAAAGTGATTTCTTTATAATAGGTGTGTTCCTTATCTTATCCTAGTGTCTAAACTCTTCTCCATGGCTGGACCCCGAAATCATATTCCTTTACGTGCTAAGGTGTATCTAGAGAGTGGGATAGGTTTAATAAATACCCTAACCCTAACGCGTACCCTAACCCTAACCTCTACCCTAACCCTAACACGTACCCTAATCCTAACCCGTATCCTAAACGGAGCCCTAACCCTAACACTAACACAAACCCTAACACTAACCCATACCCTACGCCGTACACGAACCCCTCCCCGAACCCGTACCCTAAGCCGTACCCTAAGCCTAACCCTAAGCCTAACCCTAACCCTAGGCTACCCTTGACTGCTTCTGCCTCCAATAGATTTCCTAAGCACTAGTGTTTTAAGGAACAGCTTAAAAAGGGAATCCTAATGTAATTTCTTTATAATGTGTGTGTTCCTTATATTATCTTAGTGTCTAAACTCTTCTCCATGGCTGGACCCCCAAATAATATTCCTTTACGTGCTAAGTGGTATCTAGAGAGTGGGCTAGGTTTAATAACTACCCTAACCCTAACGCGTACCCTAACCCTCACCCCTACCCTAACCCTAACACGTACCCTAATACTATCCCGTACACTAAACCGAGCCCTAACCCTAACACTAACCTTAACACTAACCCTAACCCATACCCTAAGCCGTACCCAAAGCCTTCCCCGATCCCGTACGCTAAGCCGTACCCTAAGCCTAGCCCTAAGCCTAACCCTAACCCTAGGCTACCCTTGACTGCTTCTGCCTCCAATCGATTTCCTATGCACTAGTGTTTTAAGGAACAGCTTAAAAAGAGAATCCTAATGTGATTTCTTTATAATGGGTGTGTTCCTTATCTTATCCTAGTGTCTAAACTCTTCTCCATGGCTGGACACCCAAATAATATTCCTTTACGTGCTAAGTGGTATCTAGAGAGTGGGCTAGGTTTAATAACTGCCCTAACCCTAACACGTACCCTAACCCTAACCCCTACCCTAACCCTAAACCGTACCCTAAACCGAGCCCTAACCCTAACACTAACCCTAACCCTAACCCTAACCCATACCCTATGCCGTACCCGAAGCCTTCCCCGAACCCGTACCCTAAGCCGTACCCTAAGCCTAACCCTAAGCCTAACCCTAACCCTAGGCTTCCCTTGACTGCTCTGCCTCCAATACTTTTCCTATGCAATAGTGTTTTAAGGAACAGCTTAAAAAGAGAATCCTAATGTGATTTCTTTATAATGGGTGTGTTCCTTATCTTATCCTAGTGTCTAAACTCTTCTCCATGGCTGGACCCCCAAATAATATTCCTTTACGTGCCAAGGGGTATCTAGAGAGAGGGATAGGTTTAATAACTACCCTAACCCTAACACGTACCCTAACCCTAACCCCTACCCTAACCCTAACACGTACCCTAATCCTAAACCGTACCCTAAACCGAGCCCTAACCCTAACACTAACCCTAACCCTAAACCTAACCCATACCCTACGCCGTACCCGAGCCCTCCCCGAACCCGTACCCTAAGCCGTACCCTAAGCCTAACCCTAAGCCTAAGCCTAACCCTAGGCTACACTTGACTGCTTCTGCCTCCAATAGATTTCCTAAGCACTAGTGATTTAAGGAACAGCTTAAAAAGAGAATCCTAATGTGATTTCTTTATAATGGGTGTGTTCCTTATCTTATCCTAGTGTCTAAACTCTTCTCCATGGCTGGACCCCCAAATAATATTCCTTTACGTGCTAAGGGGTATCTAGAGAGAGGGATAGGTTTAATAACTACCCTAACCCTAACACGTACCCTAACCCTAACCGCTACCCTAACCCTAACACATACCCTAATCCTAAACCGTACCCTAAACCGAGCCCTAACCCTAACACTAACCCTAAACCTAAACCTAACCCATACCCTACGCCGTACCCGAGCCCTCCCCGAACCCGTACCCTAAGCCGTACCCTAAGCCTAACCCTAAGCCTAACCCTAACCCTAGGCTACCCTTGACTGCTTCTGCCTCCAATAGATTTCCTAAGCACTAGTGATTTAAGGAACAGCTTAAAAAGAGAATCCTAATGTGATTTCTTTATAATGTGTGTGTTCCTTATATTATCTTAGTGTCTAAACTCTTCTCCATGGCTGGTCCCCCAAATAATATTCCTTTACGTGCTAAGGGGTATCTAGAGAGTGGGATAGGTTCAATAACTACCCTAACCCTAACGCGTACCCTAACCCTAACCCCTACCCTAACCCTAACACGTACCCTAATCCTATCCCGTACACTAAACCGAGCCCTAACCCTACCACTAACCCTAACCCTAACCCTAACCCATACCATACGCCGTACCCGAAGCCCTCCCCGAACCCTTACCCTAAGCCGTACCCTAAGCCTAACCCTAAGCCCAACCCTAACCCTAGGCTTCCCTTGAATGCTTCTGCCTCCAATAGATTTCCTATGCAATAGTGTTTTAAGGAACAGCTTAAAAAGAGAATCCTAATGTGATTTCTTTATAATGGGTGTGTTCCTTATCTTATCCTAGTGTCTAAACTCTTCTCCATGGCTGGAATCCCAAATAATATTCCTTTACGTGCTAAGGGGTATCCAGAGAGAGGGATAGGTTTAATAACTACCCTAACCCTAACACGTACCCTAACCCTAACCCCTACCCTAACCCTAACACGTACCCTAATTCTAAACCGTACCCTAAACCGAGCCCTAACCCTAACACTAACCCTAACCCTAACCCTATCCCATACCCTAAGCCGTACCCGAAGCCCTCCCTGAACCCGTACCCTAAGCCGTACCCTAAGCCTAACCCTAAGCCTAACCCTAACCCTAGGCTACCCTTGACTGCTTCTGCCTCCAATAGATTTCCTAAGCACTAGTGTTTTAAGGAACAGCTTAAAAAGAGAATCCTAATGTGATTTCTTTATAATGTGTGTGTTCCTTATATTATCTTAGTGTCTAAACTCTTCTCCATGGCTGGACCCCCAAATAATATTCCTTTACGTGCTAAGGGGTATCTAGAGAGTGGGATAGGTTTAATAACTACACTAACCCTAATGCGTACCCTAACCCTAACACGTACCCTAACCCTAACCCCTACCCTAACCCTAAACCGTACCCTAAACCGAGCCCTAACCCTAACACTAACCCTAACCCTAACCCTAACCCATACCCTACGCCGTACCCGAAGCCCTCCCCGAACCCGTACCCTAAGCCGTACCCGAAGCCTAACCCTAAGCCTAACGCTAACCCTAGGCTACCCTTGACTGCTTCAGCCTCCAATAGATTTCCTAAGCACTAGTGTTTTAAGGAAGAGCTTAAAAAGAGAATCCTAAAGTGATTTCTTTATAATAGGTGTGTTCCTTATCTTATCCTAGTGTCTAAACTCTTCTCCATGGCTGGACCCCGAAATCATATTCCTTTACGTGCTAAGGTGTATCTAGAGAGTGGGATAGGTTTAATAAATACCCTAACCCTAACGCGTACCCTAACCCTAACCTCTACCCTAACCCTAACACGTACCCTAATCCTAACCCGTATCCTAAACGGAGCCCTAACCCTAACACTAACACAAACCCTAACACTAACCCATACCCTACGCCGTACACGAACCCCTCCCCGAACCCGTACCCTAAGCCGTACCCTAAGCCTAACCCTAAGCCTAACCCTAACCCTAGGCTACCCTTGACTGCTTCTGCCTCCAATAGATTTCCTAAGCACTAGTGTTTTAAGGAACAGCTTAAAAAGGGAATCCTAATGTAATTTCTTTATAATGTGTGTGTTCCTTATATTATCTTAGTGTCTAAACTCTTCTCCATGGCTGGACCCCCAAATAATATTCCTTTACGTGCTAAGTGGTATCTAGAGAGTGGGCTAGGTTTAATAACTACCCTAACCCTAACGCGTACCCTAACCCTCACCCCTACCCTAACCCTAACACGTACCCTAATACTATCCCGTACACTAAACCGAGCCCTAACCCTAACACTAACCTTAACACTAACCCTAACCCATACCCTAAGCCGTACCCAAAGCCTTCCCCGATCCCGTACCCTAAGCCGTACCCTAAGCCTAACCCTAAGCCTAACCCTAACCCTAGGCTACCCTTGACTGCTTCTGCCTCCAATCGATTTCCTATGCACTAGTGTTTTAAGGAACAGCTTAAAAAGAGAATCCTAATGTGATTTCTTTATAATGGGTGTGTTCCTTATCTTATCCTAGTGTCTAAACTCTTCTCCATGGCTGGACACCCAAATAATATTCCTTTACGTGCTAAGTGGTATCTAGAGAGTGGGCTAGGTTTAATAACTGCCCTAACCCTAACACGTACCCTAACCCTAACCCCTACCGTAACCCTAAACCGTACCCTAAACCGAGCCCTAACCCTAACACTAACCCTAACCCTAACCCTAACCCATACCCTACGCCGTACCCGAAGCCCTCCCCGAACCCGTACCCTAAGCCGTACCCGAAGCCTAACCCTAAGCCTAACGCTAACCCTAGGCTACCCTTGACTGCTTCAGCCTCCAATAGATTTCCTAAGCACGAGTGTTTTAAGGAAGACCTTAAAAAGAGAATCCTAAAGTGATTTCTTTATAATAGGTGTGTTCCTTATCTTATCCTAGTGTCTAAACTCTTCTCCATGGCTGGACCCCGAAATAATATTCCTTTACGTGCTAAGGTGTATCTAGAGAGTGGGATAGGTTTAATAAATACCCTAACCCTAACGCGTACCCTAACCCTAACCTCTACCCTAACCCTAACACGTACCCTAATCCTAACCCGTACCCTAAACCGAGCCCTAACCCTAACACTAACCCTAACCCTAACCCTAACCCATACCGTACGCCGTACCCGAAGCCCTTCCCGTCCCGTACCCTAAGCCGTACCCTAAGCCTAACCCTAAGCGTAACCCTAACCCTAGGCTACCCTTGACTGCTTCTGCCTCCAATAGATTTCCTAAGCACTAGTGTTTTAAGGAACAGCCTAAAAAGAGAATCCTAATGTGATTTCTTTATAATGGGTGTGTTCCTTATCTTATCCTAGTGTCTAAACTCTTCTCCATGGCTGGACCCCCAAATAATATTCCTTTACGTGCTAAGGGGTATCTAGAGAGTGGGATAGGTTTAATAACTGCCCTAACCCTAACACGTACCCTAACCCTAACCCCTACCCTAACCCTAAACCGTACCCTAAACCGAGCCCTAACCCTAACACTAACCCTAACCCTAACCCTAACCCATACCCTACGCCGTACCCGAAGCCCTCCCCGAACCCGTAACCTAAGCCGTACCCTAAGCCTAACCCTAAGCCTAACCCTAACCCTAGGCTACCCTTGACTGCTTCTGCCTCCAATAGATTTCCTAAGCACTAGTGTTTTAAGGAAGAGCTTAAAAAGAGAATCCTAAAGTGATTTCTTTATAATAGGTGTGTTCCTTATCTTATCCTAGTGTCTAAGCTCTTCTCCATGGCTGGACCCCGAAATAATATTCCTTTACGTGATAAGGTGTATCTAGAGAGTGGGATAGGTTTAATAAATACCCTAACCCTAACGCGTACCCTAACCCTAACCTCTACCCTAACCCTAACACGTACCCTAATCCTAACCCGTACCCTAAACGGAGCCCTAACCCTAACACTAACACAAACCCTAACACTAACCCATACCCTACGCCGTACACGAACCCCTCCCCGAACCCGTACCCTAAGCCGTACCCTAAGCCTAACCCTAAGCCTAACCCTAACCCTAGGCTACCCTTGACTGCTTCTGCCTCCATTAGATTTCCTAAGCACTAGTGTTTTAAGGAACAGCTTAAAAAGGGAATCCTAATGTGATTTCTTTATAATGTGTGTGTTCCTTATATTATCTTAGTGTCTAAACTCTTCTCCATGGCTGGACCCCCAAATAATATTCCTTTACGTGCTAAGTGGTATCTAGAGAGTGGGCTAGGTTTAATAACTACCCTAACCCTAACGCGTACCCTAACCCTCACCCCTACCCTAACCCTAACACGTACCCTAATACTATCCCGTACACTAAACCGAGCCCTAACCCTAACACTAACCCTAACCCTAAACCTAACCCATACCCTACGCCGTACCCGAAGCCCTCCCCGAACCCTTACCCTAAGCCGTACCCTAAGCCTAACCCTAAGCCTAACCCTAACCCTAGGCTTCCCTTGACTGCTTCTGCCTCCAATACATTTCCTATGCAATAGTGTTTTAAGGAACAGCTTAAAAAGAGAATCCTAATGTGATTTCTTTATAATGGGTGTGTTCCTTATCTTATCCTAGTGTCTAAACTCTTCTCCATGGCTTGAATCCCAAATAATATTCCTTTACGTGCTAAGGTGTATCTAGAGAGAGGGATAGGTTTAATAACTACCCTAACCCTAACACGTACCCTAACCCTAACCCCTACCCTAACCCTAACACGTACCCTAATCCTAAACCGTACCCTAAACCGAGCCCTAACCCTAACACTAACCCTAACCCTAACCCTAACCCATACCCTAAGCCGTACCCGAAGCCTTCCCCGATCCCGTACCCTAAGCCGTACCCTAAGCCTAACCCTAAGCCTAACCCTAACCCTAGGCTACCCTTGACTGCTTCTGCCTCCAATAGATTTCCTAAGCACTAGTGTTTTAAGGAACAGCTTAAAAAGAGAATCCTAATGTGATTTCTTTATAATGTGTGTGTTCCTTATATTATCTTAGTGTCTAAACTCTTCTCCATGGCTGGACCCCCAAATAATATTCCTTTACGTGCTAAGGGGAATCTAGAGAGTGGGATAGGTTTAATAACTACCCTAACCCTAACGCGTACCCTATCCCTAACCCCTACCCTAACCCTAACACGTACCCTAATCCTAACCCGTACTCTAAACCGAGCCCTAACCCTAACCCCTACCCTAACCCTAACCCTAACCCATACCCTACGCCGTACCCGAAGCCCTCCCCGAACCCGTACCCTAAGCCGTACCCTAAGCCTAACCCTAAGCCTAACCCTAACCCTAGGCTTCCCTTGACTGCTTCTGCCTCCAATAAATTTCCTAAGCACTAGTGTTTTAAGGAACAGCTTAAAAAGAGAATCCTAATGTGATTTCTTTATAATGGGTGTGTTCCTTACCTTATCCTAGTGTCTAAACTCTTCTCCATGTCTAGACCCCCAAATAATATTCCTTTACGTGCTAAGGGGTATCTAGTGAGTGGGATAGGTTTAATAACTACACTATCCCTAATGCGTACCCTAACCCTAACCCCTACCGTAACCCTAACACGTACCCTAATCCTAACCAATACCTTAAACCGAGCACTAACCCTATCACTAAACCTAACCCTAACCCTAACCCATACCCTACGCTGTACCCGAAGCCCTCCCCGAAACAGTACCCTAAGCCGAACCCTAAGCCTAACCCTAACCCTAGGCTACCCTTGACTGCTTCTGCCTCCAATAGATTTCCTAAGCAATAGTGTTTTAAGGAAGAGCTTAAAAAGAGAATCCTAAAGTGATTTCTTTATAATAGGTGTGTTCCTTATCTTATCCTAGTGTCTAAGCTCTTCTCCATGGCTGGACCCCGAAATAATATTCCTTTACGTGCTAAGGTGTATCTAGAGAGTGGGATAGGTTTAATAAATACCCTAACCCTAACGCGTACCCTAACCCTAACCTCTACCCTAACCCTAAAACGTACCCTAATCCTAACCCGTACCCTAAACGGAGCCCTAACCCTAACACTAACCCATACCCTACACCGTACACGAACCCCTTCCCGAACCTATACCCTAAGCCGTACCCTAAGCCTAACCCTAAGCCTAACCCTAACCCTAGGCTACCCTTGACTGCTTCTGTCTCCAATAGATTTCCTAAGCACTAGTGTTTTAAGGAACAGCTTAAAAAGAGAATCCTAATGTGATTTCTTTATAATGGGTGTGTTCCTTATATTATCTTAGTGTCTAAACTTTTCTCCATTGCTGGACCCCCAAATAATATTCCTTTACGTGCTAAGGGGTATCTAGAGAGTGGGATAGGTTTAATAACTACCCTAACCCTAACGCGTACCCTATCCCTAACCCCTACCCTAACCCTAACACGTACCCTAATCCTAACCCGTATTCTAAAAAGAGCCCTAACCCTAACACTAACCCTAACCCTAACCCTAACCCATACCCTACGCCGTACACGAAGCGCTCCCAGAACCCGTACCCTAAGCCGTACCCTAAGCCTAACCCTAAGCCTAACCCTAAGCCTAGGCTACCCTTGAGTGCTTCTGCCTCCAATAGATTTCCTAAGCACTAGTGTTTAAGGAACAGCTTAAAAAGAGAATCCTAATGTGATTTCTTTATAATCGGTGTGTTCCTTATCTTATCCTAGTGTCTAAACTCTTCTCCATGGCTGGACCCCCAAATAATATTCCTTTTCGTGCTAAGGGGTATCTAGAGAGTGGGATAGGTTTAATAACTACCCTAACCCTAACGCGTACCCTATCCGTAACCCCTACCCTAACCCTAACACGTACCCTAATCCTAACCCGTACTCTAAACCGAGCCCTAACCCTAACACTAACTCTAACCCTAACCCTAACCCATACCCTATGCCGTACCCGAAGCCTTCCCCGAACCCGTACCCTAAGCCGTACCCTAAGCCTAACCCTAAGCCTAACCCTAACCCTAGGCTTCCCTTGACTGCTCTGCCTCCAATACTTTTCCTATGCAATAGTGTTTTAAGGAACAGCTTAAAAAGAGAATCCTAATGTGATTTCTTTATAATGGGTGTGTTCCTTATCTTATCCTAGTGTCTAAACTCTTCTCCATGGCTGGACCCCCAAATAATATTCCTTTACGTGCCAAGGGGTATCTAGAGAGAGGGATAGGTTTAATAACTACCCTAACCCTAACACGTACCCTAACCCTAACCCCTACCCTAACCCTAACACGTACCCTAATCCTAAACCGTACCCTAAACCGAGCCCTAACCCTAACACTAACCGTAACCCTAAACCTAACCCATACCCTACGTCGTACCCGAGCCCTCCCCGAACCCGTACCCTAAGCCGTACCCTAAGCCTAACCCTAAGCCTAACCCTAACCCTAGGCTACCCTTGACTGCTTCTGCCTCCAATAGATTTCCTAAGCACTAGTGATTTATGGAACAGCTTAAAAAGAGAATCCTAATGTGATTTCTTTATAATGGGTGTGTTCCTTATCTTATCCTAGTGTCTAAACTCTTCTCCATGGCTGGACCCCCAAATAATATTCCTTTACGTGCTAAGGGGTATCTAGAGAGAGGGATAGGTTTAATAACTACCCTAACCCTAACACGTACCCTACCCCTAACCGCTACCCTAACCCTAACACATACCCTAATCCTAAACCGTACCCTAAACCGAGCCCTAACCCTAACACTAACCCTAAACCTAAACCTAACCCATACCCTACGCCGTACCCGAGCCCTCCCCGAACCCGTACCCTAAGCCGTACCCTAAGCCTAACCCTAAGCCTAACCCTAACCCTAGGCTACCCTTGACTGCTTCTGCCTCCAATAGATTTCCTAAGCACTAGTGATTTAAGGAACAGCTTAAAAAGAGAATCCTAATGTGATTTCTTTATAATGTGTGTGTTCCTTATATTATCTTAGTGTCTAAACTCTTCTCCATGGCTGGTCCCCCAAATAATATTCCTTTACGTGCTAAGGGGTATCTAGAGAGTGGGATAGGTTCAATAACTACCCTAACCCTAACGCGTACCCTAACCCTAACCCCTACCCTAACCCTAACACGTACCCTAATCCTATCCCGTACACTAAACCGAGCCCTAACCCTACCACTAACCCTAACCCTAACCCTAACCCATACCATACGCCGTACCCGAAGCCCTCCCCGAACCCTTACCCTAAGCCGTACCCTAAGCCTAACCCTAAGCCCAACCCTAACCCTAGGCTTCCCTTGAATGCTTCTGCCTCCAATAGATTTCCTATGCAATAGTGTTTTAAGGAACAGCTTAAAAAGAGAATCCTAATGTGATTTCTTTATAATGGGTGTGTTCCTTATCTTATCCTAGTGTCTAAACTCTTCTCCATGGCTGGAATCCCAAATAATATTCCTTTACGTGCTAAGGGGTATCCAGAGAGAGGGATAGGTTTAATAACTACCCTAACCCTAACACGTACCCTAACCCTAACCCCTACCCTAACCCTAACACGAACCCTAATTCTAAACCGTACCCTAAACCGAGCCCTAACCCTAACACTAACCCTAACCCTAACCCTATCCCATACCCTAAGCCGTACCCGAAGCCCTCACTGAACCCGTACCCTAAGCCGTACCCTAAGCCTAACCCTAAGCCTAACCCTAACCCTAGGCTACCCTTGACTGCTTCTGCCTCCAATAGATTTCCTAAGCACTAGTGTTTTAAGGAACAGCTTAAAAAGAGAATCCTAATGTGATTTCTTTATAATGTGTGTGTTCCTTATATTATCTTAGTGTCTAAACTCTTCTCCATGGCTGGACCCCCAAATAATATTCCTTTACGTGCTAAGGGGTATCTAGAGAGTGGGATAGGTTTAATAACTACACTAACCCTAATGCGTACCCTAACCCTAACACGTACCCTAACCCTAACCCCTACCCTAACCCTAAACCGTACCCTAAACCGAGCCCTAACCCTAACACTAACCCTAACCCTAACCCTAACCCATACCCTACGCCGTACCCGAAGCCCTCCCCGAACCCGTACCCTAAGCCGTACCCGAAGCCTAACCCTAAGCCTAACGCTAACCCTAGGCTACCCTTGACTGCTTCAGCCTCCAATAGATTTCCTAAGCACTAGTGTTTTAAGGAAGAGCTTAAAAAGAGAATCCTAAAGTGATTTCTTTATAATAGGTGTGTTCCTTATCTTATCCTAGTGTCTAAACTCTTCTCCATGGCTGGACCCCGAAATCATATTCCTTTACGTGCTAAGGTGTATCTAGAGAGTGGGATAGGTTTAATAAATACCCTAACCCTAACGCGTACCCTAACCCTAACCTCTACCCTAACCCTAACACGTACCCTAATCCTAACCCGTATCCTAAACGGAGCCCTAACCCTAACACTAACACAAACCCTAACACTAACCCATACCCTACGCCGTACACGAACCCCTCCCCGAACCCGTACCCTAAGCCGTACCCTAAGCCTAACCCTAAGCCTAACCCTAACCCTAGGCTACCCTTGACTGCTTCTGCCTCCAATAGATTTCCTAAGCACTAGTGTTTTAAGGAACAGCTTAAAAAGGGAATCCTAATGTAATTTCTTTATAATGTGTGTGTTCCTTATATTATCTTAGTGTCTAAACTCTTCTCCATGGCTGGACCCCCAAATAATATTCCTTTACGTGCTAAGTGGTATCTAGAGAGTGGGCTAGGTTTAATAACTACCCTAACCCTAACGCGTACCCTAACCCTCACCCCTACCCTAACCCTAACACGTACCCTAATACTATCCCGTACACTAAACCGAGCCCTAACCCTAACACTAACCTTAACACTAACCCTAACCCATACCCTAAGCCGTACCCAAAGCCTTCCCCGATCCCGTACCCTAAGCCGTACCCTAAGCCTAACCCTAAGCCTAACCCTAACCCTAGGCTACCCTTGACTGCTTCTGCCTCCAATCGATTTCCTATGCACTAGTGTTTTAAGGAACAGCTTAAAAAGAGAATCCTAATGTGATTTCTTTATAATGGGTGTGTTCCTTATCTTATCCTAGTGTCTAAACTCTTCTCCATGGCTGGACACCCAAATAATATTCCTTTACGTGCTAAGTGGTATCTAGAGAGTGGGCTAGGTTTAATAACTGCCCTAACCCTAACACGTACCCTAACCCTAACCCCTACCGTAACCCTAAACCGTACCCTAAACCGAGCCCTAACCCTAACACTAACCCTAACCCTAACCCTAACCCATACCCTAAGCCGTACCCGAAGCCCTCCCCGAACCCGTACCCTAAGCCGTACCCGAAGCCTAACCCTAAGCCTAACGCTAACCCTAGGCTACCCTTGACTGCTTCAGCCTCCTATAGATTTCCTAAGCACGAGTGTTTTAAGGAAGAGCTTAAAAAGAGAATCCTAAAGTGATTTCTTTATAATAGGTGTGTTCCTTATCTTATCCTAGTGTCTAAACTCTTCTCCATGGCTGGACCCCGAAATAGTATTCCTTTACGTGCTAAGGTGTATCTAGAGAGTGGGATAGGTTTAATAAATACCCTAACCCTAACGCGTACCCTAACCCTAACCTCTACCCTAACCCTAACACGTACCCTAATCCTAACCCGTACCCTAAACGGAGCCATAACCCTAACACTAACACAAACCCTAACACTAACCCATACCCTACGCCGTACACGAACCCCTCCCCGAACCCGTACCCTAAGCCGTACCCTAAGCCTAACCCTAAGCCTAACCCTAACCCTAGGCTACCCTTGACTGCTTCTGCCTCCAATAGATTTCCTAAGCACTAGTGTTTTAAGGAACAGCTTAAAAAGGGAATCCTAATGTGATTTCTTTATAATGTGTGTGTTCCTTATATTATCTTAGTGTCTAAACTCTTCTCCATGGCTGGACCCCCAAATAATATTCCTTTACATGCTAAGTGGTATCTAGAGAGTGGGCTAGGTTTAATAACTACCCTAACCCTAACGCGTACCCTAACCCTCACCCCTACCCTAACCCTAACACGTACCATAATCCTAACCCTAACCCATACCCTACGCCGTACCCGAAGCCCTCCCCGAACCCGAAACCTAAGCCGTACCCTAAGCCTAACCCGAAGCCTAACCCTAACCCTAGGCTTCCCTTGACTGCTTCTGCCTCCAATAGATTTCCTAAGCACTAGTGTTTTAAGGAACAGCTTAAAAAGAGAATCCTAATGTGATTTCTTTATAATGGGTGTGTTCCTTATCTTATCCTATTGTCTGAACTCTTCTCTATGTCTAGACCCCCAAATAATATTCCTTTACGTGCTAAGGGGTATCTAGAGAGTGGGATAGGTTTAATAACTACACTAACCCTAATGCGTACCCTAACCCTAACCCCTACCGTAACCCTAACACGTACCCTAATCCTAACCAATACCTTAAACCGAGCACTAACCCTATCACTAAACCTAACCCTAACCCTAACCCATACCCTACGCTGTACCCGAAGCTCTCCCCGAAACAGTACCCTAAGCCGAACCCTAAGCCTAAACCTAAGCCTAACGCTAACCCTAGGCTACCCTTGACAGCTTCTGCCTCCAATAGATTTCCTAAGCACTAGTGTTTTAAGGAACAGCTTAAAAAGAGAATCCTAATGTGATTTCTTTATAATGGGTATATTCCTTATCTTATCCTAGTGTCTAAACTTTTCTCCATGGATGGACTCCCAAATAATATTGCTTTACCTGCTAAGGGGTATCAAGAGAGTGGGATAGGTTTAATAACTACCCTAACCCTAACGCGTACCCTATCCCTAACCCCTACCCTAACCCTAACACGTACCCTAATCCTAAACCGTACCCTAAACCGAACCCTAACCCTAACACTAACCCTAACCCTAACCCTACCCCATACCCTACGCCGTATCCGAAGCCCTCCCCGAACCCGTACCCTAAGCCGTACCCTAAGCCTAACCCTAAGCCTAACCCTATCCCTAGGCTACCCTTGACTGCTTCTGCCTCCAATAGGTTTCCTAAGCACTAGTGTTTTAAGGAACAGTTTAAAAAGAGAATCCTAACGTGATTTCTTTATAATGGGTGTGTTCCTTATCTTATCCTAGTGTCTAAACTCTTCTCCATGGCTGGACCCCCAAATAATATTCCTTTACGTGCTAAGGGGTATCTAGAGAGTGGGATAGGTTTAATAACTGCCCTAACCCTAACACGTACCCTAACCCTAACCCCTACCCTAACCCTAACACGAACCCTAATTCTAAACCGTACCCTAAACCGAGCCCTAACCCTAACACTAACCCTAACCCTAACCCTATCCCATACCCTAAGCCGTACCCGAAGCCCTCCCTGAACCCGTACCCTAAGCCGTACCCTAAGCCTAACCCTAAGCCTAACCCTAACCCTAGGCTACCCTTGACTGCTTCTGCCTCCAATAGATTTCCTAAGCACTAGTGTTTTAAGGAACAGCTTAAAAAGAGAATCCTAATGTGATTTCTTTATAATGTGTGTGTTCCTTATATTATCTTAGTGTCTAAACTCTTCTCCATGGCTGGACCCCCAAATAATATTCCTTTACGTGCTAAGGGGTATCTAGAGAGTGGGATAGGTTTAATAACTACACTAACCCTAATGCGTACCCTAACCCTAACACGTACCCTAACCCTAACCCCTACCCTAACCCTAAACCGTACCCTAAACCGAGCCCTAACCCTAACACTAACCCTAACCCTAACCCTAACCCATACCCTACGCCGTACCCGAAGCCCTCCCCGAACCCGTACCCTAAGCCGTACCCGAAGCCTAACCCTAAGCCTAACGCTAACCCTAGGCTACCCTTGACTGCTTCAGCCTCCAATAGATTTCCTAAGCACTAGTGTTTTAAGGAAGAGCTTAAAAAGAGAATCCTAAAGTGATTTCTTTATAATAGGTGTGTTCCTTATCTTATCCTAGTGTCTAAACTTTTCTCCATGGCTGGACCCCGAAATCATATTCCTTTACGTGCTAAGGTGTATCTAGAGAGTGGGATAGGTTTAATAAATACCCTAACCCTAACGCGTACCCTAACCCTAACCTCTACCCTAACCCTAACACGTACCCTAATCCTAACCCGTATCCTAAACGGAGCCCTAACCCTAACACTAACACAAACCCTAACACTAACCCATACCCTACGCCGTACACGAACCCCTCCCCGAACCCGTACCCTAAGCCGTACCCTAAGCCTAACCCTAAGCCTAACCCTAACCCTAGGCTACCCTTGACTGCTTCTGCCTCCAATAGATTTCCTAAGCACTAGTGTTTTAAGGAACAGCTTAAAAAGGGAATCCTAATGTAATTTCTTTATAATGTGTGTGTTCCTTATATTATCTTAGTGTCTAAACTCTTCTCCATGGCTGGACCCCCAAATAATATTCCTTTACGTGCTAAGTGGTATCTAGAGAGTGGGCTAGGTTTAATAACTACCCTAACCCTAACGCGTACCCTAACCCTCACCCCTACCCTAACCCTAACACGTACCCTAATACTATCCCGTACACTAAACCGAGCCCTAACCCTAACACTAACCTTAACACTAACCCTAACCCATACCCTAAGCCGTACCCAAAGCCTTCCCCGATCCCGTACCCTAAGCCGTACCCTAAGCCTAACCCTAAGCCTAACCCTAACCCTAGGCTACCCTTGACTGCTTCTGCCTCCAATCGATTTCCTATGCACTAGTGTTTTAAGGAACAGCTTAAAAAGAGAATCCTAATGTGATTTCTTTATAATGGGTGTGTTCCTTATCTTATCCTAGTGTCTAAACTCTTCTCCATGGCTGGACACCCAAATAATATTCCTTTACGTGCTAAGTGGTATCTAGAGAGTGGGCTAGGTTTAATAACTGCCCTAACCCTAACACGTACCCTAACCCTAACCCCTACCGTAACCCTAAACCGTACCCTAAACCGAGCCCTAACCCTAACACTAACCCTAACCCTAACCCTAACCCATACCCTAAGCCGTACCCGAAGCCCTCCCCGAACCCGTACCCTAAGCCGTACCCGAAGCCTAACCCTAAGCCTAACGCTAACCCTAGGCTACCCTTGACTGCTTCAGCCTCCTATAGATTTCCTAAGCACGAGTGTTTTAAGGAAGAGCTTAAAAAGAGAATCCTAAAGTGATTTCTTTATAATAGGTGTGTTCCTTATCTTATCCTAGTGTCTAAACTCTTCTCCATGGCTGGACCCCGAAATAGTATTCCTTTACGTGCTAAGGTGTATCTAGAGAGTGGGATAGGTTTAATAAATACCCTAACCCTAACGCGTACCCTAACCCTAACCTCTACCCTAACCCTAACACGTACCCTAATCCTAACCCGTACCCTAAACGGAGCCATAACCCTAACACTAACACAAACCCTAACACTAACCCATACCCTACGCCGTACACGAACCCCTCCCCGAACCCGTACCCTAAGCCGTACCCTAAGCCTAACCCTAAGCCTAACCCTAACCCTAGGCTACCCTTGACTGCTTCTGCCTCCAATAGATTTCCTAAGCACTAGTGTTTTAAGGAACAGCTTAAAAAGGGAATCCTAATGTGATTTCTTTATAATGTGTGTGTTCCTTATATTATCTTAGTGTCTAAACTCTTCTCCATGGCTGGACCCCCAAATAATATTCCTTTACATGCTAAGTGGTATCTAGAGAGTGGGCTAGGTTTAATAACTACCCTAACCCTAACGCGTACCCTAACCCTCACCCCTACCCTAACCCTAACACGTACCATAATCCTAACCCTAACCCATACCCTACGCCGTACCCGAAGCCCTCCCCGAACCCGAAACCTAAGCCGTACCCTAAGCCTAACCCGAAGCCTAACCCTAACCCTAGGCTTCCCTTGACTGCTTCTGCCTCCAATAGATTTCCTAAGCACTAGTGTTTTAAGGAACAGCTTAAAAAGAGAATCCTAATGTGATTTCTTTATAATGGGTGTGTTCCTTATCTTATCCTATTGTCTGAACTCTTCTCTATGTCTAGACCCCCAAATAATATTCCTTTACGTGCTAAGGGGTATCTAGAGAGTGGGATAGGTTTAATAACTACACTAACCCTAATGCGTACCCTAACCCTAACCCCTACCGTAACCCTAACACGTACCCTAATCCTAACCAATACCTTAAACCGAGCACTAACCCTATCACTAAACCTAACCCTAACCCTAACCCATACCCTACGCTGTACCCGAAGCCCTCCCCGAAACAGTACCCTAAGCCGAACCCTAAGCCTAAACCTAAGCCTAACGCTAACCCTAGGCTACCCTTGACAGCTTCTGCCTCCAATAGATTTCCTAAGCACTAGTGTTTTAAGGAACAGCTTAAAAAGAGAATCCTAATGTGATTTCTTTATAATGGGTATATTCCTTATCTTATCCTAGTGTCTAAACTTTTCTCCATGGATGGACTCCCAAATAATATTGCTTTACCTGCTAAGGGGTATCAAGAGAGTGGGATAGGTTTAATAACTACCCTAACCCTAACGCGTACCCTATCCCTAACCCCTACCCTAACCCTAACACGTACCCTAATCCTAAACCGTACCCTAAACCGAACCCTAACCCTAACACTAACCCTAACCCTAACCCTACCCCATACCCTACGCCGTATCCGAAGCCCTCCCCGAACCCGTACCCTAAGCCGTACCCTAAGCCTAACCCTAAGCCTAACCCTATCCCTAGGCTACCCTTGACTGCTTCTGCCTCCAATAGGTTTCCTAAGCACTAGTGTTTTAAGGAACAGTTTAAAAAGAGAATCCTAACGTGATTTCTTTATAATGGGTGTGTTCCTTATCTTATCCTAGTGTCTAAACTCTTCTCCATGGCTGGACCCCCAAATAATATTCCTTTACGTGCTAAGGGGTATCTAGAGAGTGGGATAGGTTTAATAACTGCCCTAACCCTAACACGTACCCTAACCCTAACCCCTACCCTAACCCTAAACCGTACCCTAAACCGAGCCCTAACCCTAACACTAACCCTAACCCTAACCCTAACCCATACCCTACGCCGTACCCGAAGCCCTCCCCGAACCCGTACCCTAAGCCGTACCCGAAGCCTAACACTAAGCCTAACGCTAACCCTAGGCTACCCTTGACTGCTTCAGCCTCCAATAGATTTCCTAAGCACTAGTGTTTTAAGGAAGAGCTTAAAAAGAGAATCCTAAAGTGATTTCTTTATAATAGGTGTGTTCCTTATCTTATCCTAGTGTCTAAACTCTTCTCCATGGCTGGACCCCGAAATCATATTCCTTTAGGTGCTAAGGTGTATCTAGAGAGTGGGATAGGTTTAATAAATACCCTAACCCTAACGCGTACCCTAACCCTAACCTCTACCCTAACCCTAACACGTACCCTAATCCTAACCCGTACCCTAAACGGAGCCCTAACCCTAACACTAACACAAACCCTAACACTAACCCATACCCTACGCCGTACACGAACCCCTCCCCGAACCCGTATCTTAAGCCGTACCCTAAGCCTAACCCTAAGCCTAACCCTAACCCTAGGCTACCCTTGACTGCTTCTGCCTCCAATAGATTTCCTAAGCACTAGTGTTTTAAGGAACAGCTTAAAAAGGGAATCCTAATGTGATTTCTTTATAATGTGTGTGTTCCTTATATTATCTTAGTGTCTAAACTCTTCTCCATGGCTGGACCCCCATATAATATTCCTTTACGTGCTAAGTGGTATCTAGAGAGTGGGCTAGGTTTAATAACTACCCTAACCCTAACGCGTACCCTAACCCTCACCCCTACCCTAACCCTAACACGTACCATAATCCTAACCCTAACCCATACCCTACGCCGTACCCGAAGCCCTCCCCGAACCCGAAACCTAAGCCGTACCCTAAGCCTAACCCGAAGCCTAACCCTAACCCTAGGCTTCCCTTGACTGCTTCTGCCTCCAATAGATTTCCTAAGCACTAGTGTTTTAAGGAACAGCTTAAAAAGAGAATCCTAATGTGATTTCTTTATAATGGGTGTGTTCCTTATCTTATCCTATTGTCTGAACTCTTCTCTATGTCTAGACCCCCAAATAATATTCCTTTACGTGCTAAGGGGTATCTAGAGAGTGGGATAGGTTTAATAACTACACTAACCCTAATGCGTACCCTAACCCTAACCCCTACCGTAACCCTAACACGTACCCTAATCCTAACCAATACCTTAAACCGAGCACTAACCCTATCACTAAACCTAACCCTAACCCTAACCCATACCCTAGGCTGTACCCGAAGCTCTCCCCGAAACAGTACCCTAAGCCGAACCCTAAGCCTAAACCTAAGCCTAACGCTAACCCTAGGCTACCCTTGACAGCTTCTGCCTCCAATAGATTTCCTAAGCACTAGTGTTTTAAGGAACAGCTTAAAAAGAGAATCCTAATGTGATTTCTTTATAATGGGTATATTCCTTATCTTATCCTAGTGTCTAAACTTTTCTCCATGGATGGACTCCCAAATAATATTGCTTTACCTGCTAAGGGGTATCAAGAGAGTGGGATAGGTTTAATAACTACCCTAACCCTAACGCGTACCCTATCCCTAACCCCTACCCTAACCCTAACACGTACCCTAATCCTAAACCGTACCCTAAACCGAACCCTAACCCTAACACTAACCCTAACCCTAACCCTACCCCATACCCTACGCCGTATCCGAAGCCCTCCCCGAACCCGTACCCTAAGCCGTACCCTAAGCCTAACCCTAAGCCTAACCCTATCCCTAGGCTACCCTTGACTGCTTCTGCCTCCAATAGGTTTCCTAAGCACTAGTGTTTTAAGGAACAGTTTAAAAAGAGAATCCTAACGTGATTTCTTTATAATGGGTGTGTTCCTTATCTTATCCTAGTGTCTAAACTCTTCTCCATGGCTGGACCCCCAAATAATATTCCTTTACGTGCTAAGGGGTATCTAGAGAGTGGGATAGGTTTAATAACTGCCCTAACCCTAACACGTACCCTAACCCTAACCCCTACCCTAACCCTAACACGAACCCTAATTCTAAACCGTACCCTAAACCGAGCCCTAACCCTAACACTAACCCTAACCCTAACCCTATCCCATACCCTAAGCCGTACCCGAAGCCCTCCCTGAACCCGTACCCTAAGCCGTACCCTAAGCCTAACCCTAAGCCTAACCCTAACCCTAGGCTACCCTTGACTGCTTCTGCCTCCAATAGATTTCCTAAGCACTAGTGTTTTAAGGAACAGCTTAAAAAGAGAATCCTAATGTGATTTCTTTATAATGTGTGTGTTCCTTATATTATCTTAGTGTCTAAACTCTTCTCCATGGCTGGACCCCCAAATAATATTCCTTTACGTGCTAAGGGGTATCTAGAGAGTGGGATAGGTTTAATAACTACACTAACCCTAATGCGTACCCTAACCCTAACACGTACCCTAACCCTAACCCCTACCCTAACCCTAAACCGTACCCTAAACCGAGCCCTAACCCTAACACTAACCCTAACCCTAACCCTAACCCATACCCTACGCCGTACCCGAAGCCCTCCCCGAACCCGTACCCTAAGCCGTACCCGAAGCCTAACCCTAAGCCTAACGCTAACCCTAGGCTACCCTTGACTGCTTCAGCCTCCAATAGATTTCCTAAGCACTAGTGTTTTAAGGAAGAGCTTAAAAAGAGAATCCTAAAGTGATTTCTTTATAATAGGTGTGTTCCTTATCTTATCCTAGTGTCTAAACTCTTCTCCATGGCTGGACCCCGAAATCATATTCCTTTACGTGCTAAGGTGTATCTAGAGAGTGGGATAGGTTTAATAAATACCCTAACCCTAACGCGTACCCTAACCCTAACCTCTACCCTAACCCTAACACGTACCCTAATCCTAACCCGTATCCTAAACGGAGCCCTAACCCTAACACTAACACAAACCCTAACACTAACCCATACCCTACGCCGTACACGAACCCCTCCCCGAACCCGTACCCTAAGCCGTACCCTAAGCCTAACCCTAAGCCTAACCCTAACCCTAGGCTACCCTTGACTGCTTCTGCCTCCAATAGATTTCCTAAGCACTAGTGTTTTAAGGAACAGCTTAAAAAGGGAATCCTAATGTAATTTCTTTATAATGTGTGTGTTCCTTATATTATCTTAGTGTCTAAACTCTTCTCCATGGCTGGACCCCCAAATAATATTCCTTTACGTGCTAAGTGGTATCTAGAGAGTGGGCTAGGTTTAATAACTACCCTAACCCTAACGCGTACCCTAACCCTCACCCCTACCCTAACCCTAACACGTACCCTAATACTATCCCGTACACTAAACCGAGCCCTAACCCTAACACTAACCTTAACACTAACCCTAACCCATACCCTAAGCCGTACCCAAAGCCTTCCCCGATCCCGTACCCTAAGCCGTACCCTAAGCCTAACCCTAAGCCTAACCCTAACCCTAGGCTACCCTTGACTGCTTCTGCCTCCAATCGATTTCCTATGCACTAGTGTTTTAAGGAACAGCTTAAAAAGAGAATCCTAATGTGATTTCTTTATAATGGGTGTGTTCCTTATCTTATCCTAGTGTCTAAACTCTTCTCCATGGCTGGACACCCAAATAATATTCCTTTACGTGCTAAGTGGTATCTAGAGAGTGGGCTAGGTTTAATAACTGCCCTAACCCTAACACGTACCCTAACCCTAACCCCTACCGTAACCCTAAACCGTACCCTAAACCGAGCCCTAACCCTAACACTAACCCTAACCCTAACCCTAACCCATACCCTAAGCCGTACCCGAAGCCCTCCCCGAACCCGTACCCTAAGCCGTACCCGAAGCCTAACCCTAAGCCTAACGCTAACCCTAGGCTACCCTTGACTGCTTCAGCCTCCTATAGATTTCCTAAGCACGAGTGTTTTAAGGAAGAGCTTAAAAAGAGAATCCTAAAGTGATTTCTTTATAATAGGTGTGTTCCTTATCTTATCCTAGTGTCTAAACTCTTCTCCATGGCTGGACCCCGAAATAGTATTCCTTTACGTGCTAAGGTGTATCTAGAGAGTGGGATAGGTTTAATAAATACCCTAACCCTAACGCGTACCCTAACCCTAACCTCTACCCTAACCCTAACACGTACCCTAATCCTAACCCGTACCCTAAACGGAGCCATAACCCTAACACTAACACAAACCCTAACACTAACCCATACCCTACGCCGTACACGAACCCCTCCCCGAACCCGTACCCTAAGCCGTACCCTAAGCCTAACCCTAAGCCTAACCCTAACCCTAGGCTACCCTTGACTGCTTCTGCCTCCAATAGATTTCCTAAGCACTAGTGTTTTAAGGAACAGCTTAAAAAGGGAATCCTAATGTGATTTCTTTATAATGTGTGTGTTCCTTATATTATCTTAGTGTCTAAACTCTTCTCCATGGCTGGACCCCCAAATAATATTCCTTTACATGCTAAGTGGTATCTAGAGAGTGGGCTAGGTTTAATAACTACCCTAACCCTAACGCGTACCCTAACCCTCACCCCTACCCTAACCCTAACACGTACCATAATCCTAACCCTAACCCATACCCTACGCCGTACCCGAAGCCCTCCCCGAACCCGAAACCTAAGCCGTACCCTAAGCCTAACCCGAAGCCTAACCCTAACCCTAGGCTTCCCTTGACTGCTTCTGCCTCCAATAGATTTCCTAAGCACTAGTGTTTTAAGGAACAGCTTAAAAAGAGAATCCTAATGTGATTTCTTTATAATGGGTGTGTTCCTTATCTTATCCTATTGTCTGAACTCTTCTCTATGTCTAGACCCCCAAATAATATTCCTTTACGTGCTAAGGGGTATCTAGAGAGTGGGATAGGTTTAATAACTACACTAACCCTAATGCGTACCCTAACCCTAACCCCTACCGTAACCCTAACACGTACCCTAATCCTAACCAATACCTTAAACCGAGCACTAACCCTATCACTAAACCTAACCCTAACCCTAACCCATACCCTACGCTGTACCCGAAGCCCTCCCCGAAACAGTACCCTAAGCCGAACCCTAAGCCTAAACCTAAGCCTAACGCTAACCCTAGGCTACCCTTGACAGCTTCTGCCTCCAATAGATTTCCTAAGCACTAGTGTTTTAAGGAACAGCTTAAAAAGAGAATCCTAATGTGATTTCTTTATAATGGGTATATTCCTTATCTTATCCTAGTGTCTAAACTTTTCTCCATGGATGGACTCCCAAATAATATTGCTTTACCTGCTAAGGGGTATCAAGAGAGTGGGATAGGTTTAATAACTACCCTAACCCTAACGCGTACCCTATCCCTAACCCCTACCCTAACCCTAACACGTACCCTAATCCTAAACCGTACCCTAAACCGAACCCTAACCCTAACACTAACCCTAACCCTAACCCTACCCCATACCCTACGCCGTATCCGAAGCCCTCCCCGAACCCGTACCCTAAGCCGTACCCTAAGCCTAACCCTAAGCCTAACCCTATCCCTAGGCTACCCTTGACTGCTTCTGCCTCCAATAGGTTTCCTAAGCACTAGTGTTTTAAGGAACAGTTTAAAAAGAGAATCCTAACGTGATTTCTTTATAATGGGTGTGTTCCTTATCTTATCCTAGTGTCTAAACTCTTCTCCATGGCTGGACCCCCAAATAATATTCCTTTACGTGCTAAGGGGTATCTAGAGAGTGGGATAGGTTTAATAACTGCCCTAACCCTAACACGTACCCTAACCCTAACCCCTACCCTAACCCTAAACCGTACCCTAAACCGAGCCCTAACCCTAACACTAACCCTAACCCTAACCCTAACCCATACCCTACGCCGTACCCGAAGCCCTCCCCGAACCCGTACCCTAAGCCGTACCCGAAGCCTAACCCTAAGCCTAACGCTAACCCTAGGCTACCCTTGACTGCTTCAGCCTCCAATAGATTTCCTAAGCACTAGTGTTTTAAGGAAGAGCTTAAAAAGAGAATCCTAAAGTGATTTCTTTATAATAGGTGTGTTCCTTATCTTATCCTAGTGTCTAAACTCTTCTCCATGGCTGGACCCCGAAATCATATTCCTTTAGGTGCTAAGGTGTATCTAGAGAGTGGGATAGGTTTAATAAATACCCTAACCCTAACGCGTACCCTAACCCTAACCTCTACCCTAACCCTAACACGTACCCTAATCCTAACCCGTACCCTAAACGGAGCCCTAACCCTAACACTAACACAAACCCTAACACTAACCCATACCCTACGCCGTACACGAACCCCTCCCCGAACCCGTATCTTAAGCCGTACCCTAAGCCTAACCCTAAGCCTAACCCTAACCCTAGGCTACCCTTGACTGCTTCTGCCTCCAATAGATTTCCTAAGCACTAGTGTTTTAAGGAACAGCTTAAAAAGGGAATCCTAATGTGATTTCTTTATAATGTGTGTGTTCCTTATATTATCTTAGTGTCTAAACTCTTCTCCATGGCTGGACCCCCATATAATATTCCTTTACGTGCTAAGTGGTATCTAGAGAGTGGGCTAGGTTTAATAACTACCCTAACCCTAACGCGTACCCTAACCCTCACCCCTACCCTAACCCTAACACGTACCCTAATACTATCCCGTACACTAAACCGAGCCCTAACCCTAACACTAACCTTAACACTAACCCTAACCCATACCCTAAGCCGTACCCGAAGCCTTCCCCGATCCCTTACCCTAAGCCGTACCCTAACCCTAACCCTAAGCCTAACCCTAACCCTAGGCTACCCTTGACTGCTTCTGCCTCCAATAGATTTCCTAAGCACTAGTGTTTTAAGGAACAGCTTAAAAAGAGAATCCTAATGTGATTTCTTTATAATGTGTGTGTTCCTTATATTATCTTAGTGTCTAAACTCTTCTCTATGGCTGGACCCCCAAATAATATTCCTTTACGTGCTAAGGGGAATCTAGAGAGTGGGATAGGTTTAATAACTACCCTAACCCTAACGCGTACCCTATCCCTAACCCCTACCCTAACCCTAACACGTACCCTAATCCTAACCCGTACTCTAAACCGAGCCCTAACCCTAACACTAACCCTAACCCATACCCTACGCCGTACCCGAAGCCCTCCCCGAACCCGTACCCTAAGCCGTACCCTAAGCCTAACCCTAAGCCTAACCCTAACCCTAGGCTACCCTTGACTGCTTCTGCCTCCAATAGATTTCCTAAGCACTAGTGTTTTAAGGAACAGCTTAAAAAGAGAATCCTAATGTGATTTCTTTATAATGGGTGTGTTCCTTATCTTATCCTAGTGTCTAAACTCTTCTCCATGGCTGGAATCCCAAATAATATTCCTTTACGTGCTAAGGGGTATCCAGAGAGAGGGATAGGTTTAATAACTAACCTAACCCTAACACGTACCCTAACCCTAACCCCTACCCTAACCCTAACACGTACCCTAATCCTAAACCGTACCCTAAACCGAGCCCTAACCCTAACACTAACCCTAACCCTAACCCTAACCCATACCCTATGCCGTACCCGAAGCCTTCCCCGATCCCGTACCCTAAGCCGTACCCTAAGCCTAACCCTAAGCCTAACCCTAACCCTAGGCTACCCTTGACTGCTTCTGCCTCCAATAGATTTCCTAAGCACTAGTGTTTTAAGGAACAGCTTAAAAAGAGAATCCTAATGTGATTTCTTTATAATGTGTGTGTTCCTTATATTATCTTAGTGTCTAAACTCTTCTCCATGGCTGGACCCCCAAATAATATTCCTTTACGTGCTAAGGGGAATCTACAGAGTGGGATAGGTTTAATAACTACCCTAACCCTAACGCGTACCCTATCCGTAACCCCTACCCTAAACCTAACACGTACCCTAATCCTAACCCGTACTCTAAACCGAGCCCTAACCCTAACACTAACCCTAACCCTAACCCTAACCCATACCCTACGCCGTACCCGAAGCCCTCCCCGAACCCGTACCCTAAGCCGTACCCTAAGCCTAACCCTAAACCTAGGCTACCCTTGACTGCTTCTGCCTCCAATAGATTTCCTAAGCAATAGTGTTTTAAGGAAGAGCTTAAAAAGAGAATCCTAAAGTGATTTCTTTATAATAGGTGTGTTCCTTATCTTATCCTAGTGTCTAAGCTCTTCTCCATGGCTGGACCCCGAAATAATATTCCTTTACGTGCTAAGGTGTATCTAGAGAGTGGGATAGGTTTAATAAATACCCTAACCCTAACGCGTACCCTAACCCTAACCTCTACCCTAACCCTAAAACGTACCCTAATCCTAACCCGTACCCTAAACGGAGCCCTAACCCTAACACTAACCCATACCCTACGCCGTACATGAACCCCTTCCCGAACCCATACCCTAAGCCGTACCCTAAGCCTAACCCTAAGCCTAACCCTAACCCTAGGCTACCCTTGACTGCTTCTGCCTCCAATAGATTTCCTATGCAATAGTGTTTTAAGGAACAGGTTAAAAAGAGAATCCTAATGTGATTTCTTTATAATGGGTGTGTTCCTTATCTTATCCTAGTGTCTAAACTCTTCTCCATGGCTGGAATCCCAAATAATATTCCTTTACGTGCTAAGGGGTATCCAGAGAGAGGGATAGGTTTAATAACTGCCCTAACCCTAACACGTACCCTAACCCTAACCCCTACCCTAACCCTAAACCGTACCCTAAACCGAGCCCTAACCCTAACACTAACCCTAACCCTAACACTAACCCATACCCTACGCCGTACCCGAAGCCCTCCCCGAACCCGTACCCTAAGCCGTACCCGAAGCCTAACCCTAAGCCTAACGCTAACCCTAGGCTACCCTTGACTGCTTAAGCCTCCAATAGATTTCCTAAGCACTAGTGTTTTAAGGAAGAGCTTAAAAAGAGAATCCTAAAGTGATTTCTTTATAATGTGTGTGTTCCTTATATTATCTTAGTGTCTAAACTCTTCTCCATGGCTGGACCCCCAAATAATATTCCTTTACGTGCTAAGTGGTATCTAGAGAGTGGGCTAGGTTTAATAACTACCCTAACCCTAACGCGTACCCTAACCCTCACCCCTACCCTAACCCTAACACGTACCCTAATAATATCCCGTACACTAAACCGAGCCCTAACCCTAACACTAACCCTAACCCTAACCCTAACCCATACCCTACGCCGTACCCGAAGCCCTCCCCGAACCCTTACCCTAAGCCGTACCCTAAGCCTAACCCTAAGCCTAACCCTAACCCTAGGCTTCCCTTGACTGCTTTTGCCTCCAATACATTTCCTATGCAATAGTGTTTTAAGGAACAGCTTAAAAAGAGAATCCTAATGTGATTTCTTTATAATGGGTGTGTTCCTTATCTTATCCTAGTGTCTAAACTCTTCTCCATGGCTTGAATCCCAAATAATATTTCTTTACGTGCTAAGGGGTATCCAGAGAGAGGGATAGGTTTAATAACTACCCTAACCCTAACACGTACCCTAACCCTAACCCCTACCCTAACCCTAACACGTACCCTAATCCTAAACCGTACCCTAAACCGAGCCCTAACCCTAACACTAACCCTAACCCTAACCCTAAACCATACCCTAAGCCGTACCCGAAGCCTTCCCCGATCCCGTACCCTAAGCCGTACCCTAAGCCTAACCCTAAGCCTAACCCTAACCCTAGGCTACCCTTGACTGCTTCTGCCTCCAATAGATTTCCTAAGCACTAGTGTTTTAAGGAACAGCTTAAAAAGAGAATCCTAATGTGATTTTTTTATAATGTGTGTGTTCCTTATATTATCTTAGTGTCTAAACTCTTCTCCATGGCTGGACCCCCAAATAATATTCCTTTACGTGCTAAGGGGAATCTAGAGAGTGGGATAGGTTTAATAACTACCCTAACCCTAACGCATACCCTAACCCTAACCTCTACCCTAACCCTAAAACGTACCCTAATCCTAACCCGTACCCTAAACGGAGCCCTAACCCTAACACTAACCCATACCCTACGCCGTACACGAACCCCTTCCCGAAAACATACCCTAAGCCGTACCCTAAGCCTAACCCTAAGCCTAACCCTAACCCTAGGCTACCCTTGACTGCTTCTGCCTCCAATAGATTTCCTAAGCACTAGTGTTTTAAGGAACAGCTTAAAAAGAGAATCCTAATGTGATTTCTTTATAATGTGTGTGTTCCTTATATTATCTTAGTGTCTAAACTCTTCTCCATGGCTGGACCCCCAAATAATATTCCTTTACGTGCTAAGGGGTATCTAGAGAGTGGGATAGGTTTAATAACTACCCTAACCCTAACGCGTACCCTATCCCTAACCCCTACCCTAACCCTAACACGTACCCTAATCGTAACCCGTATTCTAAAAAGAGCCCTAACCCTAACACTAACCCTAACCCTAACCCTAACCCATACCCTACGCCGTACACGAAGCGCTCCCAGAACCCGTACCCTAAGCCGTACCCTAAGCCTAACCCTAAGCCTAACCCTAACCCTAGGCTACCCTTGAGTGCTTCTGCCTCCAATAGATTTCCTAAGCACTAGTGTTTAAGGAACAGCTTAAAAAGAGAATCCTAATGTGATTTCTTTATAATCGGTGTGTTCCTTATCTTATCCTAGTGTCTAAACTCTTCTCCATGGCTGGACCCCCAAATAATATTCCTTTTCGTGCTAAGGGGTATCTAGAGAGTGGGATAGGTTTAATAACTACCCTAACCCTAACGCGTACCCTAACCCTAACCCCTACCCTAACCCTAACACGTACCTTAATCCTAACATGTACCCTAAACCGAGCCCTAACCCTAACACTAACCCTAACCCTAAACCTAACCCATACCCTACGCCGTACCCGAAGCCCTCCCCGAACCCGTACCCTAAGCCCTATCCTAAGCCTAAACCTAAGCCTAACCCTAACCCTAGGCTACCCTTGACTGCTTCTGCCTCCAATAGATTTCCTAAGCAGTAGTGATTTAAGGAACAGCTTAAAAAGAGAATCCTAATGTGATTTCTTTATAATGTGTGTGTTCCTTATATTATCTTAGTGTCTAAACTCTTCTCCATGGCTGGTCCCCCAAATAATATTTTTACGTGCTAAGGGGTATCTAGAGAGAGGGATAGGTTCAATAACTACCCTAACCCTAACGAGTACCCTAACCCTAACCCCTACCCTAACCCTAACACGTACCCTAATCCTATCCCGTACACTAAACCGAGCCCTAACCCTAACACTAACCCTAACCCTAACCCTAACCCATACCATACGCCGTACCCGAAGCCCTCCCCGAACCCGTACCCTAAGCCGTACCCTAAGCCTAACCCTAAGCCTAACCCTAACCCTAGGCTTCCCTTGACTGCTTCTGCCTCCAATAGATTTCCTATGCAATAGTGTTTTAAGGAACAGGTTAAAAAGAGAATCCTAATGTGATTTCTTTATAATGGGTGTGTTCCTTATCTTATCCTAGTGTCTAAACTCTTCTCCATGGCTGGAATCCCAAATAATATTCCTTTACGTGCTAAGGGGTATCCAGAGAGAGGGATAGGTTTAATAACTGCCCTAACCCTAACACGTACCCTAACCCTAACACCTACCCTAACCCTAAACCGTACCCTAAACCGAGCCCTAACCCTAACACTAACCCTAACCCTAACACTAACCCATACCCTACGCCGTACCCGAAGCCCTCCCCGAAACCGTACCCTAAGCCGTACCCGAAGCCTAACCCTAAGCCTAACGCTAACCCTAGGCTACCCTTGACTGCTTAAGCCTCCAATAGATTTCCTAAGCACTAGTGTTTTAAGGAAGAGCTTAAAAAGAGAATCCTAAAGTGATTTCTTTATAATAGTTGTTTTCCTTATCTTATCCTAGTGTCTAAACTCTTCTCCATGGCTGGACCCCGAAATAATATTCCTTTACGTGCTAAGTGGTATCTAGAGAGTGGGATAGGTTTAGTAACTACCCTAATCCTAATGCGTACCCTAACCCTAACCCCTACCCTAACCCTAACACGTACCCTAATCCTAACCCGTACCCTAGACCGAGCCCTAAACCTAACACTAACCCAAACCCTAACCCTAACCTATACCCTATGCCGTACCCGAATCCCTCCCCGAACCCGTACCCTAAGCCGTACCCTAAGCCTAACCCCAAGCCTAACCCTAACCCTAGGCTTCCCTTGACTGCTTCTGCCTCCAATAGATTTCCTAAGCACTAGTGTTTTAAGGAACAGCTTAAAAAGAGAATCCTAATGTGATTTCTTTATAATGTGTGTGTTCCTTATATTATCTTAGTGTCTAAACTCTTCTCCATGGATGGACCCCCAAATAATATTGCTTTACCTGCTAAGGGGTATCTAGAGAGTGGGATAGGTTTAATAACTACCCTAACCCTAACGCGTACCCTAACCCTAACACCTACCCTAACCCTAACACGTACCCTAATCCTAACCTGTACCCTAATCCGAGCCCTAACCCTAACCCTAACCCTAACCCTAAGCCATACCCTACGCCGTACCCGAAGCCCTCCCCGAACCCGTACCCTAAGCCGTACTCTAAGCCTAACCCTAAGCCTAACCCTAACCCTAGGCGACCCTTGACTGCTTCTGCCTCCAATAGATTTCCTAAGCACTAGTGTTTTAAGGAACAGCTTAAAAATAGAATCGTAATGTGATTTCTTTATAATGGGTGTGTTCCTTATCTTATCCTAGTGTCTAAACTCTTCTCCATGTCTAGACCCCCAAATAATATTCCTTTACGTGCTAAGGGGTATCTAGAGAGTGGGATAGGTTTAATAACTACCCTAACCCTAACGCGTACCCTAACCCTAACCCCTACCCTAACCCTAACACGTACCCTAATCCTATCCCGTACACTAAACCGAGCCCTAACCCTAACACTAACCCTAACCCTAACCGTAACCCATACACTACGCCGTACCCGAAGCCCTCCCCGAACCCGTACCCTAAGCCGTACCCTAAGCCTAACCCTAAGCCTAACCCTATCCCTAGGCTTCCCTTGACTGCTTCTGCCTCCAATAGGTTTCCTAAGCAATAGTTATTTAAGGAACAGCTTAAAAAGAGAATCCTAATGTGATTTCTTTATAATGGGTGTGTTCCTTATTTATCCTAGTGTCTAAACTCTTCTCCATGGCTGGACCCCCAAATAATATTCCTTTACGTGCTAAGGGGTATCTAGAGAGTGGGATAGGTTTAATAACTGCCCTAACCCTAACACGTACCCTAACCCTAACCCCTACCCTAACCCTAAACCGTACCCTAAACCGAGCCCTAACCCTAACACTAACCCTAACCCATACCCTACGCCGTACCCGAAGCCCTCCCCGAACCCGTACCCTAAGCCGTACCCGAAGCCTAACCCTAAGCCTAACGCTAACCCTAGGCTACCCTTGACTGCTTCAGCCTCCAATAGATTTCCTAAGCACTAGTGTTTTAAGGAAGAGCTTAAAAAGAGAATCCTAAAGTGATTTCTTTATAATAGGTGTGTTCCTTATCTTATCCTAGTGTCTAAACTCTTCTCCATGGCTGGACCCCGAAATAATATTCCTTTACGTGCTAAGGTGTATCTAGAGAGTGGGATAGGTTTAATAAATAGCCTAACCCTAACGCGTACCCTAACCCTAACCTCTACCCTAACCCTAACACGTACCCTAATCCTAACCCGTACCCTAAACGGAGCCCTAACCCTAACACTAACACAAACCCTAACACTAACCCATACCCTACGCCGTACACGAACCCCTCCCCGAACCCGTACCCTAAGCCGTACCCTAAGCCTAACCCTAAGCCTAACCCTAACCCTAGGCTACCCTTGACTGCTTCTGCCTCCAATAGATTTCCTAAGCACTAGTGTTTTAAGGAACAGCTTAAATAGGGAATCCTAATGTGATTTCTTTATAATGTGTGTGTTCCTTATATTACCTTAGTGTCTAAACTCTTCTCCATGGCTGGACCCCCAAATAATATTCCTTTACGTGCTAAGTGGTATCTAGAGAGTGGGCTAGGTTTAATAACTACCCTAACCCTAACGCGTACCCTAACCCTCACCCTACCCTAACCCTAACACGTACCCTAATACTATCCCGTACACTAAACCGAGCCCTAACCCTAACACTAACCCTAACCCTAACACTAACCCATACCCTACGCCGTACCCGAAGCCCTCCCCGAACCCGTACCCTAAGCCGTACCCTAAGCCTAACCCTAAGCCTAACCCTAACCCTAGGCTACCCTTGACTGCTTCTGCCTCCAATAGATTTCCTAAGCACTAGTGTTTTAAGGAACAGCTTAAAAAGAGAATCCTAATGTGATTTCTTTATAATGGGTGTGTTCCTTATCTTATCCTAGTGTCTAAACTCTTCTCCATGGCTGGAATCCCAAATAATATTCCTTTACGTGCTAAGGGGTATCCAGAGAGAGGGATAGGTTTAATAACTACCCTAACCCTAACACGTACCCTAACCCTAACCCCTACCCTAACCCTAACACGTACCCTAATCCTAAACCGTACCCTAAACCGAGACCTAACCCTAACACTAACCCTAACCCTAACCCTAAACCATACCCTATGCCGTACCCGAAGCCTTCCCCGATCCCGTACCCTAAGCCGTACCCTAAGCCTAACCCTAAGCCTAACCCTAACCCTAGGCTACCCTTGACTGCTTCTGCCTCCAATAGATTTCCTAAGCACTAGTGTTTTAAGGAACAGCTTAAAAAGAGAATCCTAATGTGATTTCTTTATAATGTGTGTGTTCCTTATATTATCTTAGTGTCTAAACTCTTCTCCATGGCTGGACCCCCAAATAATATTCCTTTACGTGCTAAGGGGAATCTACAGAGTGGGATAGGTTTAATAACTACCCTAACCCTAACGCGTACCCTATCCGTAACCCCTACCCTAAACCTAACACGTACCCTAATCCTAACCCGTACTCTAAACCGAGCCCTAACCCTAACACTAACCCTAACCCTAACCCTAACCCATACCCTACGCCGTACCCGAAGCCCTCCCCGAACCCGTACCCTAAGCCGTACCCTAAGCCTAACCCTAACCCTAGGCTACCCTTGACTGCTTCTGCCTCCAATAGATTTCCTAAGCACTAGTGTTTTAAGGAAGAGCTTAAAAAGAGAATCCTAAAGTGATTTCTTTATAATAGGTGTGTTCCTTATCTTATCCTAGTGTCTAAGCTCTTCTCCATGGCTGGACCCCGAAATAATATTCCTTTACGTGCTAAGGTGTATCTAGAGAGTGGGATAGGTTTAATAAATACCCTAACCCTAACGCGTACCCTAACCCTAACCTCTACCCTAACCCTAAAACGTACCCTAATCCTAACCCGTACCCTAAACGGAGCCCTAACCCTAAAACTAACCCATACCCTACGCCGTACACGAACCCCTTCCCGAACCCATACCCTAAGCCGTACCCTAAGCCTAACCCTAAGCCTAACCCTAACCCTAGGCTACCCTTGACTGCTTCTGCCTCCAATAGATTTCCTAAGCACTAGTGTTTTAAGGAACAGCTTAAAAAGAGAATCCTAATGTGATTTCTTTATAATGTGTGTGTTCCTTATATTATCTTAGTGTCTAAACTCTTCTGCATGGCTGGACCCCCAAATAATATTCCTTTACGTGCTAAGGGGTATCTAGAGAGTGGGATAGGTTTAATAACTACCCTAACCCTAACGCGTACCCTATCCCTAACAACTACCCTAACCCTAACACGTACCCTAATCCTAACCCGTATTCTAAAAAGAGCCCTAACCCTAACACTAACCCTAACCCTAACCCTAACCCATACCCTACGCCGTACACGAAGCGCTCCCAAAACCCGTACCCTAAGCCGTACCCTAAGCCTAACCCTAAGCCTAACCCTATCCCTAGGCTACCCTTGAGTGCTTCTGCCTCCAATAGATTTCCTAAGCACTAGTGTTTAAGGAACAGCTTAAAAAGAGAATTCTAATGTGATTTCTTTATAATCGGTGTGTTCCTTGTCTTATCCTAGTGTCTAAACTCTTCTCCATGGCTGGACCCCCAAATAATATTCCTTTTCGTGCTAAGGGGTATCTAGAGAGTGGGATAGGTTTAATAACTACCCTAACCCTAACGCGTACCCTAACCCTAACCCCTACCCTAACCCTAACACGTACCCTAATCCTAACATGTACCCTAAACCGAGCCCTAACCCTAACACTAACCCTAACCCTAAACCTAACCCATACCCTACGCCGTACCCGAAGCCCTCCCCGAACCCGTACCCTAAGCCGTACCCTAAGCCTAAACCTAAGCCTAACCCTAACCCTAGGCTACCCTTGACTGCTTCTGCCTCCAATAGATTTCCTAAGCAGTAGTGATTTAAGGAACAGCTTAAAAAGAGAATCCTAATGTGATTTCTTTATAATGTGTGTGTTCCTTATATTATCTTAGTGTCTAAACTCTTCTCCATGGCTGGTCCCCCAAATAATATTTTTACGTGCTAAGGGGTATCTAGAGAGTGGGATAGGTTCAATAACTACCCTAACCCTAACGCGTACCCTAACCCTAACCCCTACCCTAACCCTAACACGTACCCTAATCCTATCCCGTACACTAAACCGAGCCCTAACCCTAACACTAACCCTAACCCTAACCCTAACCCATACCATACGCCGTACCCGAAGCCCTCCACGAACCCGTACCCTAAGCCGTACCCTAAGCCTAACCCTAAGCCTAACCCTAACCCTAGGCTTCCCTTGACTGCTTCTGCCTCCAATAGATTTCCTATGCAATAGTGCTTTAAGGAACAGGTTAAAAAGAGAATCCTAATGTGATTTCTTTATAATGGGTGTGTTCCTTATCTTATCCTAGTGTCTAAACTCTTCTCCATGGCTGGAATCCCAAATAATATTCCTTTACGTGCTAAGGGGTATCCAGAGAGAGGGATAGGTTTAATAACTGCCCTAACCCTAACACGTACCCTAACCCTAACCCCTACCCTAACCCTAAACCGTACCCTAAACCGAGCCCTAACCCTAACACTAACCCTAACCCTAACACTAACCCATACCCTACGCCGTACCCGAAGCCCTCCCCGAACCCGTACCCTAAGCCGTACCCGAAGCCTAACCCTAAGCCTAACGCTAACCCTAGGCTACCCTTGACTGCTTAAGCCTCCAATAGATTTCCTAAGCACTAGTGTTTTAAGGAAGAGCTTAAAAAGAGAATCCTAAAGTGATTTCTTTATAATAGTTGTGTTCCTTATCTTATCCTAGTGTCTAAACTCTTCTCCATGGCTGGACCACGAAATAATATTCCTTTACGTGCTAAGGTGTATCTAGAGAGTGGGATAGGTTTAATAAATACCCTAACCCTAACGCGTACCCTAACCCTAACCTCTACCCTAACCCTAACACGTACCCTAATCCTAACCCGTACCCTAAACGGAGCCCTAACCCTAACACTAACACAAACCCTAACACTAACCCATACCCTACGCCGTACACGAACCCCTCCCCGAACCCGTACCCTAAGCTGTACCCTAAGCCTAACCCTAAGCCTAACCCTAACCCTAGGCTACCCTTGACTGCTTCTGCCTCCAATAGATTTCCTAAGCACTAGTGTTTTAAGGAACAGCTTAAATAGGGAATCCTAATGTGATTTCTTTATAATGTGTGTGTTCCTTATATTACCTTAGTGTCTAAACTCTTCTCCATGGCTGGACCCCCAAATAATATTCCTTTACGTGCTAAGTGGTATCTAGAGAGTGGGCTAGGTTTAATAACTACCCTAACCCTAACGCGTACCCTAACCCTCACCCCTACCCTAACCCTAACACGTACCCTAATACTATCCCGTACACTAAACCGAGCCCTAACCCTAACACTAACCCTAACCCTAACACTAACCCATACCCTACGCCGTACCCGAAGCCCTCCCCGAACCCGTACCCTAAGCCGTACCCTAAGCCTAACCCTAAGCCTAACCCTAACCCTAGGCTACCCTTGACTGCTTCTGCCTCCAATAGATTTCCTAAGCACTAGTGTTTTAAGGAACAGCTTAAAAAGAGAATCCTAATGTGATTTCTTTATAATGGGTGTGTTCCTTATCTTATCCTAGTGTCTAAACTCTTCTCCATGGCTGGAATCCCAAATAATATTCCTTTACGTGCTAAGGGGTATCCAGAGAGAGGGATAGGTTTAATAACTACCCTAACCCTAACACGTACCCTAACCCTAACCCCTACCCTAACCCTAACACGTACCCTAATCCTAAACCGTACCCTAAACCGAGCCCTAACCCTAACACTAACCCTAACCCTAACCCTAACCCATACCCTATGCCGTACCCGAAGCCTTCCCCGATCCCGTACCCTAAGCCGTACCCTAAGCCTAACCCTAAGCCTAACCCTAACCCTAGGCTACCCTTGACTGCTTCTGCCTCCAATAGATTTCCTAAGCACTAGTGTTTTAAGGAACAGCTTAAAAAGAGAATCCTAATGTGATTTCTTTATAATGTGTGTGTTCCTTATATTATCTTAGTGTCTAAACTCTTCTCCATGGCTGGACCCCCAAATAATATCCCTTTACGTGCTAAGGGGAATCTACAGAGTGGGATAGGTTTAATAACTACCCTAACCCTAACGCGTACCCTATCCGTAACCCCTACCCTAACCCTAACACGTACCCTAATCCTAATCCGTACTCTAAACCGAGCCCTAACCCTAACACTAACCCTAACCCTAACCCTAACCCATACCCTACGCCGTACCCGAAGCCCTCCCCGAACCCGTACCCTAAGCCGTACCCTAAACCTAACCCTAAGCCTAACCCTAACCCTAGGCTACCCTTGACTGCTTCTGCCTCCAATAGATTTCCTAAGCAATAGTGTTTTAAGGAAGAGCTTAAAAAGAGAATCCTAAAGTGATTTCTTTATAATAGGTGTGTTCCTTATCTTATCCTAGTGTCTAAGCTCTTCTCCATGGCTGGACCCCGAAATAATATTCCTTTACGTGCTAAGGTGTATCTAGAGAGTGGGATAGGTTTAATAAATACCCTAACCCTAACGCGTACCCTAACCCTAACCTCTACCCTAACCCTAAGACGTACCCTAATCCTAACCCGTACCCTAAACGGAGCCCTAACCCTAACACTAACCCATACCCTACGCCGTACACGAACCCCTTCCCGAACCCATACCCTAAGCCGTACCCTAACCCTAACCCTAAGCCTAACCCTAACCCTAGGCTACCCTTGACTGCTTCTGCCTCCAATAGATTTCCTAAGCACTAGTGTTTTAAGGAACAGCTTAAAAAGAGAATCCTAATGTGATTTCTTTATAATGTGTGTGTTCCTTATATTATCTTAGTGTCTAAACTCTTCTCCATGGCTGGACCCCCAAATAATATTCCTTTACGTGCTAAGGGGTATCTAGAGAGTGGGATAGGTTTAATAACTACCCTAACCCTAACGCGTACCCTATCCCTAACCCCTACCCTAACCCTAACACGTACCCTAATCCTAACCCGTATTCTAAAAAGAGCCCTAACCCTAACACTAACCCTAACCCTAACCCTAACCCATACCCTACGCCGTACACGAAGCGCTCCCAGAACCCGTACCCTAAGCCGTACCCTAAGCCTAATCCTAAGCCTAACCCTATCCCTAGGCTACCCTTGAGTGCTTCTGCCTCCAATAGATTTCCTAAGCACTAGTGTTTAAGGAACAGCTTAAAAAGAGAATCCTAATGTGATTTCTTTATAATCGGTGTGTTCCTTGTCTTATCCTAGTGTCTAAACTCTTCTCCATGGCTGGACCCCCAAATAATATTCCTTTTCGTGCTAAGGGGTATCTAGAGAGTGGGATAGGTTTAATAACTACCCTAACCCTAACGCGTACCCTAACCCTAACCCCTACCCTAACCCTAACACGTACCCTAATCCTAACATGTACCCTAAACCGAGCCCTAACCCTAACACTAACCCTAACCCTAAACCTAACCCATACCCTACGCCGTACCCGAAGCCCTCCCCGAACCCGTACCCTAAGCCGTACCCTAAGCCTAAACCTAAGCCTAACCCTAACCCTAGGCTACCCTTGACTGCTTCTGCCTCCAATAGATTTCCTAAGCAGTAGTGATTTAAGGAACAGCTTAAAAAGAGAATCCTAATGTGATTTCTTTATAATGTGTGTGTTCCTTATATTATCTTAGTGTCTAAACTCTTCTCCATGGCTGGTCCCCCAAATAATATTTTTACGTGCTAAGGGGTATCTAGAGAGTGGGATAGGTTCAATAACTACCCTAACCCTAACGCGTACCCTAACCCTAACCCCTACCCTAACCCTAACACGTACCCTAATCCTATCCCGTACACTAAACCGAGCCCTAACCCTAACACTAACCCTAACCCTAACCCTAACCCTAATCCATACCATACGCCGTACCCGAAGCCCTCCCCGAACCCGTACCCTAAGCCGTACCCTAAGCCTAAACCTAAGCCTAACCCTAACCCTAGGCTTCCCTTGACTGCTTCTGCCTCCAATAGATTTCCTATGCAATAGTGTTTTAAGGAACAGGTTAAAAAGAGAATCCTAATGTGATTTCTTTATAATGGGTGTGTTCCTTATCATATCCTAGTGTCTAAACTCTTCTCCATGGCTGGAATCCCAAATAATATTCCTTTACGTGCTAAGGGGTATCCAGAGAGAGGGATAGGTTTAATAACTGCCCTAACCCTAACACGTACCCTAACCCTAACCCCTACCCTAACCCTAAACCGTACCCTAAACCGAGCCCTAACCCTAACACTAACCCTAACCCTAACACTAACCCATACCCTACGCCGTACCCGAAGCCCTTCCCGAACCCGTACCCTAAGCCGTACCCGAAGCCTAACCCTAAGCCTAACGCTAACCCTAGGCTACCCTTGACTGCTTAAGCCTCCAATAGATTTCCTAAGCACTAGTGTTTTAAGGAAGAGCTTAAAAAGAGAATCCTAAAGTGATTTCTTTATAATAGTTGTGTTCCTTATCTTATCCTAGTGTCTAAACTCTTCTCCATGGCTGGACCCCGAAATAATATTCCTTCACGTGCTAAGGTGTATCTAGAGAGTGGGATAGGTTTAATAAATACCCTAACCCTAACGCGTACCCTAACCCTAACCTCTACCCTAACCCTAACACGTACCCTAATCCTAACCCGTACCCTAAACGGAGCCCTAACCCTAACACTAACACAAACCCTAACACTAAGCCATACCCTACGCCGTACACGAACCCCTCCCCGAACCCGTACCCTAAGCCGTACCCTAAGCCTAACCCTAAGCCTAACCCTAACCCTAGGCTACCCTTGACTGCTTCTGCCTCCAATAGATTTCCTAAGCACTAGTGTTTTAAGGAACAGCTTAAATAGGGAATCCTAATGTGATTTCTTTATAATGTGTGTGTTCCTTATATTACCTTAGTGTCTAAACTCTTCTCCATGGCTGGACCCCCAAATAATATTCCTTTACGTGCTAAGTGGTATCTAGAGAGTGGGCTAGGTTTAATAACTACCCTAACCCTAACGCGTACCCTAACCCTCACCCCTACCCTAACCCTAACACGTACCCTAATACTATCCCGTACACTAAACCGAGCCCTAACCCTAACACTAACCCTAACCCTAACACTAACCCATACCCTACGCCGTACCCGAAGCCCTCCCCGAACCCGTACCCTAAGCCGTACCCTAAGCCTAACCCTAAGCCTAACCCTAACCCTAGGCTACCCTTGACTGCTTCTGCCTCCAATAGATTTCCTAAGCACTAGTGTTTTAAGGAACAGCTTAAAAAGAGAATCCTAATGTGATTTCTTTATAATGGGTGTGTTCCTTATCTTATCCTAGTGTCTAAACTCTTCTCCATGGCTGGAATCCCAAATAATATTCCTTTACGTGCTAAGGGGTATCCACAGAGAGGGATAGGTTTAATAACTACCCTAACCCTAACACGTACCCTAACCCTAACCCCTACCCTAACCCTAACACGTACCCTAATCCTAAACCGTACCCTAAACCGAGCCCTAACCCTAACACTAACCCTAACCCTAACCCTAACCCATACCCTATGCCGTACCCGAAGCCTTCCCCGATCCCGTACCCTAAGCCGTACCCTAAGCCTAACCCTAAGCCTAACCCTAACCCTAGGCTACCCTTGACTGCTTCTGCCTCCAATAGATTTCCTAAGCACTAGTGTTTTAAGGAACAGCTTAAAAAGAGAATCCTAATGTGATTTCTTTATAATGTGTGTGTTCCTTATATTATCTTAGTGTCTAAACTCTTCTCCATGGCTGGACCCCCAAATAATATTCCTTTACGTGCTAAGGGGAATCTACAGAGTGGGATAGGTTTAATAACTACCCTAACCCTAACGCGTACCCTATCCGTAACCCCTACCCTAACCCTAACACGTACCCTAATCCTAATCCGTACTCTAAACCGAGCCCTAACCCTAACACTAACCCTAACCCTAACCCTAACCCATACCCTACGCCGTACCCGAAGCCCTCCCCGAACCCGTACCCTAAGCCGTACCCTAAACCTAACCCTAAGCCTAACCCTAACCCTAGGCTACCCTTGACTGCTTCTGCCTCCAATAGATTTCCTAAGCAATAGTGTTTTAAGGAAGAGCTTAAAAAGAGAATCCTAAAGTGATTTCTTTATAATAGGTGTGTTCCTTATCTTATCCTAGTGTCTAAGCTCTTCTCCATGGCTGGACCCCGAAATAATATTCCTTTACGTGCTAAGGTGTATCGAGAGAGTGGGATAGGTTTAATAAATACCCTAACCCTAACGCGTACCCTAACCCTAACCTCTACCCTAACCCTAAGACGTACCCTAATCCTAACCCGTACCCTAAACGGAGCCCTAACCCTAACACTAACCCATACCCTACGCCGTACACGAACCCCTTCCCGAACCCATACCCTAAGCCGTACCCTAAGCCTAACCCTAAGCCTAACCCTAACCCTAGGCTACCCTTGACTGCTTCTGCCTCCAATAGATTTCCTAAGCACTAGTGTTTTAAGGAACAGCTTAAAAAGAGAATCCTAATGTGATTTCTTTATAATGTGTGTGTTCCTTATATTATCTTAGTGTCTAAACTCTTCTCCATGGCTGGACCCCCAAATAATATTCCTTTACGTGCTAAGGGGTATCTAGAGAGTGGGATAGGTTTAATAACTACCCTAACCCTAACGCGTACCCTATCCCTAACCCCTACCCTAACCCTAACACGTACCCTAATCCTAACCCGTATTCTAAAAAGAGCCCTAACCCTAACACTAACCCTAACCCTAACCCTAACCCATACCCTACGCCGTACACGAAGCACTCCCAGAACCCGTACCCTAAGCCGTACCCTAAGCCTAATCCTAAGCCTAACCCTATCCCTAGGCTACCCTTGAGTGCTTCTGCCTCCAATAGATTTCCTAAGCACTAGTGTTTAAGGAACAGCTTAAAAAGAGAATCCTAATGTGATTTCTTTATAATCGGTGTGTTCCTTGTCTTATCCTAGTGTCTAAACTCTTCTCCATGGCTGGACCCCCAAATAATATTCCTTTTCGTGCTAAGGGGTATCTAGAGAGTGGGATAGGTTTAATAACTACCCTAACCCTAACGCGTACCCTAACCCTAACCCCTACCCTAACCCTAACACGTACCCTAATCCTAACATGTATCCTAAACCGAGCCCTAACCCTAACACTAACCCTAACCCTAAACCTAACCCATACCCTACGCCGTACCCGAAGCCCTCCCCGAACCCGTACCCTAAGCCGTACCCTAAGCCTAAACCTAAGCCTAACCCTAACCCTAGGCTACCCTTGACTGCTTCTGCCTCCAATAGATTTCCTAAGCAGTAGTGATTTAAGGAACAGCTTAAAAAGAGAATCCTAATGTGATTTCTTTATAATGTGTGTGTTCCTTATATTATCTTAGTGTCTAAACTCTTCTCCATGGCTGGTCCCCCAAATAATATTTTTACGTGCTAAGGGGTATCTAGAGAGTGGGATAGGTTCAATAACTACCCTAACCCTAACGCGTACCCTAACCCTAACCCCTACCCTAACCCTAACACGTACCCTAATCCTATCCCGTACACTAAACCGAGCCCTAACCCTAACACTAACCCTAACCCTAACCCTAACCCTAATCCATACCATACGCCGTACCCGAAGCCCTCCCCGAACCCGTACCCTAAGCCGTACCCTAAGCCTAACCCTAAGCCTAACCCTAACCCTAGGCTTCCCTTGACTGCTTCTGCCTCCAATAGATTTCCTATGCAATAGTGTTTTAAGGAACAGGTTAAAAAGAGAATCCTAATGTGATTTCTTTATAATGGGTGTGTTCCTTATCATATCCTAGTGTCTAAACTCTTCTCCATGGCTGGAATCCCAAATAATATTCCTTTACGTGCTAAGGGGTATCCAGAGAGAGGGATAGGTTTAATAACTGCCCTAACCCTAACACGTACCCTAACCCTAACCCCTACCCTAACCCTAAACCGTACCCTAAACCGAGCCCTAACCCTAACACTAACCCTAACCCTAACACTAACCCACACCCTACGCCGTACCCGAAGCCCTCCCCGAACCCGTACCCTAAGCCGTACCCGAAGCCTAACCCTAAGCCTAACGCTAACCCTAGGCTACCCTTGACTGCTTAAGCCTCCAATAGATTTCCTAAGCACTAGTGTTTTAAGGAAGAGCTTAAAAAGAGAATCCTAAAGTGATTTCTTTATAATAGTTGTGTTCCTTATCTTATCCTAGTGTCTAAACTCTTCTCCATGGCTGGACCCCGAAATAATATTCCTTCACGTGCTAAGGTGTATCTAGAGAGTGGGATAGGTTTAATAAATACCCTAACCCTAACGCGTACCCTAACCCTAACCTCTACCCTAACCCTAACACGTACCCTAATCCTAACCCGTACCCTAAACGGAGCCCTAACCCTAACACTAACACAAACCCTAACACTAAGCCATACCCTACGCCGTACACGAACCCCTCCCCGAACCCGTACCCTAAGCCGTACCCTAAGCCTAACCCTAAGCCTAACCCTAACCCTAGGCTACCCTTGACTGCTTCTGCCTCCAATAGATTTCCTAAGCACTAGTGTTTTAAGGAACAGCTTAAATAGGGAATCCTAATGTGATTTCTTTATAATGTGTGTGTTCCTTATATTACCTTAGTGTCTAAACTCTTCTCCATGGCTGGACCCCCAAATAATATTCCTTTACGTGCTAAGTGGTATCTAGAGAGTGGGCTAGGTTTAATAACTACCCTAACCCTAACGCGTACCCTAACCCTCACCCCTACCCTAACCCTAACACGTACCCTAATACTATCCCGTACACTAAACCGAGCCCTAACCCTAACACTAACCCTAACCCTAACACTAACCCATACCCTACGCCGTACCCGAAGCCCTCCCCGAACCCGTACCCTAAGCCGTACCCTAAGCCTAACCCTAAGCCTAACCCTAACCCTAGGCTACCCTTGACTGCTTCTGCCTCCAATAGATTTCCTAAGCACTAGTGTTTTAAGGAACAGCTTAAAAAGAGAATCCTAATGTGATTTCTTTATAATGGGTGTGTTCCTTATCTTATCCTAGTGTCTAAACTCTTCTCCATGGCTGGAATCCCAAATAATATTCCTTTACGTGCTAAGGGGTATCCACAGAGAGGGATAGGTTTAATAACTACCCTAACCCTAACACGTACCCTAACCCTAACCCCTACCCTAACCCTAACACGTACCCTAATCCTAAACCGTACCCTAAACCGAGCCCTAACCCTAACACTAACCCTAACCCTAACCCTAACCCATACCCTATGCCGTACCCGAAGCCTTCCCCGATCCCGTACCCTAAGCCGTACCCTAAGCCTAACCCTAAGCCTAACCCTAACCCTAGGCTACCCTTGACTGCTTCTGCCTCCAATAGATTTCCTAAGCACTAGTGTTTTAAGGAACAGCTTAAAAAGAGAATCCTAATGTGATTTCTTTATAATGTGTGTGTTCCTTATATTATCTTAGTGTCTAAACTCTTCTCCATGGCTGGACCCCCAAATAATATTCCTTTACGTGCTAAGGGGAATCTACAGAGTGGGATAGGTTTAATAACTACCCTAACCCTAACGCGTACCCTATCCGTAACCCCTACCCTAACCCTAACACGTACCCTAATCCTAATCCGTACTCTAAACCGAGCCCTAACCCTAACACTAACCCTAACCCTAACCCTAACCCATACCCTACGCCGTACCCGAAGCCCTCCCCGAACCCGTACCCTAAGCCGTACCCTAAACCTAACCCTAAGCCTAACCCTAACCCTAGGCTACCCTTGACTGCTTCTGCCTCCAATAGATTTCCTAAGCAATAGTGTTTTAAGGAAGAGCTTAAAAAGAGAATCCTAAAGTGATTTCTTTATAATAGGTGTGTTCCTTATCTTATCCTAGTGTCTAAGCTCTTCTCCATGGCTGGACCCCGAAATAATATTCCTTTACGTGCTAAGGTGTATCGAGAGAGTGGGATAGGTTTAATAAATACCCTAACCCTAACGCGTACCCTAACCCTAACCTCTACCCTAACCCTAAGACGTACCCTAATCCTAACCCGTACCCTAAACGGAGCCCTAACCCTAACACTAACCCATACCCTACGCCGTACACGAACCCCTTCCCGAACCCATACCATAAGCCGTACCCTAACCCTAACCCTAAGCCTAACCCTAACCCTAGGCTACCCTTGACTGCTTCTGCCTCCAATAGATTTCCTAAGCACTAGTGTTTTAAGGAACAGCTTAAAAAGAGAATCCTAATGTGATTTCTTTATAATGTGTGTGTTCCTTATATTATCTTAGTGTCTAAACTCTTCTCCATGGCTGGACCCCCAAATAATATTCCTTTACGTGCTAAGGGGTATCTAGAGAGTGGGATAGGTTTAATAACTACCCTAACCCTAACGCGTACCCTATCCCTAACCCCTACCCTAACCCTAACACGTACCCTAATCCTAACCCGTATTCTAAAAAGAGCCCTAACCCTAACACTAACCCTAACCCTAACCCTAACCCATACCCTACGCCGTACACGAAGCGCTCCCAGAACCCGTACCCTAAGCCGTACCCTAAGCCTAATCCTAAGCCTAACCCTATCCCTAGGCTACCCTTGAGTGCTTCTGCCTCCAATAGATTTCCTAAGCACTAGTGTTTAAGGAACAGCTTAAAAAGAGAATCCTAATGTGATTTCTTTATAATCGGTGTGTTCCTTGTCTTATCCTAGTTTCTAAACTCTTCTCCATGGCTGGACCCCCAAATAATATTCCTTTTCGTGCTAAGGGGTATCTAGAGAGTGGGATAGGTTTAATAACTACCCTAACCCTAACGCGTACCCTAACCCTAACCCCTACCCTAACCCTAACACGTACCCTAATCCTAACATGTACCCTAAACCGAGCCCTAACCCTAACACTAACCCTAACCCTAAACCTAACCCATACCCTACGCCGTACCCGAAGCCCTCCCCGAACCCGTACCCTAAGCCGTACCCTAAGCCTAAACCTAAGCCTAACCCTAACCCTAGGCTACCCTTGACTGCTTCTGCCTCCAATAGATTTCCTAAGCAGTAGTGATTTAAGGAACAGCTTAAAAAGAGAATCCTAATGTGATTTCTTTATAATGTGTGTGTTCCTTATATTATCTTAGTGTCTAAACTCTTCTCCATGGCTGGTCCCCCAAATAATATTTTTACGTGCTAAGGGGTATCTAGAGAGTGGGATAGGTTCAATAACTACCCTAACCCTAACGCGTACCCTAACCCTAACCCCTACCCTAACCCTAACACGTACCCTAATCCTATCCCGTACACTAAACCGAGCCCTAACCCTAACACTAACCCTAACCCTAACCCTAACCCTAATCCATACCATACGCCGTACCCGAAGCCCTCCCCGAACCCGTACCCTAAGCCGTACCCTAAGCCTAACCCTAAGCCTAACCCTAACCCTAGGCTTCCCTTGACTGCTTCTGCCTCCAATAGATTTCCTATGCAATAGTGTTTTAAGGAACAGGTTAAAAAGAGAATCCTAATGTGATTTCTTTATAATGGGTGTGTTCCTTATCATATCCTAGTGTCTAAACTCTTCTCCATGGCTGGAATCCCAAATAATATTCCTTTACGTGCTAAGGGGTATCCAGAGAGAGGGATAGGTTTAATAACTGCCCTAACCCTAACACGTACCCTAACCCTAACCCCTACCCTAACCCTAAACCGTACCCTAAACCGAGCCCTAACCCTAACACTAACCCTAACCCTAACACTAACCCATACCCTACGCTGTACCCGAAGCCCTCCCCGAACCCGTACCCTAAGCCGTACCCGAAGCCTAACCCTAAGCCTAACGCTAACCCTAGGCTACCCTTGACTGCTTAAGCCTCCAATAGATTTCCTAAGCACTAGTGTTTTAAGGAAGAGCTTAAAAAGAGAATCCTAAAGTGATTTCTTTATAATAGTTGTGTTCCTTATCTTATCCTAGTGTCTAAACTCTTCTCCATGGCTGGACCCCGAAATAATATTCCTTCACGTGCTAAGGTGTATCTAGAGAGTGGGATAGGTTTAATAAATACCCTAACCCTAACGCGTACCCTAACCCTAACCTCTACCCTAACCCTAACACGTACCCTAATCCTAACCCGTACCCTAAACGGAGCCCTAACCCTAACACTAACACAAACCCTAACACTAACCCATACCCTACGCCGTACACGAACCCCTCCCCGAACCCGTACCCTAAGCCGTACCCTAAGCCTAACCCTAAGCCTAACCCTAACCCTAGGCTACCCTTGACTGCTTCTGCCTCCAATAGATTTCCTAAGCACTAGTGTTTTAAGGAACAGCTTAAATAGGGAATCCTAATGTGATTTCTTTATAATGTGTGTGTTCCTTATATTACCTTAGTGTCTAAACTCTTCTCCATGGCTGGACCCCCATATAATATTCCTTTACGTGCTAAGTGGTATCTAGAGAGTGGGCTAGGTTTAATAACTACCCTAACCCTAACGCGTACCCTAACCCTCACCCCTACCCTAACCCTAACACGTACCCTAATACTATCCCGTACACTAAACCGAGCCCTAACCCTAACACTAACCCATACCCTACGCCGTACCCGAAGCCCTCCCCGAACCCGTACCCTAAGCCGTACCCTAAGCCTAACACTAAGCCTAACCCTAACCCTAGGCTACCCTTGATTGCTTCTGCCTCCAATAGATTTCCTAAGCACTAGTGTTTTAAGGAACAGCTTAAAAAGAGAATCCTAATGTGATTTCTTTATAATGGGTGTGTTCCTTATCTTATCCTAGTGTCTAAACTCTTCTCCATGGCTGGAATCCCAAATAATATTCCTTTACGTGCTAAGGGGTATCCAGAGAGAGGGATAGGTTTAATAACTACCCTAACCCTAACACGTACCCTAACCCTAACCCCTACCCTAACCCTAACACGTACCCTAATCCTAAACCGTACCCTAAACCGAGCCCTAACCCTAACACTAACCCTAACCCTAACCCTAACCCATACCCTATGCCGTACCCGAAGCCTTCCCCGATCCCGTACCCTAAGCCGTACCCTAAGCCTAACCCTAAGCCTAACCCTAACCCTAGGCTACCCTTGACTGCTTCTGCCTCCAATAGATTAACTAAGCACTAGTGTTTTAAGGAACAGCTTAAAAAGAAAATCCTAATGTGATTTCTTTATAATGTGTGTGTTCCTTATATTATCTTAGTGTCTAAACTCTTCTCCATGGCTGGACCCCCAAATAATATTCCTTTACGTGCTAAGGGGAATCTACAGAGTGGGATAGGTTTAATAACTACCCTAACCCTAACGCGTACCCTATCCGTAACCCCTACCCTAACCCTAACACGTACCCTAATCCTAACCCGTACTCTAAACCGAGCCCTAACCCTAACACTAACCCTAACCCTAACCCTAACCCATACCCTACGCCGTACCCGAAGCCCTCCCCGAACCCGTACCCTAAGCCGTACCCTAAGCCTAACCCTAACCCTAGGCTTCCCTTGACTGCTTCTGCCTCCAATAAATTTCCTAAGCACTAGTGTTTTAAGGAACAGCTTAAAAAGAGAATCCTAATGTGATTTCTTTATAATGGGTGTGTTCCTTACCTTATCCTAGTGTCTAAACTCTTCTCCATGTCTAGACCCCCAAATAATATTCCTTTATGTGCTAAGGGGTATCTAGAGAGTGGGATAGGTTTAATAACTACACTAACCCTAATGCGTACCCTAACCCTAACCCCTACCGTAACCCTAACACGTACCCTAATCCTAACCAATACCTTAAACCGAGCACTAACCCTATCACTAAACCTAACCCTAACCCTAACCCATACCCTACGCTGTACCCGAAGCCCTCCCCGAAACAGTACCCTAAGCCGAACCCTAAGCCTAAACCTAAGCCTAACCCTAACCCTAGGCTACCCTTGACAGCTTCTGCCTCCAATAGATTTCCTAAGCACTAGTGTTTTAAGGAACAGCTTAAAAAGAGAATCCTAATGTGATTTCTTTATAATGGGTATATTCCTTATCTTATCCTAGTGTCTAAACTTTTCTCCATGGATGGACCCCCAAATAATATTGCTTTACCTGCTAAGGGGTATCTAGAGAGTGGGATAGGTTTAATAACTACCCTAACCCTAACGCGTACCCTAACCCTAACCCCTACCCTAACCCTAACACGTACCCTAATCCTAAACCATACCCTAAACCGAGCCCTAACCCTAACACTAACCCTAACCCTAACCCTAACCCATACCCTACGCCGTATCTGAAGCCCTCCCCGAACCCGTACCCTAAGCCGTACCCTAAGCCTAACCCTAAGCCTAACCCTATCCCTAGGCTACCCTTGACTGCTTCTGCCTCCAATAGGTTTCCTAAGCAATAGTGTTTTAAGGAACAGCTTAAAAAGAGAATCCTAATGTGATTTCTTTATAATGGGTGTGTTCCTTATCTTATCCTAGTGTCTAAACTCTTCTCCATGGCTGGACCCCCAAATAATATTCCTTTACGTGCTAAGGGGTATCTAGAGAGTGGGATAGGTGTAATAACTGCCCTAACCCTAACACGTACCCTAACCCTAACCCCTACCCTAACCCTAAACCGTACCCTAAACCGAGCCCTAACCCTAACACTAACCCTAACCCTAACCCTAACCCATACCCTACGCCGTACCCGAAGCCCTCCCCGAACCCGTACCCTAAGCCGTAACCTAAGCCTAACCCTAAGCCTAACCCTAACCCTAGGCTACCCTTGACTGCTTCTGCCTCCAATAGATTTCCTAAGCACTAGTGTTTTAAGGAAGAGCTTAAAAAGAGAATCCTAAAGTGATTTCTTTATAATAGGTGTGTTCCTTATCTTATCCTAGTGTCTAAGCTCTTCTCCATGGCTGGTCCCCGAAATAATATTCCTTTACGTGATAAGGTGTATCTAGAGAGTGGGATAGGTTTAATAAATACCCTAACCCTAACGCGTACCCTAACCCTAACCTCTACCCTAACCCTAACACGTACCCTAATCCTAACCCGTACCCTAAACGGAGCCCTAACCCTAACACTAACACAAACCCTAACACTAACCCATACCCTACACCGTACACGAACCCCTCCCCGAACCCGTACCCTAAGCCGTACCCTAAGCCTAACCCTAAGCCTAACCCTAACCCTAGGCTACCCTTGACTGCTCTGCCTCCAATAGATTTCCTAAGCACTAGTGTTTTAAGGAACAGCTTAAAAAGGGAATCCTAATGTGATTTCTTTATAATGTGTGTGTTCCTTATATTATCTTAGTGTCTAAACTCTTCTCCATGGCTGGACCCCCAAATAATATTCCTTTACGTGCTAAGTGGTATCTAGAGAGTGGGCTAGGTTTAATAACTACCCTAACCCTAACGCGTACCCTAACCCTCACCCCTACCCTAACCCTAACACGTACCCTAATACTATCCCGTACACTAAACCGAGCCCTAACCCTAACACTAACCCATACCCTACGCCGTACCCGAAGCCCTCCCCGAACCCGTACCCTAAGCCGTACCCTAAGCCTAACACTAAGCCTAACCCTAACCCTAGGCTACCCTTGATTGCTTCTGCCTCCAATAGATTTCCTAAGCACTAGTGTTTTAAGGAACAGCTTAAAAAGAGAATCCTAATGTGATTTCTTTATAATGGGTGTGTTCCTTATCTTATCCTAGTGTCTAAACTCTTCTCCATGGCTGGAATCCCAAATAATATTCCTTTACGTGCTAAGGGGTATCCAGAGAGAGGGATAGGTTTAATAACTACCCTAACCCTAACACGTACCCTAACCCTAACCCCTACCCTAACCCTAACACGTACCCTAATCCTAAACCGTACCCTAAACCGAGCCCTAACCCTAACACTAACCCTAACCCTAACCCTAACCCATACCCTATGCCGTACCCGAAGCCTTCCCCGATCCCGTACCCTAAGCCGTACCCTAAGCCTAACCCTAAGCCTAACCCTAACCCTAGGCTACCCTTGACTGCTTCTGCCTCCAATAGATTAACTAAGCACTAGTGTTTTAAGGAACAGCTTAAAAAGAAAATCCTAATGTGATTTCTTTATAATGTGTGTGTTCCTTATATTATCTTAGTGTCTAAACTCTTCTCCATGGCTGGACCCCCAAATAATATTCCTTTACGTGCTAAGGGGAATCTACAGAGTGGGATAGGTTTAATAACTACCCTAACCCTAACGCGTACCCTATCCGTAACCCCTACCCTAACCCTAACACGTACCCTAATCCTAACCCGTACTCTAAACCGAGCCCTAACCCTAACACTAACCCTAACCCTAACCCTAACCCATACCCTACGCCGTACCCGAAGCCCTCCCCGAACCCGTACCCTAAGCCGTACCCTAAGCCTAACCCTAACCCTAGGCTTCCCTTGACTGCTTCTGCCTCCAATAAATTTCCTAAGCACTAGTGTTTTAAGGAACAGCTTAAAAAGAGAATCCTAATGTGATTTCTTTATAATGGGTGTGTTCCTTACCTTATCCTAGTGTCTAAACTCTTCTCCATGTCTAGACCCCCAAATAATATTCCTTTATGTGCTAAGGGGTATCTAGAGAGTGGGATAGGTTTAATAACTACACTAACCCTAATGCGTACCCTAACCCTAACCCCTACCGTAACCCTAACACGTACCCTAATCCTAACCAATACCTTAAACCGAGCACTAACCCTATCACTAAACCTAACCCTAACCCTAACCCATACCCTACGCTGTACCCGAAGCCCTCCCCGAAACAGTACCCTAAGCCGAACCCTAAGCCTAAACCTAAGCCTAACCCTAACCCTAGGCTACCCTTGACAGCTTCTGCCTCCAATAGATTTCCTAAGCACTAGTGTTTTAAGGAACAGCTTAAAAAGAGAATCCTAATGTGATTTCTTTATAATGGGTATATTCCTTATCTTATCCTAGTGTCTAAACTTTTCTCCATGGATGGACCCCCAAATAATATTGCTTTACCTGCTAAGGGGTATCTAGAGAGTGGGATAGGTTTAATAACTACCCTAACCCTAACGCGTACCCTAACCCTAACCCCTACCCTAACCCTAACACGTACCCTAATCCTAAACCATACCCTAAACCGAGCCCTAACCCTAACACTAACCCTAACCCTAACCCTAACCCATACCCTACGCCGTATCTGAAGCCCTCCCCGAACCCGTACCCTAAGCCGTACCCTAAGCCTAACCCTAAGCCTAACCCTATCCCTAGGCTACCCTTGACTGCTTCTGCCTCCAATAGGTTTCCTAAGCAATAGTGTTTTAAGGAACAGCTTAAAAAGAGAATCCTAATGTGATTTCTTTATAATGGGTGTGTTCCTTATCTTATCCTAGTGTCTAAACTCTTCTCCATGGCTGGACCCCCAAATAATATTCCTTTACGTGCTAAGGGGTATCTAGAGAGTGGGATAGGTGTAATAACTGCCCTAACCCTAACACGTACCCTAACCCTAACCCCTACCCTAACCCTAAACCGTACCCTAAACCGAGCCCTAACCCTAACACTAACCCTAACCCTAACCCTAACCCATACCCTACGCCGTACCCGAAGCCCTCCCCGAACCCGTACCCTAAGCCGTACCCTAAGCCTAACCCTAAGCCTAACCCTAACCCTAGGCTACCCTTGACTGCTTCTGCCTCCAATAGATTTCCTAAGCACTAGTGTTTTAAGGAAGAGCTTAAAAAGAGAATCCTAAAGTGATTTCTTTATAATAGGTGTGTTCCTTATCTTATCCTAGTGTCTAAGCTCTTCTCCATGGCTGGTCCCCGAAATAATATTCCTTTACGTGATAAGGTGTATCTAGAGAGTGGGATAGGTTTAATAAATACCCTAACCCTAACGCGTACCCTAACCCTAACCTCTACCCTAACCCTAACACGTACCCTAATCCTAACCCGTACCCTAAACGGAGCCCTAACCCTAACACTAACACAAACCCTAACACTAACCCATACCCTACACCGTACACGAACCCCTCCCCGAACCCGTACCCTAAGCCGTACCCTAAGCCTAACCCTAAGCCTAACCCTAACCCTAGGCTACCCTTGACTGCTCTGCCTCCAATAGATTTCCTAAGCACTAGTGTTTTAAGGAACAGCTTAAAAAGGGAATCCTAATGTGATTTCTTTATAATGTGTGTGTTCCTTATATTATCTTAGTGTCTAAACTCTTCTCCATGGCTGGACCCCCAAATAATATTCCTTTACGTGCTAAGTGGTATCTAGAGAGTGGGCTAGGTTTAATAACTACCCTAACCCTAACGCGTACCCTAACCCTCACCCCTACCCTAACCCTAACACGTACCCTAATACTATCCCGTACACTAAACCGAGCCCTAACCCTAACACTAACCCTAACCCTAACCCTAACCCATACCCTACGCCGTACCCGAAGCCCTCCCCGAACCCTTACCCTAAGCCGTACCCTAAGCCTAACCCTAAGCCTAACCCTAACCCTAGGCTTCCCTTGACTGCTTCTGCCTCCAATACATTTCCTATGCAATAGTGTTTTAAGGAACAGCTTAAAAAGAGAATCCTAATGTGATTTCTTTATAATGGGTGTGTTCCTTATCTTATCCTAGTGTCTAAACTCTTCTCCATGGCTTGAATCCCAAATAATATTCCTTTACGTGCTAAGGAGTATCCAGAGAGAGGGATAGGTTTAATAACTACCCTAACCCTAACACGTACCCTAACCCTAACCCCTACCCTAACCCTAACACGTACCCTAATCCTAAACCGTACCCTAAACCGAGCCCTAACCCTAACACTAACCCTAACCCTAACCCTAACCCATACCCTAAGCCGTACCCGAAGCCTTCCCCGATCCCGTACCCTAAGCCGTACCCTAAGCCTAACCCTAAGCCTAACCCTAACCCTAGGCTACCCTTGACTGCTTCTGCCTCCAATAGATTTCCTAAGCACTAGTGTTTTAAGGAACAGCTTAAAACGAGAATCCTAATGTGATTTCTTTATAATGTGTGTGTTCCTTATATTATCTTAGTGTCTAAACTCTTCTCCATGGCTGGACCCCCAAATAATATTCCTTTACGTGCTAAGGGGAATTTAGAGAGTGGGATAGGTTTAATAACTACCCTAACCCTAACGCGTACCCTATCCCTAACCCCTACCCTAACACTAACACGTACCCTAATCCTAACCCGTACTCTAAACCGAGCCCTAACCCTAACCCCTACCCTAACCCTAACCCTAACCCATACCCTACGCCGTACCCGAAGCCCTCCCCGAACCCGTACCCTAAGCCGTACCCTAAGCCTAACCCTAAGCCTAACCCTAACCCTAGGCTACCCTTGACTGCTTCTGCCTCCAATAGATTTCCTAAGCAATAGTGTTTTAAGGAAGAGCTTAAAAAGAGAATCCTAAAGTGATTTCTTTATAATAGGTGTGTTCCTTATCTTATCCTAGTGTCTAAGCTCTTCTCCATGGCTGGACCCCGAAATAATATTCCTCTACGTGCTAAGGTGTATCTAGAGAGTGGGATAGGTTTAATAAATACCCTAACCCTAACGCGTACCCTAACCCTAACCTCTACCCTAACCCTAAAACGTACCCTAATCCTAACCCGTACCCTAAACGGAGCCCTAACCCTAACACTAACCCATACCCTACGCCGTACACGAACCCCTTCCCGAACCTATACCCTAAGCCGTACCCTAAGCCTAACCCTAAGCCTAACCCTAACCCTAGGCTACCCTTGACTGCTTCTGTCTCCAATAGATTTCCTAAGCACTAGTGTTTTAAGGAACAGCTTAAAAAGAGAATCCTAATGTGATTTCTTTATAATGTGTGTGTTCCTTATATTATCTTAGTGTCTAAACTTTTCTCCATGGCTGGACCCCCAAATAATATTCCTTTACGTGCTAAGGGGTATCTAGAGAGTGGGATAGGTTTAATAACTACCCTAACCCTAACGCGTACCATATCCCTAACCCCTACCCTAACCCTAACACGTACCCTAATCCTAACCCGTATTCTAAAAAGAGCCCTAACCCTAACACTAACCCTAACCCTAACCCTATCCCATACCCTACGCCGTACCCGAAGCCCTCCCAGAACCCGTACCCTAAGCCGTACCCTAAGCCTAACCCTAAGCCTAACCCTAACCCTAGGCTACCCTTGAGTGCTTCTGCCTCCAATAGATTTCCTAAGCACTAGTGTTTAAGGAACAGCTTAAAAAGAGAATCCTAATGTGATTTCTTTATAATCGGTGTGTTCCTTATCTTATCCTAGTGTCTAAACTCTTCTCCATGGCTGGACCCCCAAATAATATTCCTTTTCGTGCTAAGGGGTATCTAGAGAGTGGGATAGGTTTAATAACTACCCTAACCCTAACGCGTACCCTAACCCTAACCCCTACCCTAACCCTAACACGTACCCTAATCCTAACATGTACCCTAAACCGAGCCCTAACCCTAACACTAACCCTAACCCTAAACCTAACCCATACCCTACGCCGTACCCGAAGCCCTCCCCGAACCCGTACCCTAAGCCGTACCCTAAGCCTAAACCTAAGCCTAACCCTAACCCTAGGCAACCCTTGACTGCTTCTGCCTCCAATAGATTTCCTAAGCAGTAGTGATTTAAGGAACAGCTTAAAAAGAGAATCCTAATGTGATTTCTTTATAATGTGTGTGTTCCTTATATTATCTTAGTGTCTAAACTCTTCTCCATGGCTGGTCCCCCAAATAATATTTTTACGTGCTAAGGGGTATCTAGAGAATGGGATAGGTTCAATAACTACCCTAACCCTAACCCCTACCCTAACCCTAACACGTACCCTAATCCTATCCCGTACACTAAACCGAGCCCTAACCCTAACACTAACCCTAACCCTAACCCTAACCCATATCATACGCCGTACCCGAAGCCCTCCCCGAACCCGTACCCTAAGCCGTACCCTAAGCCTAACCCTAAGCCTAACCCTAACCCTAGGCTTCCCTTGACTGCTTCTGCCTCCAATAGATTTCCTATGCAATAGTGTTTTAAGGAACAGGTTAAAAAGAGAATCCTAATGTGATTTCTTTATAATGGGTGTGTTCCTTATCTTATCCTAGTGTCTAAACTCTTCTCCATGGCTGGAATCCCAAATAATATTCCTTTACGTGCTAAGGGGTATCCAGAGAGAGGGATAGGTTTAATAACTGCCCTAACCCTAACACGTACCCTAACCGTAACCACTACCCTAACCCTAAACCGTACCCTAAACCGAGCCCTAACCCTAACACTAACCCTAACCCTAACACTAACCCATACCCTACGCCGTACCCGAAGCCCTCCCCGAACCCGTACCCTAAGCCGTACCCGAAGCCTAACCCTAAGCCTAACGCTAACCCTAGGCTACCCTTGACTGCTTAAGCCTCCAATAGATTTCCTAAGCACTAGTGTTTTCTGGAAGAGCTTAAAAAGAGAATCCTAAAGTGATTTCTTTATAATAGTTGTGTTCCTTATCTTATCCTAGTGTCTAAACTCTTCTCCATGGCTGGACCCCGAAATAATATTCCTTTACGTGCTAAGGTGTATCTAGAGAGTGGGATAGGTTTAATAAATACCCTAACCCTAACGCGTACCCTAACCCTAACCTCTACCCTAACCCTAACACGTACCCTAATCCTAACCCGTACCCTAAACGGAGCCCTAACCCTAACACTAACACAAACCCTAACACTAACCCATACCCTACGCCGTACACGAACCCCTCTCCGAACCCGTACCCTAAGCCGTACCCTAAGCCTAACCCTAAGCCTAACCCTAACCCTAGGCTACCCTTGACTGCTTCTGCCTCCAATAGATTTCTTAAGCACTAGTGTTTTAAGGAACAGCTTAAATAGGGAATCCTAATGTGATTTCTTTATAATGTGTGTGTTCCTTATATTACCTTAGTGTCTAAACTCTTCTCCATGGCTGGACCCCCAAATAATATTCCTTTACGTGCTAAGTGGTATCTAGAGAGTGGGCTAGGTTTAATAACTACCCTAACCCTAACGCGTACCCTAACCCTCACCCCTACCCTAACCCTAACACGTACCCTAATACTATCCCGTACACTAAACCGAGCCCTAACCCTAACACTAACCCTAACCCTAACCCTAACCCATACCCTACGCCGTACCCGAAGCCCTCCCCGAACCCTTACCCTAAGCCGTACCCGAAGCCTAACCCTAAGCCTAACCCTAACCCTAGGCTTCCCTTGACTGCTTCTGCCTCCAATACATTTCCTATGCAATAGTGTTTTAAGGAACAGCTTAAAAAGAGAATCCTAATGAGATTTCTTTATAATGGGTGTGTTCCTTATCTTATCCTAGTGTCTAAACTCTTCTCCATGGCTTGAATCCCAAATAATGTTCCTTTACGTGCTAAGTGGTATCCAGAGAGAGGGATAGGTTTAATAACTACCCTAACCCTAACACGTACCCTAACCCTAACCCCTACCCTAACCCTAACACGTACCCTAATCCTAAACCGTACCCTAAACCGAGCCCTAACCCTAACACTAACCCTAACCCTAACCCTAACCCATACCCTAAGCCGTACCCGAAGCCTTCCCCGATCCCGTACCCTAAGCCGTACCCTAAGCCTAACCCTAAGCCTAGCCCTAACCCTAGGCTACCCTTGACTGCTTCTGCCTCCAATAGATTTCCTAAGCACTAGTGTTTTAAGGAACAGCTTAAAAAGAGAATCCTAATGTGATTTCATTATAATGTGTGTGTTCCTTATATTATCTTAGTGTCTAAACTCTTCTCCATGGCTGGACCCCCAAATAATATTCCTTTACGTGCTAAGGGGAATCTAGAGAGTGGGATAGGTTTAATAACTACCCTAACCCTAACGCGTACCCTATCCCTAACCCCTACCCTAACCCTAACACGTACCCTAATCCTAACCCGTACTCTAAACCGAGCCCTAACCCTAACCCCTACCCTAACCCTAACCCTAACCCATACCCTACGCCGTACCCGAAGCCCTCCCCGAACCCGTACCCTAAGCCGTACCCTAAGCCTAACCCTAAGCCTAACCCTAACCCTAGGCTACCCTTGACTGCTTCTGCCTCCAATAGATTTCCTAAGCAATAGTGTTTTAAGGAAGAGCTTAAAAAGAGAATCCTAAAGTGATTTCTTTATAATAGGTGTGTTCCTTATCTTATCCTAGTGTCTAAGCTCTTCTCCATGGCTGGACCCCGAAATAATATTCCTTTACGTGCTAAGGTGTATCTAGAGAGTGGGATAGGTTTAATAAATACCCTAACCCTAACGCGTACCCTAACCCTAACCTCTACCCTAACCCTAAAACGTACCCTAATCCTAACCCGTACCCTAAACGGAGCCCTAACCCTAACACTAACCCATACCCTACGCCGTACACGAACCCCTTCCCGAACCTATACCCTAAGCCGTACCCTAAGCCTAACCCTAAGCCTAACCCTAACCCTAGGCTACCCTTGACTGCTTCTGTCTCCAATAGATTTCCTAAGCACTAGTGTTTTAAGGAACAGCTTAAAAAGAGAATCCTAATGTGATTTCTTTATAATGTGTGTGTTCCTTATATTATCTTAGTGTCTAAACTTTTCTCCATGGCTGGACCCCCAAATAATATTCCTTTACGTGCTAAGGGGTATCTAGAGAGTGGGATAGGTTTAATAACTACCCTAACCCTAACGCGTACCCTATCCCTAACCCCTACCCTAACCCTAACACGTACCCTAATCCTAACCCGTATTCTAAAAAGAGCCCTAACCCTAACACTAACCCTAACCCTAACCCTATCCCATACCCTACGCCGTACCCGAAGCCCTCCCAGAACCCGTACCCTAAGCCGTACCCTAAGCCTAACCCTAAGCCTAACCCTAACCCTAGGCTACCCTTGAGTGCTTCTGCCTCCAATAGATTTCCTAAGCACTAGTGTTTAAGGAACAGCTTAAAAAGAGAATCCTAATGTGATTTCTTTATAATCGGTGTGTTCCTTATCTTATCCTAGTGTCTAAACTCTTCTCCATGGCTGGACCCCCAAATAATATTCCTTTTCGTGCTAAGGGGTATCTAGAGAGTGGGATAGGTTTAATAACTACCCTAACCCTAACGTGTACCCTAACCCTAACCCCTACCCTAACCCTAACACGTACCCTAATCCTAACATGTACCCTAAACCGAGCCCTAACCCTAACACTAACCCTAACCCTAAACCTAACCCATACCCTACGCCGTACCCGAAGCCCTCCCTGAACCCGTACCCTAAGCCGTACCCTAAGCCTAAACCTAAGCCTAACCCTAACCCTAGGCAACCCTTGACTGCTTCTGCCTCCAATAGATTTCCTAAGCAGTAGTGATTTAAGGAACAGCTTAAAAAGAGAATCCTAATGTGATTTCTTTATAATGTGTGTGTTCCTTATATTATCTTAGTGTCTAAACTCTTCTCCATGGCTGGTCCCCCAAATAATATTTTTACGTGCTAAGGGGTATCTAAAGAGTGGGATAGGTTCAATAACTACCCTAACCCTAACCCCTACCCTAACCCTAACACGTACCCTAATCCTATCCCGTACACTAAACCGAGCCCTAACCCTAACACTAACCCTAACCCTAACCCTAACCCATATCATACGCCGTACCCGAAGCCCTCCCCGAACCCGTACCCTAAGCCGTACCCTAAGCCTAACCCTAAGCCTAACCCTAACCCTAGGCTTCCCTTGACTGCTTCTGCCTCCAATAGATTTCCTATGCAATAGTGTTTTAAGGAACAGGTTAAAAAGAGAATCCTAATGTGATTTCTTTATAATGGGTGTGTTCCTTATCTTATCCTAGTGTCTAAACTCTTCTCCATGGCTGGAATCCCAAATAATATTCCTTTACGTGCTAAGGGGTATCCAGAGAGAGGGATAGGTTTAATAACTGCCCTAACCCTAACACGTACCCTAACCGTAACCACTACCCTAACCCTAAACCGTACCCTAAACCGAGCCCTAACCCTAACACTAACCCTAACCCTAACACTAACCCATACCCTACGCCGTACCCGAAGCCCTCCCCGAACCCGTACCCTAAGCCGTACCCGAAGCCTAACCCTAAGCCTAACGCTAACCCTAGGCTACCCTTGACTGCTTAAGCCTCCAATAGATTTCCTAAGCACTAGTGTTTTCTGGAAGAGCTTAAAAAGAGAATCTTAAAGTGATTTCTTTATAATAGTTGTGTTCCTTATCTTATCCTAGTGTCTAAACTCTTCTCCATGGCTGGACCCCGAAATAATATTCCTTTACGTGCTAAGGTGTATCTAGAGAGTGGGATAGGTTTAATAAATACCCTAACCCTAACGCGTACCCTATCCCTAACCCCTACACTAACCCTAACACGTACCCTAATCCTAAACCGTACCCTAAACCGAGCCCTAACCCTAACACTAACCCTAACCCTAACCCTAACCCATACCCTAAGCCGTACCCGAAGCCTTCCCCGATCCCGTACCCTAAGCCGTACCCTAAGCCTAACCCTAAGCCTAGCCCTATCCCTAGGCTACCCTTGACTGCTTCTGCCTCCAATAGATTTCCTAAGCACTAGTGTTTTAAGGAACAGCTTAAAAAGAGAATCCTAATGTGATTTCTTTATAATGTGTGTGTTCCTTATATTATCTTAGTGTCTAAACTTTTCTCCATGGCTGGACGCCCAAATAATATTCCTTTACGTGCTAAGGGGTATCTAGAGAGTGGGATAGGTTTAATAACTACCCTAACCCTAACGCGTACCCTATCCCTAACCCCTACCCTAACCCTAACACGTACCCTAATCCTAACCCGTATTCTAAAAAGAGCCCTAACCCTAACACTAACCCTAACCCTAACCCTATCCCATACCCTACGCCGTACCCGAAGCCCTCCCCGAACCCGTACCCTAAGCCGTACCCGAAGCCTAACCCTAAGCCTAACGCTAACCCTAGGCTACCCTTGACTGCTTAAGCCTCCAATAGATTTCCTAAGCACTAGTGTTTTAAGGAAGAGCTTAAAAAGAGAATCCTAAAGTGATTTCTTTATAATAGTTGTTTTCCTTATCTTATCCTAGTGTCTAAACTCTTCTCCATGGCTGGACCCCGAAATAATATTCCTTTACGTGCTAAGGTGTATCTAGAGAGTGGGATAGGTTTAATAAATACCCTAACCCTAACGCGTACCCTAACCCTAACCTCTACCCTAACCCTAACACGTACCCTAATCCTAACCCGTACCCTAAACGGAGCCCTAACCCTAACACTAACACAAACCCTAACACTAACCCATACCCTACGCCGTACACGAACCCCTCCCCGAACCCGTACCCTAAGCCGTACCCTAAGCCTAACCCTAAGCCTAACCCTAACCCTAGGCTACCCTTGACTGCTTCTGCCTCCAATAGATTTCCTAAGCACTAGTGTTTTAAGGAACAGCTTAAATAGGGAATCCTAATGTGATTTCTTTATAATGTGTGTGTTCCTTATATTACCTTAGTGTCTAAACTCTTCTCCATGGCTGGACCCCCAAATAATATTCCTTTACGTGCTAAGTGGTATCTAGAGAGTGGGCTAGGTTTAATAACTACCCTAACCCTAACGCGTACCCTAACCCTCACCCCTACCCTAACCCTAACACGTACCCTAATACTATCCCGTACACTAAACCGAGCCCTAACCCTAACACTAACCCATACCCTACGCCGTACCCGAAGCCCTCCCCGAACCCGTACCCTAAACCGTACCCTAAGCCTAACCCTAAGCCTAACCCTAACGCTAGGCTACCCTTGACTGCTTCTGCCTCCAATAGATTTCCTAAGCACTAGTGTTTTAAGGAACAGCTTAAAAAGAGAATCCTAATGTGATTTCTTTATAATGGGTGTGTTCCTTATCTTATCCTAGTGTCTAAACTCTTCTCCATGGCTGGAATCCCAAATAATATTCCTTTACGTGCTAAGGGGTATCCAGAGAGAGGGATAGGTTTAATAACTACCCTAACCCTAACACGTACCCTAACCCTAACCCCTACCCTAACCCTAACACGTACCCTAATCCTAAACCGTACCCTAAACCGAGCCCTAACCCTAACACTAACCCTAACCCTAACCCTAACCCATACCCTATGCCGTACCCGAAGCCTTCCCCAATACCGTACCCTAAGCCGTACCCTAAGCCTAACCCTAAGCCTAACCCTAACCCTAGGCTACCCTTGACTGCTTCTGCCTCCAATAGATTTCCTAAGCACTAGTGTTTTAAGGAACAGCTTAAAAAGAGAATCCTAATGTGATTTCTTTATAATGGGTGTGTTCCTTACCTTATCCTAGTGTCTAAACTCTTCTCCATGTCTAGACCCCCAAATAATATTCCTTTACGTGCTAAGGGGTATCTAGAGAGTGGGATAGGTTTAATAACTACACTAACCCTAATGCGTACCCTAACCCTAACCCCTACCGTAACCCTAACACGTACCCTAATCCTAACCAATACCTTAAACCGAGCACTAACCCTATCACTAAACCTAACCCTAACCCTAACCCATACCCTACGCTGTACCCGAAGCCCTCCCCTAAACAGTACCCTAAGCCGAACCCTAAGCCTAAACCTAAGCCTAACCCTAACCCTAGGCTACCCTTGACAGCTTCTGCCTCCAATAGATTTCCTAAGCACTAGTGTTTTAAGGAACAGCTTAAAAAGAGAATCCTAATGTGATTTCTTTATAATGGGTATATTCCTTATCTTATCCTAGTGTCTAAACTTTTCTCCATGGATGGACCCCCAAATAATATTTCTTTACCTGCTAAGGGGTATCTAGAGAGTGGGATAGGTTTAATAACTACCCTAACCCTAACGCGTACCCTAACCCTAACCCCTACCCTAACCCTAAACCGTACCCTAAACCGAACCCTAACCCTAACACTAACCCTAACCCTAACCCTAACCCATACCCTACGCCGTATCTGAAGCCCTCCCCGAACCCGTACCCTAAGCCGTACCCTAAGCCTAACCCTAAGCCTAACCCTATCCCTAGGCTACCCTTGACTGCTTCTGCCTCCAATAGGTTTCCTAAGCAATAGTGTTTTAAGGAACAGCTTAAAAAGGGAATCCTAATGTGATTTCTTTATAATGGGTGTGTTCCTTATCTTATCCTAGTGTCTAAACTCTTCTCCATGGCTGAACCCCCAAATAATATTCCTTTACGTGCTAAGGGGTATCTAGAGAGTGGGATAGGTTTAATAACTGCCCTAACCCTAACACGTACCCTAACCCTAACCCCTACCCTAACCCTAAACCGTACCCTAAACCGAGCCCTAACCCTAACACTAACCCTAACCCATACCCTACGCCGTACCCGAAGCCCTCCCCGAACCCGTACCCTAAGCCGTACCCGAAGCCTAACCCTAAGCCTAACGCTAACCCTAGGCTACCCTTGACTGCTTAAGCCTCCAATAGATTTCCTAAGCACTAGTGTTTTAAGGAAGAGCTTAAAAAGAGAATCCTAAAGTGATTTCTTTATAATAGTTGTGTTCCTTATCTTATCTTAGTGTCTAAACTCTTCTCCATGGCTGGACCCCGAAATAATATTCCTTTACGTGCTAAGGTGTATCTAGAGAGTGGGATAGGTTTAATAAATACCCTAACCCTAACGCGTACCCTAACCCTAACCTCTACCCTAACCCTAACACGTACCCTAATCCTAACCCGTACCCTAAACGGAGCCCTAACCCTAACACTAACACAAACCCTAACACTAACCCATACCCTACGCCGTACACGAACCCCTCCCCGAACCCGTACCCTAAGCCGTACCCTAAGCCTAACCCTAAGCCTAACCCTAACCCTAGGCTACCCTTGACTGCTTCTGCCTCCAATAGATTTCCTAAGCACTAGTGTTTTAAGGAACAGCTTAAATAGGGAATCCTAATGTGATTTCTTTATAATGTGTGTGTTCCTTATATTACCTTAGTGTCTAAACACTTCTCCATGGCTGGACCCCCAAATAATATTCCTTTACGTGCTAAGTGGTATCTAGAGAGTGGGCTAGGTTTAATAACTACCCTAACCCTAACGCGTACCCTAACCCTCACCCCTACCCTAACCCTAACACGTACCCTAATACTATCCCGTACACTAAACCGATCCCTAACCCTAACACTAACCCTAACCCTAACACTAACCCATACCCTACGCCGTACCCGAAGCCCTCCCCGAACCCGTACCCTAAGCCGTACCCTAAGCCTAACCCTAAGCCTAACCCTAACCCTAGGCTACCCTTGACTGCTTCTGCCTCTAATAGATTTCCTAAGCACTAGTGTTTTAAGGAACAGCTTAAAAAGAGAATCCTAATGTGATTTCTTTATAATGGGTGTGTTCCTTATCTTATCCTAGTGTCTAAACTCTTCTCCATGGCTGGAATCCCAAATAATATTCCTTTACGTGCTAAGGGGTATCCAGAGAGAGGGATAGGTTTAATAACTACCCTAACCCTAACACGTACCCTAACCCTAACCCCTACCCTAACCCTAACACGTACCCTAATCCTAAACCGTACCCTAAACCGAGCCCTAACCCTAACACTAACCCTAACCCTAACCCTAACCCATACCCTATGCCGTACCCGAAGCCTTCCCCGATCCCGTACCCTAAGCCGTACCCTAAGCCTAACTCTAAGCCTAACCCTAACCCTAGGCTACCCTTGACTGCTTCTGCCTCCAATAGATTTCCTAAGCACTAGTGTTTTAAGGAACAGCTTAAAAAGAGAATCCTAATGTGATTTCTTTATAATGTGTGTGTTCCTTATATTATCTTAGTGTCTAAACACTTCTCCATGGCTGGACCCCCAAATAATATTCCTTTACGTGCTAAGGGGAATCTACAGAGTGGGATAGGTTTAATAACTACCCTAACCCTAACGCGTACCCTATCCGTAACCCCTACCCTAAACCTAACACGTACCCTAATCCTAACCCGTACTCTAAACCGAGCCCTAACCCTAACACTAACCCTAACCCTAACCCTAACCCATACCCTACGCCGTACCCGAAGCCCTCCCCGAACCCGTACCATAAGCCGTACCCTAAGCCTAACCCTAAGCCTAGGCTACCCTTGACTGCTTCTGCCTCCAATAGATTTCCTAAGCAATAGTGTTTTAAGGAAGAGCTTAAAAAGAGAATCCTAAAGTGATTTCTTTATAATAGGTGTGTTCCTTATCTTATCCTAGTGTCTAAGCTCTTCTCCATGGCTGGACCCCGAAATAATATTCCTTTACGTGCTAAGGTGTATCTAGAGAGTGGGATAGGTTTAATAAATACCCTAACCCTAACGCGTACCCTAACCCTAACCTCTACCCTAACCCTAAAACGTACCCTAATCCTAACCCGTACCCTAAACGGAGCCCTAACCCTAACACTAACCCATACCCTACACCGTACACGAACCCCTTCCCGAACCCATACCCTAAGCCGGACCCTAAGCCTAACCCTAAGCCTAACCCTAACCCTAGGCTACCCTTGACTGCTTCTGCCTCCAATAGATTTCCTAAGCACTAGTGTTTTAAGGAACAGCTTAAAAAGAGAATCCTAATGTGATTTCTTTATAATGTGTGTGTTCCTTATATTATCTTAGTGTCTAAACTCTTCTCCATGGCTGGACCCCCAAATAATATTCCTTTACGTGCTAAGGGGTATCTAGAGAGTGGGATAGGTTTAATAACTACCCTAACCCTAACGCGTACCCTATCCCTAACCCCTACCCTAACCCTAACACGAACCCTAATCCTAACCCGTATTCTAAAAAGAGCCCTAACCCTAACACTAACCCTAACCCTAACCCTAACCCATACCCTACGCCGTACACGAAGCGCTCCCAGAACCCGTACCCTAAGCCGTACCCTAAGCCTAACCCTAAGCCTAACCCTAACCCTAGCCTACCCTTGAGTGCTTCTGCCTCCAATAGATTTCCTAAGCACTAGTGTTTAAGGAACAGCTTAAAAAGAGAATCCTAATGTGATTTCTTTATAATCGGTGTGTTCCTTATCTTATCCTAGTGTCTAAACACTTCTCCATGTCTAGACCCCCAAATAATATTCCTTTACGTGCTAAGGGGTATCTAGAGAGTGGGATAGGTTTAATAACTACACTAACCCTAATGCGTACCCTAACCCTAACCCCTACCGTAACCCTAACACGTACCCTAATCCTAACCAATACCTTAAACCGAGCACTAACCCTATCACTAAACCTAACCCTAACCCTAACCCATACCCTACGCTGTACCCGAAGCCCTCCCCGAAACAGTACCCTAAGCCGAACCCTAAGCCTAAACCTAAGCCTAACCCTAACCCTAGGCTACCCTTGACAGCTTCTGCCTCCAATAGATTTCCTAAGCACTAGTGTTTTAAGGAACAGCTTAAAAAGAGAATCCTAATGTGATTTATTTATAATGGGTATATTCCTTATCTTACCCTAGTGTCTAAACTTTTCTCCATGGATGGACCCCCAAATAATATTGCTTTACCTGCTAAGGGGTATCTAGAGAGTGGGATAGGTTTAATAACTACCCTAACCCTAACGCGTACCCTAACCCTAACCCCTACCCTAACCCTAACACGTACCCTAATCCTAAACCGTACCCTAAACCGAACCCTAACCCTAACACTAACCCTAACCCTAACCCTAACCCATACCCTACGCCGTATCTGAAGCCCTCCCCGAACCCGTACCCTAAGCCGTACCCTAAGCCTAACCCTAAGCCTAACCCTATCCCTAGGCTACCCTTGACTGCTTCTGCTTCCAATAGGTTTCCTAAGCAATAGTGTTTTAAGGAACAGCTTAAAAAGAGAATCCTAATGTGATTTCTTTATAATGGGTGTGTTCCTTATCTTATCCTAGTGTCTAAACCCTTCTCCATGGCTGGACCCCCAAATAATATTCCTTTACGTGCTAAGGGGTATCTAGAGAGTGGGATAGGTTTAATAACTGCCCTAACCCTAACACGTACCCTAACCCTAACCCCTACCCTAACCCGAAACCGTACCCTAAACCGAGCCCTAACCCTAACACTAACCCTAACCCTAACCCTAACCCATACCCTACGCCGTACCTGAAGCCCTCCCCGAACCCTTACCCTAAGCCGTACCCTAAGCCTAACCCTAAGCCTAACCCTAACCCTAGGCTTCCCTTGACTGCTTCTGCCTCCAATACATTTCCTATGCAATAGTGTTTTAAGGAACAGCTTAAAAAGAGAATCCTAATGTGATTTCTTTATAATGGGTGTGTTCCTTATCTTATCCTAGTGTCTAAACTCTTCTCCATGTCTTGAATCCCAAATAATATTCCTTTACGTGCTAAGGGGTATCCAGAGAGAGGGATAGGTTTAATAACTACCCTAACCCTAACACGTACCCTAACCCTAACCCCTACCCTAACCCTAACACGTACCCTAATCCTAAACCGTACCCTAAACCGAGCCCTAACCCTAACACTAACCCTAACCCTAACCCTAACCCATACCCTAAGCCGTACCCGAAGACTTCCCCGATCCCGTACCCTAAGCCGTACCCTAAGCCTAACCCTAAGCCTAAACCTAACCCTAGGCTACCCTTGACTGCTTCTGCCTCCAATAGATTTCCTAAGCACTAGTGTTTTAAGGAACAGCTTAAAAAGAGAATCCTAATGTGATTTCTTTATAATGTGTGTGTTCCTTATATTATCTTAGTGTCTAAACTCTTCTCCATGGCTGGACCCCCAAATAATATTCCTTTACGTGCTAAGGGGAATCTAGAGAGTGGGATAGGTTTAATAACTACCCTAACCCTAACGCGTACCCTATCCCTAACCCCTACCCTAACCCTAACACGTACCCTAATCCTAACCCGTACTCTAAACCGAGCCCTAACCCTAACCCCTACCCTAACCCTAACCCTAACCCATACCCTACGCCGTACCCGAAGCCCTCCCCGAACCCGTACCCTAAGCCGTACCCTAAGCCTAACCCTAAGCCTAACCCTAACCCTAGGCTACCCTTGACTGCTTCTGCCTCCAATAGATTTCCTAAGCAATAGTGTTTTAAGGAAGAGCTTAAAAAGAGAATCCTAAAGTGATTTCTTTATAATAGGTGTGTTCCTTATCTTATCCTAGTGTCTAAGCTCTTCTCCATGGCTGGACCCCGAAATAATATTCCTTTACGTGCTAAGGTGTATCTAGAGAGTGGGATAGGTTTAATAAATACCCTAACCCTAACGCGTACCCTAACCCTAACCTCTACCCTAACCCTAAAACGTACCCTAATCCTAACCCGTACCCTAAACGGAGCCCTAACCCTAACACTAACCCATACCCTACGCCGTACACGAACCCCTTCCCGAACCCATACCCTAAGCCGTACCCTAAGCCTAACCCTAAGCCTAACCCTAACCCTAGGCTACCCTTGACTGCTTCTGCCTCCAATAGATTTCCTAAGCACTAGTGTTTTAAGGAACAGCTTAAAAAGAGAATCCTAATGTGATTTCTTTATAATGTGTGTGTTCCTTATATTATCTTAGTGTCTAAACTCTTCTCCATGGCTGGACCCCCAAATAATATTCCTTTACGTGCTAAGGGGTATCTAGAGATTGGGATAGGTTTAATAACTACCTTAACCCTAACGCGTACCCTATCCCTAACCCCTACCCTAACCCTAACACGTACCCTAATCCTAACATGTACCCTAAACCGAGCCCTAACCCTAACACTAACCCTAACCCTAAACCTAACCCATACCCTACGCCGTACCCGAAGCCCTCCCCGAACCCGTACCCTAAGCCGTACCCTAAGCCTAAACCTAAGCCTAACCCTAACCCTAGGCTACCCTTGACTGCTTCTGCCTCCAATAGATTTCCTAAGCAGTAGTGATTTAAGGAACAGCTTAAAAAGAGAATCCTAATGTGATTTCTTTATAATGTGTGTGTTCCTTATATTATCTTAGTGTCTAAACTCTTCTCCATGGCTGGTCCCCCAAATAATATTTTTACGTGCTAAGGGGTATCTAGAGAGTGGGATAGGTTCAATAACTACCGAACCCTAATGCGTACCCTAACCCTAACCCCTACCCTAACCCTAACACGTACCCTAATCCTATCCCGTACACTAAACCGAGCCCTAACCCTAACACTAACCCTAACCCTAACCCTAACCCATACCATACGCCGTACCCGAAGCCTTCCCCGAACCCGTACCCTAAGCCGTACCCTAAGCCTAACCCTAAGCCTAACCCTAACCCTAGGCTTCCCTTGACTGCTTCTGCCTCCAATAGATTTCCTATGCAATAGTGTTTTAAGGAACAGGTTAAAAAGAGAATCTTAATGTGATTTCTTTATAATGGGTGTGTTCCTTATCTTATCCTAGTGTCTAAACTCTTCTCCATGGCTCGAATCCCAAATAATATTCCTTTACGTGCTAAGGGGTATCCAGAGAGAGGGATAGGTTTAATAACTGCCCTAACCCTAACACGTACCCTAACCCTAACCCCTACCCTAACCCTAAACCGTACCCTAAACCGAGCCCTAACCCGAACACTAACCCTAAACCTAACACTAACCCATACCCTACGCCGTACCCGAAGCCCTCCCCGAACCCGTACCCTAAGCCGTACCCGAAGCCTAACCCTAAGCCTAACGCTAACCCTAGGCTACCCTTGACTGCTTAAGCCTCCAATAGATTTCCTAAGCACTAGTGTTTTAAGGAAGAGTTTAAAAAGAGAATCCTAAAGTGATTTCTTTATAATAGTTGTGTTCCTTATCTTATCCTAGTGTCTAAACTCTTCTCCATGGCTGGACCCCGAAATAATATTCCTTTACGTGCTAAGGTGTATCTAGAGAGTGGGATAGGTTTAATAAATACCCTAACCCTGACGCGTACCCTAACCCTAACCTCTACCCTAACCCTAACACGTACCCTAATCCTAACCCGTACCCTAAACGGAGCCCTAACCCTAACACTAACACAAACCCTAACACTAACCCATACCCTACGCCGTACACGAACCCCTCCCCGAACCCATACCCTAAGCCGTACCCTAAGCCTAACCCTAAGCCTAACCCTAACCCTAGGCTACCCTTGACTGCTTCTGCCTCCAATAGATTTCCTAAGCACTAGTGTTTTAAGGAACAGCTTAAATAGGGAATCCTAATGTGATTTCTTTATAATGTGTGTGTTCCTTATATTACCTTAGTGTCTAAACTCTTCTCCATGGCTGGACCCCCAAATAATATTCCTTTACGTGCTAAGTGGTATCTAGAGAGTGGGCTAGGTTTAATAACTACCCTAACCCTAACGCGTACCCTAACCCTCACCCCTACCCTAACCCTAACACGTACCCTAATACTATCCCGTACACTAAACCGAGCCCTAACCCTAACACTAACCCATACCCTACGCCGTACCCGAAGCCCTCCCCGAACCCGTACCCTAAGCCGTACCCTAAGCCTAACCCTAAGCCTAACCCTAACCCTAGGCTACCCTTGACTGCTTCTGCCTCCAATAGATTTCCTAAGCACTAGTGTTTTAAGGAACAGCTTAAAAAGAGAATCCTAATGTGATTTCTTTATAATGGGTGTGTTCCTTATCTTATCCTAGTGTCTAAACTCTTCTCCATGGCTGGAATCCCAAATAATATTCCTTTACGTGCTAAGGGGTATCCAGAGAGAGGGATAGGTTTAATAACTACCCTAACCCTAACACGTACCCTAACCCTAACCCCTACCCTAACCCTAACACGTACCCTAATCCTAAACCGTACCCTAAACCGAGCCCTAACCCTAACACTAACCCTAACCCTAACCCTAACCCATACCCTATGCCGTACCCGAAGCCTTCCCCGATCCCGTACCCTAAGCCGTACCCTAAGCCTAACCCTAAGCCTAACCCTAACCCTAGGCTACCCTTGACTGCTTCTGCCTCCAATAGATTTCCTAAGCACTAGTGTTTTAAGGAACAGCTTAAAAAGAGAATCCTAATGTGATTTCTTTATAATGGGTGTGTTCCTTACCTTATCCTAGTGTCTAAACTCTTCTCCATGTCTAGACCCCCAAATAATATTCCTTTACGTGCTAAGGGGTATCTAGAGAGTGGGATAGGTTTAATAACTACACTAACCCTAATGCGTACCCTAACCCTAACCCCTACCGTAACCCTAACACGTACCCTAATCCTAACCAATACCTTAAACCGAGCACTAACCCTATCACTAAACCTAACCCTAACCCTAACCCATACCCTACGCTGTACCCGAAGCCCTCCCCGAAACAGTACCCTAAGCCGAACCCTAAGCCTAAACCTAAGCCTAACCCTAACCGTAGGCTACCCTTGACAGCTTCTGCCTCCAATAGATTTCCTAAGCACTAGTGTTTTAAGGAACAGCTTAAAAAGAGAATCCTAATGTGATTTCTTTATAATGGGTATATTCCTTATCTTATCCTAGTGTCTAAACTTTTCTCCATGGCTGGACCCCGAAATAATATTCCTTTACGTGCTAAGGTGTATCTAGAGAGTGGGATAGGTTTAATAAATACCCTAACCCTAACGCGTACCCTAACCCTAACCTCTACCCTAACCCTAAAACGTACCCTAATCCTAACCAGTACCCTAAACGGAGCCCTAACCCTAACACTAACCCATACCCTACGCCGTACACGAACCCCTTCCCGAACCCATACCCTAAGCCGTACCCTAAGCCTAACCCTAAGCCTAACCCTAACCCTAGGCTACCCTTGACTGCTTCTGCCTCCAATAGATTTCCTAAGCACTAGTGTTTTAAGGAACAGGTTAAAAAGAGAATCCTAATGTGATTTCTTTATAATGGGTGTGTTCCTTATCTTATCCTAGTGTCTAAACTCTTCTCCATGGCTGGAATCCCAAATAATATTCCTTTACGTGCTAAGGGGTATCCAGAGAGAGGGATAGGTTTAATAACTGCCCTAACCCTAACACGTACCCTAACCCTAACCCCTACCCTAACCCTAAACCGTACCCTAAACCGAGCCCTAACCCTAACACTAACCCTAACCCTAACACTAACCCATACCCTACGCCGTACCCGATGCCCTCCCCGAACCCGTACCCTAAGCCGTACCCGAAGCCTAACCCTAAGCCTAACGCTAACCCTAGGCTACCCTTGACTGCTTAAGCCTCCAATAGATTTCCTAAGCACTAGTGTTTTAAGGAAGAGCTTAAAAAGAGAATCCTAAAGTGATTTCTTTATAATAGTTGTTTTCCTTATCTTATCCTAGTGTCTAAACTCTTCTCCATGGCTGGACCCCGAAATAATATTCCTTTACGTGCTAAGGTGTATCTAGAGAGTGGGATAGGTTTAATAAATACCCTAACCCTAACGCGTACCCTAACCCTAACCTCTACCCTAACCCTAACACGTACCCTAATCCTAACCCGTACCCTAAACGGAGCCCTAACCCTAACACTAACACAAACCCTAACACTAACCCATACCCTACGCCGTACACGAACCCCTCCCCGAACCCGTACCCTAAGCCGTACCCTAAGCCTAACCCTAAGCCTAACCCTAACCCTAGGCTACCCTTGACTGCTTCTGCCTCCAATAGATTTCCTAAGCACTAGTGTTTTAAGGAACAGCTTAAATAGGGAATCCTAATGTGATTTCTTTATAATGTGTGTGTTCCTTATATTACCTTAGTGTCTAAACTCTTCTCCATGGCTGGACCCCCAAATAATATTCCTTTACGTGCTAAGTGGTATCTAGAGAGTGGGCTAGGTTTAATAACTACCCTAACCCTAACGCGTACCCTAACCCTCACCCCTACCCTAACCCTAACACGTACCCTAATACTATCCCGTACACTAAACCGAGCCCTAACCCTAACACTAACCCATACCCTACGCCGTACCCGAAGCCCTCCCCGAACCCGTACCCTAAACCGTACCCTAAGCCTAACCCTAAGCCTAACCCTAACCCTAGGCTACCCTTGACTGCTTCTGCCTCCAATAGATTTCCTAAGCACTAGTGTTTTAAGGAACAGCTTAAAAAGAGAATCCTAATGTGATTTCTTTATAATGGGTGTGTTCCTTATCTTATCCTAGTGTCTAAACTCTTCTCCAGGGCTGGACCCCCAAATAATATTCCTTTACGTGCCAAGGGGTATCTAGAGAGTGGGATAGGTTTAATCACTACCCTAACCCTAACACGTACACTAACCCTAACCACTACCCTAACCCTAACACGTACCCTAATTCTAACCCGTAACCTAAACCGAGCCCTAAACCTAACACTAACAGTAACACTAACCCTAACCCATACCCTACGCCATACCCGAAGCCCTCCACGATCCCGTACCCTAAGCCGTACCCTAAGCCTAACCCTAAGCCTAACCCGAACCCTAGGCTACCCTTGACTGCTTCTGCCTCCAATAGATTTCCTAAGCACTAGTGTTTTAAGAAACAGCTTAAAAAGAGAATCCTAATGTGATTTTTTTATAATGGGTGTGTTCCTTATCTTATCCTAGTGTCTAAACTTTTCTCCATGGCTGGACCCCCAAATAATATTCCTTTACGTGCTAATGTGTATCTAGAGTGTATGATAGGTTCAATAACTACCCTAGCCCTAACAAGTACCCTAACCCTAACCCCTACCCTACCCCTAACATGTACCCTAACCCTAACCTTAACATGTACCCTAATCCTAACCCATAACCTAAATCGAGCCCTAACCCTAACACTAACCCTAATCCTAACCCTAACCCATACCCTACGCCGTACCCGAATCCCTCCCCGAACCCGTAACCTAAGTTGTACCCTAAGCCTAACCCTAAGCCTAACCCTTACCCTAGGCTACCCTTGACTGCTTCTGCCTCCAATAGGTTTCCTAAGCACTAGTGTTTTAAGGAACAGCTTAAAAAGAGAATTCTAATGTGATTTCTTTATATTGGGTGTTTTCCTTATCTTATCCTACTATCTAAACTCTTCTCCATGGCTGGACCCCCAAATAATATACCTTTACGTGCTAAGGGGTATCTAGAGAGTGGGATAGGTTTAATCACTACCCTAACCCTAAGACGTACATTAACCCTAACCACTATCCTAACCCTAACACGTACCCTAATCCTAACCAGTACCCTAAACCGAGCCCTAACCCTAACACTAACCCTAACCCTAACCCTAACCCATACCCTACGCCGTACCCGAATCCCTCCCCGATCCCGTACCCTAAGCCGTACCCTAACCCTAACCCTAAGCCTAACCCTAACCCTAGGCTACCCTTGACTGCTTCTGCCTCCAGTAGATTTCCTAAGCACTAGTGTTTTAAGGAACAGCTTAAAAAGAGAATCCTAATGTGATTTCTTTATAATGGGTGTGTTCCTTATCTTATCCTAGTGTCTAAACTCTTCTCCATGGCTGGACCCCCAAATAATATTCTTTATGTTCTAAGGGGTATCTAGAGAGTGGGATAGGTTTAATCACTACCGTAACCCTAACACGTACATTAACACTAACACGTACCCTAATCCTAACCCGTACCCTAAACCAAGCCCTAACCCTAACACTAACCCTAACCCTAACCCATACCCTACACCGTACCCGAAGCCCTCCCCGAACCCATACCGTAAGCCGTACCATAAACCTAACCCTAAGCCTAACCCTAACCCTAGGCTACCTTTGACTGCTTCTGCCTCCTATAGATTTCCTAAGCACTAGTGTTTTAAGGAACAGCTTAAAAAGAGAATCCTAATGTGATTTCTTTATAATGGTTGTGTTCCTTATCTTATCCTAGTGTCTAAACTCTTCTCCATGGCTGGACCCCCAAATAATATACTTTACGTGCTAAGGGGTATCTAGAGAGTGGGATAGGTTTAATAACTACCCTAACACAATACGTACCCTAACTGTAACCCCTACCCTATCCCTAACACGTACCCTAATCCTAAACCGTAACCTAAACCGAGCCCTAACCCTAACACTAAGCCTAACCCTAACCCTAACCAATACCCTACGCCGTACCCGAAGCCCTCCCCGAACCCGTACCCTAAGCCGTACCCTAGGCCTAACCCTAAGGATAACCCTAACCCTAGGTTACCCTTGACTGCTTCTGCCTCCAATAGATTTCCTAAGCACTAGTGTTTTAAGGAACAGCTTAAAAAGAGAATCCTAAAGTGATTTATTTGTAATGGGTGTGTTCCTTATCTTATCCTAGTGTCTAAACTCTTCTCCAGGGCTGGACCCCCAAATAATATTCCTTTACGTGCTATGGGGTATCTAGAGAGTGGGATAGGTTTAATAACTACCCTAACCCTAACACGTACATTAACCCTAACCCCTACCCTAACCCTAACACGTACCTTAAAACTAAACCGTACCCTAAACCGAGCCCTATCCCTAACACTAACCCTAACCCTAACCCTAACCCATACCCTACGCCATACCCGAAGCCCTCCCCGAACCCGTACCCTAAGACGTACCCTAAGCCTAACCCTAAGCCTAACTCTAACCCTAGGCTACCCTTGACTGCTTCTGCCTCCTATAGATTTCCTAAGCACTAGTGTTTTAAGGAACAGCTTAAAAAGAGAATCCGAATGTGATTTCTTTACAATGGTTTGTTCCTTATTTTATCCTAGTATCTAAACACTTCTCCATGGCAGGACCCCCAAATAATATGCATTTACCTGCTAAGGGGTATCTAGAGAGTGGGATAGGTTTAATCACTACCGTAACCCTAACACGTACATTAACACTAACACGTACCCTAATCCTAACCCGTACCCTAAACCGAGCCCTAACCCTAACACTAACCCTAACCCTAACCCATACCCTACACCGTACCCGAAGCCCTCCCCGAACCCATACCTTAAGCCGTACCATAAACCTAACCCTAAGCCTAACCCTAACCCTAGGCTACCTTTGACTGCTTCTGCCTCCTATAGATTTCCTAAGCACTAGTGTTTTAAGGAACAGCTTAAAAAGAGAATCCTAATGTGATTTCTTTATAATGGTTGTGTTCCTTATCTTATCCTAGTGTCTAAACTCTTCTCCATGGCTGGACCCCCAAATAATATACTTTACGTGCTAAGGGGTATCTAGAGATTGGGATAGGTTTAATAACTACCCTAACACAATACGTACCCTAACTGTAACCCCTACCCTATCCCTAACACGTACCCTAATCCTAAACCGTAACCTAAACCGAGCCCTAACCCTAACACTAAGCCTAACCCTAACCCTAACCAATACCCTACGCCGTACCCGAAGCCCTCCCCGAACCCGTACCCTAAGCAGTACCCTAGGCCTAACCCTAAGGATAACCCTAACACTAGGTTACCCTTGACTGCTTCTGCCTCCAATAGATTTCCTAAGCACTAGTGTTTTAAGGAACAGCTTAAAAAGAGAATCCTAAAGTGATTTATTTGTAATGGGTGTGTTCCTTATCTTATCCTAGTGTCTAAACTCTTCTCCAGTGCTGGACCCCCAAATAATATTCCTTTACGTGCTATGGGGTATCTAGAGAGTGGGATAGGTTTAATAACTACCCTAACCCTAACACGTACATTAACCCTAACCCCTACCCTAACCCTAACACGTACCTTAAAACTAAACCGTACCCTAAACCGAGCCCTATCCCTAACACTAACCCTAACCCTAACCCTAACCCATACCCTACGCCATACCCGAAGCCCTCCCCGAACCCGTACCCTAAGCCGTACCCTAAGCCTAACCCTAAGCCTAACCCTTACCATAGGCTACCCTTGACTGCTTCTGCCTCCAATAGGTTTCCTAAGCACTAGTGTTTTAAGGAACAGCTTAAAAAGAGAATTCTAATGTGATTTCTATATATTGGGTGTTTTCCTTATCTTATCCTAGTATCTAAACTCTTCTCCATGGCTGGATCCCCAAATAATATTCCTTTACGTGCTAAGGGGTATCTAGACAGTGGGATAGGTTTTATAACCCTAAACCTAACACGTATCCTAACCCTAACCCCTACCCTAACACTAACAGCGTACCCTAATCCTAAACCGTAACCTAAACCGAGCCCTAACCCTAACACTAACCCTAACCCTAACCGTAACCAATACCCTACGCCGTGCCCGAACCCCTCCCCGAACCCATACCCTAAGCCGTACCCTAACCCTAACCATAAGCCTAACCCTAACCCTAGGCTACCCTTGACTGCTTCTGCCTCCAATAGATTTCCTAAGCACTAGTGTTTTAAGGAACAGCTTAAAAAGCGAATCCTAATGTGATTTCTTTATAATGGGTGTGTTCCTTATCTTATCCTAGTGTCTAAAGTCTTCTCCATGGCTGTACCCCCAAATAATATTCCTTTACGTGCTAAGGGGTATCTAGAGAGTGGGATAGGTTTAATCACTACCCTAACCCTAACACGTACATTAACCCTAACCACTATCCTAACCCTAACACGTACCCTAATCCTAACCAGTACCCTAAACCGAGCCCTAACCCTAACACTAACCCTAACCCTAACCCTAACCCATACCCTACGCCGTACCCGAATCCCTCCCCGATCCCGTACCCTAAGCCGTACCCTAACCCTAACCCTAAGCCTAACCCTAACCCTAGGCTACCCTTGACTGCTTCTGCCTCCAGTAGATTTCCTAAGCACTAGTGTTTTAAGGAACAGCTTAAAAAGAGAATCCTAATGTGATTTCTTTATAATGGGTGTGTTCCTTATCTTATCCTAGTGTCTAAACTCTTCTCCATGGCTGGACCCCCAAATAATATTCTTTATGTGCTAAGGGGTATCTAGAGAGTGGGATAAGTTTAATAAATACCCTAACCCTAACACGTACCCTAACCCTAACCCCTACCCTAACCATAACACGTACCCTAATCCTAACCAATAACCTAAACCGAGCCCTAACCCTAAAACCAACCCTAACCCTAACCCTAACCCATACCCTACGCCGTACCCGAAGCCCTCCCCGAACCCGTAGCCTAAGCCCTACCCTAAGCCTAACCCTAAGCCTAAACCTAACCCTAGGCTACCCTTGACTGCTTCTGCCTCTAATAGATTTACTAAGCACTAGTGTTTTAAGGAACAGCTTAAAAAGAGAATCCTAATGTGATTTCTTTATAATGGGTGTGTTCCTTATCTTATCCTATTGTCTAAACTCTTCTCCAGGGCTGGACCCCCAAATAATATTCCTTTACGTGCTAAGGGGTATCTAGAGATTGGGATAGGTTTAATCACTACCCTAACCCTAACACGTACACTAACCCTAACCACTACCCTAACCCTAACACGTACCCTAATTCTAACCCGTAACCTAAACCGAGCCCTAAACCTAACACTAACAGTAACACTAACCCTAACCCATACCCTACGCCATACCCGAAGCCCTCCCCGATCCCATACCCTAAGCCGTACCCTAAGCCTAACCCTAAGCCTAACCCTAACCCTAGGCTACCCTTGACTGCTTCTGCCTCCAATAGATTTCCTAAGCACTAGTGTTTTAAGGAACAGCTTAAAAAGAGAATCCTAATGTGATTTCTTTATAATGGGTGTGTTCCTTATCTTATCCTAGTGTCTAAACTCTTCTCCATGGCTGGACCCCCAAATAATATTCTTTATGTGCTAAGGGATATCTAGAGAGTGGGCTAGGTTTAATAACTACCGTAACTCTAACGCTTACACTAACCTTAACCCCTACCCTAAACCTAACACGTACCCTAATCCTAAACCGTACCCTAAACCGAGCCCTAACCCTAACACTAAGCCTAACCCTAAGCCATACCCTACGCCGTACCCGAAGCCCTCCCCGAACCCGTAACCTAAGCCGTACCCTAAGCCTAACCCTAAGCCTAACCCTTACCCTAGGCTACCCTTGACTGCTTCTGCCTCCAATAGGTTTCCTAAGCACTAGTGTTTTAAGGAACAGCTTAAAAAGAGAATTCTAATGTGATTTCTTTATAATGGGTGTTTTCCTTATCTTATCCTAGTATCTAAACTCTTCTCCATGGCTGGACCCCCAAATAATATTCCTTTACGTGCTAAGGGGTATCTAGAGAGTGGGATAGGTTTAATCACTACCCTAACCCTAACACGTACATTAACCCTAACAACTATCCTAACCCTAACACGTACCCTAATCCTAACCAGTACCCTAAACCGAGCCCTAACCCTAACACTAAGCCTAACCCTAACCCTAACCCATACCCTACCCCGTACCGGAAGCCCTCCACGAACCCGTACCCTAAGCAGTACCCTAGGCCTAACCCTAAGGATAACCCTAACCCTAGGCTACCCTTGACTGCTTCTGCCTCCAATAGATTTCCTAAGCACTAGTGTTTTAAGGAACAGCTTAAAAAGAGAATCCTAAAGTGATTTATTTGTAATGGGTGTGTTCCTTATCTTATCCTAGTGTCTAAACTCTTCTCCAGGGCTGGACCCCCAAATAACATTCCTTTACGTGCTATGGGGTATCTAGACAGTGGGATAGGTTTAATAACTACCCTAACTCTAATGCGTAACGTAACCCTATCCCCTACCCTAACCCTAACACGTACCCTTTTCTAAGCCGTACACTAAACCGAGCACTAACACTAACACTAACCCTAACCCTAACCCTAACCCATACCCTACACCGTACCCGAAGCCCTCCCCGAACCCGTACCCTAAGCCGTACCCTAAGCCTAACCCTAAGCCTAACCCTAACCCTAGGCTACCCTTGACTGCTTCTGCCTCCAATATATTTCCTAAGCAATAGTATTTTAAGGAACAGCTTAAAAAGAGTATCCTAATGTGATTTCTTTATAATAGGTGTGTTCCTTATCTTATCCTAGTGTCTAAACTCTTCTCCATGGCTGGATCCCCAAATAATATTCCTTTACGTGCTAAGGGGTATCTAGACAGTGGGATAGGTTTAATAACCCTAACCCTAACACGTATCCTAACCCTAACCCCTACACTAACACTAACACGTACCCTAATCCTAAACCGTACATTAAACCGAGCCCTAACCCTAACACTAACCCTAACCCTAACCGTAACCCATACCCTATGCCGTGCCCGAACCCCTCCCCGAACCCGTACCCTAAGCCGTACCCTAAGCCTAACCCTAACCCTAGGCTACCCTTGACTGCTTCTGCGTCCAATAGGTTTCCTAAGCACTAGTGTTTTAAGGAACAGCTTAAAAAGAGAATCCTAATGTGATTTCTTTATAATGGTGTGTTCCTTATCTTATCCTAGTGTCTAAACTCTTCTCCATGGCTGGACCCCCAAATAATATTCTTTACGTGCTAAGAGGTATCTAGAGAGTCGGATAGGTTTAATAATTACCCTAACCCTAACACGTACCCTAACCCTAACCCCTAACCTAACCCTAACACGTACCCTAATCCTAAACCGTACCCTAAACCGAGCCCTAACCCTAACAATAACCCAAACCCTAACCCTAACCCATACCCTACGCCGTGCCCAAACCCCTCCCCGAAACCATACCCTAAGCCGTACCCTAACCCTAACCCTAAGCCTCAGCCTAACCCTAGGCTACCCTTGACTGCTTCTGCCTCCAATAGATTTCCTAAGCACAAGTGTTTTAAGGAACAGCTTAAAAAGAGAATCCTAATGTGATTTCTTTATAATGGGTGTGTTCCTTATCTTATCCTAGTGTCTAAACTCTTCTCCATGGCTGGACCCCCAAATAATATTCCTTAACATGCTAAGGGGTATCTAGAGAGTGGGATAGGTTTAATAACTAACCTAACCCTAATGCGTACCCTAACCCTTACCCCTATCCTAACTCTAACACGTACCCTAATCCTAACCCGTACCCTAAACCGATCCATAACCCTAACCCTAACCCTAAACCATACCATACGCCGTACCCGAAGCCCTCCCTGAAACCGTACCCTAAGACGTACCCTAAGCCTAACCCTAAGCCTATCCCTAACCCTAGGCTACCCTTGACTGCTTCTGCCTCCAATAGATTTCCTAAGCACTAGTGTTTTAAGGAACAGCTTAAAAAGAGAATCCTAATGTGATTTCTTTATAATGGGTGTGTTCCTTATCTTATCCTAGTGTCTAAACTCTTCTCCATGGCTGGACCCCCAAATAATATTCCTTTACGTGCTAAGGGGTATCTAGAGAGTGGGATAGGTTTAATAACTACCCTAACGCTAACGCGTACCCTAACCCTAACCCCTACCCTAACCCTAACACGTACCCTAATCCTAACCAATACCCTAAACCGAGGCCTAACCCTAAAACTAACCCTAATCCTAACCCTAACCGATACCCTACGCTGTACCCGAAGCCCTCCCCGAACCCGTACCCTAAGCCCTACCCTAAGCCTAACCCTAAGCCTAAACCTAACACTAGGCTACCCTTGACTGCTTCTGCCTCCAATAGATTTCCTAAGCACTAGTGTTTTAAGGAAGAGCTTAAAAAGAGAATCCTAAAGTGATTTCTTTATAATGGGTGTGTTCCTTATCTTATCCTAGTGTCTAAACTCTTCTCCAGGGCTGGACCCCAAAATAATATTCTTTTACGTGCTAAGGGGTATCTAGAGAGTGGGATAGGTTTAATCACTACCCTAACCCTAACACGTACATTAACCCTAACCACTATCCTAACCCTAACACGTACCCTAATCCTAACCCGTACCCTAAACCGAGCCCTAACCCTAACACTCACCCTAACACTAACCCTAACCCATACCCTACGCCGTACCCGAAGCCCTCCCCAAACCCGTACCCTAAGCCGTACGCTAACCCTAACCCTAAGCCTAACCCTAACCCTATGCTACCCTTGACTGCTTCTGCCTCCAATAGATTTCCTAAGCACTAGTGTTTTATGGAACAGCTTAAAAAGAGAATCCTAATGTGATTTTTTAAAAAGGGTGTGTTCCTTATCTTACCCTAGTGTCTAAACTCTTCCCCATGGCTGGACCCCCAAAAAATATTCCTTTACGTACTAAGGGGTATCTAGAGAGTGGGATAGGTTTAATAACTACCCTAACGCTAACACGTACCCAAACCCTAACCCCTACCCTAACCCTAACACGTACTCTAATCCTAAACAATACCCTAAACCGAGCCCTAAGCCTAAAACTAACCCTAATCCTAACCCTAACCCATACCCTACGCCGTACCCGAAGCCCTCCCCGAACCCGTACCCTAAGCCCTAACCTAAGCCTAACCCTAAGACTAAACCTAACCCTAGGCTACCCTTGACTGCTTCTGCCTCCAATAGATTTCCTAAGCACTAGTGTTTTAAGGAACAGCTTAAAAAGAGAATCGTAATGTGATTTCGTTATAATGGGTGTGTTCCTTATCTTATCCTAGTGTCTAAACTCTTCTCAATGGCTGGACCCCCAAATAATATTCTTTACGTGCTAAGGGGTATCTAGAGAGTGGGATAGGTTTAATAATTACCCTAACCCTAACACGTACCCTAACCCTAACCCCTAACCTAACCCTAACACGTACCCTAATCCTAAACCGTACCCTAAACCGAGCCCTAACCCTAACCCTAACCGTAAACCATACCATACGCCGTACCCGAAGCCTTCCCCGAAACCGTATCCTAAGACGTACCCTAAGCCTAACCCTAAGCCTATCCCTATCCCTAGGCTACCCTTGACTGCTTCTGCCTCCAATAGATTTCCTAAGCACTAGTGTTTTAAGGAACAGCTTAAAAAGAGAATCCTAATGTGATTTCTTTATAATGGGTGTGTTCCTTATCTTATCCTAGTGTCTAAACTCTTCTCCATGGCTGGACTCCCAAATAATATTCCTTTACGTGCTAAGGGGTATCTAGAGAGTGGGATAGGTTTAATAACTACCCTAACCCTAACACGTACCCTAACCCTAACCCCTAACCTAACCCTAACGCGTACCCTAACCCTAACCCCTACCCTAACCCTAACACGTACCATAATCCTAACCCGTACCCTAAACTGAGCCCTAACCCTAAAACTAACCCTAATCCTAACCCTAACCCTTACCCTACGCCGTACCCGAAGCCCTCCCCAAACCCGTACCCTAAGCCCTACCCTAAGCCTAACCCTAAGCCTAAACCTAACCCTAGGCTACCCTTGACTGCTTCTGCCTCCAATAGATTTCCTAAGCACTAGTGTTTTAAGGAAGAGCTTAAAAAGAGAATCCTAATGTGATTTCTTTATAATGGTGTGTTCCTTATCTTATCCTAGTGTCTAAACTCTTCTCAATGGCTGGACCCCCAAATAATATTCTTTACGTGCTAAGGGGTATCTAGAGAGTGGGATAGGTTTAATAATTACCCTAACCGTAACACGTACCCTAACCCTAACCCCTAACCTAACCCTAACACGTACCCTAATCCTAAACCGTACCCTAAACCGAGCCCTAACCCTAACACTAACCCTAACCCTAACCCATAACCTAGGACGTACACAAAGCCCTCCCCGAACCCGTACCCTAAGCCGTACCCTTAGCCTACCCCTAAGCCTAACCCTAACACTAGGCTACCCTTTACTGCTTCTGCCTCCAATAGATTTCCTAAGCACAAGTGTTTTAAGGAACAGCGTAAAAAGAGAATCCTAATGTGATTTCTTTATAATGGGTGTTTTCCTTATCTTATCCTAGTGTCTAAACTCTTCTCCATGGCTGGACCCCCAAATAATATTCCTTTACATGCTAAGGGGAATCTACAGAGTGGGATAGGTTTAATAACTAACCTAACCCTAATGCGTACCCTAACCCTTACCCCTATCCTAACTCTAACACGTACCCTAATACTAACCCGTACCCTAAAACGATCCCTAACCCTAACCCTAACCCTAAACCATACCATACGCCGTACCCGAAGCCCTCCCCGAAACCGTATCCTAAGACGTACCCTAAGCCTAACCCTAAGCCTATCCCTAACCCTAGGCTACCCTTGACTGCTTCTGCCTCCAATAGATTTCCTAAGCACTAGTGTTTTAAGGCACAGCTTAAAAAGAGAATCCTAATGTGATTTCTTTATAATGGGTGTGTTCCTTATCTTATCCTAGTGTCTAAACTCTTCTCCATGGCTGGACCCCCAAATAATATTCCTTTACGTGCTAAGGGGTATCTAGAGAGTGGGATAGGTTTAATAACTACCCTAACCCTAACACGTACCCTAACCCTAACCCCTAACCTAACCCTAACGCGTACCCTAACCCTAACCCCTACCCTAAACATAACACGTACCCTAATCCTAACCCGTACCCTAAACCGAGCCCTAACCCTAACACTAACCCTAACCCTAACCCTAACCCATACCCTACGCCGTACCCGATGCCCTCCCCGAACCCGTACCCTAAGCCGTACCCTAAGCCTAACCCTAAGCCTAACCCTAACCCTAGGCTACCCTTGACTGCTTCTGCCTCCAATAGGTTTCCTAAGCACTAGTGTTTTAAGGAACAGCTTAAAAAGAGAATCCTAATGTGATTTCTTTATAATGTGTGTGTTCCTTATCTTAGCCTAGTGTCTAAACTCTTCTCCATGGCTGGACCCCCAAATAATATTCCTTTACGTGCTAAGGGGTATCTAGAGAGTGGGATAGGTTTAATAACTACCCTAACCCTAACACGTACCCTAACCCTAACCCCTAACCTAACCCTAACGCGTACCCTAACCCTAACCCCTACCCTAAACATAACACGTACCCTAATCCTAACCCGTACCCTAAACCGAGCCCTAACCCTAACACTAACCCTAACCCTAACCCTAACCCATACCCTACGCCGTACCCGATGCCCTCCCCGAACCCGTACCCTAAGCCGTACCCTAAGCCTAACCCTAAGCCTAACCCTAACCCTAGGCTACCCTTGACTGCTTCTGCCTCCAATAGGTTTCCTAAGCACTAGTGTTTTAAGGAACAGCTTAAAAAGAGAATCCTAATGTGATTTCTTTATAATGTGTGTGTTCCTTATCTTAGCCTAGTGTCTAAACTCTTCTCCATGGCTGGACCCCCAAATAATATTCCTTTACGTGCTAAGGGGTATCTAGAGAGTGGGATAGGTTTAATAACTACCCGAACCCTAATGCGTACCCTAACCCTAACCCCTACCCTAACCCTAACACGTACCCTAATCCTAAACCGTACCCTAAACCGAGCCCTAACCCTAACACTAACCCTAACCCTAACCCTAACCCGTATCCTACGCCATGCCCTAACCCCTCCCCGAACCCCTACCCTAAGCCGTACCCTAACCCTAACCCTAAGCCTAACCCTAACCCTGGGCTACCCTTGACTGCTTCTGCCTCCAATAGATTGCCTAAGCACTAGTGTTTTAAGGAACAGCTTAAAAAGAGAATCCTAATGTGATTTCTTTATAATGGTGTGTTCCTTATCTTATCCTAGTGTCTAAACTCTTCTCCATGGCTGGACCCCGAAATAATATTCTTTACGTGCTAAGAGGTATCTAGAGAGTCGGATAGGTTTAATAATTACCCTAACCCTAACACGTACACTAACCCTAACCCCTAACCTAACCCTAACACGTACCCTAATCCTAAACCATACCCTAAACCGAGACCTAACCCTAACAATAACCCAAACCCTAACCCTAACCCATACCCTACGCCGTGCCCAAATCCCTCCCCGAAACCATACCCTAAGCCGTACCCTAACCCTAACCCTAAGCCTCAGCCTAACCCTAGGCTACCCTTGACTGCTTCTGCCTCCAATAGATTTCCTAAGCACAAGTGTTTTAAGGAACAGCTTAAAAAGAGAATCCTAATGTGATTTCTTTATAATGGGTGTGTTCCTTATCTTATCCTAGTGTCTAAACTCTTCTCCATGGCTGGACCCCCAAATAATATTCCTTTACATGCTAAGGGGTATCTAGAGAGTGGGATAGGTTTAATAACTAACCTAACCCTAATGCGTACCGTAACCCTTACCCCTATCCTAACTCTAACACGTACCCTAATCCTAACCCGTACCCTAAACCGATCCCTAACCCTAACCCTAACCCTAAACCATACCATACGCCGTACCCGAAGCCCTCCCCGAAACCGTACCCTAAGACGTACCCTAAGCCTAACCCTAAGCCTATCCCTAACCCTAGGCTACCCTTGACTGCTTCTGCCTCCAATAGATTTCCTAAGCACTAGTGTTTTAAGGAACAGCTTAAAAAGAGAATCCTAATGTGATTTCTTTATAATGGGTGTGTTCCTTATCTTATCCTAGTGTCTAAACTCTTCTCCATGGCTGGACCCCCAAATAATATTCCTTTACGTGCTAAGGGGTATCTAGAGAGTGGGATAGGTTTAATAACTACCCTAACGCTAACGCGTACGCTAACCCTAACCCCTACCCTAACCCTAACACGTACCCTAATCCTAACCAATACCCTAAACCGAGGCCTAACCCTAAAACTAACCGTAATCCTAACCCTAACCGATACCCTATGCTGTACCCGAAGCCCTCCCCGAACCCGTACCCTAAGCCCTACCCTAAGCCTAACCCTAAGCCTAAACCTAACACTAGGCTACCCTTGACTGCTTCTGCCTCCAATAGATTTCCTAAGCACTAGTGTTTTAAGGAAGAGCTTAAAAAGAGAATCCTAAAGTGATTTCTTTATAATGGGTGTGTTCCTTATCTTATCCTAGTGTCTAAACTCTTCTCCAGGGCTGGACCCCAAAATAATGTTCTTTTACGTGCTAAGGGGTATCTAGAGAGTGGGATAGGTTTAATCACTACCCTAACCCTAACACGTACATTAACCCTAACCACTATCCTAACCCTAACACGTACCCTAATCCTAACCCGTACACTAAACCGAGCCCTAACCCTAACACTAACCCTAACCCTAACCCTAACCCATACCCTACGCCGTACCCGAAGCCCTCCCCAAACCCGTACCCTAAGCCGTACGCTAACCCTAACCCTAAGCCTAACCCTAACCCTATGCTACCCTTGACTGCTTCTGCCTCCAATAGATTTCGTAAGCACTAGTGTTTTATGGAACAGCTTAAAAAGAGAATCCTAATGTGATTTCTTTATAATGGGTGTGTTCCTTATCTTATCTTAGTGTCTAAACTCTTCTCCACGGCTGGACCTCCAAATAATATTCCTTTACGTGCTAAGGGGTATCTAGAGAGTGGGGTAGGTTTAATAACTACCCTAACGCTAACACGTACCCAAACCCTAACCCCTACCCTAACCCTAACACGTACTCTAATCCTAACCAATACCCTAAACCGAGCCCTAAGCCTAAAACTAACCCTAATCCTAACCCTAACCCATACCCTACGCCGTACCCGAAGCCCTCCCCGAACCCGTACCCTAAGCCCTAACCTAAGCCTAACCCTAAGACTAAACCTAACCCTAGGCTACCCTTGACTGCTTCTGCCTCCAATAGATTTCCTAAGCACTAGTGTTTTAAGGAACAGCTTAAAAAGAGAATCGTAATGTGATTTCGTTATAATGGGTGTGTTCCTTATCTTATCCTAGTGTCTAAACTCTTCTCAATGGCTGGACCCCCAAATAATATTCTTTACGTGCTAAGGGGTATCTAGAGAGTGGGATAGGTTTAATAATTACCCTAACCCTAACACGTACCCTAACCCTAACCCCTAACCTAACCCTAACACGTACCCTAATCCTAAACCGTACCCTAAACCGAGCCCTAACCCTAACCCTAACCGTAAACCATACCATACGCCGTACCCGAAGCCTTCCCCGAAACCGTATCCTAAGACGTACCCTAAGCCTAACCCTAAGCCTATCCCTATCCCTAGGCTACCCTTGACTGCTTCTGCCTCCAATAGATTTCCTAAGCACTAGTGTTTTAAGGAACAGCTTAAAAAGAGAATCCTAATGTGATTTCTTTATAATGGGTGTGTTCCTTATCTTATCCTAGTGTCTAAACTCTTCTCCATGGCTGGACCCACAAATAATATTCCTTTACGTGCTAAGGGGTATCTAGAGAGTGGGATAGGTTTAATAACTACCCTAACCCTAACACGTACCCTAACCCTAATCCCTAACCTAACCCTAACGCGTACCCTAACCCTAACCCCTACCCTAACCCTAACACGTACCATAATCCTAACCCGTACCCTAAACTGAGCCCTAACCCTAAAACTAACCCTAATCCTAACCCTAACACTTACCCTACGCCGTACCCGAAGCCCTCCCCAAACCCGTACCCTAAGCCCTACCCTAAGCCTAACCCTAAGCCTAAACCTAACCCTAGGCTACCCTTGACTGCTTCTGCCTCCAATAGATTTCCTAAGCACTAGTGTTTTAAGGAAGAGCTTAAAAAGAGAATCCTAATGTTATTTCTTTACAATGTGTGTGTTCCTTATCTTATCCTAGTGTCTAAACTCTTATCCATGGATGAACCTCCAAATAATATTCCTTTACGTGCTACGGGGTATCTAGAGAGTGGGATAGGTTTAATAACTACCCTAACCCTAACGCGTACCCTAACCCTAACTCCTACCCTAACCCTAACACGTACCCTAAACCTAACCAATACCCTAAACCGAGCCCTAACCCTAACACTAACCCTAACGCTAACCCTAATCCATACCCTACGCCGTACCCGAAGCCCTCCCCGAACCCGTACCCTAAGCAGTACCCTAAGCCTAACCCTAAGCCTAACACTAACCCTAGGCTACCCTTGACTGCTTCTGCGTCCAATAGTTTTCCTAAGCACTAGTGTTTTAAGGAACAGCTTAAAAAGAGAATCCTAATGTGATTTCTTTATAATGGTGTGTTCCTTATCTTATCCTAGTGTCTAAACTCTTCTCAATGGCTGGACCCCCAAATAATATTCTTTACGTGCTAAGGGGTATCTAGAGAGTGGGATAGGTTTAATAATTACCCTAACCCTAACACGTACCCTAACCCTAACCCCTAACCTAACCCTAACACGTACCCTAATCCTAAACCGTACCCTAAACCGAGCCCTAACCCTAACACTAACCCTAACCCTAACCCATAACCTAGGACGTACACGAAGCCCTCCCCGAACCCGTACCCTAAGCCGTACCCTTAGCCTACCCCTAAGCCTAACCCTAACACTAGGCTACCCTTTACTGCTTCTACCTCCAATAGATTTCCTAAGCACAAGTGTTTTAAGGAACAGCTTAAAAAGAGAATCCTAATGTGATTTCTTTATAATGGGTGTTTTCCTTATCTTATCCTAGTGTCTAAACTCTTCTCCATGGCTGGACCCCCAAATAATATTCCTTTACATGCTAAGGGGAATCTACAGAGTGGGATAGGTTTAATAACTAACCTAACCCTAATGCGTACCCTAACCCTTACCCCTATCCTAACTCTAACACGTACCCTAATCCTAACCCGTACCCTAAAACGATCCCTAACCCTAACCCTAACCCTAAACCATACCATACGCCGTACCCGAAGCCCTCCCCGAAACCGTATCCTAAGACGTACCCTAAGCCTAACCCTAAGCCTATCCCTAACCCTAGGCTACCCTTGACTGCTTCTGCCTCCAATAGATTTCCTAAGCACTAGTGTTTTAAGGCACAGCTTAAAAAGAGAATCCTAATGTGATTTCTTTATAATGGGTGTGTTCCTTATCTTATCCTAGTGTCTAAACTCTTCTCCATGGCTGGACCCCCAAATAATATTCCTTTACGTGCTAAGGGGTATCTAGAGAGTGGGATAGGTTTAATAACTACCCTAACCCTAACACGTACCCTAACCCTAACCCCTAACCTAACCCTAACGCGTACCCTAACCCTAACCCCTACCCTAAACATAACACGTACCCTAATCCTAACCCGTACCCTAAACCGAGCCCTAACCCTAACACTAACCCTAACCCTAACCCTAACCCATACCCTACGCCGTACCCGATGCCCTCCCCGAACCCGTACCCTAAGCCGTACCCTAAGCCTAACCCTAAGCCTAACCCTAACCCTAGGCTACCCTTGACTGCTTCTGCCTCCAATAGGTTTCCTAAGCACTAGTGTTTTAAGGAACAGCTTAAAAAGAGAATCCTAATGTGATTTCTTTATAATGTGTGTGTTCCTTATCTTAGCCTAGTGTCTAAACTCTTCTCCATGGCTGGACCCCCAAATAATATTCCTTTACGTGCTAAGGGGTATCTAGAGAGTGGGATAGGTTTAATAACTACCCTAACCCTAACACGTACCCTAACCCTAACCCCTAACCTAACCCTAACGCGTACCCTAACCCTAACCCCTACCCTAAACATAACACGTACCCTAATCCTAACCCGTACCCTAAACCGAGCCCTAACCCTAACACTAACCCTAACCCTAACCCTAACCCATACCCTACGCCGTACCCGATGCCCTCCCCGAACCCGTACCCTAAGCCGTACCCTAAGCCTAACCCTAAGCCTAACCCTAACCCTAGGCTACCCTTGACTGCTTCTGCCTCCAATAGGTTTCCTAAGCACTAGTGTTTTAAGGAACAGCTTAAAAAGAGAATCCTAATGTGATTTCTTTATAATGTGTGTGTTCCTTATCTTAGCTTAGTGTCTAAACTCTTCTCCATGGCTGGACCCCCAAATAATATTCCTTTACGTGCTAAGGGGTATCTAGAGAGTGGGATAGGTTTAATAACTACCCGAACCCTAATGCGTACCCTAACCCTAACCCCTACCCTAACCCTAACACGTACCCTAATCCTAAACCGTACCCTAAACCGAGCCCTAACCCTAACACTAACCCTAACCCTAACCCTAACCCGTATCCTACGCCATGCCCTAACCCCTCCCCGAACCCCTACCCTAAGCCGTACCCTAACCCTAACCCTAAGCCTAACCCTAACCCTGGGCTACCCTTGACTGCTTCTGCCTCCAATAGATTGCCTAAGCACTAGTGTTTTAAGGAACAGCTTAAAAAGAGAATCCTAATGTGATTTCTTTATAATGGTGTGTTCCTTATCTTATCCTAGTGTCTAAACTCTTCTCCATGGCTGGACCCCGAAATAATATTCTTTACGTGCTAAGAGGTATCTAGAGAGTCGGATAGGTTTAATAATTACCCTAACCCTAACACGTACACTAACCCTAACCCCTAACCTAACCCTAACACGTACCCTAATCCTAAACCATACCCTAAACCGAGACCTAACCCTAACAATAACCCAAACCCTAACCCTAACCCATACCCTACGCCGTGCCCAAATCCCTCCCCGAAACCATACCCTAAGCCGTACCCTAACCCTAACCCTAAGCCTCAGCCTAACCCTAGGCTACCCTTGACTGCTTCTGCCTCCAATAGATTTCCTAAGCACAAGTGTTTTAAGGAACAGCTTAAAAAGAGAATCCTAATGTGATTTCTTTATAATGGGTGTGTTCCTTATCTTATCCTAGTGTCTAAACTCTTCTCCATGGCTGGACCCCCAAATAATATTCCTTTACATGCTAAGGGGTATCTAGAGAGTGGGATAGGTTTAATAACTAACCTAACCCTAATGCGTACCGTAACCCTTACCCCTATCCTAACTCTAACACGTACCCTAATCCTAACCCGTACCCTAAACCGATCCCTAACCCTAACCCTAACCCTAAACCATACCATACGCCGTACCCGAAGCCCTCCCCGAAACCGTACCCTAAGACGTACCCTAAGCCTAACCCTAAGCCTATCCCTAACCCTAGGCTACCCTTGACTGCTTCTGCCTCCAATAGATTTCCTAAGCACTAGTGTTTTAAGGAACAGCTTAAAAAGAGAATCCTAATGTGATTTCTTTATAATGGGTGTGTTCCTTATCTTATCCTAGTGTCTAAACTCTTCTCCATGGCTGGACCCCCAAATAATATTCCTTTACGTGCTAAGGGGTATCTAGAGAGTGGGATAGGTTTAATAACTACCCTAACGCTAACGCGTACGCTAACCCTAACCCCTACCCTAACCCTAACACGTACCCTAATCCTAACCAATACCCTAAACCGAGGCCTAACCCTAAAACTAACCGTAATCCTAACCCTAACCGATACCCTATGCTGTACCCGAAGCCCTCCCCGAACCCGTACCCTAAGCCCTACCCTAAGCCTAACCCTAAGCCTAAACCTAACACTAGGCTACCCTTGACTGCTTCTGCCTCCAATAGATTTCCTAAGCACTAGTGTTTTAAGGAAGAGCTTAAAAAGAGAATCCTAAAGTGATTTCTTTATAATGGGTGTGTTCCTTATCTTATCCTAGTGTCTAAACTCTTCTCCAGGGCTGGACCCCAAAATAATGTTCTTTTACGTGCTAAGGGGTATCTAGAGAGTGGGATAGGTTTAATCACTACCCTAACCCTAACACGTACATTAACCCTAACCACTATCCTAACCCTAACACGTACCCTAATCCTAACCCGTACACTAAACCGAGCCCTAACCCTAACACTAACCCTAACCCTAACCCTAACCCATACCCTACGCCGTACCCGAAGCCCTCCCCAAACCCGTACCCTAAGCCGTACGCTAACCCTAACCCTAAGCCTAACCCTAACCCTATGCTACCCTTGACTGCTTCTGCCTCCAATAGATTTCGTAAGCACTAGTGTTTTATGGAACAGCTTAAAAAGAGAATCCTAATGTGATTTCTTTATAATGGGTGTGTTCCTTATCTTATCTTAGTGTCTAAACTCTTCTCCACGGCTGGACCTCCAAATAATATTCCTTTACGTGCTAAGGGGTATCTAGAGAGTGGGGTAGGTTTAATAACTACCCTAACGCTAACACGTACCCAAACCCTAACCCCTACCCTAACCCTAACACGTACTCTAATCCTAACCAATACCCTAAACCGAGCCCTAAGCCTAAAACTAACCCTAATCCTAACCCTAACCCATACCCTACGCCGTACCCGAAGCCCTCCCCGAACCCGTACCCTAAGCCCTAACCTAAGCCTAACCCTAAGACTAAACCTAACCCTAGGCTACCCTTGACTGCTTCTGCCTCCAATAGATTTCCTAAGCACTAGTGTTTTAAGGAACAGCTTAAAAAGAGAATCGTAATGTGATTTCGTTATAATGGGTGTGTTCCTTATCTTATCCTAGTGTCTAAACTCTTCTCAATGGCTGGACCCCCAAATAATATTCTTTACGTGCTAAGGGGTATCTAGAGAGTGGGATAGGTTTAATAATTACCCTAACCCTAACACGTACCCTAACCCTAACCCCTAACCTAACACTAACACGTACCCTAATCCTAAACCGTACCCTAAACCGAGCCCTAACCCTAACCCTAACCGTAAACCATACCATACGCCGTACCCGAAGCCTTCCCCGAAACCGTATCCTAAGACGTACCCTAAGCCTAACCCTAAGCTTATCCCTATCCCTAGGCTACCCTTGACTGCTTCTGCCTCCAATAGATTTCCTAAGCACTAGTGTTTTAAGGAACAGCTTAAAAAGAGAATCCTAATGTGATTTCTTTATAATGGGTGTGTTCCTTATCTTATCCTAGTGTCTAAACTCTTCTCCATGGCTGGACCCACAAATAATATTCCTTTACGTGCTAAGGGGTATCTAGAGAGTGGGATAGGTTTAATAACTACCCTAACCCTAACACGTACCCTAACCCTAATCCCTAACCTAACCCTAACGCGTACCCTAACCCTAACCCCTACCCTAACCCTAACACGTACCATAATCCTAACCCGTACCCTAAACTGAGCCCTAACCCTAAAACTAACCCTAATCCTAACCCTAACACTTACCCTACGCCGTACCCGAAGCCCTCCCCAAACCCGTACCCTAAGCCCTACCCTAAGCCTAACCCTAAGCCTAAACCTAACCCTAGGCTACCCTTGACTGCTTCTGCCTCCAATAGATTTCCTAAGCACTAGTGTTTTAAGGAAGAGCTTAAAAAGAGAATCCTAATGTTATTTCTTTACAATGTGTGTGTTCCTTATCTTATCCTAGTGTCTAAACTCTTATCCATGGATGAACCTCCAAATAATATTCCTTTACGTGCTACGGGGTATCTAGAGAGTGGGATAGGTTTAATAACTACCCTAACCCTAACGCGTACCCTAACCCTAACTCCTACCCTAACCCTAACACGTACCCTAAACCTAACCAATACCCTAAACCGAGCCCTAACCCTAACACTAACCCTAACGCTAACCCTAATCCATACCCTACGCCGTACCCGAAGCCCTCCCCGAACCCGTACCCTAAGCAGTACCCTAAGCCTAACCCTAAGCCTAACACTAACCCTAGGCTACCCTTGACTGCTTCTGCGTCCAATAGTTTTCCTAAGCACTAGTGTTTTAAGGAACAGCTTAAAAAGAGAATCCTAATGTGATTTCTTTATAATGGTGTGTTCCTTATCTTATCCTAGTGTCTAAACTCTTCTCAATGGCTGGACCCCCAAATAATATTCTTTACGTGCTAAGGGGTATCTAGAGAGTGGGATAGGTTTAATAATTACCCTAACCCTAACACGTACCCTAACCCTAACCCCTAACCTAACCCTAACACGTACCCTAATCCTAAACCGTACCCTAAACCGAGCCCTAACCCTAACACTAACCCTAACCCTAACCCATAACCTAGGACGTACACGAAGCCCTCCCCGAACCCGTACCCTAAGCCGTACCCTTAGCCTACCCCTAAGCCTAACCCTAACACTAGGCTACCCTTTACTGCTTCTACCTCCAATAGATTTCCTAAGCACAAGTGTTTTAAGGAACAGCTTAAAAAGAGAATCCTAATGTGATTTCTTTATAATGGGTGTTTTCCTTATCTTATCCTAGTGTCTAAACTCTTCTCCATGGCTGGACCCCCAAATAATATTCCTTTACATGCTAAGGGGAATCTACAGAGTGGGATAGGTTTAATAACTAACCTAACCCTAATGCGTACCCTAACCCTTACCCCTATCCTAACTCTAACACGTACCCTAATCCTAACCCGTACCCTAAAACGATCCCTAACCCTAACCCTAACCCTAAACCATACCATACGCCGTACCCGAAGCCCTCCCCGAAACCGTATCCTAAGACGTACCCTAAGCCTAACCCTAAGCCTATCCCTAACCCTAGGCTACCCTTGACTGCTTCTGCCTCCAATAGATTTCCTAAGCACTAGTGTTTTAAGGCACAGCTTAAAAAGAGAATCCTAATGTGATTTCTTTATAATGGGTGTGTTCCTTATCTTATCCTAGTGTCTAAACTCTTCTCCATGGCTGGACCCCCAAATAATATTCCTTTACGTGCTAAGGGGTATCTAGAGAGTGGGATAGGTTTAATAACTACCCTAACCCTAACACGTACCCTAACCCTAACCCCTAACCTAACCCTAACGCGTACCCTAACCCTAACCCCTACCCTAACCATAACACGTACCCTAATCCTAACCCGTACCCTAAACCGAGCCCTAACCCTAACACTAACCCTAACCCTAACCCTAACCCATACCCTACGCCGTACCCGATGCCCTCCCCGAACCCGTATCCTAAGCCGTACCCTAAGCCTAACCCTAAGCCTAACCCTAACCCTAGGCTACCCTTGACTGCTTCTGCCTCCAATAGGTTTCCTAAGCACTAGTGTTTTAAGGAACAGCTTAAAAAGAGAATCCTAATGTGATTTCTTTATAATGTGTGTGTTCCTTATCTTAGCCTAGTGTCTAAACTCTTCTCCATGGCTGGACCCCCAAATAATATTCCTTTACGTGCTAAGGGGTATCTAGAGAGTGGGATAGGTTTAATAACTACCCGAACCCTAATGCGTACCCTAACCCTAACCCTTACCCTAACCCTAACACGTACCCTAATCCTAAACCGTACCCTAAACCGAGCCCTAACCCTAACACTAACCCTAACCCTAACCCTAACCCGTATCCTACGCCATGCCCTAACCCCTCCCCGAACCCCTACCCTAAGCCGTACCCTAACCCTAACCCTAAGCCTAACCCTAACCCTGGGCTACCCTTGACTGCTTCTGCCTCCAATAGATTGCCTAAGCACTAGTGTTTTAAGGAACAGCTTAAAAAGAGAATCCTAATGTGATTTCTTTATAATGTGTGTCTTCCTTATCTTAACCTAGTGTCTAAAATCTTCTCCATGGCTGGATCACCAAATAATATTCCTTTACGTGCTAAGGGGTATCTAGAGAGTGGGATAGGTTTAATAACCCTAACCCTAACACATACCCTAACCCTAACCCCTACCCTAACCCTAACACGTACCCTAATCCTAAACCGTACCCTAAACCGAGCCCTAACCCTAACCCTAACCCTAACCCTAACCCATACCCTACGCCGTGCCCGAACCCCTCCCCGAACCCATAACCTAAGCCGTACCCTAACCCTAACCCTAAGCCTAACCCTAACCCTAGGCTACCCTTGACTGCTTCTGCCTCCAATAGATTTCCTAAGCACTAGTGTTTTAAGGAACAGCTTAAAAAGAGAATCCTAATGTGATTTCTTTATAATGTGTGTGTTCCTTATCTTATCCTAGTGTCTAAACTCTTCTCCATGGCTGGACCTCCAAATAATATTCCTTTACGTGCTAAGGGGTATCTATAGAGTGGGATAGGTTTAATAACTACCCTAACCCTAACGCGTACCCTAACCCTAACCCCTACCCTAACCCTAACACGTACCCTAATCCTAACCAAAACCCTAAACCGAGCCCTAACCCCAACACTAACCCTAACCCTAACCCTAACCCATACCCTACGCCGCACCCGAAGCCCTCCCCGAACTCGTACCATAAGCCGTACCCTAAGCCTAACCCTAAGCCTAACCCTAACCCTAGGCTACCCTTGACTGCTTCTGCCTCCAATATATTTCCTAAGCACTAGTGTTTTAAAGAACAGCTTAAAAAGAGAATCCTGATGTGATTTATTTATAATGGGTGTGTTCCTTATATTATCCTAGTGTCTAAAGTCTTCTCCATGTCTGGACCCCCAAATATTTTTCCTTTATGTGCTAAGGGGTATCTAGAGAGTGGGATAGGTTTAATAACTACCCTAACCCTAACGCGTACCCTAACCCTAACCCCTACCCTAACCCTAACACGTACCCTAATCCTAAACCGTACCCTAAACCGAGCCCTAACCCTAACACTAACCCTAACCCTAACCCTAACCCGTATCCTACGCCATGCCTTAACCCCTCCCCGAACCCCTACCCTAAGCCGTACCCTAAGCCTAACCCTAAGCCTAACCCTAACCATTGACCACCCTTGACTGCTTCTGCCTCCAATAGATTTCCTAAGCACTAGTGTTTTAAGGAACAGCATAAAAAGAGAATCCTAATGAGATTTCTTTATAATGGTTGTGTTCCTTATCTTATCCTAGTGTCAAAACTCTTCTCCATGGCTGGACCCCCAAATAATATTCCTTTACGTGCTAAGGGGTATCTAGAGAGTGGGATAGGTTTAATAACTACCCTAACCCTAACACGTACCCTAATCCTAACCCGTACGCTAAACCGAGCCCTATCCCTAACACTAACCCTAATCCTAACCCTAACCCATACCCTACGACGTACCCGAACCCCTCCCCGAACCCGTACCCTAAGCCGTACCCTAAGCCTAACCCTAAGCGTAACCCTAACCCTAGGCTACCCTTGACTGCTTCTGCCTCCTATAGATTTCCTAAGCACTAGTGTTTTAAGGAACAGCTTAAAAAGAGAATCCTAATGTGATTTTTTAAAAAGGGTGTGTTCCTTATCTTACCCTAGTGTCTAAACTCTTCCCCATGGCTGGACCCCCAAAAAATATTCCTTTACGTACTAAGGGGTATCTAGAGAGTGGGATAGGTTTAATAACTACCCTAACCCTAATGCGTAACCTAACCCTAACCCCTACCCTAACTCTAACACGTACCCTTTTCTAAGCCGTACACTAAACCGAGCACTAACACTAATACTAACCCTAACCCTAACCCTAACCCATACCCTACACCGTACCCTGAGCCCTCCCCGAACCCGTACCCTAAGCCGTACCCTAAGCCTAACCCTAACCCTAGGCTACCCTTGACTGCTTCTGCGTCCAATAGGTTTCCTAAGCACTAGTGTTTTAAGGAACAGTTTAAAAAGAGAATCCTAATGTGATTTCTTTATAATGGTGTGTTCCTTATCTTATCCTAGTGTCTAAACTCTTCTCCATGGCTGGACCCCCAAATAATATTCTTTACGTGCTAAGAGGTATCTAGAGAGTCGGATAGGTTTAATAATTACCCTAACCCTAACACGTACACTAACCCTAACCCCTAACCTAACCCTAACACGTACCCTAATCCTAAACCGTACCCTAAACCGAGCCCTAACCCTAACAATAACCCAAACCCTAACCCTAACCCATACCCTACGCCGTGCCCAAACCCCTCCCCGAAACCATACACTAAGCCGTACCCTAACCCTAACCCTAAGCCTCAGCCTAACCCTAGGCTACCCTTGACTGCTTCTGCCTCCAATAGATTTCCTAAGCACAAGTGTTTTAAGGAACAGCTTAAAAAGAGAATCCTAATGTGATTTCTTTATAATGGGTGTGTTCCTTATCTTATCCTAGTGTCTAAACTCTTCTCCATGGCTGGACCCCCAAATAATATTCCTTTACATGCTAAGGGGTATCTAGAGAGTGGGATAGGTTTAATAACTAACCTAACCCTAATGCGTACCCTAACCCTTACCCCTATCCTAACTCTAACACGTACCCTAATCCTAACCCGTACCCTAAACCGATCCCTAACCCTAACCCTAACCCTAAACCATACAATACGACGTACCCGAAGCCCTCCCCGAAACCGTACCCTAAGACGTACCCTAAGCCTAACCCTAAGCCTATCCCTAACCCTAGGCTACCCTTGACTGCTTCTGCCTCCAATAGATTTCCTAAGCACTAGTGTTTTAAGGAACACCTTAAAAAGAGAATCCTAATGTGATTTCTTTATAATGGGTGTGTTCCTTATCTTATCCTAGTGTCTAAACTCTTCTCCATGGCTGGACCCCCAAATAATATTCCTTTACATGCTAAGGGGTATCTAGAGAGTGGGATAGGTTTAATAACTACCCTAACGCTAACGCGTACCCTAACCCTAACCCCTACCCTAATCCTAACACGTACCCTAATCCTAACCAATACCCTAAACCGAGGCCTAACCCTAAAACTAACCCTAATCCTAACCCTAACCGATACCCTACGCTGTACCCGAAGCCCTCCCCGAACCCTTACCCTAAGCCCTACCCTAAGCCTAACTATAAGCCTAAACCTAACACTAGGCTACCCTTGACTGCTTCTGCCTCCAATAGATTTCCTAAGCACTAGTGTTTTAAGGAAGAGCTTAAAAACAGAATCCTAAAGTGATTTCTTTATAATGGGTGTGTTCCTTATCTTATCCTAGTGTCTAAACTCTTCTCCAGGGCTGGACCCCAAAATAATATTCTTTTACGTGCTAAGGGGTATCTAGAGAGTGGGATAGGTTTAATCACTACCCTAAACCTAAAACGTACATTAACCCTAACCACTATCCTAACCCTAACACGTACCCTAATCCTAACCCGTACCCTAAACCGAACCCTAACCCTAACACTAACCCTAACCCTAACCCTAACCCATACCCTACGCCGTACCCGAAGCCCTCCCCAAACCCGTACCCTAAGCCGTACGCTAACCCTAACCCTAAGCCTAACCCTAACCCTATGCTACCCTTGACTGCTTCTGCCTCCAATAGATTTCCTAAGCACTAGTGTTTTATGGAACAGCTTAAAAAGAGAATCCTAATGTGATTTCTTTATAATGGGTGTGTTCCTTATCTTATCTTAGTGTCTAAACTCTTCTCCACGGCTGGACCTCCAAATAATATTCCTTTACGTGCTAAGGGGTATCTAGAGAGTGGGGTAGGTTTAATAACTACCCTAACGCTAACACGTACCCAAACCCTAACCCCTACCCTAACCCTAACACGTACCCTAATCCTAACCAATACCCTAAACCGAGCCCTAAGCCTAAAACTAACCCTAATCCTAACCCTAACCCATACCCTACGCCGTACCCGAAGCCCTCCCCGAACCCGTACCCTAAGCCCTAACCTAAGCCTAACCCTAAGACTAAACCTAACCCTAGGCTACCCTTGACTGCTTCTGCCTCCAATAGATTTCCTAAGCACTAGTGTTTTAAGGAAGAGCTTAAAAAGAGAATCCTAATGTGATTTCTTTACAATGTGTGTGTTCCTTATCTTATCCTAGTGTCTAAACTCTTATCCATGGCTGAACCTCCAAATAATATTCCTTTACGTGCTACGGGGTATCTAGAGAGTGGGATAGGTTTAATAACTACCCTAACCCTAACGCGTACCCTAACCCTAATCCCTACCCTAACGCTAACACGTACCCTAAACCTAACCAATACCCTAAACCGAGCCCTAACCCTAACACTAACCCTAACGCTAACCCTAACCCATACCCTACGCCGTACCCGAAGCCCTCCCCGAACCCGTACCCTAAGCAGTACCCTAAGCCTAACCCTAAGCCTAACACTAACCCTAGGCTAACCTTGACTGCTTCTGCCTCCAATAGATTTCCTAAGCAGTAGTGTTTTAAGGAACAGCTTAAAAAGAGAATCCTAATGTGATTTCCTTAAAATGGGTGTGTTCCTTATCTTATCCGAGTGTCTAAACTCTTCTCCATGGCTGGACCCCCAAATAATATTCCTTTACGTGCTAAGGGATATCTAGAGAGTGGGATAGGTTTAATAACTACCCTAACCCTAACACGTACCCTAATCCTAACCCGTACGCTAAACCGAGCCCTATCCCTAACACTAACCCTAATCCTAACCCTAACCCATACCCTACGACGTACCCGAACCCCTCCCCGAACCCGTACCCTAAGCCGTACCCTAAGCCTAACCCTAAGCGTAACCCTAACCCTAGGCTACCCTTGACTGCTTCTGCCTCCTATAGATTTCCTAAGCACTAGTGTTTTAAGGAACAGCTTAAAAAGAGAATCCTAATGTGATTTTTTAAAAAGGGTGTGTTCCTTATCTTACCCTAGTGTTTAAACTCTTCCCGATGGCTGGACCCCCAAAAAATATTCCTTTACGTACTAAGGGGTATCTAGAGAGTGGGATAGGTTTCATAACTACCCTAACCCTAATGCGTAACCAAACCCTAACCCCTACCCTAACCCTAACACGTACCCTTTTCTAAGCCGTACACTAAACCGAGCACTAACACTAATACTAACCCTAACCCTAACCCTAACCCATACCCTACACCGTACCCGAAGCCCTCCCCGAACCCGTACCCTAAGCCGTACCCTAAGCCTAACCCTAAACCTAACCCTAACCCTAGGCTACCCTTGACTGCTTCTGCCTCCAATAGATTTCCTAAGCAATAGTATTTTAAGGAACAGCTTAAAAAGAGTATCCTAATGTGATTTCTTTATAATGGGTGTGTTCCTTATCTTATCCTAGTGTCTAAACTCTTCTCCATGGCTGGATCCCCAAATAATATTCCTTTACGTGCTAAGGGGTATCTAGACAGTGGGATAGGTTTAATAACCCTAACCGTAACACGTATCCTAACCCTAACCCCTACCCTAACACTAACACGTACCCTAATCCTAACCCGTACCCTAAACCGAGCCCTAACCCTAACACTAACCCTAATCCTAACCCTAACCCATACCCTACGCCGTACCCGAACCCCTCCCCGAACCCGTACCCTATGCCGTACCCTAAGCCTAACCCTAACCCTAGGCTACCCTTGACTGCTTCTGCGTCCAATAGGTTTCCTAAGCACTAGTGTTTTAAGGAACAGCTTAAAAAGAGAATCCTACTGTGATTTCTTTATAATGGTGTGTTCCTTATCTTATCCTAGTGTCTAAACTCTTCTCCATGGCTGGACCCCCAAATAATATTCTTTACGTGCTAAGGGGTATCTAGAGAGTGGGATAGGTTTAATAATTACCCTAACCCTAACACGTACCCTAACCCTAACCCCTAACCTAACACTAACACGTACCCTAATCCTAAACCGTACCCTAAACCGAGCCCTAACCCTAACAATAACCCTAACCCTAACCCATAACCTACGACGTACGCGAAGCCCTCCCCGAACCCGTACCCTACGCCGTACCCTTAGCCTACCCCTAAGCCTAACCCTGACACTAGGCTACCCTTGAGTGCTTCTGCCTCCAATAGATTTCCTAAGCACAAGTGTTTTAAGGAACAGCTTAAAAAGAGAATCCTAATGTGATTTCTTTATAATGGGTGTGTTCCTTATCTTATCCTAGTGTCTAAACTCTTCTCCATGGCTGGACCCCCAAATAATATTCCTTTACATGCTAAGGGGTATCTAGAGAGTGGGATAGGTTTAATAACTAACCTAACCCTAATGCGTACCCTAACCCTTACCCCTATCCTAACTCTAACACGTACCCTAATCCTAACCCGTACCCTAAACCGATCCCTAACCCTAACCCTAACCGTAAACCATACCATACGCCGTACCCAAAGCCCTCCCCGTAACCGTATCCTAAGACGTACCCTAAGCCTAACCCTAAGCCTATCCCTAACCCTAGGCTACCCTTGACAGCTTCTGCCTCCAATAGATTTCCTAAGCACTAGTGTTTTAAGGAACAGCTTAAAAAGAGAATCCTAATGTGATTTCTTTATAATGGGTGTGTTCCTTATCTTATCCTAGTGTCTAAACTCTTCTCCATGGCTGGACCCCCAAATAATATTCCTTTACGTGCTAAGGGGTATCTAGAGAGTGGGATAGGTTTAATAACTACCCTAACCCTAACACGTACCCTAACCCTAACCCCTAACCTAACCCTAACGCGTACCCTAACCCTAACCCCTACCCTAACCCTAACACGTACCCTAATCCTAACCCGTACCCTAAACCGAGCCCTAACCCTAAAACTAACCTTAATTCTAACCCTAACCCATACCCTACGCCGTACCGGAAGCCCTCCCCAAACCCGTACCCTAAGCCCTACCCTAAGCGTAACCCTAAGCCTAAACCTAACCCTAGGCTACCCTTGACTGCTTCTGCCTCCAATAGATTTCCTAAGCACTAGTGTTTTAAGGAAGAGCTTAAAAAGAGAATCCTAATGTGATTTCTTTACAATGTGTGTGTTCCTTATCTTATCCTAGTGTCTAAACTCTTATCCATGGATGAACCTCCAAATAATATTCCTTTATGTGCTACGGGGTATCTAGAGAGTGGGATAGGTTTAATAACTACCCTAACCCTAACGCGTACCCTAACCCTAACTCCTACCCTAACCCTAACACATACCCTAAACCTAACCAATACCCTAAACCGAGCCCTAACCCTAACACTAACCCTAACGCTAACCCTAACCCATACCCTACGCCGTACCCGAAGCCCTCCCCGAACCCGTACCCTAAGCAGTACCCTAAGCCTAACCCTTAGCCTAACACTAACCCTAGGCTACCCTTGACTGCTTCTGCGTCCAATAGTTTTCCTAAGCACTAGTGTTTTAAGGAACAGCTTAAAAAGAGAATCCTAATGTGATTTCTTTATAATGGTGTGTTCCTTATCTTATCCTAGTGTCTAAACTCTTCTCAATGGCTGGACCCCCAAATAATATTCTTTACGTGCTAAGGGGTATCTAGAGAGTGGGATAGGTTTAATAATTACCCTAACCCTAACACGTACCCTAACCCTAACCCCTAACCTAACCCTAACACGTACCCTAATCCTAAACCGTACCCTAAACCGAGCCCTAACCCTAACACTAACCCTAACCCTAACCCATAACCTACGACGTACGCGAAGCCCTCCCCGAACCCGTACCCTAAGCCGTACCCTTAGCCTACCCCTAAGCCTAACCCTAACACTAGGCTACCCTTTACTGCTTCTGCCTCCAATAGATTTCCTAAGCACAAGTGTTTTAAGGAACAGCTTAAAAAGAGAATCCTAATGTGATTTCTTTATAATGGGTGTGTTCCTTATCTTATCCTAGTGTCTAAACTCTTCTCCATGGCTGGACCCCCAAATAATATTCCTTTACATGCTAAGGGGTATCTACAGAGTGGGATAGGTTTAATAACTAACCTAACCCTAATGCGTACCCTAACCCTTACCACTATCCTAACTCTAACACGTACCCTAATCCTAACCCGTACCCTAAAACGATCCCTAACCCTAACCCTAACCCTAAACCATACCATACGCCGTACTCGAAGCCCTCCCCGAAACCGTATCCTAAGACGTACCCTAAGCCTAACCCTAAGCCTATCCCTAACCCTAGGCTACCCTTGACTGCTTCTGCCTCCAATAGATTTCCTAAGCACTACTGTTTTAAGGAACAGCTTAAAAAGAGAATCCTAATGTGATTTCTTTATAATGGGTGTGTTCCTTATCTTATCCTAGTGTCTAAACTCTTCTCCATGGCTGGATACCCAAATAATATTCCTTTAAGTGCTAAGCGGTATCTAGAGAGTGGGATAGGTTTAATAACCCTAACCCTAACACGTACCCTAAACCTAACCCCTAACCTAACCCTAACACGTACCCTAATCCTAAACCGTACCCTAAACCGAGCTCTAACCCTAAAACTTACCCTAACCCTAACCCTAACCCATACCCTACGCCGTGCCCTAACCCCTCCCCGAACCCATACCCTAAGCCGTACCCTAACCCTAACCCTAAGCCTAACCCTAACCCTGGGCTACCCTTGACTGCTTCTGCCTCCAATAGATTGTCTAAGCACTAGTGTTTTAAGGAACAACTTAAAAAGAGAATCCTAATGTGATTTCTTTATAATGTTTGTCTTCCTTATCTTATCGTAGTGTCTAAAATCTTCTCCATGGCTGGATTCCCAAATAATATTCCTTTACGTGCTAAGGGGTATCTAGAGAGTGGGATAGGTTTAATAACCCTAACCGTAACACATACCCTAACCCTAACCCCTACCCTAACCATAACACGTACCCTAATCCTAAACCGTACCCTAAACCGAGCCCTAACCCTAACACTAACCCTAACCCTAACCCTAACCCATACCCTACGCCGTGCCCGAACCCCTCCCCGAACCCATAACCTAAGCCGTACCCTAAACCTAACCCTAAGCCTAACCCTAACCCTAGGCTACCCTTGACTGCTTCTGCCTCCAATAGATTTCCTAAGCACTAGTGTTTTAAGGAACAGCTTAAAAATAGAATCCTAATGTGATTTCTTTATAATGGGTGTGTTCCTTATCTTATCCTAGTGTCTAAAGTCTTCTCCATGGCTGGACACCCAAATAATTTTCCTTTATGTGCTAAGGGGTATCTAGAGAGTGGGATAGGTTTAATAACTACCCTAACCCTAACGCATACCCTAATCCTAACTCCTACCCTAACCCTAACACGTACCCTAATCCTAAACCGTACCCTAAACCGAGCCCTAACCCTAACACTAACCCAAACCCTAACACTAACCCATACCCTACGCAGTACCCGAAGCCTTCCCCGAACCCGTACCCTAAGCCGTACCCTAAGCCTAACCCTAAGCCTAACCCTAACCCTAGACTACCCTTGACTGCTTCTGCCTCCAATAGATTTCCTAAGCACTAGTGTTTTAAGGAACAGCTTAAAAAGAGAATCCTAATGTGATTTATTTATAATGTGTGTGTTCCTTATCTTATCCTAGTGTCTAAACTCTTCTCCATGGCTGGACCTCCAAATAATATTCCTTTACATGCTAAGGGGTATCTAGAGAGTGGGATAGGTTTAATACCTACCCTAAGCCTAACGCGTACCGTAACCCTAACCCCTACCCTAACCCTAACACGTACCCTAACCCATAACATTTGCCGCACCCGTAGCCCTCCCCGAACCCGTACCCTAAGCCGTACCCTAAGCCTAACCCTAACTCTAGGCTACCCTTGACTGCTTCTGCCTCCAATAGATTTCCTAAGCACTAGTGTTTTAAGGAACAGCATAAAAAGAGAATCCTAATGAGATTTCTTTATAATGGTTGTGTTCCTTATCTTATCCTAGTGTCTAAACACTTCTCCATGGCTGGACCACCAAATAATATTCTTTACGTGCTAAGGGGTATCTAGAGAGTGGGATAGGTTTAATAACTACCCTAACCCTAACACGTACCCTAACCCTAACTCCTACCCTAACCCTAACACGTACCCTAATCCTAAACCGTAACCTAAACCGAGCCCTATCCCTAACACTAACCCTAACACTAACCCTAACCCATACCCTACGCCGTACCCGAAGCCCTCCCCAAACCCGTACCCTAAGCATTGCCCTAAGCCTAACCCTAAGCCTAACCCTAACCCTAGGCTACCCTTGACTGCTTCTGCCCCCAATAGATTTCCAAAGCACTAGTGTTTTAAGTAACAGCTTAAAAAGAGAATCCTTATGTGATTTCTTTATAAAGGGTGTGTTCCTTATCTTAGCCTAGTGTCTAAACTCTTCTCCATGGCTGGACCCCCAAATAATATTCCTTTACGTGCTAAGGGGTATCTAGAGAGTGGGATAGGTTTAATAACTACCCTAACCCTAATGCGTACCCTAACTCTAACACCGACCCTAAACCTAACACGTACCCTAATCCTAAGCTGTACACTAAACCGAGCCCTAACACTAACACTAAGCCTAACCCTAACCCTAACCCATACCCTACACCGTACCCGAAGCCCTCCCCGAACCCGGACCCTAAGCCTAACCCTAAGCCTAACCCTAAGCCTAAAACTAACCCTAGGCTACCCTTGACTGCTTCTGCCTCCAATAGATTTCCTAAGCACAACTGTTTTAAGGAACAGCTTAAAAAGAGAATCCTAATGTGATTTCTTTATAATGGGTGTGTTCCTTATCTTATCCTTGTGTCTATACTCTTCTCCATGGCTGGATCCCCAAATAATATTCCTTTAAGTGCTAAGGGGTATCTAGAGAGTGGGATAGGTTTAATAACCCTAACCCTAACACGTACCCTAAACCTAACCCCTACCCTAACCCTAACACGTACCCTAATCATAAACCGTACCCTAATCCGAGCCCTAACCCTAACACTAACCCTAACCCTAACCCTAACCCATACCCTACGCCGTGCCCTAACCCCTCCCCGAACCCATACCCTAAGCCGTACCCTAACCCTAACCCTAACCCTGGGCTACCCTTGACTGCTTCTGCCTCCAATAGATTCCCTAAGCACTACTGTTTTAAGGAACAGCTTAAAAAGAGAATCCTAATGTGATTTCTTTATAATGTGTGTCTTCCTTATCTTATCCTAGTGTCTAAAATCTTCTCCATGACTGGATCCCCAAATAATATTCCTTTACGTGCTAAGGGGTATCTAGAGAGTGGGATAGGTTTAATAACCCTAACCCTAACACATACCCTAACCCTAACCCCTACCCTAACCCTAACACGTACCCTAATCCTAAACCGTACCCTAAACCGAGCCCTAACCCTAACACTAACCCTAACACTAACCCTAACCCATACCCTACGCCGTACCCGAAGCCCTCCCCAAACCCGTACCCTAAGCCGTACGCTAACCCTAACCCTAAGCCTAACCCTAACCCTATGCTACCCTTGACTGCTTCTGCCTCCAATAGATTTCCTAAGCACTAGTGTTTTAAGGAACAGCTTAAAAAGAGAATCCTAATGTGATTTCTTTATAAAGAGTGTGTTCCTTATCTTAGCCTTGTGTCTAAACTCTTCTCCATGGCTGGACCCACAAATAATATTCCTTTACGTGCTAAGGGGTATCTAGAGAGTGGGATAGGTTTAATAACTACCCTAACCCTAATGCGTACCCTAACCCTAACCCCTACCCTAACCCTAACACGTACCCTAATCCTAAGCCGTACACTAAACCGAGCCCTAACACTAACATTAACACTAACCCTAACCCTAACCCATACCCTACGCCGCACCCGAAGCCCTCCCCGAACCCGTACCCTAAGCCGTACCCTAAGCCTAACCCTAACCCTAGGCTACCCTTGACTGCTTCTGCCTCCAATAGATTTCCTAAGCACTAGTGTTTTAAGGAACAGCATAAAAAGAGAATCCTAATGTGATTTCTTTAAAATGGTTGTGTTCCTTATCTTATCCTAGTGTCTAAACTCTTCTCCATGGCTGGACCACCAAGTAATATTCTTTACGTGCTAAGGGGTATCTAGAGCGAGGGATAGGTTTAATAACTACCCTAACCCTAACACGTACCCTAACCCTAACTCCTACCCTAACCCTAACACGTACCCTAATCCTAAACCGTAACCTAAACCGAGCCCTAACCCTAACACTAACCCTAACCCTTACCCTAACCCATACCCTACGCCGTACCCGAAGCCCTCCCCGAACCCGTACCCTAAGCAGTGCCATAAGCCTAACCCTAAGCCTAACCCTAACCCTAGGCTACCCTTGACTGCTTCTGCCTCCAATAGATTTCCTAAGCACTAGTGTTTTAAAGAACAGCTTAAAAAGAGAATCCTAATGTGATTTTTTTATAAAGGGTGTGTTCCTTATCTAAGCCTAGTGTCTAAACTCTTCTCCATGGCTGGACCCCCAAATAATATTCCTTTACGTGCTAAGGGGTATCTAGAGAGTGGGATAGGTTTAATAACTACCCTAACCCTAATGCGTACCCTAACCCTAACCCCTACCCTAACCCTAACACGTACCCTAATCCTAAGCCATACACTAAACCGAGCCCTAACACTAACACTAACCCTAACCCTAACCCTAAACCATACCCTATGTCGTGCCCTAACCCCTCCCCGATCCCATACCCTAAGCCGTATCCTAAGCCTAACCTTAAGCCTAACCCTAACCCTAGCCTACCCTTGACTGCTTCTGCCTCCAATAGATTTCCTAAGCACTAGAGTTTTAAGGAACAGCTTAAAAAGAGAATCCTAATGTGATTTCTTTATAATGTGTGTGTTCCTTATCTTATCCTAGTGTCTAAACTCTTCTCCATTGCTGGACCTCCAAATAATATTCCTTTACGTGCTAAGGGGTATCTAGAGAGTGGGATAGGTTTAATAACTACCCTAACCCTAACGCGTACCCTAACCCTAACCCCTACCCTAACCCTAACACGTACCCTAATCCTAACCAATACCCTAAACCGAGCCCTAACACCAACACTAACCCTAACCCTAACCCTAACCCATACCCTACGCCGCACCCGAAGCCCTCCCCAAACCCGTACCCTAAGCCGTACCCTAAGCCTAACCCTAAGCCTAACCCTAACCCTAGGCTACCCTTGACTGCTTCTGCCTCCAATAGGTTTCCTAAGCACTAGTGTTTTAAGGAACAGCATAAAAAGAGAATCCTAATGTGATTTCTTTATAATGGTTGTGTTCCTTATCTTATCCTAGTGTCTAAACTCTTCTCCATGGCTGGACCACCAAATAATATTCTTTACGTGCTAAGGGGTATCTAGAGAGTGGGATAGGTTTAATAACTACCCTAACCCTAACACGTACCCTAAACCTAACTCCTACCCTAACCCTAACACGTACCCTAATCCTATACCGTAACCTAAACCGAGCCCTAACCCTAACACTAACCCTAACCCTTACCCTAACCCATACCCTACGCCGTACCCGAAGCCCTCCCCGAACCCGTACCCTAAGCAGTGCCCTAAGCCTAACCCTAAGCCTAACCCTAACCCTAGGCTACCCTTGACTGCTTCTGCCTCCAATAGATTTCCGAAGCACTAGTGTTTTAAAGAACAGCTTAAAAAGAGAATCCCAATGTGATTTCTTTATAATGGGTGTGTTCCTTATATTATCCTAGTGTCTAAAGTCTTCTCCATGGCTGGACCCCCAAATAATTTTCCTTTATGTGCTAAGGGGTATCTAGAGAGTGGGATAGGTTTAATAACTACCCTAACCCTAACGCGTACCCTAACCCTAAACCCTACCCTAACCCTAACACGTACCCTAATCCTAAACCGTACCCTAAACCGAGCCCTAACCCTAACACTAACCGAAACCCTAACACTAACCCATACCCTACGCCGTACCCGAAACCTTCCCCGATCCCGTACCCTAAGCCGTACCCTAAGCCTAAACCTAAGCCTAACCCTAACGCTAGACTACCCTTGACTGCTTCTGCCTCCAATAGATTTCCTAAGCACTAGTGTTTTAAGGAACAGCTTAAAAAGAGAATCCTAATGTGATTTCTTTATAATGTGTGTGTTCCTTATCTTATCCTAGTGTCTAAACTCTTCTCCTTGGCTGGACCTACAAATAATATTCCTTTAAGTGCTAAGGGGTATCTAGAGGGTGGGATAGGTTTAATAACTACCATAACCCTAACGAGTACCCTAACCCTAACCCCTACCCTAACCCTAACACGTACCCTAATCCTAACCAATACCCTAAACCGAGCCCTAACCCGAACACTAACCATAACCCTAACCCTAACCCATACCCTACGCCGCACACGAAGCCCTCCCCGAACCCGTACCCTAAGCCGTACACTAAGCCTAACCCTAAGCCTAACCCTAACCCTAGGCTACCCTTGACTGCTTCTGCCTCCAATAGATTTCCAAAGCACTAGTGTTTTAAGGAACAGCATAAAAAGAGAATCCTAATGTGATTTCTTTATAATGGTTGTGTTCCTTATCTTATCCTAGTGTCTAAACTCTTCTCCATGGCTGGACCACCAAATAATATTATTTACGTGCTAAGGGGTATCTAGAGAGTGGGATAGGTTTAATAACTACCCTAACCCAACCACGTACCCTAAACCTAACTCCTACCCTAACCCTAACACGTACCCTAATCCTAAACCGTACCCTAAACCGAGCCCTAACCCTAACACTAACCCTAACCCTAACCCTAACCCATACCCTACGCCGTACCCGAAGCCCTCCCCGAACCCGTACCCTAAGCTTGCCCTAAGCCTAACCCTAAGCCTAACCCTAACCCTAGGCTACCCTTGACTGCTTCTGCCTCCAATAGATTTCCTAAGCACTAGTGTTTTAAAGAACAGCTTAAAAAGAGAATCCTAATGTGATTTCTTTATAATGGGTGTGTTCCTTATCTTATCCTAGTGTCTAAACTCTTCTCCATGGCTGGACCCCCAAATAATATTCCTTTATGTGCCAATGGGTATCTAGAGAGTGGGATAGGTTTAATAACTACCCTAAACCTAACGCGTACCCTAACCCGAACCGCTACCCTAACCCTAACACGTACCCTAATCCTAAGCCGTACCCTAAACCGAGCCCTAACCCTAACACTAACCCAAACCCTAACACTAACCCATACCGTACGCCGTACCCGAAGCCTTCCCCGAACCCGTACCATAAGCCGTACCCTAAGCCTAACCCTAAGCCTTACCCTAACCCTAGACTACCCTTGACGGCTTCTGCCTCCAAAACATTTCCTAAGCATTAGTGTTTTAAGGAACAGCTTAAAAAGAGAATCCTAATGTGATTTCTTTATAAAGGGTGTGTTCCTTATCTTGGCCTAGTGTCTAAACTCTTCTCCATGGGTGGCCCCCAAATAATATTCCTTTACGTGCTAAGGGGTATCTAGAGAGTGGGATAGTTTTAATAACTACCCTAACCCTAACGCGTACCATAACTCTAACCCCTACCCTAACCCTAACACGTACCCTAATCCTAACCAATACCCTAAACCGAGCCCTAACCCTAACACTAACCCTAACCCTAACCCTAACCCATACCCTACGCCGCACCCGAAGCCCTCCCCGAACCCGTACCCTAAGCAGTACCCTAAGCCTAACCCTAAGCCTAACCCTAACCCTGGGCTACCCTTGACTGCTTCTGCCTCCAATAGATTTCCTAAGCACTAGTGTTTTAAGGAACAGCTTAAAAAGAGAATCCTAATGTGATTTCATTATAATGGGTGTGTTCCTTAATTTATCCTAGTGTCTAAACTCTTCTGCATGGCTGGACCCCCAAATAATATTACTTTACGTGCTAAGGGGTATCTAGAGAGTGGGATAGGTTTAATAACTACCCTAACCCTAACGCGTACCCTAACCCTAACCCCTACCCTAACCCTAACACGTACCCTAAACGGAGCCCTAACTCTAACACTAACCCAAACCCTAACCCTAACCCATACCCTACGACATACCCGAAGCCCTCCCCGAACCCGTACCCTAAGCCGTACCCTTAGCCTAACCCTAAGCCTAACCCTAACACTAGGCTACCCTTGACTGCTTCTGTCCCCAATAGATTTCCTAAGCACTAGTGTTTTAAGGAACAGTTTAAAAAGAGAATCCTAATGTGATTTCTTTATAAAGGGTGTGTTCCTTATCTTAGCCTAGTGTCTAAACTCTTCTCCATGGCTGGACCCCCAAATAATATTCCTTTACGTGCTAAGGGGTATCTAGAGAGTGGGATAGGTTTAATAACTCCCCTAACCCTAATGCGTACCCTAACCCTAACCCCTACCCTAACCCTAACACGTACCCTAATCCTAAGCCGTACACTAAACCGAGCCCTAACACTAACACTAACCCTAACCCTAACCCTAAACCATACCCTATGTCGTGCCCTAACCCCTCCCCGATCCCATACCCTAAGCCGTATCCTAAGCCTAACCTTAAGCCTAAACCTAACCCTAGCCTACCCTTGACTGCTTCTGCCTCCAATAGATTTCCTAAGCACTAGAGTTTTAAGGAACAGCTTAAAAAGAGAATCCTAATGTGATTTCTTTATAATGTGTGTGTTCCTTATCTTATCCTAGTGTCTAAACTCTTCTCCATTGCTGGACCTCCAAATAATATTCCTTTACGTGCTAAGGGGTATCTAGAGAGTGGGATAGGTTTAATAACTACCCTAACCCTAACGCGTACCCTAACCCTAACCCCTACCCTAACCCTAACACGTACCCTAATCCTAACCAATACCCTAAACCGAGCCCTAACACCAACACTAACCCTAACCCTAACCCTAACCCATACCCTACGCCGCACCCGAAGCCCTCCCCTAACTTGTACCCTAAGCCGTACCCTAAGCCTAACCCTAAGCCTAACCCTAACCCTAGGCTACCCTTGACTGCTTCTGCCTCCAATAGATTTCCTAAGCACTAGTGTTTTAAGGAACAGCATAAAAAGAGAATCCTAATGTGATTTCTTTATAATGGTTGTGTTCCTTATCTTATCCTAGTGTCTAAACTCTTCTCCATGGCTGGACCACCAAATAATATTCTTTACGTGCTAAGGGGTATCTAGAGAGTGGGATAGGTTTAATAACTACCCTAACCCTAACGCGTACCCTAACCCTAACCCCTACCCTAACCCTAACACGTACCCTAATCCTAAACCGTACCCTTAACGGAGCCCTAACCCTAACACTAACCGAAACCCTAACACTAACCCATACCCTACGCCGTACCCGAAACCTTCCCCGATCCCGTACCCTAAGCCGTACCCTAAGCCTAAACCTAAGCCTAACCCTAACGCTAGGCTACCCTTGACTGCTTCTGCCTCCAATAGATTTCCTAAGCACTAGTGTTTTAAGGAACAGCTTAAAAAGAGAATCGTAATGTGATTTCTTTATAATGTGTGTGTTCCTTATCTTATCCTAGTGTCTAAACTCTTCTCCTTGGCTGGACCTACAAATAATATTCCTTTACGTGCTAAGGGGTATCTAGAGGGTGGGATAGGTTTAATAACTACCCTAACCCTAACGAGTACCCTAACCCTAACCCCTACCCTAAACCTAACACGTACCCTAATCCTAACCAATACCCTAAACCGAGCCCTAACCCAAACACTAACCCTAACCCTAACCCTAACCCATACCCTACGCCGCACCCGAAGCCCTCCCCGAACCCGTACCCAAAGCCGTACCCTAAGCCTAACCCTAAGCCTTACCCTAACCCTAGACTACCCTTGACTGCTTCTGCCTCCAAAACATTTCCTAAGCACTAGTGTTTTAAGGAACAGGTTAAAAAGAGAATCCTAATGTGATTTCTTTATAAAGGGTGTGTTCCTTATCTTGGCCTAGTGTCTAAACTCTTCTCCATGGGTGGCCCCCAAATAATATTCCTTTACGTGCTAAGGGGTATCTAGAGAGTGGGATAGGTTTAATAACTACCCTAACGCTAACGCGTACCCTAACTCTAACCCTTACCCTAACCGTAACACGTACCCTAATCCTAACCAATACCCTAAACCGAGCCCTAACCCTAACACTAACCCTAACCCTAACCCTAACCCATACCCTACGGCGCACCCGAAGCCCTCCCCGAACCTGTACCCTAAGCAGTAACCTAAGCCTAACCCTAAGCCTAACCCTAACCCTAGGCTACCCTTGACTGCTTCTGCCTCCAATAGATTTCCTAAGCACTAGTGTTTTAAGGAACAGCATAAAAAGAGAATCCTAATGTGATTTCTTTATAATGGTAGTGTTCCTTATCTTATCCTAGTGCCTAAACTCTTCTCCATGGCTGGACCACCAAATAATATTCTTTACGTCCTAAGGGGTATCTAGAGAGTGGGATAGGTTTAATAACTACCCTAACCCTAACACGTACCCTAACCCTAACTCCTACCCTAACCCTAACACGTACCCTAATCCTAAACCGTACCCTAAACCGAGCCCTAACCCTAACACTAGCCCTAACCCTTACCCTAAACCATACCCTACGCCGTAACCGAAGCCCTCCCCGAACCCGTACCCTAAGCAGTGCCCTAAGCCTAACCCTAACCCTAGGCTACCCTTGACTGCTTCTGCCTCCAATAGATTTCCTAAGCACTAGTGTTTTAAGGAACAGCATAAAAAGAGAATCCTAATGTGATTTCTTTATAATGGTAGTGTTCCTTATCTTATCCTAGTGCCTAAACTCTTCTCCACGGCTGGACCACCAAATAATATTCTTTACGTGCTAAGGGGTATCTAGAGAGTGGGATAGGTTTGATAACTACCCTAAACCTAACGAGTACCCTAACCCTAACCCCTACCCTAACCCTAACACGTACCCTAATCCTAACCAATACCCTAAACCGAGCCCTATCCCCACACAAACCCTAACCCTTACCCTAAACCATACCCTACGCCGTAACCGAAGCCCTCCCCGAACCCGTACCCTAAGCAGTGCCCTAAGCCTAACCCTAACCCTAGGCTACCCTTGACTGCTTCTGCCTCCAATAGATTTCCTAAGCACTAGTGTTTTAAGGAACAGCTTAAAAAGAGAATCCTAATGTGATTTCTTTATAATGGTTGTGTTCCTTATCTTATCCTAGTGTCTAAACTCTTCTCCATGGCTGGACCACCAAATAATATTATTTACGTGCTAAGGGGTATCTAGAGAGTGGGATAGGTTTAATAACTACCCTAACCCTAACGCGTACCCTAACCCTAACACCTACCCTAACCCTAACACGTACCCTAATCCTAAACCGTACCCTAAACCGAGCCCTAACCCTAACACTAACCCAAACCCTAACCCTAACACATACCCTACGCCGTACCCGAAGCCTTCCCCGAACCCGTACCCTAAGCCGTACCCTAAGCCTAACCCTAAGCCTAACCCTAACCCTAGACTACCCTTGACTGCTTCTGCCTCCAAAACATTTCCTAAGCACTAGTGTTTTAAGGAACAGCTTAAAAAGAGAATCCTAATGTGATTTCATTATAATGGGTGTGTTCCTTAATTTATCCTAGTTTCTAAACTCTTCTGCATGGCTGGACCCCCAAATAATATTACTTTACGTGCTAAGGGGTATCTAGAGAGTGGGATAGGTTTAATAACTACCCTAACCCTAACGCGTAACCTAACCCTAACCCCTACCCTAACCCTAACACGTACCCTAATCCTAACCCGTACCCTAAACGGAGCCCTAACTCTAACACTAACCCAAACCCTAACCCTAACCAATACCCTACGCCGTACACGAACCCCTCCCCGAACCCGTACCCTAAGCGGTACCCTAAGCCTAACCCTAAGCCTAACCCTAACCCTAGGCTACCCTTGACTGCTTCTGCCTCCAATAGATTTCCTAAGCACTAGTGGTTTAAGGAACAGCTTAAAAAGAGAATCCTAATGTGATTTCTTTATAATGTGTGTGTTCCTTATATTATCTTAGTGTCTAAACTCTTCTCCATGGCTGGACCCCCAAATAATATTCCTTTACGTGCTAAGGGGTATCTAGAGAGTGGGATGGGTTTAATAACTACCCTAACCCTAACGCGTACCCTAACCCTAACCCCTACCCTAACCCTAACACGTACCCTAAACCTAAACTGTACCCTAAACCGAGCCCTAACCCTAACACTAACCCTAACCCTAACACTAACCCATACCCTACGACATACCCGAAGCCCTCCCGAACCCGTACCCTAAGCCGTACCCTTAGCCTAACCCTAAGCCTAACCCTAACACTAGGCTACCCTTGACTGCTTCTGCCCCCAATAGATTTCCTAAGCACTAGTGTTTTAAGGAACAGCTTAAAAAGAGAATCCTAATGTGATTTCTTTATAAAGGGTGTGTTCCTTATCTTAGCCTAGTGTCTAAACTCTTCTCCATGGCTGGACCCCCAAATAATATTCCTTTACGTGCTAAGGGGTATCTAGAGAGTGGGATAGGTTTAATAACTACCCTAACCCTAATGCGTACCCTAACCCTAACCCCTACCCTAACCCTAACACGTACCCTAATCCTAACCCGTACCCTGAACCGAGCACTAACCCTAACACTAACCCTAACCCTAACCCTAACCCATACCCTACGCCGTACCAAAAGCCCTCCCCGAACCCGTACCCTAAGCCGTACCCTTAGCCTAACCCTAAGCCTAACCCTAACACTAGGCTACCCTTGACTGCTTCTGCCCCCAATAGATTTCCTAAGCACTAGTGTTTTAAGGAACAGCTTAAAAAGAGAATCCTAATGTGATTTCTTTATAAAGGGTGTGTTCCTTATCTTAGCCTAGTGTCTAAACTCTTCTCCATGGCTGGACCCCCAAATAATATTCCTTTACGTGCTAAGGGGTATCTAGAGAGTGGGATAGGTTTAATAACTACCCTAACCCTAATGCGTACCCTAACCCTAACCCCTACCCTAACCCTAACACGTACCCTAATCCTAAGCCGTACACTAAACCGAGCCCTAACACTAACACTAACCCTAACCCTAACCCTAAACCATACCCTATGTCGTGCCCTAACCCCTCCCCGATCCCATACCCTAAGCCGTATCCTAAGCCTAACCTTAAGCCTAAACCTAACCCTAGCCTACCCTTGACTGCTTCTGCCTCCAATAGATTTCCTAAGCACTAGAGTTTTAAGGAAGAGCTTAAAAAGAGAATCCTAATGTGATTTCTTTATAATGTGTGTGTTCCTTATCTTATCCTAGTGTCTAAACTCTTCTCCATTGCTGGACCTCCAAATAATATTCCTTTATGTGCTAAGGGGTATCTAGAGAGTGGGATAGGTTTAATAACTACCCTAACCCTAACGCGTACCCTAACCCTAACCCCTACCCTAACCCTAACACGTACCCTAATCCTAACCAATACCCTAAACCGAGCCCTAACCCCAACACTAACCCTAACCCTAACCCTAACCCATACCCTACGCCGCACGCGAAGCCCTCCCCGAACCCGTACCCTAAGCCGTACCCTAAGCCTAACCCTAAGCCTAACCCTAACCCTAGGCTACTCTTGACTGCTTCTGCCTCCAATAGATTTCCTAAGCACTAGTGTTTTAAGGAACAGCATAAAAAGAGAATCCTAATGTGATTTCTTTATAATGGTTGTGTTCCTTATCTTATCCTAGTGTCTAAACTCTTCTCCATGGCTGGACCACCAAATAATATTATTTACGTGCTAAGGGGTATCTAGAGAGTGGGATAGGTTTAATAACTACCCTAGCCCTAACACGTACCCTAACCCTAACTCCTACCCTAACCCTAACACGTACCCTAATCCTAATCCGTACCCTAAACCGAGCCCTAACCCTAACACTAACCCTAACCCTTACCCTAAACCATACCCTACGCCGTACCCGAAGACCTCCCCGAACCCGTACCCTAAGCAGTGCCCTAAGCCTAACCCTAAGCCTAACCCTAACCCTAGGCTACCCTTGACTGCTTCTGCCTCCAATAGATTTCCTAAGCACTAGTGTTTTAAAGAACAGCTTAAAAAGAGAATCCTAATGTGATTTCTTTATAATGGGTGTGTTCCTTATCTTAGCCTAGTGTCTAAACTCTTCTCCATGGGAGGACCACCAAATAATATTCCTTTACGTGCTAAGCGGTATCTAGAGAGTGGGATAGGTTTAATAACTACCCTAACCCTAACGCGTACCCTAACTCTAACCCCTACCCTAACCCTAAAACGTACCCTAATCCTAACCAATACCCTAAACCGAGCCCTAACCCTAACACTAACCCTAACCCTAACCCTAACCCATACCCTACGCCGCACCCGAAGCCCTCCCCGAACCCGTACCCTAAGCAGTGCCCTAAGCCTAACCCTAACCCTAGGCTACCCTTGACTGCTTCTGCCTCCAATAGATTTCCTAAGCACTAGTGTTTTAAGGAACAGCATAAAAAGAGAATCCTAATGTGATTTCTTTATAATGTGTGTCTTCCTTATCTTATCCTAGTGTCTAAACTCTTCTCCTTGGCTGGACCACCAAATAATATTCTTTACGTGCTAAGGGGTATCTAGAGAGTGGGATAGGTTTGATAACTACTCTAACCCTAACGAGTACCCTAACCCTAACCCCTACCCTAACCCTAACACGTATCCTAATCCTAACCAATACCCTAAACCGAGCCCTAACCCCAACACAAACCCTAACCCTATCCCTAACCCATACCCTACGCCGCACCCGAAGCCCTCCCCGAACCCGTACCCTAAGCAGTGCCCTAAGCCTAACCCTAAGCCTAACCCTAACCCTAGGCTACCCTTGACTGCTTCTGCCTCCAATAGATTTCCTAAGCACTAGTGTTTTAAAGAACAGCTTAAAAAGAGAATCCTAATGTGATTTCTTTATAATGGGTGTGTTCCTTATCTTATCCTAGTGTCTAAACTCTTCTCCATGGCTGGACCCCCAAATAATATTCCTTTATGTGCCAATGGGTATCTAGAGAGTGAGATAGGTTTAATAACTAACCTAAACCTAACGCGTACCCTAACCCGAACCGCTACCCTAACCCTAACACGTACCCTAATCCTAAGCCGTACCCTAAACCGAGCCCTAACCCTAACACTAACCCAAACCCTAACACTAACCCAAACCCTAACACTAACCCATACCCTACGCCGTACCCGAAGCCTTCCCCGAACCCGTACCATAAGCCGTACCCTAAGCCTAACCCTAAGCCTTACCCTAACCCTAGACTACCCTTGACTGCTTCTGCCTCCAAAACATTTCCTAAGCACTAGTGTTTTAAGGAACAGCTTAAAAAGAGAATCCTAATGTGATTTCTTTATAAAGGGTGTGTTCCTTATCTTGGCCTAGTGTCTAAACTCTTCTCCATGGGTGGCCCCCAAATAATATTCCTTCACGTGCTAAGGGGTATCTAGAGAGTGGGATAGTTTTAATAACTACCCTAACCCTAACGCGTACCCTAACTCTAACCCCTACCCTAACCCTAACACGTACCCTAATCCTAACCAATACCCTAAACCGAGCCCTAACCCTAACACTAACCCTAAACCTAACCCTAACCCATACCCTACGTTGCACCCGAAGCCCTCCCCGAACCCGTACCCTAAGCAGTACCCTAAGCCTAACCCTAAGCCTAACCCTAACCCTAGGCTACCCTTGACTGCTTCTGCCTCCAATAGATTTCCTAAGCCCTAGTGTTTTAAGGAACAGCTTAAAAAGAGAATCCTAATGTGATTTCATTATAATGGGTGTGTTCCTTAATTTATCCTAGTGTCTAAACTCTTCTGCATGGCTGAACCCCCAAATAATATTCCTTTACGTGCTAAGGGGTATCTAGAGAGTGGGATAGGTTTAATAACTACCCTAACCCTAACGCGTACCCTAACCCTAACCCCTACCCTAACCCTAACACGTACCCTAATCCTAACCCGTACCCTAAACGGAGCCCTAAATCTAACACTAACCCAAACCCTAACCCTAACCCATACCCTACGCCGTACCCGAACCCCTCCCCGAACCCGTACCCTAAGCCGTACCCTAAGCCTAACCCTAAGCCTAACCCTAACCCTAGGCTACCCTTGACTGCTTCTGCCTCCAATAGATTTCCTAAGCACTAGTGGTTTAAGGAACAGCTTAAAAAGAGAATCCTAATGTGATTTCTTTATAATGTGTGTGTTCCTTATATTATCTTAGTGTCTAAACTCTTCTCCATGGCTGGACCCCCAAATAATATTCCTTTACGTGCTAAGGGTTATCTAGAGAGTGGGATAGGTTTAATAACTACCCTAACCCTAACGCGTACCCTAACCCTAACCCCTACCCTAACCCTAACACGTACCCTAATCCTAAACCGTACCCTAAACCGAGCCCTAACCCTAACACTAACCCTAACCCTAACCCTAACTCATACCCTATGCCGTGCAATATTCCCTCCCCGAACCCATACCCTAAGCCGTACCCTAACCCTAACCCTAAGCCTAACCCTAACCCTGGGCTACCCTTGACTGCTTCTGCCTCCAATAGATTGCCTAAGCACTAGTGTTTTAAGGAACAGCTTAAAAAGAGAATCCTAATGTGATTTCTTTATAATGTGTGTCTTCCTTATCTTATCCTAGTGTCTAAAATCTTCTCCATGGCTGGATACCCAAATAATATTCCTTTACGTGCTAAGGGGTGTCTAGAGAGTGGGATAGGTTTAATAACCCTAACCCTAACACATACCCTAACCCCAACCCCTACCCTAACCCTAACACGTACCCTAATCCTAACCAATACCCTAAACCGAGCCCTAACCCCAACACTACCCCTAACCCTAACCCTAACCCATACCCTACGCCGCACCCGATGCCCTCCCCGAACCCGTACCCTAAGCCGTACCCTAAGCCTAACCCTAAGCCTAACCCTAACCCTAGGCTACCCTTGACTGCTTCTGCCTCCAATAGATTTCCTAAGCACTAGTGTTTTAAGGAACAGCATAAAAAGAGAATCCTAATGTGATTTCTTTATAATGGTTGTGTTCCTTATCTTATCCTAGTGTCTAAACTCTTCTCCATGGCTGGACCACCAAATAATATTCTTTACGTGCTAAGGGGTATCTAGAGAGTGGGATAGGTTTAATAACTACCCTAGCCCTAACACGTACCCTAACCCTAACTCCTACCCTAACCCTAACACGTACCCTAATCCTAATCCGTACCCTAAACCGAGCCCTAACCTTAACACTAACCCTAACACTTACCCTAAACCATACCCTACGCCGTACCCGAAGCCCTCCCCGAACCCGTACCCTAAGCAGTGCCCTAAGCCTAACCTTAACCCTAGGCTACCCTTGACTGCTTCTGCCTCCAATAGATTTCCTAAGCACTAGTGTTTTAAGGAACAGCATAAAAAGAGAATCCTAATGTGATTTCTTTATAATGTGTGTCTTCCTTATCTTATCCTAGTGTCTAAACTCTTCTCCATGGCTGAACCACCAAATAATATTCTTTACGTGCTAAGGGGTATCTAGAGAGTGGGATAGGTTTGATAACTACCCTAACCCTAACGAGTACCCTAACCCTAACCCCTACCCTAACCCTAACACGTACCCTAATCCTAACCAATACCCTAAACCGAGCCCTAACCCCAACACAAACCCTAACCCTAACCCTAACCCATACCCTACGCCGCACCCGAAGCCCTCCCCGAACCCGTACCCTAAGCAGTGCCCTAAGCCTAACCCTAAGCCTAACCCTAACGCTAGGCTACCCTTGACTGCTTCTGCCTCCAATAGATTTCCTAAGCACTAGTGTTTTAAAGAACAGCTTAAAAAGAGAATCCTAATGTGATTTCTTTATAATGGGTGTGTTCCTTATCTTATCCTAGTGTCTAAACTCTACTCCATGGCTGGACCCCCAAATAATATTCCTTTATGTGCAAAGGGGTATCTAGAGAGTGGGATAGGTTTAATAACCCTAACCCTCACACATACCCTAACCCTAACCCCTACCCTAACCCTAACACGTACCCTATTCCTAAACCGTACCCTAAACCGAACCCTAACCCTAAAACTAACCCTAACCCTAACCCTAACCCATACCCTACACCGTGCCCGAACCCCTCCCTGAACCCATAACCTAAGCCGTGCCCTAACCCTAACCCTAAGCCTAAACCTAACCCTAGGCTACCCTTGACTGCTTCTGCCTCCAATAGATTTCCTAAGCACTAGTGTTTTAAGGAACAGCTTAAAAAGAGAATCCTAATGTGATTTCTTTATAAAGGGTGTGTTACTTTTCTTAGCCTAGTGTCTAAACTCTTCTCCATGGCTGGACCCCCAAATAATATTCCTTTACGTGCTAACGGGTATCTAGAGAGTGGGACAGGTTTAATAACTACCCTAACCCTAATGCGTACCCTAACCCTAACCCCTACCCTAACCCTAACACGTACCCTAATCCTAAGCCGTACACTAAACCGAGCCCTAACACTAACATTAACCCTAACCCTAACCCTAACCCATACCCTACACTGTACCGGAAGCCCTCCCGGAACCCGTACCCTAAGCCGTATCCTAAGCCAAACCTTAAGCCTAACCCTAACCCTAGCCTACCCTTGACTGCTTCTGCCTGCAATAGTTTTCCTAAACACTAGTGTTTTAAGGAACAGCTTAAAAAGAGAATCCTAATGTGATTTCTTTATAATGGTTGTGTTCCTTATCTTATCCTAGTGTCTAAACTCTTCTCCATGGCTGGACCACCAAATAATATTATTTACGTGCTAAGGGGTATCTAGAGAGTGGGATAGGTTTAATAACTACCCTAACCCAAACACGTACCCTAACCCTAACTCCTACCCTAACCCTAACACGTACCCTAATCCTAAACCGAACCCTAAACCGAGCCCTAACCCTAACACTAACCCTAACCCTTACCCTAACCCATACCCTACGCCGTACCCGAAGCCCTCCCCGAACCCGTACCCTAAGCAGTGCCCTAAGCCTAACCCTAAGCATAACCCTAACCCTAGACTACCCTTGACTGCTTCTGCCTCCAAAACATTTCCTAAGCACTAGTGTTTTAAGGAACAGCTTAAAAAGAGAATCCTAATGTGATTTCTTTATAAAGGGTGTGTTACTTATCTTGGCCTAGTGTCTAAACTCTTCTCCATGGGTGGCCCCCAAATAATATTCCTTCACGTGCTAAGGGGTATCTAGAGAGTGGGATAGTTTTAATAACTACCCTAACCCTAACGCGTACCCTAAATCTAACCCCTACCCTAACCCTAACACGTACCCTAATCCTAACCAATAGCCTAAACCGAGCCCTAACCCTAACACTAACCCTAAACCTAACCCTAACCCATACCCTATGCCGTGCCATATTCCCTCCCCGAACCCATACCCTAAGCCGTACCCTAACCCTAACCCTAAGCCTAACCCTAACCCTAGGCTACCCTTGACTGCTTCTGCCTCCAATAGATTGCCTAAGCACTAGTGTTTTAAGGAACAGCTTAAAAAGAGAATCCTAATGTGATTTCTTTATAATGTGTGTCTTCCTTATCTTATCCTAGTGTCTAAAATCTTCTCCATGGCTGGATCCCCAAATAATATTCCTTTACGTGCTAAGGGGTATCTAGAGAGTGGGATAGGTTTAATAACCCTAACCCTAACACATACCCTAACCCTAACCCCTACCCTAACCCTAACACGTACCCTAATCCTAACCAATACCCTAAACCGAGCCCTAACCCCAACACTACCCCTAACCCTAACCCTAACCCATACCCTACGCCGCACCCGATGCCCTCCCCGAACCCGTACCCTAAGCCGTACCCTAAGCCTAACCCTAAGCCTAACCCTAACCCTAGGCTACCCTTGACTGCTTCTGCCTCCAATAGATTTCCTAAGCACTAGTGTTTTAAGGAACAGCATAAAAAGAGAATCCTAATGTGATTTCTTTATAATGGTTGTGTTCCTTATCTTATCCTAGTGTCTAAACTCTTCTCCATGGCTGGACCACCAAATAATATTCTTTACGTGCTAAGGGGTATCTAGAGAGTGGGATAGGTTTAATAACTACCCTAGCCCTAACACGTACCCTAACCCTAACTCCTACCCTAACCCTAACACGTACCCTAATCCTAATCCGTACCCTAAACCGAGCCCTAACCCTAACACTAACCCTAACACTTACCCTAAACCATACCCTACGCCGTACCCGAAGCCCTCCCCGAACCCGTACCCTAAGCAGTGCCCTAAGCCTAACACTAAGCCTAACCCTAACCCTAGGCTACCCTTGACTGCTTCTGCCTCCAATAGATTTCCTAAGTACTAGTGTTTTAAAGAACAGCTTAAAAAGAGAATCCTAATGTGATTTCTTTATAATGGGTGTGTTCCTTATCTTAGCCTAGTGTCTAAACTCTTCTCCATGGGAGGACCCCCAAATAATATTCCTTTACGTGCTAAGGGGTATCTAGAGAGTGGGATAGGTTTAATAACTACCCTAACCCTAACGCGTACCCTAACTCTAACACCTACCCTAACCCTAACACGTACCCTAATCCTAACCAATACCCTAAACCGAGCCCTAACCCTAACACTAACCCTAACCCTAACCCTAACCCATACCCTACGCCGCACCCGAAGCCCTCCCCGAACCCGTACCCTAAGCAGCAACCTAAGCCTAACCCTAAGCCTAACCCTAACCCTAGGCTACCCTTGACTGCTTCTGCCTCCAATAGATTTCCTAAGCACTAGTGTTTTAAGGAATAGCATAAAAAGAGAATCCTAATGTGATTTCTTTATAATGGTAGTGTTCCTTATCTTATCCTAGTGCCTAAACTCTTCTCCATGGCTGGACCACCAAGTAATATTCTTTACGTGCTAAGGGGTATCTAGAGAGTGGGATAGGTTTAATAACTACCCTAACCCTAACACGTACCCTAACCCTAACTCCTACCATAACCCTAACACGTACCCTAATCCTAAACCGTACCCTAAACCGAGCCCTAACCCTAACACTAACCCTAAACCTTACCCTAAACCATACCCTACGCCGTACCCGAAGCCCTCCCCGAACCCATACCCTAAGCAGTGCCCTAAGCCTAACCTTAACCCTAGGCTACCCTTGACGGCTTCTGCCTCCAATAGATTTCCTAAGCACTAGTGTTTTAAGGAACAGCATAAAAAGAGAATCCTAATGTGATTTCTTTATAATGTGTGTCTTCCTTATCTTATCCTAGTGTCTAAACTCTTCTCCATGGCTGAACCACCAAATAATATTCTTTACGTGCTAAGGGGTATCTAGAGAGTGGGATAGGTTTGATAACTACCCTAACCCTAACGAGTACCCTAACCTTAACCCCTACACTAACCCTAACACGTACCCTAATCCTAACCAATACCCTAAACCGAGCCCTAACCTCAACACAAACCCTAACCCTAACCCTAACCCATACCCTACGCCGCACCCGAAGCCCTCCCCGAACCCGTACCCTAAGCAGTGCCCTAAGCCTAACCCTAAGCCTAACCCTAACCCTAGGCTACCCTTGACTGCTTCTGCCTCCAATAGATTTCCTAAGCACTAGTGTTTTAAAGAACAGCTTAAAAAGAGAATCCTAATGTGATTTCTTTATAATGGGTGTGTTCCTTATCTTATCCTAGTGTCTAAACTCTACTCCATGGCTGGACCCCCAAATAATATTCCTTTATGTGCAAAGGGTTATCTAGAGAGTAGGATAGGTTTAATAACTACCCTAACCCTAACGCGTACCCTAACTCTAACCCCTACCCTAACCCTAACACGTACCCTAATCCTAACCAATATCCTAAACCGAGCCCTAACCCTAACACTAACCCTAACCCTAACCCTAACCCATACCCTACGCCGTACCGATAGCCCTCCCCGAACCCGTACCCTAAGCCGCATCCTAAGCCTAACCCTAAGCCTAACCCTAACCCTAGGCTACCCTTGACTGCTTCTGCCTCCAATAGATTTCCTAAGCACTAGTGTTTTAAGGAACAGCTTAAAAAGAGAATCCTAATGTGATTTCTTTATAATGGTTGTGTTCCTTATCTTATCCTAGTGTCTAAACTCTTCTCCATGGCTGGACCACCAAATAATATTATTTACGTTCTAAGGGGTATCTAGAGAGTGGGATAGGTTTAATAACTACCCTAACCCAAACCCGTACCCTAACCCTAACTCCTACCCTAACCCTAACACGTACCCTAATCCTAAACCGTACCCTAAACCGAGCCCTAACCATAACACTAACCCTAACCCTTACCCTAACCCATACCCTACGCCGTACCCGAAGCCCTCCCCGAACCCGTACCCTAAGCAGTGCCCTAAGCCTAACCCTAAGCCTAACCCTAACCCTAGGCTACCCTTGACTGCTTCTGCTTCCAATAGATTTCCTAAGCACTAGTGTTTTAAAGAACAGCTTAAAAAGAGAATCCTAATGTGATTTCTTTATAATGGGTGTGTTCCTTATCTTATCCTAGTGTCTAAACTCTTCTCCATGGCTGGACCCCCAAATGATATTCCTTTATGTGCAAAGGGGTATCTAGAGAGTGGGATAGGTTTAATAACTACCCTAACCCTAACGCGTACCCTAACTCTAACCCCTACCCTAACCCTAACACGTACCCTAATCCTAACCAATACCCTAAACCGAGCCCTAACCCTAACACTAACCCTAACCCTAACCCTAACCCATACCCTACGCCGTACCGATAGCCCTCCCCGCACCCGTACCCTAAGCCACACCCTAAGCCTAACCCTAAGCCTAACCCTAACCCTAGGCTACCCTTGACTGCTTCTGCCTCCAATAGATTTCCTAAGCACTAGTGTTTTAAGGAACAGCATAAAAAGAGAATCCTAATGTGATTTATTTATAATGGTTGTGTTCCTTATCTTATCCTAGTGTCTAAACTCTTCTCCATGGCTGGACCACCAAATAATATTCTTTACGTGCTAAGGGGTATCTAGAGAGTGGGATAGGTTTAATAACTACCCTAGCCCTAACACGTACCCTAACCCTAACTCCTACCCTAACCCTAACACGTACCCTAATCCTAATCCGTACCCTAAACCGAGCCCTAACCCTAACACTAACCCTAACCCTTACCCTAAACCATACCCTACGCCGTACCCGAAGCCCTCCCCGAACCCGTACCCTAAGCAGTGCCCTAAGCCTAACCCTAAGCCTAACCCTAACCCTAGGCTACCCTTGACTGCTTCTGCCTCCAATAGATTTCCTAAGCACTAGTGTTTTAAAGAACAGCTTAAAAAGAGAATCCTAATGTGATTTCTTTATAATGGGTGTGTTCCTTATCTTAGCCTAGTGTCTAAACTCTTCTCCATGGCTGGACCCCCAAATAATATTCCTTTATGTGCAAAGGGGTATCTAGAGAGTGGGATAGGTTTAATAACTACCCTAACCCTAACGCGTACCCTAACTCTAACCCCTACCCTAACCCTAACACGTACCCTAAACCTAAACTGTACCCTAAACCGAGCCCTAACCCTAACACTAACCCTAACCCTAACCCTAACCCATACCCTACGCCGTACCGATAGCCCACCCCGCACCCGTACCCTAAGCCACACCCTAAGCCTAACCCTAAGCCTAACCCTAACCCTAGGCTACCCTTGACTGCTTCTGCCTCCAATAGATTTCCTAAGCACTAGTGTTTTAAAGAACAGCTTAAAAAGAGAATCCTAATGTGATTTCTTTATAATGTGTGTGTTCCTTATATTATCTTAGTGTCTAAACTCTTCTCAATGGCTGGACCCCCAAATAATATTCCTTTACGTGCTAAGGGGTATCTAGAGAGTGGGATACGTTTAATAAATACCCTAACCCTAACGCGTACCCTAACCCTAACCCCTACCCTAACCCTAACACGTACCCTAAACCTAAACTGTACCCTAAACCGAGCCCTAACCCTAACACTAACTCTAACCATAACACTAACCCATACCTTACGCCGTACCCGAAGCCCTCCCCGAACCCGTACCCTAAGCAGTGCCCTAAGCCTAACCCTAACCCTAGGCTACCCTTGACTGCTTCTGCCTCCAATAGATTTCCTAAGCACTAGTGTTTTAAGGAACAGCATAAAAAGAGAATCCTAATGTGATTTATTTATAATGGTTGTGTTCCTTATCTTATCCTAGTGTCTAAACTCTTCTCCATGGCTGGACCACCAAATAATATTCTTTACGTGCTAAGGGGTATCTAGAGAGTGGGATAGGTTTAATAACTACCCTAGCCCTAACACGTACCCTAACCCTAACTCCTACCCTAACCCTAACACGTACCCTAATCCTAATCCGTACCCTAAACCGAGCCCTAACCCTAACACTAACCCTAACCCTTACCCTAAACCATACCCTACGCCGTACCCGAAGCCCTCCCCGAACCCGTACCCTAAGCAGTGCCCTAAGCCTAACCCTAAGCCTAACCCTAACCCTAGGCTACCCTTGACTGCTTCTGCCTCCAATAGATTTCCTAAGCACTAGTGTTTTAAAGAACAGCTTAAAAAGAGAATCCTAATGTGATTTCTTTATAATGGGTGTGTTCCTTATCTTAGCCTAGTGTCTAAACTCTTCTCCATGGCTGGACCCCCAAATAATATTCCTTTATGTGCAAAGGGGTATCTAGAGAGTGGGATAGGTTTAATAACTACCCTAACCCTAACGCGTACCCTAACTCTAACCCCTACCCTAACCCTAACACGTACCCTAAACCTAAACTGTACCCTAAACCGAGCCCTAACCCTAACACTAACCCTAACCCTAACCCTAACCCATACCCTACGCCGTACCGATAGCCCTCCCCGCACCCGTACCCTAAGCCACACCCTAAGCCTAACCCTAAGCCTAACCCTAACCCTAGGCTACCCTTGACTGCTTCTGCCTCCAATAGATTTCCTAAGCACTAGTGTTTTAAGGAACAGCATAAAAAGAGAATCCTAATGTGATTTATTTATAATGGTTGTGTTCCTTATCTTATCCTAGTGTCTAAACTCTTCTCCATGGCTGGACCACCAAATAATATTCTTTACGTGCTAAGGGGTATCTAGAGAGTGGGATAGGTTTAATAACTACCCTAGCCCTAACACGTACCCTAACCCTAACTCCTACCCTAACCCTAACACGTACCCTAATCCTAATCCGTACCCTAAACCGAGCCCTAACCCTAACACTAACCCTAACCCTTACCCTAAACCATACCCTACGCCGTACCCGAAGCCCTCCCCGAACCCGTACCCTAAGCAGTGCCCTAAGCCTAACCCTAAGCCTAACCCTAACCCTAGGCTACCCTTGACTGCTTCTGCCTCCAATAGATTTCCTAAGCACTAGTGTTTTAAAGAACAGCTTAAAAAGAGAATCCTAATGTGATTTCTTTATAATGGGTGTGTTCCTTATCTTAGCCTAGTGTCTAAACTCTTCTCCATGGGAGGACCCCCAAATAATATTCCTTTACGTGCTAAGGGGTATTTAGAGAGTGGGATAGGTTTAATAACTACCCTAACCCTAACGCGTACCCTAACTCTAACCCCTACCCTAACCCTAACACGTACCCTAATCCTAACCAATACCCTAAACCGAGCCCTAACCCTAACACTAACCCTAACCCTAACCCTAACCCATACCCTACGCCGCACCCGAAGTCCTCCCCGAACCCGTACCCTAAGCAGTAACCTAAGCCTAACCCTAAGCCTAACCCTAACCCTAGGCTACCCTTGACTGCTTCTGCCTCCAATAGATTTCCTAAGCACTAGTGTTTTAAGGAACAGCTTAAACAGAGAATCCTAATGTGATTTCTTTATAATGTGTGTGTTCCTTATATTATCTTAGTGTCTAAACTCTTCTCCATGGCTGGACCCCCAAATAATATTCCTTTACGTACTAAGGGGTATCTAGAGAGTGGGATACGTTTAATAAATACCCTAACCCTAACGCGTACCCTAACCCTAACCCCTACCCTAACCCTAACAAGTACCCTAAACCTAAACTGTACCCTAAACCGAGCCCTAACCCTAACACTAACTCTAACCATAACACTAACCCATACCTTACGCCGTACCCGAAGCCCTCCCCGAACCCGTACCCTAAGCAGTGCCCTAAGCCTAACCCTAACCCTAGGCTACCCTTGACTGCTTCTGCCTCCAATAGATTTCCTAAGCACTAGTGTTTTAAGGAACAGCATAAAAAGAGAATCCTAATGTGATTTCTTTATAATGTGAGTCTTCCTTATCTTATCCTAGTGTCTAAACTCTTCTCCATGGCTGGACCACCAAATAATATTCTTTACGTGCTAAGGGGTATCTAGAGAGTGGGATAGGTTTAATAACTACCCTAACCCTAACGCGTACCCTAACCCTAACCCCTACCCTAACCCTAACACGTACCCTAATCCTAAACCGTACCCTAAACCGAACCCTAACCCTAACACTAACCCAAACCCTAACCCTAACCCATACCCTACGCCGTACCCGAAGCCTTCCCCGAACCCGTACCCTAAGCCGTACCCTAAGCCTAACCCTAAGCCTAACCCTAACCCTAGACTACCCTTGACTGCTTCTGCCTCCAATAGATTTTCTAAGCACTAGTGTTTTAAAGGAACAGCTTAAAAAGAGAATCCTAATGTGATTTCTTTATAAAGGGTGTGTTCCTTAACTTAGCCTAGTGTCTAAACTCTTCTCCATGGTTGGACCCCCAAATAATATTCCTTTACGTGCTAAGGGGTATCTCGAGAGTGGGATAGGTTTAATAACTACCCTAACCCAAACACGTAGCCTAACCCTAACTCCTACCCTAACCCTAACACGTACCCTAATCCTAAACCGTACCCTAAACCGAGCCCTAACCCTAACACTAACCCTAACACTTACCCTAACCCATACCCTACGCCGTACCCGAAGCCCTCCCCGAACCCGTAACCTAAGCCGCACCCTAAGCCTAACCCTAAGCCTAACCCTAACCCTAGGCTACCCTTGACTGCTTCTGCCTCCAATAGATTTCCTAAACACAAGTGTTTTAAGGAACAGCTTAAAAAGAGAATCCTAATGTGATTTCTTTATAATGGTTGTGTTCCTTATCTTATCCTAGTGTCTAAACTCTTCTCCATGGCTGGACCACCAAATAATATTATTTACGTGCTAAGGGGTATCTAGAGAGTGGGATAGGTTTAATAACTACCCTAACCCAAACCCGTACCCTAACCCTAATTCCTACCCTAACCCTAACACGTACCTTAATCCTAAACCGTACCCTAAACCGAGCCCTAACCATAACACTAACCCTAACCCATACCCTACGCCGTACCCGAAGCCCTCCCCGAACCCGTACCCTAAGCAGTGCCCTAAGCCTAACCCTAAGCCTAACCCTAACCCTAGGCTACCCTTGACTGCTTCTGCTTCCAATAGATTTCCTAAGCACTAGTGTTTTAAAGAACAGCTTAAAAAGAGAATCCTAATGTGATTTCTTTATAATGGGTGTGTTCCTTATCTTATCCTAGTGTCTAAACTCTTCTCCATGGCTGGACCACCAAATAATATTCCTTTATGTGCAAAGGGGTATCTAGAGAGTGGGATAGGTTTAATAACCCTAACCCTCACACATACCCTAACCCTAACCCCTACCCTAACCCTAACACGTACCCTATTCCTAAACCGTACCCTAAACCGAACCCTAACCCTAAATCTAACCCTAACCCTAACCCTAAACCATACCCTACACCGTGCCCGAACCCCTCCCCAAACCCATAACCTAAGCCGTGCCCTAACCCTAACCCTAAGCCTAAACCTAACCCTAGGCTACCCTTGATGCTTCTGCCTCCAATAGATTTCCTAAGCACTAGTGTTTTAAGGAACAGCTTAAAAAGAGAATCCTAATGTGATTTCTTTATAAAGGGTGTGTTCCTTATTTTAGCCTAGTGTCTAAACTCTTCTCCATGGGTGGACCCCCAAATAATATTCCTTTACGTGCTAACGGGTATCTAGAGAGTGGGACATGTTTAATAAATACCCTAACCCTAATGTGTACCCTAACCCTAACCCCTACCCTAACCCTAACACGTACCCTAATCCTAAGCCGTACACTAAACCGAGCCCTAACACTAACATTAACCCTAACCCTAACCCTAACCCACACCCTACACTGTACCCGAAGCCCTCCCCGAACCCGTACCCTAAGCCGTATCCTAAGCCTAACCTTAAGCCTAACCCTAACCCTAGCCTACCCATGACTGCTTCTGCCTGCAATAGATTTCCTAAGCACTAGTGTTTTAAGGAACAGCTTAAAAAGAGAATCCTAATGTGATTTCATTATAATGGGTGTGTTCCTTATCTTATCCTAGTGTCTAAACTCTTCTGCATGGCTGGACCCCCAAATAATATTCCTTTACGTGCTAAGGGGTATCTAGAGAGTGGGATAGGTTTAATAACTACCCTAACCCTAACCCTTACCCTAACCCATACCCTACGCCGTACCCGAAGCCCTCCCCGAACCCGTACCCTAAGCAGTGCCCTAAGCCTAACCCTAAGCATAACCGTAACCCTAGGCTACCCTTGACTGCTTCTGCCTCCAATAGATTTCCTAAGCACTAGTGTTTTAAGGAACAGCTTAAAAAGAGAATCCTAATGTGATTTCTTTATAATGTGTGTGTTCCTTATATTATCTTAGTGTCTAAACTCTTCTCCATGGCTGGACCCCCAAATAATATTCCTTTACGTGCTAAGGGGTATCTAGAGAGTTGGATAGGTTTAATAACTACCCTAACCCTAACGCGTACCCTAACCCTAACCCCTACCCTAACCCTAACACGTACCCTAAACCTAAACTGTACCCTAAACCGAGCCCTAACCCTAACACTAACTCTAACCCTAACACTAACCCATACCCTACACCGTATCCGAAGCCCTCCCCGAACTCGTAACTTAAGCCGTACCCTTAGCTTAACCCTAAGCCTAACACTAACACTAGGCTACCCTTGACTGTTTCTGCCCCCAATAGATTTCCTAAGCACTAGTGTTTTAAGGAACAGCTTAAAAAGAGAATCCTAATGTGATTTCTTTATAAAGGGTGTGTTCCTTATCTTAGCCTAGTGTCTAAACTCTTCTCCATGGCTGGACCCCCAAATAATATTCCTTTACGTGCTAAGGGGTATCTAGAGAGTGAGATAGGTTTAATAACTACACTAACCCTAACGCGTACCCTAACTCTAACCCCTACCCTAACCCTAACACGTACCCTAATCCTAACCAATAACCTAAACCGAGCCCTAACCCTAACACTAACCCTAACCCTAACCCTAAGCCATACCCTTCGCCGTAACGATAGCCCTCCCCGAACCCGTACCCTAAGCCGCACCCTAAGCCTAACACTAACCCTAGGCTACCCTTGACAGCTTCTGCCTCCAATAGATTTCCTAAGCACTAGTGTTTTAAAGAACAGCTTAAAAAGAGAATCCTAATGTGATTTCTTTATAATGGGTGTGTTCCTTATCTTATCCTAGTGTCTAAACTCTTCTCCATGGCTGGACCACCAAATAATATTATTTACGTGCTAAGGGGTATCTAGAGAGTGGGATAGGTTTAATAACTACCCTAACTCAAACACGTACCCTAACCCTAACTCCTACCCTAACCCTAACACGTACCCTAATCCTAAACCGTACCCTAAACCGAGCCCTAACCCTAACACTAACCCTAACCCTTACCCTAACCCATACCCTACGCCGTACCTGAAGCCCTCCCCGAACCCGTACCCTAAGCAGTGCCCTAAGCCTAACCTTAAGCCTAACCCTAACCCTAGGCTACCCTTGACTGCTTCTGCCTCCAATAGATTTCCTAAGCACTAGTGTTTTAAAGAACAGCTTAAAAAGAGAATCCTAATGTGATTTCTTTATAATGGGTGTGTTCCTTATCTTATCCTAGTGTCTAAACTCTTCTCCATGGCTGGTCCCCAAATAATATTCCTTTATGTGCAAAGGGGTATCTAGAGAGTGGGATAGGTTTAATAACTACCCTAACCCTAACGCGTACCCTAACTCTAACCCCTACCCTAACCCTAACACGTACCGTAATCCTAACCAATACCCTAAACCGAGCCCTAACCCTAACACTAACCCTAACCCTAACCCTAACCCATACCCTACGCCGTACCGATAGCCCTCCCCGCACCCGTACCCTAAGCCACACCCTAAGCCTAACCCTAAGCCTAACCCTAACCCTAGGCTACCCTTGACTGCTTCTGCCTCCAATAGATTTCCTAAGCACTAGTGTTTTAAGGAACAGCTTAAACAGAGAATCCTAATGTGATTTCTTTATAATGTGTGTGTTCCTTATATTATCTTAGTGTCTAAACTCTTCTCCATGGCTGGACACCCAAATAATATTCCTTTACGTGCTAAGGGGTATCTAGAGAGTGGGATACGTTTAATAAATACCCTAACCCTAACACGTACCCTAACCCTAACCCCTACCCTAACCCTAACACGTACCCTAAACCTAAACTGTACCCTAAACCGAGCCCTAACCCTAACACTAACTCTAACCATAACACTAACCCATACCTTACGCCGTACCCGAAGCCCTCCCCGAACCCGTACCCTAAGCCATACCCTTAGCCTAACCCTAAGCCTAACCCTAACACTAGGCTACTCTTGACTGCTTCTGCCCCCAATAGATTTCCTAAGCACTAGTGTTTTAAGGAACAGCTTATAAAGAGAATCCTAATGTGATTTCTTTATAAAGGGTGTGTTCCTTATCTTAGCCTAGTGTCTAAACTCTTCTCCATGGCTGGACCCCCAAATAATATTCCTTTACGTGCTAAGGGGTATCTAGAGAGTGAGATAGGTTTAATAACTACACTAACCTTAATGCGTACCCTAACCCTAACCCCTACCCTAACCCTAACACGTACTCTAAATCCTAACCAATACCCTAAACCGAGCCCTAACCCCAACACTAACCCTAACCCTTACCCTAACCCATACCCTACGCCGTACCCGAAGCCCTCCCCGAACCCGTACCCTAATTCGCACCCTAAGCCTAACCCTAAGCCTAACCCTAACCCTAGGCTACCCTTGACTGCTTCTGCCTCCAATAGATTTCCTAAGCACTAGTGTTTTAAGGAACAGCTTAAAAAGAGACTCCTAATGTGATTTCTTTATAATGGGTGTGTTCCTTATCTTATCCTAGTGTCTAAACTCTTCTCCATGGCTGGACCCCCAAATAATATTCCTTTATGTGCAAAGGGGTATCTAGAGAGTGGGATAGGTTTAATAACTACCCTAACCCTAACGCGTACCCTAACTCTAACCCCTACCCTAACCCTAACACGTACCCTAATCCTAACCAATACCCTAAACCGAGCCCTAACCCTAACACTAACCGTAACCCTAACCCATACCCTACGCCGTACCGATAGCCCTCCCCGAACCCGTACCCTAAGCCGCACCCTAAGCCTAACCCTAAGCCTAACCCTAACCCTAGGCTACCCTTGACTGCTTCTGCCTCCAATAGATTTCCTAAGCACTAGTGTTTTAAGGAACAGCTTAAAAAGAGAATCCTAATGTGATTTCTTTATAATGGGTGTGTTCCTTACCTTATCCTAGTGTCTAAATTCTTCTGCATGGCTGGACCCCCAAATAATATTCCTTTACGTGCTAAGCGGTATCTAGAGAGTGGGATAGGTTTAATAACTACCCTAACCCTAACCCCTACCCTAACCCTAACACGTACCCTAATCCTAACCCGTACCCTAAACGGAGCCCTAACCCTAACACTAACCCAAACCCTAACCCTAACCCATACCCTACGCCGTACACAAACCCCTCCCCGAACCCGTACCCTAAGCTGTACCCTAAGCCTAACTCTAAGCCTAACCGTAACCCTAGGCTACCCTTGACTGCTTCTGCCTCCAATAGATTTCCTAAGCACTAGTGGTTTAAGGAACAGCTTAAAAAGAGAATCCTAATGTGATTTCTTTATAAAGGGTGTGTTCCTTATCTTAGCCTAGTGTCTAAACTCTTCTCCATGGCTGGACCCCCAAATAATATTCCTTTACGTGCTAAGGGGTATCTAGAGAGTGGGATAGGTTTAATAACTACCGTAACCCTAATGCGTACCCTAACCCTAACCCCTACCCTAACCCTAACACGTACCCTAATCCTAAGCCGTTCACTAAACCGAGCCCTAACACTAACATTAACCCTAACCCTAACCCTAACCCATACCCTACACCGTACCCGAAGCCCTCCCCGAACCCGTACCCTAAGCCGTATCCTAAGCCTAACCTTAAGCCTAACCCTAACCCTAGCCTACCCTTGACTGCTTCTGCCTCCAATAGATTTCCTAAGCACTAGTGTTTTAAGGAACAGCTTAAAAAGAGAATCCTAATGTGATTTCTTTATAATGTGTGTGTTCCTTATCTTATCCTAGTGTCTAAACTCTTCTCCATGGCTGGACCTCCAAATAATATTCCTTTACGTGCTAAGGGGTATCTAGGGAGTGGGATAGGTTTAATAACTACCCTAACCCTAACGCGTACCCTAACCCTAACCCCTACCCTAACCCTAACACGTACCCTAATCCTAACCAATACCCTAAACCGAGCCCTAACCCCAACACTAACCCTAACCCTAACCCTAACCCATACCCTACGCCGTACCGAAAGCCCTCCCCGAACCCGTACCCTAATTCGCACCCTAAGCCTAACCCTAAGCCTAACCCTAACCCTAGGCTACCCTTGACTGCTTCTGCCTCCAATAGATTTCCTAAGCACTAGTGTTTTAAGGAACAGCTTAAAAAGAGAATCCTAATGTGATTTCTTTATAATGGGTGTGTTCCTTATCTTATCCTAGTGTCTAAACTCTTCTCCATGGCTGGACCTCCAAATAATATTATTTACGTGCTAAGGGGTATCTAGAGAGTGGGATAGGTTTAATAACTACCCTAACCCTAACACGTACCCTAACCCTAACTCCTACCCTAACCCTAACTCGTACCCTAATCCTAAACCGTACCCTAAACCGAGCCCTAACCCTAACACTAACCATAACCCTTACCCTAACCCATACCCTACGCCGTACCCGAAGCCCTCCCCGAACCCGTACCCTAAGCAGTGCCCTAAGCCTAACCCTAAGCATAACCCTAACCCTAGGCTACCCTTGACTGCTTCTGCCTCCAATAGATTTCCTAAGCACTAGTGTTTTAAAGAACAGCTTAAAAAGAGAATCCTAATGTGATTTCTTTATAAAGGGTGTGTTCCTTATCTTATCCTAGTGTCTAAACTCTTCTCCATGGCTGGACCCCCAAATAATATTCCTTTATGTGCAAAGGGGTATCTAGAGAGTGGGATAGGTTTAATAACTACCCTAACCCTAACGCGTACCCTAACTCTAACCCCTACCCTAACCCTAACACGTACCCTAATCCTAACCAATACCCTAAACCGAGCCCTAACCCTAACACTAACCCTAACCCTAACCCTAACCCATACCCTACGCCGTACCGATAGCCCTCCCCGCACCCGTACCCTAAGCCACACCCTAAGCCTAACCCTAAGCCTAACCCTAACCCTAGGCTACCCTTGACTGCTTCTGCCTCCAATAGATTTCCTAAGCAGTAGTGTTTTAAGGAACAGCTTAAAAAGAGAATCCTAATGTGATTTCTTTATAATGTGTGTGTTCCTTATATTATCTTAGTGTCTAAACTCTTCTCCATGGCTGGACCCCCAAATAATATTCCTTTATATGCTAAGGGGTATCTAGAGAGTGGGATAGGTTTAATAACTACCCTAACCCTAACGCGTACCCTAACCCTAACCCCTACCCTAACCCTAACACGTACCCTAAACCTAAACTGTACCCTAAACCGAGCCCTAACCCTAACACTAACTCTAACCCTAACACTAACCCATACCCTACGCCGTACCCGAAGCCCTCCCCGAACCCGTAACTTAAGCCGTACCCTTAGACTAACCCTAAGCCTAACCCTAACACTAGGCTACCCTTGACTGCTTCTGCCCCCAATAGATTTCCTAAGCACTAGTGTTTTAAGGAACAGCTTAAAAAGAGAATCGTAATGTGATTTCTTTATAAAGGGTGTATTCCTTATCTTAGCCTAGTGTCTAAACTCTTCTCCATGGCTGGACCCCCAAATAATATTCCTTTACGTGCTAAGGGGTATCTAGAGAGTGAGATAGGTTTAATAACTACACTAACCCTAACGCGTACCCTAACTCTAACCCCTACCCTAACCCTAACACGTACCCTAATCCTAACCAATACCCTAAACCGAGCCCTAACCCTAACACTAACCCTAACACTAACCCTAACCCATACACTACGCCGTACCGATAGCCCTCCCCGAACCCGTACCCTAAACCGCAGCCTAAGCCTAACACTAACCCTAGGCTACCCTTGACAGCTTCTGCCTCCAATAGATTTCCTAAGCACTAGTGTTTTAAGGAACAGCTTAAAAAGAGAATCCTAATGTGATTTCTTTATAATGGTTGTGTTCCTTATCTTATCCTAGTGTCTAAACTCTTCTCCATGGCTCGACCACCAAATAATATTATTTACGTGCTAAGGGGTATCTAGAGAGTGGGATAGGTTTAATAACTACCCTAACCCAAACACGTACCCTAACCCTAACTCCTACCCTAACCCTAACACGTACCCTAATCGTAAACCGTACCCTACACCGAGCCCTAACCCTAACACTAACCCTAACCCTTACCCTAACCCATACCCTACGCCGTACCCGAAGCCCTCCCCGAACCCGTACCCTAAGCAGTGCCCTAAGCCTAACCCTAAGCCTAACCCTAACCCTAGGCTACCGTTGACTGCTTCTGCCTCCAATAGATTTCCTAAGCACTAGTGTTTTAAAGAACAGCTTAAAAAGAGAATCCTAATGTGATTTCGTTATAATGGGTGTGTTACTTATCTTATCCTAGTGTCTAAACTCTTCTCCATGGCTGGACCACCAAATAATATTATTTACGTGCTAAGGGGTATCTAGAGAGTGGGATAGGTTTAATAACTACCCTAACCCAAACACGTACCCTAACCCTACCTCCTACCCTAACCCTAACACGTACCCTAATCCTAAACCGTACCCTAAACCGAGCCCTAACCCTAACACTAACCCTAACCCTTACCCTAACCCATACCCTACGCCGTACCCGAAGCCCTCCCCGAACCCGGACCCTAAGCAGTGCCCTAAGCCTAACCCTAAGCCTAACCCTAACCCTAGGCTACCCTTGACTGCTTCTGCCTCCAATAGATTTCCTAAGCACTAGTGTTTTAAAGAACAGCTTAAAAAGAGAATCCTAATGTGATTTCTTTATAATGGGTGTGTTCCTTATCTTATCCTAGTGTCTAAACTCTTCTCCATGGCTGGTCCCCAAATAATATTCCTTTATGTGCAAAGGGGTATCTAGAGAGTGGGATAGGTTTAATAACTACCCTAACCCTAACGCGTACCCTAACTCTAACCCCTACCCTAACCCCAACACGAACCCTAATCCTAACCAATACCCTAAACCGAGCCCTAACCCTAACACTAACCCTAACCCTAACCCTAACCCATACCCTATGCCGTACCGATAGCCCTCTCCGCACCCGTACCCTAAGCCACACCCTAATCCTAACCCTAAGCCTAACCCTAACCCTAGGCTACCCTTGACTGCTTCTGCCTCCAATAGATTTCCTAAGCACTAGTGTTTTAAGGAACAGCTTAAACAGAGAATCCTAATGTGATTTCTTTATAATGTGTGTGTTCCTTATATTATCTTAGTGTCTAAACTCTTCTCCATGGCTGGACCCCCAAATAATATTCCTTTACGTGCTAAGGGGTATGTAGAGAGTGGGATAGGTTTAATAACTACGCTAACCCTAACGCGTACCCTAACCCTAACCCCTACCCTAACCCTAACACGTACCCTAAACCTAAACTGTACCCTAAACCGAGCCATAACCCTAACACTAACTCTAACCCTAACACTAACCCATACCCTACGCCGTACCCGAAGCCCTCCCGGAACCCGTACCCTAAGCCATACCCTTAGCCTAACCCTAAGCCTAACCCTAACACTAGGCTACTCTTGACTGCTTCTGCCCCCAATAGATTTCCTAAGCACTAGTGTTTTAAGGAACAGCTTATAAAGAGAATCCTAATGTGATTTCTTTATAAAGGGTGTGTTCCTTATCTTAGCCTAGTGTCTAAACTCTTCTCCATGGCTGGACCACCAAATAATATTATTTACGTGCTAAGGGGTATCTAGAGAGTGGGATAGGTTTAATAACTACCCTAACCCAAACACGTACCCTAACCCTAACTCCTACCCTAACCCTAACACGTACCCTAATCCTAAACCGTACCCTAAACCGAGCCCTAACCCTAACACTAACCCTAACCCTAACCCTAGCCCATACCCTACGCCGCACCCGAAGCCCTCCCCGAACCCGTACCCTAAGCCGTACCCTAAGCCTAACCCTAAGCCTAACCCTAACCCTAGGCTACCCTTGACTGCTTCTGCCTCCAATAAATTTCCTAAGCACTAGTGTTTTAAGGAACAGCATAAAAAGAGAATCCTAATGTGATTTCTTTATAATGTGTGTCTTCCTTATCTTATCCTAGTGTCTAAACTCTTCTCCATGGCTGGACCACCAAATAATATTGTTTACGTGCTAAGGGGTATCTAGAGAGTGGGATAGGTTTAATAACTACCCTAACCCTAACACTTACCCTAACCCTAACACGTAACCTAATCCTAAACCGTACCCTAAACCGAGCCCTAACCCTAATACTAACCCTAACCCTTACCCTAACCCAAACCCTACGCCGTACCCGAAGCCCTCCCCGAACCCGTACCCTAAGCAGTGCCCTAAGCCTAACCCTAAGCCTAACCCTAACCCTAGGCTACCCTTGACTGCTTCTGCCTCCAATAGATTTCCTAAGCACTAGTGTTTTAAAGAACAGCTTAAAAAGAGAATCCTAATGTGAATTCTTTATAATGGGTGTGTTCCTTATCTTATCCTAGTGTCTAAAGTCTTCTCCATGGCTGGATCCCCAAATAATTTTCCTTTATGTGCTCAGGGGTATCTAGAGAGTGGGATAGGTTTAATAACTACCCTAACCCTAACACGTACCCTAACCCTAACCCCTACCCTAACCCTAACACGTACCCTAATCCTAAACCGTACCCTAAACCGAGCCCTAACCCTAACACTAACCCAAACCCTAACACTAACCCATACCCTACGCCGTACCCGAAGCCTTCCCCTAACCCGTACCCTAAGCCGTACCCTAAGCCTAACCCTAAGCCTAACCCTAGCCCTAGGCTACCCTAGACTGCTTCTGCCTCCAATAGATTTCCTAAGCACTAGTGTTTTAAGGAACAGTTTAAAAAGAGAATCCTAATGTGATTTCTTTATAATGGGTGTGTTCCTTATCTTATCCTAGTGTCTAAACTCGTCTCCATGGCTGGACCTCCAAATAATATTCCTTTACGTGCTAAGGGGTATCTAGAGAGTGGGATAGGTTTAATCACTACCCTAACCCTACCGCGTACCCTAGCCCTAACCCCTACCCTAACGCTAACACGTACCCTAAACCGTGCCCTAACCCTAACACTAAACATAACCCTAATCCTAACCCATACCCTATGCCGTACCCGAAACCCTCCACGAACCCGTACCCTAAGCCGTACCCTAACGCTAACCCTAAGCCTATCCGTAACCCTAGGCTACCCTTGACTGCTTCTGCCTCCAATAGATTTTCTAAGCACTAGCGTTTTAAGGAAGAGCTTAAAAAGAGAATCCTAATGTGATTTCTTTATAATGGGGGTATTCCTTATCTTATCCTAGTGTCTAAACTCATCTCCATGGCTGGACCTCCAAATAATATTCCTTTACGTGCTAAGGGGTATCTAGAGAGTGGGATAGGTTTAATAACTACACTAACCCTAATGCGTACCCTAACCCTAACCCCTACCGTAACCCTAACACGTACCCTAATCCTAACCAATAACTTAAACCGAGCACTAACCCTAACACTAAACCTAACCCTAACCCTAACCCATACCCTACGCTGTACCCGAAGCCCTCCCAGAAACCGTACCCTAAGCCGTACCCTAAGCCTAACCCTAAGCCTAACCCTAATCCTAGGCTACCCTTGACAGCTTCTGCATCCAATAGATTTCCTAAGCAATAGTGTTTTAAGGAACAGCTTAAAAAGAGAATCCTAATGTGATTTCTTTATAATGGGTGTGTTCCTTATCTTATCCTAGTGTCTAAACTCTTCTCCATGGCTGGACCCCCAAATAATATTCCTTTACGTGCTAAGGGGTATCTAGAGAGTGGGATAGGTTTAATAACTACCCTAACCCTAATGCGTACCCTAACCTTAACCCCTAGCCTAACCCTAACACGTACCCTAATCCTAACCCGTACCCTAAACGGAGCCCTAACCCTAACACTAACCCAAACCCTAACCCTAACCCATACCATACGCCGTACCCGAAGCCCTCCCCGAACCCGTACCCTAAGCCGTACCCTTAGCCTAACCCTAAGCCTAACCCTAACCCTAGGCTACCCTTGACTGCTTCTGCCTCCAATAGATTTCCTAAGCACTAGTGTTTTCAAGAACAGCTTAAAAAGAGAATCCTAATGTGATTTCTTTATAATGGGTGTGTTCCTTATCTTATCCTAGTGTCTAAATTCCTCTCCATGGCTGGACCACCAAATAATATTATTTACGTGCTAAGGGGTATCTAGAGAGTGGGATAGGTTTAATAACTACCCTAACCCAAACGCGTACCCTAACCCTAACTCCTACCCTAACCCTAACACGTATCCTAATCCTAAACCGTACCCTAAACCGAGCCCTAACCCTAACACTAACCCTAACCCTTACCCTAACCCATACCCTACGCCGTACCCGAAGCCCTCCCCGAACCCGTACCCTAAGCAGGGCCCTAAGCCTAACCCTAAGCCTAACCCTAACCCTAGGCTACCCTTGACTGCTTCTGCCTCCAATAAATTTCCTAAGCACTAGTGTTTTAAAGAACAGCTTAAAAAGAGAATCCTAATGTGATTTCTTTATAATGTGTGTGTTCCTTATATTATCTTAGTGTCTAAACTCTTCTCCATGGCTGGACCCTCAAATAATATTCCTTTACATGCTAAGGGGTATCTAGAGAGTTGGATAGGTTTAATAACTACCCTAACCCTAACGTGTACCCTAACCCTAACCCCTACCCTAACCCTAACACGTACCCTAAACCTAAACTGTACCCTAAACCGAGCCCTAACCCTAACACTAACTCTAACCCTAACACTAACCCATACCCTACGCCGTACCCGAAGCCCTCCCCGAACCCGTAACCTAAGCCATACCCTTAGCCTAACCCTAAGCCTAACCCTAACACTAGGCTACTCTTGACTGCTTCTGCCCCCAATAAATTTCCTAAGCACTAGTGTTTTAAGGAACAGCTTATAAAGAGAATCCTAATGTGATTTCTTTATAAAGGGTGTGTTACTTATCTTAGCCTAGTGTCTAAACTCTTCTCCATGGCTGGACCCCCAAATAATATTCCTTTACGTGCTAAGGGGTATCTAGAGAGTGAGATAGGTTTAATAACTACACTAACCTTAATGCGTACTCTAACCCTAACCCCTACCCTAACCCTAACACGTACTCTAAATCCTAACCAATACCCTAAACCGAGCCCTAACCCCAACACTAACCCTAACCCTAACCCTAACCCATACCCTACGCCGTACCCGAAGCCCTCCCCGAACCCGTACTCTAATTCGCACCCTAAGCCTAACCCTAAGCCTAACCCTAACCCTAGGCTACCCTTGACTGCTTCTGCCTCCAATAGATTTCCTAAGCACTAGTGTTTTAAGGAACAGCTTAAAAAGAGAATCCTAATGTGATTTCTTTATAATGGTTGTGTTCCTTATCTTATCCTAGTGTCTAAACTCTTCTCCATGGCTGGACCACCAAATAATATTATTTACGTGCAAAGGGGTATCTATAGAGTGGGATAGGTTTAATAACTACCCTAACCCTAACACGTACCCTAACCCTAACTCCTACCCTAACCCTAACACGTACCCTAATCCTAAACCGTACCCTAAACCGAGCCCTAACCCTAACACTAACCCTAACACTTACCCTAACCCATACCCTACGCCGTACACGAAGCCCTCCCCGAACCCGTACCCTAAGCAGTGCCCTAAGCCTAACCCTAAGCCTAACCCTAACCCTAGGCTACCCTTGACTGCTTCTGCCTCCAATAGATTTCCTAAGCAATAGTGTTTTAAAGAACAGCTTAAAAAGAGAATCCTAATGTGATTTCTTTATAATGGGTGTGTTCCTTATCTTATCCTAGTGTCTAAATTCTTCTCCATGGCTGGACCACCAAATAATATTATTTACGTGCTAAGGGGTATCTAGAGAGTGGGATAGGTTTAATAACTACCCTAACCCGAACACGTACCCTAACCCTAACTCCTACCCTAACCCTAACACGTACCCTAATCCTAAACCGTACCCTAAACCGAGCCCTAACCCTAACACTAACCCTAACCCTTACCCTAACCCATAACCTACGCCGTACCCGAAGCCCTCCCCGAACCCGTACCCTAAACAGTGCCCTAAGCCTAACCCTAAGCCTAACCCTAACCCTAGGCTACCCTTGACTGCTTCTGCCTCCAATAGATTTCCTAAGCACTAGTGTTTTAAAGAACAGCTTAAAAAGAGAATCCTAATGTGATTTCTTTATAATGGGTGTGTTCCTTATCTTATCCTAGTGGCTAAACTCTTCTCCATGGCTGGTCCCCAAATAATATTCCTTTATGTGCAAAGGGGTATCTAGAGAGTGGGATAGGTTTAATAACTACCCTAACCCTAACGCGTACCCTAACTCTAACCCCTACCCTAACCCTAACACGTACCCTAATCCTAACCAATACCCTAAACCGAGCCCTAACCCTAACACTAACCCTAACCCTAACCCTAACCCATACCCTACGCCGTACCGATAGCCCTCCCCGCACCCGTACCCTAAGCCACACCCTAAGCCTAACCCTAAGCCTAACCCTAACCCTAGGCTACCCTTGACTGCTTCTGCCTCCAATAGATTTCCTAAGCAGTAGTGTTTTAAGGAACAGCTTAAAAAGAGAATCCTAATGTGATTTCTTTATAATGTGTGTGTTCCTTATATTATCTTAGTGTCTAAACTCTTCTCCATGGCTGGACCCCCAAATAATATTCCTTTATATGCTAAGGGGTATCTAGAGAGTGGGATAGGTTTAATAACTACCCTAACCCTAACGCGTACCCTAACCCTAACCCCTACCCTAACCCTAACACGTACCCTAAACCTAAACTGTACCCTAAACCGAGCCCTAACCCTAACACTAACTCTAACCCTAACACTAACCCATACCCTACGCCGTACCCGAAGCCCTCCCCGAACCCGTAACTTAAGCCGTACCCTTAGACTAACCCTAAGCCTAACCCTAACACTAGGCTACCCTTGACTGCTTCTGCCCCCAATAGATTTCCTAAGCACTAGTGTTTTAAGGAACAGCTTAAAAAGAGAATCGTAATGTGATTTCTTTATAAAGGGTGTATTCCTTATCTTAGCCTAGTGTCTAAACTCTTCTCCATGGCTGGACCCCCAAATAATATTCCTTTACGTGCTAAGGGGTATCTAGAGAGTGAGATAGGTTTAATAACTACACTAACCCTAACGCGTACCCTAACTCTAACCCCTACCCTAACCCTAACACGTACCCTAATCCTAACCAATACCCTAAACCGAGCCCTAACCCTAACACTAACCCTAACACTAACCCTAACCCATACACTACGCCGTACCGATAGCCCTCCCCGAACCCGTACCCTAAGCCGCAGCCTAAGCCTAACACTAACCCTAGGCTACCCTTGACAGCTTCTGCCTCCAATAGATTTCCTAAGCACTAGTGTTTTAAGGAACAGCTTAAAAAGAGAATCCTAATGTGATTTCTTTATAATGGTTGTGTTCCTTATCTTATCCTAGTGTCTAAACTCTTCTCCATGGCTCGACCACCAAATAATATTATTTACGTGCTAAGGGGTATCTAGAGAGTGGGATAGGTTTAATAACTACCCTAACCCAAACACGTACCCTAACCCTAACTCCTACCCTAACCCTAACACGTACCCTAATCCTAAACCGTACCCTACACCGAGCCCTAACCCTAACACTAACCCTAACCCTTACCCTAACCCATACCCTACGCCGTACCCGAAGCCCTCCCCGAACCCGTATCCTAAGCAGTGCCCTAAGCCTAACCCTAAGCCTAACCCTAACCCTAGGCTACCGTTGACTGCTTCTGCCTCCAATAGATTTCCTAAGCACTAGTGTTTTAAAGAACAGCTTAAAAAGAGAATCCTAATGTGATTTCGTTATAATGGGTGTGTTACTTATCTTATCCTAGTGTCTAAACTCTTCTCCATGGCTGGACCACCAAATAATATTATTTACGTGCTAAGGGGTATCTAGAGAGTGGGATAGGTTTAATAACTACCCTAACCCAAACACGTACCCTAACCCTACCTCCTACCCTAACCCTAACACGTACCCTAATCCTAAACCGTACCCTAAACCGAGCCCTAACCCTAACACTAACCCTAACCCTTACCCTAACCCATACCCTACGCCGTACCCGAAGCCCTCCCCGAACCCGGACCCTAAGCAGTGCCCTAAGCCTAACCCTAAGCCTAACCCTAACCCTAGGCTACCCTTGACTGCTTCTGCCTCCAATAGATTTCCTAAGCACTAGTGTTTTAAAGAACAGCTTAAAAAGAGAATCCTAATGTGATTTCTTTATAATGGGTGTGTTCCTTATCTTATCCTAGTGTCTAAACTCTTCTCCATGGCTGGTCCCCAAATAATATTCCTTTATGTGCAAAGGGGTATCTAGAGAGTGGGATAGGTTTAATAACTACCCTAACCCTAACGCGTACCCTAACTCTAACCCCTACCCTAACCCCAACACGAACCCTAATCCTAACCAATACCCTAAACCGAGCCCTAACCCTAACACTAACCCTAACCCTAACCCTAACCCATACCCTACGCCGTACCGATAGCCCTCTCCGCACCCGTACCCTAAGCCACACCCTAATCCTAACCCTAAGCCTAACCCTAACCCTAGGCTACCCTTGACTGCTTCTGCCTCCAATAGATTTCCTAAGCACTAGTGTTTTAAGGAACAGCTTAAACAGAGAATCCTAATGTGATTTCTTTATAATGTGTGTGTTCCTTATATTATCTTAGTGTCTAAACTCTTCTCCATGGCTGGACCCCCAAATAATATTCCTTTACGTGCTAAGGGGTATGTAGAGAGTGGGATAGGTTTAATAACAACGCTAACCCTAACGCGTACCCTAACCCTAACCCCTACCCTAACCCTAACACGTACCCTAAACCTAAACTGTACCCTAAACCGAGCCATAACCCTAACACTAACTCTAACCCTAACACTAACCCATACCCTACGCCGTACCCGAAGCCCTCCCGGAACCCGTACCCTAAGCCATACCCTTAGCCTAACCCTAAGCCTAACCCTAACACTAGGCTACTCTTGACTGCTTCTGCCCCCAATAGATTTCCTAAGCACTAGTGTTTTAAGGAACAGCTTATAAAGAGAATCCTAATGTGATTTCTTTATAAAGGGTGTGTTCCTTATCTTAGCCTAGTGTCTAAACTCTTCTCCATGGCTGGACCACCAAATAATATTATTTACGTGCTAAGGGGTATCTAGAGAGTGGGATAGGTTTAATAACTACCCTAACCCAAACACGTACCCTAACCCTAACTCCTACCCTAACCCTAACACGTACCCTAATCCTAAACCGTACCCTAAACCGAGCCCTAACCCTAACACTAACCCTAACCCTTACCCTAACCCATACCCTACGCCGTACCCGAAGCCCTCCCCGAACCCGTACCCTAAGCAGTGCCCTAAGCCTAACCCTAAGCCTAACCCTAACCCTAGGCTACCCTTGACTGCTTCTGCCTCCAATAGATTTCCTAAGCACTAGTGTTTTAAAGAACAGCTTAAAAAGAGAATCCTAATGTGAATTCTTTATAATGGGTGTGTTCCTTATCTTATCCTAGTGTCTAAAGTCTTCTCCATGGCTGGATCCCCAAATAATTTTCCTTTATGTGCTCAGGGGTATCTAGAGAGTGGGATAGGTTTAATAACTACCCTAACCCTAACACGTACCCTAACCCTAACCCCTACCCTAACCCTAACACGTACCCTAATCCTAAACCGTACCCTAAACCGAGCCCTAACCCTAACACTAACCCAAACCCTAACACTAACCCATACCCTACGCCGTACCCGAAGCCTTCCCCTAACCCGTACCCTAAGCCGTACCCTAAGCCTAACCCTAAGCCTAACCCTAGCCCTAGGCTACCCTAGACTGCTTCTGCCTCCAATAGATTTCCTAAGCACTAGTGTTTTAAGGAACAGTTTAAAAAGAGAATCCTAATGTGATTTCTTTATAATGGGTGTGTTCCTTATCTTATCCTAGTGTCTAAACTCGTCTCCATGGCTGGACCTCCAAATAATATTCCTTTACGTGCTAAGGGGTATCTAGAGAGTGGGATAGGTTTAATCACTACCCTAACCCTACCGCGTACCCTAGCCCTAACCCCTACCCTAACGCTAACACGTACCCTAAACCGTGCCCTAACCCTAACACTAAACATAACCCTAATCCTAACCCATACCCTATGCCGTACCCGAAACCCTCCACGAACCCGTACCCTAAGCCGTACCCTAACGCTAACCCTAAGCCTAACCGTAACCCTAGGCTACCCTTGACTGCTTCTGCCTCCAATAGATTTTCTAAGCACTAGCGTTTTAAGGAAGAGCTTAAAAAGAGAATCCTAATGTGATTTCTTTATAATGGGGGTATTCCTTATCTTATCCTAGTGTCTAAACTCATCTCCATGGCTGGACCTCCAAATAATATTCCTTTACGTGCTAAGGGGTATCTAGAGAGTGGGATAGGTTTAATAACTACACTAACCCTAATGCGTACCCTAACCCTAACCCCTACCGTAACCCTAACACGTACCCTAATCCTAACCAATAACTTAAACCGAGCACTAACCCTAACACTAAACCTAACCCTAACCCTAACCCATACCCTACGCTGTACCCGAAGCCCTCCCAGAAACCGTACCCTAAGCCGTACCCTAAGCCTAACCCTAAGCCTAACCCTAATCCTAGGCTACCCTTGACAGCTTCTGCATCCAATAGATTTCCTAAGCACTAGTGTTTTAAGGAACAGCTTAAAAAGAGAATCCTAATGTGATTTCTTTATAATGGGTATGTTCCTTATCTTATCCTAGTGTCTAAACTTTTCTCCATGGCTGGAACCCCAAATAATATTCCTTTACGTGCTAAGGGGTATCTAGAGAGTGGGATAGGTTTAATAACTACCCTAACCCTAACGCGTACCCTAACCCTAACCCCTATCCTAACACTAACACGTACCCTAATCCTAACCCGTACCCTAACCCGAGCCCTAACCCTAACCCTAACACTAACCCTAACCCTAACCCATACCGTACGCCGTACCCGAAACCCTCCCCGAAGCCATACCCTAAGCTGTACCCTAAGCCTAAACCTAAGCCTATCCCTAACCCTAGGCTACCCTTGAATGCTTCTGCCTCCAATAGATTTCCTAAGCACTAGTGTTTTAAGGAACAGCTTAAAAAGAGAATCCTAATGTGATTTCTTTATAATGGGTGTGTTCCTTATCTTATCCTAGTGTCTAAACTCTTCTCCATGGCTGGACCCCCAAATAATATTCCTTTACGTGCTAAGGGGTATCTAGAGAGTGGGATAGGTTTAATAACTACCCTAACCCTAATGCGTACCCTAACCTTAACCCCTAGCCTAACCCTAACACGTACCCTAATCCTAACCCGTACCCTAAACGGAGCCCTAACCCTAACACTAACCCAAACCCTAACCCTAACCCATACCATACGCCGTACCCGAAGCCCTCCCCGAACCCGTACCCTAAGCCGTACCCTTAGCCTAACCCTAAGCCTAACCCTAACCCTAGGCTACCCTTGACTGCTTCTGCCTCCAATAGATTTCCTAAGCACTAGTGTTTTCAAGAACAGCTTAAAAAGAGAATCCTAATGTGATTTCTTTATAATGGGTGTGTTCCTTATCTTATCCTAGTGTCTAAATTCCTCTCCATGGCTGGACCACCAAATAATATTATTTACGTGCTAAGGGGTATCTAGAGAGTGGGATAGGTTTAATAACTACCCTAACCCAAACACGTACCCTAACCCTAACTCCTACCCTAACCCTAACACGTATCCTAATCCTAAACCGTACCCTAAACCGAGCCCTAACCCTAACACTAACCCTAACCCTTACCCTAACCCATACCCTACGCCGTACCCGAAGCCCTCCCCGAACCCGTACCCTAAGCAGGGCCCTAAGCCTAACCCTAAGCCTAACCCTAACCCTAGGCTACCCTTGACTGCTTCTGCCTCCAATAAATTTCCTAAGCACTAGTGTTTTAAAGAACAGCTTAAAAAGAGAATCCTAATGTGATTTCTTTATAATGTGTGTGTTCCTTATATTATCTTAGTGTCTAAACTCTTCTCCATGGCTGGACCCTCAAATAATATTCCTTTACATGCTAAGGGGTATCTAGAGAGTTGGATAGGTTTAATAACTACCCTAACCCTAACGTGTACCCTAACCCTAACCCCTACCCTAACCCTAACACGTACCCTAAACCTAAACTGTACCCTAAACCGAGCCCTAACCCTAACACTAACTCTAACCCTAACACTAACCCATACCCTACGCCGTACCCGAAGCCCTCCCCGAACCCGTAACCTAAGCCATACCCTTAGCCTAACCCTAAGCCTAACCCTAACACTAGGCTACTCTTGACTGCTTCTGCCCCCAATAAATTTCCTAAGCACTAGTGTTTTAAGGAACAGCTTATAAAGAGAATCCTAATGTGATTTCTTTATAAAGGGTGTGTTACTTATCTTAGCCTAGTGTCTAAACTCTTCTCCATGGCTGGACCCCCAAATAATATTCCTTTACGTGCTAAGGGGTATCTAGAGAGTGAGATAGGTTTAATAACTACACTAACCTTAATGCGTACTCTAACCCTAACCCCTACCCTAACCCTAACACGTACTCTAAATCCTAACCAATACCCTAAACCGAGCCCTAACCCCAACACTAACCCTAACCCTAACCCTAACCCATACCCTACGCCGTACCCGAAGCCCTCCCCGAACCCGTACTCTAATTCGCACCCTAAGCCTAACCCTAAGCCTAACCCTAACCCTAGGCTACCCTTGACTGCTTCTGCCTCCAATAGATTTCCTAAGCACTAGTGTTTTAAGGAACAGCTTAAAAAGAGAATCCTAATGTGATTTCTTTATAATGGGTGTGTTCCTTATCTTATCCTAGTGTCTAAACTCTTCTCCATGGCTGGACCCCCAAATAATATTCCTTTATGTGCAAAGGGGTATCTAGAGAGTGGGATAGGTTTAATAACTACCCTAACCCTAACGCGTACCCTAACTCTAACCCCTACCCTAACCCTAACACGTACCCTAAACCTAAACTGTACCCTAAACCGAGCCCTAACCCTAACACTAACCCTAACCCTAACCCTAACCCATACCCTACGCCGTACCGATAGCCCTCCCCGCACCCGTACCCTAAGCCACACCCTAAGCCTAACCCTAAGCCTAACCCTAACCCTAGGCTACCCTTGACTGCTTCTGCCTCCAATAGATTTCCTAAGCACTAGTGTTTTAAGGAACAGCATAAAAAGAGAATCCTAATGTGATTTATTTATAATGGTTGTGTTCCTTATCTTATCCTAGTGTCTAAACTCTTCTCCATGGCTGGACCACCAAATAATATTCTTTACGTGCTAAGGGGTATCTAGAGAGTGGGATAGGTTTAATAACTACCCTAGCCCTAACACGTACCCTAACCCTAACTCCTACCCTAACCCTAACACGTACCCTAATCCTAATCCGTACCCTAAACCGAGCCCTAACCCTAACACTAACCCTAACCCTTACCCTAAACCATACCCTACGCCGTACCCGAAGCCCTCCCCGAACCCGTACCCTAAGCAGTGCCCTAAGCCTAACCCTAAGCCTAACCCTAACCCTAGGCTACCCTTGACTGCTTCTGCCTCCAATAGATTTCCTAAGCACTAGTGTTTTAAAGAACAGCTTAAAAAGAGAATCCTAATGTGATTTCTTTATAATGGGTGTGTTCCTTATCTTAGCCTAGTGTCTAAACTCTTCTCCATGGGAGGACCCCCAAATAATATTCCTTTACGTGCTAAGGGGTATTTAGAGAGTGGGATAGGTTTAATAACTACCCTAACCCTAACGCGTACCCTAACTCTAACCCCTACCCTAACCCTAACACGTACCCTAATCCTAACCAATACCCTAAACCGAGCCCTAACCCTAACACTAACCCTAACCCTAACCCTAACCCATACCCTACGCCGCACCCGAAGTCCTCCCCGAACCCGTACCCTAAGCAGTAACCTAAGCCTAACCCTAAGCCTAACCCTAACCCTAGGCTACCCTTGACTGCTTCTGCCTCCAATAGATTTCCTAAGCACTAGTGTTTTAAGGAACAGCTTAAACAGAGAATCCTAATGTGATTTCTTTATAATGTGTGTGTTCCTTATATTATCTTAGTGTCTAAACTCTTCTCCATGGCTGGACCCCCAAATAATATTCCTTTACGTACTAAGGGGTATCTAGAGAGTGGGATACGTTTAATAAATACCCTAACCCTAACGCGTACCCTAACCCTAACCCCTACCCTAACCCTAACAAGTACCCTAAACCTAAACTGTACCCTAAACCGAGCCCTAACCCTAACACTAACTCTAACCATAACACTAACCCATACCTTACGCCGTACCCGAAGCCCTCCCCGAACCCGTACCCTAAGCAGTGCCCTAAGCCTAACCCTAACCCTAGGCTACCCTTGACTGCTTCTGCCTCCAATAGATTTCCTAAGCACTAGTGTTTTAAGGAACAGCATAAAAAGAGAATCCTAATGTGATTTCTTTATAATGTGAGTCTTCCTTATCTTATCCTAGTGTCTAAACTCTTCTCCATGGCTGGACCACCAAATAATATTCTTTACGTGCTAAGGGGTATCTAGAGAGTGGGATAGGTTTAATAACTACCCTAACCCTAACGCGTACCCTAACCCTAACCCCTACCCTAACCCTAACACGTACCCTAATCCTAAACCGTACCCTAAACCGAACCCTAACCCTAACACTAACCCAAACCCTAACCCTAACCCATACCCTACGCCGTACCCGAAGCCTTCCCCGAACCCGTACCCTAAGCCGTACCCTAAGCCTAACCCTAAGCCTAACCCTTACCCTAGACTACCCTTGACTGCTTCTGCCTCCAATAGATTTTCTAAGCACTAGTGTTTTAAAGGAACAGCTTAAAAAGAGAATCCTAATGTGATTTCTTTATAAAGGGTGTGTTCCTTAACTTAGCCTAGTGTCTAAACTCTTCTCCATGGTTGGACCCCCAAATAATATTCCTTTACGTGCTAAGGGGTATCTCGAGAGTGGGATAGGTTTAATAACTACCCTAACCCAAACACGTAGCCTAACCCTAACTCCTACCCTAACCCTAACACGTACCCTAATCCTAAACCGTACCCTAAACCGAGCCCTAACCCTAACACTAACCCTAACACTTACCCTAACCCATACCCTACGCCGTACCCGAAGCCCTCCCCGAACCCGTAACCTAAGCCGCACCCTAAGCCTAACCCTAAGCCTAACCCTAACCCTAGGCTACCCTTGACTGCTTCTGCCTCCAATAGATTTCCTAAACACAAGTGTTTTAAGGAACAGCTTAAAAAGAGAATCCTAATGTGATTTCTTTATAATGGTTGTGTTCCTTATCTTATCCTAGTGTCTAAACTCTTCTCCATGGCTGGACCACCAAATAATATTATTTACGTGCTAAGGGGTATCTAGAGAGTGGGATAGGTTTAATAACTACCCTAACCCAAACCCGTACCCTAACCCTAATTCCTACCCTAACCCTAACACGTACCTTAATCCTAAACCGTACCCTAAACCGAGCCCTAACCATAACACTAACCCTAACCCATACCCTACGCCGTACCCGAAGCCCTCCCCGAACCCGTACCCTAAGCAGTGCCCTAAGCCTAACCCTAAGCCTAACCCTAACCCTAGGCTACCCTTGACTGCTTCTGCTTCCAATAGATTTCCTAAGCACTAGTGTTTTAAAGAACAGCTTAAAAAGAGAATCCTAATGTGATTTCTTTATAATGGGTGTGTTCCTTATCTTATCCTAGTGTCTAAACTCTTCTCCATGGCTGGACCACCAAATAATATTCCTTTATGTGCAAAGGGGTATCTAGAGAGTGGGATAGGTTTAATAACCCTAACCCTCACACATACCCTAACCCTAACCCCTACCCTAACCCTAACACGTACCCTATTCCTAAACCGTACCCTAAACCGAACCCTAACCCTAAATCTAACCCTAACCCTAACCCTAAACCATACCCTACACCGTGCCCGAACCCCTCCCCAAACCCATAACCTAAGCCGTGCCCTAACCCTAACCCTAAGCCTAAACCTAACCCTAGGCTACCCTTGATGCTTCTGCCTCCAATAGATTTCCTAAGCACTAGTGTTTTAAGGAACAGCTTAAAAAGAGAATCCTAATGTGATTTCTTTATAAAGGGTGTGTTCCTTATTTTAGCCTAGTGTCTAAACTCTTCTCCATGGGTGGACCCCCAAATAATATTCCTTTACGTGCTAACGGGTATCTAGAGAGTGGGACATGTTTAATAAATACCCTAACCCTAATGTGTACCCTAACCCTAACCCCTACCCTAACCCTAACACGTACCCTAATCCTAAGCCGTACACTAAACCGAGCCCTAACACTAACATTAACCCTAACCCTAACCCTAACCCACACCCTACACTGTACCCGAAGCCCTCCCCGAACCCGTACCCTAAGCCGTATCCTAAGCCTAACCTTAAGCCTAACCCTAACCCTAGCCTACCCATGACTGCTTCTGCCTGCAATAGATTTCCTAAGCACTAGTGTTTTAAGGAACAGCTTAAAAAGAGAATCCTAATGTGATTTCATTATAATGGGTGTGTTCCTTATCTTATCCTAGTGTCTAAACTCTTCTGCATGGCTGGACCCCCAAATAATATTCCTTTACGTGCTAAGGGGTATCTAGAGAGTGGGATAGGTTTAATAACTACCCTAACCCTAACCCTTACCCTAACCCATACCCTACGCCGTACCCGAAGCCCTCCCCGAACCCGTACCCTAAGCAGTGCCCTAAGCCTAACCCTAAGCATAACCGTAACCCTAGGCTACCCTTGACTGCTTCTGCCTCCAATAGATTTCCTAAGCACTAGTGTTTTAAGGAACAGCTTAAAAAGAGAATCCTAATGTGATTTCTTTATAATGTGTGTGTTCCTTATATTATCTTAGTGTCTAAACTCTTCTCCATGGCTGGACCCCCAAATAATATTCCTTTACGTGCTAAGGGGTATCTAGAGAGTTGGATAGGTTTAATAACTACCCTAACCCTAACGCGTACCCTAACCCTAACCCCTACCCTAACCCTAACACGTACCCTAAACCTAAACTGTACCCTAAACCGAGCCCTAACCCTAACACTAACTCTAACCCTAACACTAACCCATACCCTACACCGTATCCGAAGCCCTCCCCGAACTCGTAACTTAAGCCGTACCCTTAGCTTAACCCTAAGCCTAACACTAACACTAGGCTACCCTTGACTGTTTCTGCCCCCAATAGATTTCCTAAGCACTAGTGTTTTAAGGAACAGCTTAAAAAGAGAATCCTAATGTGATTTCTTTATAAAGGGTGTGTTCCTTATCTTAGCCTAGTGTCTAAACTCTTCTCCATGGCTGGACCCCCAAATAATATTCCTTTACGTGCTAAGGGGTATCTAGAGAGTGAGATAGGTTTAATAACTACACTAACCCTAACGCGTACCCTAACTCTAACCCCTACCCTAACCCTAACACGTACCCTAATCCTAACCAATAACCTAAACCGAGCCCTAACCCTAACACTAACCCTAACCCTAACCCTAAGCCATACCCTTCGCCGTAACGATAGCCCTCCCCGAACCCGTACCCTAAGCCGCACCCTAAGCCTAACACTAACCCTAGGCTACCCTTGACAGCTTCTGCCTCCAATAGATTTCCTAAGCACTAGTGTTTTAAAGAACAGCTTAAAAAGAGAATCCTAATGTGATTTCTTTATAATGGGTGTGTTCCTTATCTTATCCTAGTGTCTAAACTCTTCTCCATGGCTGGACCACCAAATAATATTATTTACGTGCTAAGGGGTATCTAGAGAGTGGGATAGGTTTAATAACTACCCTAACTCAAACACGTACCCTAACCCTAACTCCTACCCTAACCCTAACACGTACCCTAATCCTAAACCGTACCCTAAACCGAGCCCTAACCCTAACACTAACCCTAACCCTTACCCTAACCCATACCCTACGCCGTACCTGAAGCCCTCCCCGAACCCGTACCCTAAGCAGTGCCCTAAGCCTAACCTTAAGCCTAACCCTAACCCTAGGCTACCCTTGACTGCTTCTGCCTCCAATAGATTTCCTAAGCACTAGTGTTTTAAAGAACAGCTTAAAAAGAGAATCCTAATGTGATTTCTTTATAATGGGTGTGTTCCTTATCTTATCCTAGTGTCTAAACTCTTCTCCATGGCTGGTCCCCAAATAATATTCCTTTATGTGCAAAGGGGTATCTAGAGAGTGGGATAGGTTTAATAACTACCCTAACCCTAACGCGTACCCTAACTCTAACCCCTACCCTAACCCTAACACGTACCGTAATCCTAACCAATACCCTAAACCGAGCCCTAACCCTAACACTAACCCTAACCCTAACCCTAACCCATACCCTACGCCGTACCGATAGCCCTCCCCGCACCCGTACCCTAAGCCACACCCTAAGCCTAACCCTAAGCCTAACCCTAACCCTAGGCTACCCTTGACTGCTTCTGCCTCCAATAGATTTCCTAAGCACTAGTGTTTTAAGGAACAGCTTAAACAGAGAATCCTAATGTGATTTCTTTATAATGTGTGTGTTCCTTATATTATCTTAGTGTCTAAACTCTTCTCCATGGCTGGACACCCAAATAATATTCCTTTACGTGCTAAGGGGTATCTAGAGAGTGGGATACGTTTAATAAATACCCTAACCCTAACACGTACCCTAACCCTAACCCCTACCCTAACCCTAACACGTACCCTAAACCTAAACTGTACCCTAAACCGAGCCCTAACCCTAACACTAACTCTAACCATAACACTAACCCATACCTTACGCCGTACCCGAAGCCCTCCCCGAACCCGTACCCTAAGCCATACCCTTAGCCTAACCCTAAGCCTAACCCTAACACTAGGCTACTCTTGACTGCTTCTGCCCCCAATAGATTTCCTAAGCACTAGTGTTTTAAGGAACAGCTTATAAAGAGAATCCTAATGTGATTTCTTTATAAAGGGTGTGTTCCTTATCTTAGCCTAGTGTCTAAACTCTTCTCCATGGCTGGACCCCCAAATAATATTCCTTTACGTGCTAAGGGGTATCTAGAGAGTGAGATAGGTTTAATAACTACACTAACCTTAATGCGTACCCTAACCCTAACCCCTACCCTAACCCTAACACGTACTCTAAATCCTAACCAATACCCTAAACCGAGCCCTAACCCCAACACTAACCCTAACCCTTACCCTAACCCATACCCTACGCCGTACCCGAAGCCCTCCCCGAACCCGTACCCTAATTCGCACCCTAAGCCTAACCCTAAGCCTAACCCTAACCCTAGGCTACCCTTGACTGCTTCTGCCTCCAATAGATTTCCTAAGCACTAGTGTTTTAAGGAACAGCTTAAAAAGAGACTCCTAATGTGATTTCTTTATAATGGGTGTGTTCCTTATCTTATCCTAGTGTCTAAACTCTTCTCCATGGCTGGACCCCCAAATAATATTCCTTTATGTGCAAAGGGGTATCTAGAGAGTGGGATAGGTTTAATAACTACCCTAACCCTAACGCGTACCCTAACTCTAACCCCTACCCTAACCCTAACACGTACCCTAATCCTAACCAATACCCTAAACCGAGCCCTAACCCTAACACTAACCGTAACCCTAACCCATACCCTACGCCGTACCGATAGCCCTCCCCGAACCCGTACCCTAAGCCGCACCCTAAGCCTAACCCTAAGCCTAACCCTAACCCTAGGCTACCCTTGACTGCTTCTGCCTCCAATAGATTTCCTAAGCACTAGTGTTTTAAGGAACAGCTTAAAAAGAGAATCCTAATGTGATTTCATTATAATGGGTGTGTTCCTTACCTTATCCTAGTGTCTAAATTCTTCTGCATGGCTGGACCCCCAAATAATATTCCTTTACGTGCTAAGCGGTATCTAGAGAGTGGGATAGGTTTAATAACTACCCTAACCCTAACCCCTACCCTAACCCTAACACGTACCCTAATCCTAACCCGTACCCTAAACGGAGCCCTAACCCTAACACTAACCCAAACCCTAACCCTAACCCATACCCTACGCCGTACACAAACCCCTCCCCGAACCCGTACCCTAAGCTGTACCCTAAGCCTAACTCTAAGCCTAACCGTAACCCTAGGCTACCCTTGACTGCTTCTGCCTCCAATAGATTTCCTAAGCACTAGTGGTTTAAGGAACAGCTTAAAAAGAGAATCCTAATGTGATTTCTTTATAAAGGGTGTGTTCCTTATCTTAGCCTAGTGTCTAAACTCTTCTCCATGGCTGGACCCCCAAATAATATTCCTTTACGTGCTAAGGGGTATCTAGAGAGTGGGATAGGTTTAATAACTACCGTAACCCTAATGCGTACCCTAACCCTAACCCCTACCCTAACCCTAACACGTACCCTAATCCTAAGCCGTTCACTAAACCGAGCCCTAACACTAACATTAACCCTAACCCTAACCCTAACCCATACCCTACACCGTACCCGAAGCCCTCCCCGAACCCGTACCCTAAGCCGTATCCTAAGCCTAACCTTAAGCCTAACCCTAACCCTAGCCTACCCTTGACTGCTTCTGCCTCCAATAGATTTCCTAAGCACTAGTGTTTTAAGGAACAGCTTAAAAAGAGAATCCTAATGTGATTTCTTTATAATGTGTGTGTTCCTTATCTTATCCTAGTGTCTAAACTCTTCTCCATGGCTGGACCTCCAAATAATATTCCTTTACGTGCTAAGGGGTATCTAGGGAGTGGGATAGGTTTAATAACTACCCTAACCCTAACGCGTACCCTAACCCTAACCCCTACCCTAACCCTAACACGTACCCTAATCCTAACCAATACCCTAAACCGAGCCCTAACCCCAACACTAACCCTAACCCTAACCCTAACCCATACCCTACGCCGTACCGAAAGCCCTCCCCGAACCCGTACCCTAATTCGCACCCTAAGCCTAACCCTAAGCCTAACCCTAACCCTAGGCTACCCTTGACTGCTTCTGCCTCCAATAGATTTCCTAAGCACTAGTGTTTTAAGGAACAGCTTAAAAAGAGAATCCTAATGTGATTTCTTTATAATGGGTGTGTTCCTTATCTTATCCTAGTGTCTAAACTCTTCTCCATGGCTGGACCTCCAAATAATATTATTTACGTGCTAAGGGGTATCTAGAGAGTGGGATAGGTTTAATAACTACCCTAACCCTAACACGTACCCTAACCCTAACTCCTACCCTAACCCTAACTCGTACCCTAATCCTAAACCGTACCCTAAACCGAGCCCTAACCCTAACACTAACCATAACCCTTACCCTAACCCATACCCTACGCCGTACCCGAAGCCCTCCCCGAACCCGTACCCTAAGCAGTGCCCTAAGCCTAACCCTAAGCATAACCCTAACCCTAGGCTACCCTTGACTGCTTCTGCCTCCAATAGATTTCCTAAGCACTAGTGTTTTAAAGAACAGCTTAAAAAGAGAATCCTAATGTGATTTCTTTATAAAGGGTGTGTTCCTTATCTTATCCTAGTGTCTAAACTCTTCTCCATGGCTGGACCCCCAAATAATATTCCTTTATGTGCAAAGGGGTATCTAGAGAGTGGGATAGGTTTAATAACTACCCTAACCCTAACGCGTACCCTAACTCTAACCCCTACCCTAACCCTAACACGTACCCTAATCCTAACCAATACCCTAAACCGAGCCCTAACCCTAACACTAACCCTAACCCTAACCCTAACCCATACCCTACGCCGTACCGATAGCCCTCCCCGCACCCGTACCCTAAGCCACACCCTAAGCCTAACCCTAAGCCTAACCCTAACCCTAGGCTACCCTTGACTGCTTCTGCCTCCAATAGATTTCCTAAGCAGTAGTGTTTTAAGGAACAGCTTAAAAAGAGAATCCTAATGTGATTTCTTTATAATGTGTGTGTTCCTTATATTATCTTAGTGTCTAAACTCTTCTCCATGGCTGGACCCCCAAATAATATTCCTTTATATGCTAAGGGGTATCTAGAGAGTGGGATAGGTTTAATAACTACCCTAACCCTAACGCGTACCCTAACCCTAACCCCTACCCTAACCCTAACACGTACCCTAAACCTAAACTGTACCCTAAACCGAGCCCTAACCCTAACACTAACTCTAACCCTAACACTAACCCATACCCTACGCCGTACCCGAAGCCCTCCCCGAACCCGTAACTTAAGCCGTACCCTTAGACTAACCCTAAGCCTAACCCTAACACTAGGCTACCCTTGACTGCTTCTGCCCCCAATAGATTTCCTAAGCACTAGTGTTTTAAGGAACAGCTTAAAAAGAGAATCGTAATGTGATTTCTTTATAAAGGGTGTATTCCTTATCTTAGCCTAGTGTCTAAACTCTTCTCCATGGCTGGACCCCCAAATAATATTCCTTTACGTGCTAAGGGGTATCTAGAGAGTGAGATAGGTTTAATAACTACACTAACCCTAACGCGTACCCTAACTCTAACCCCTACCCTAACCCTAACACGTACCCTAATCCTAACCAATACCCTAAACCGAGCCCTAACCCTAACACTAACCCTAACACTAACCCTAACCCATACACTACGCCGTACCGATAGCCCTCCCCGAACCCGTACCCTAAGCCGCAGCCTAAGCCTAACACTAACCCTAGGCTACCCTTGACAGCTTCTGCCTCCAATAGATTTCCTAAGCACTAGTGTTTTAAGGAACAGCTTAAAAAGAGAATCCTAATGTGATTTCTTTATAATGGTTGTGTTCCTTATCTTATCCTAGTGTCTAAACTCTTCTCCATGGCTCGACCACCAAATAATATTATTTACGTGCTAAGGGGTATCTAGAGAGTGGGATAGGTTTAATAACTACCCTAACCCAAACACGTACCCTAACCCTAACTCCTACCCTAACCCTAACACGTACCCTAATCCTAAACCGTACCCTACACCGAGCCCTAACCCTAACACTAACCCTAACCCTTACCCTAACCCATACCCTACGCCGTACCCGAAGCCCTCCCCGAACCCGTACCCTAAGCAGTGCCCTAAGCCTAACCCTAAGCCTAACCCTAACCCTAGGCTACCGTTGACTGCTTCTGCCTCCAATAGATTTCCTAAGCACTAGTGTTTTAAAGAACAGCTTAAAAAGAGAATCCTAATGTGATTTCGTTATAATGGGTGTGTTACTTATCTTATCCTAGTGTCTAAACTCTTCTCCATGGCTGGACCACCAAATAATATTATTTACGTGCTAAGGGGTATCTAGAGAGTGGGATAGGTTTAATAACTACCCTAACCCAAACACGTACCCTAACCCTACCTCCTACCCTAACCCTAACACGTACCCTAATCCTAAACCGTACCCTAAACCGAGCCCTAACCCTAACACTAACCCTAACCCTTACCCTAACCCATACCCTACGCCGTACCCGAAGCCCTCCCCGAACCCGGACCCTAAGCAGTGCCCTAAGCCTAACCCTAAGCCTAACCCTAACCCTAGGCTACCCTTGACTGCTTCTGCCTCCAATAGATTTCCTAAGCACTAGTGTTTTAAAGAACAGCTTAAAAAGAGAATCCTAATGTGATTTCTTTATAATGGGTGTGTTCCTTATCTTATCCTAGTGTCTAAACTCTTCTCCATGGCTGGTCCCCAAATAATATTCCTTTATGTGCAAAGGGGTATCTAGAGAGTGGGATAGGTTTAATAACTACCCTAACCCTAACGCGTACCCTAACTCTAACCCCTACCCTAACCCCAACACGAACCCTAATCCTAACCAATACCCTAAACCGAGCCCTAACCCTAACACTAACCCTAACCCTAACCCTAACCCATACCCTATGCCGTACCGATAGCCCTCTCCGCACCCGTACCCTAAGCCACACCCTAATCCTAACCCTAAGCCTAACCCTAACCCTAGGCTACCCTTGACTGCTTCTGCCTCCAATAGATTTCCTAAGCACTAGTGTTTTAAGGAACAGCTTAAACAGAGAATCCTAATGTGATTTCTTTATAATGTGTGTGTTCCTTATATTATCTTAGTGTCTAAACTCTTCTCCATGGCTGGACCCCCAAATAATATTCCTTTACGTGCTAAGGGGTATGTAGAGAGTGGGATAGGTTTAATAACTACGCTAATCCTAACGCGTACCCTAACCCTAACCCCTACCCTAACCCTAACACGTACCCTAAACCTAAACTGTACCCTAAACCGAGCCATAACCCTAACACTAACTCTAACCCTAACACTAACCCATACCCTACGCCGTACCCGAAGCCCTCCCGGAACCCGTACCCTAAGCCATACCCTTAGCCTAACCCTAAGCCTAACCCTAACACTAGGCTACTCTTGACTGCTTCTGCCCCCAATAGATTTCCTAAGCACTAGTGTTTTAAGGAACAGCTTATAAAGAGAATCCTAATGTGATTTCTTTATAAAGGGTGTGTTCCTTATCTTAGCCTAGTGTCTAAACTCTTCTCCATGGCTGGACCACCAAATAATATTATTTACGTGCTAAGGGGTATCTAGAGAGTGGGATAGGTTTAATAACTACCCTAACCCAAACACGTACCCTAACCCTAACTCCTACCCTAACCCTAACACGTACCCTAATCCTAAACCGTACCCTAAACCGAGCCCTAACCCTAACACTAACCCTAACCCTAACCCTAGCCCATACCCTACGCCGCACCCGAAGCCCTCCCCGAACCCGTACCCTAAGCCGTACCCTAAGCCTAACCCTAAGCCTAACCCTAACCCTAGGCTACCCTTGACTGCTTCTGCCTCCAATAAATTTCCTAAGCACTAGTGTTTTAAGGAACAGCATAAAAAGAGAATCCTAATGTGATTTCTTTATAATGTGTGTCTTCCTTATCTTATCCTAGTGTCTAAACTCTTCTCCATGGCTGGACCACCAAATAATATTGTTTACGTGCTAAGGGGTATCTAGAGAGTGGGATAGGTTTAATAACTACCCTAACCCTAACACTTACCCTAACCCTAACACGTAACCTAATCCTAAACCGTACCCTAAACCGAGCCCTAACCCTAATACTAACCCTAACCCTTACCCTAACCCAAACCCTACGCCGTACCCGAAGCCCTCCCCGAACCCGTACCCTAAGCAGTGCCCTAAGCCTAACCCTAAGCCTAACCCTAACCCTAGGCTACCCTTGACTGCTTCTGCCTCCAATAGATTTCCTAAGCACTAGTGTTTTAAAGAACAGCTTAAAAAGAGAATCCTAATGTGAATTCTTTATAATGGGTGTGTTCCTTATCTTATCCTAGTGTCTAAAGTCTTCTCCATGGCTGGATCCCCAAATAATTTTCCTTTATGTGCTCAGGGGTATCTAGAGAGTGGGATAGGTTTAATAACTACCCTAACCCTAACACGTACCCTAACCCTAACCCCTACCCTAACCCTAACACGTACCCTAATCCTAAACCGTACCCTAAACCGAGCCCTAACCCTAACACTAACCCAAACCCTAACACTAACCCATACCCTACGCCGTACCCGAAGCCTTCCCCTAACCCGTACCCTAAGCCGTACCCTAAGCCTAACCCTAAGCCTAACCCTAGCCCTAGGCTACCCTAGACTGCTTCTGCCTCCAATAGATTTCCTAAGCACTAGTGTTTTAAGGAACAGTTTAAAAAGAGAATCCTAATGTGATTTCTTTATAATGGGTGTGTTCCTTATCTTATCCTAGTGTCTAAACTCGTCTCCATGGCTGGACCTCCAAATAATATTCCTTTACGTGCTAAGGGGTATCTAGAGAGTGGGATAGGTTTAATCACTACCCTAACCCTACCGCGTACCCTAGCCCTAACCCCTACCCTAACGCTAACACGTACCCTAAACCGTGCCCTAACCCTAACACTAAACATAACCCTAATCCTAACCCATACCCTATGCCGTACCCGAAACCCTCCACGAACCCGTACCCTAAGCCGTACCCTAACGCTAACCCTAAGCCTAACCGTAACCCTAGGCTACCCTTGACTGCTTCTGCCTCCAATAGATTTTCTAAGCACTAGCGTTTTAAGGAAGAGCTTAAAAAGAGAATCCTAATGTGATTTCTTTATAATGGGGGTATTCCTTATCTTATCCTAGTGTCTAAACTCATCTCCATGGCTGGACCTCCAAATAATATTCCTTTACGTGCTAAGGGGTATCTAGAGAGTGGGATAGGTTTAATAACTACACTAACCCTAATGCGTACCCTAACCCTAACCCCTACCGTAACCCTAACACGTACCCTAATCCTAACCAATAACTTAAACCGAGCACTAACCCTAACACTAAACCTAACCCTAACCCTAACCCATACCCTACGCTGTACCCGAAGCCCTCCCAGAAACCGTACCCTAAGCCGTACCCTAAGCCTAACCCTAAGCCTAACCCTAATCCTAGGCTACCCTTGACAGCTTCTGCATCCAATAGATTTCCTAAGCAATAGTGTTTTAAGGAACAGCTTAAAAAGAGAATCCTAATGTGATTTCTTTATAATGGGTGTGTTCCTTATCTTATCCTAGTGTCTAAACTCTTCTCCATGGCTGGACCCCCAAATAATATTCCTTTACGTGCTAAGGGGTATCTAGAGAGTGGGATAGGTTTAATAACTACCCTAACCCTAATGCGTACCCTAACCTTAACCCCTAGCCTAACCCTAACACGTACCCTAATCCTAACCCGTACCCTAAACGGAGCCCTAACCCTAACACTAACCCAAACCCTAACCCTAACCCATACCATACGCCGTACCCGAAGCCCTCCCCGAACCCGTACCCTAAGCCGTACCCTTAGCCTAACCCTAAGCCTAACCCTAACCCTAGGCTACCCTTGACTGCTTCTGCCTCCAATAGATTTCCTAAGCACTAGTGTTTTCAAGAACAGCTTAAAAAGAGAATCCTAATGTGATTTCTTTATAATGGGTGTGTTCCTTATCTTATCCTAGTGTCTAAATTCCTCTCCATGGCTGGACCACCAAATAATATTATTTACGTGCTAAGGGGTATCTAGAGAGTGGGATAGGTTTAATAACTACCCTAACCCAAACGCGTACCCTAACCCTAACTCCTACCCTAACCCTAACACGTATCCTAATCCTAAACCGTACCCTAAACCGAGCCCTAACCCTAACACTAACCCTAACCCTTACCCTAACCCATACCCTACGCCGTACCCGAAGCCCTCCCCGAACCCGTACCCTAAGCAGGGCCCTAAGCCTAACCCTAAGCCTAACCCTAACCCTAGGCTACCCTTGACTGCTTCTGCCTCCAATAAATTTCCTAAGCACTAGTGTTTTAAAGAACAGCTTAAAAAGAGAATCCTAATGTGATTTCTTTATAATGTGTGTGTTCCTTATATTATCTTAGTGTCTAAACTCTTCTCCATGGCTGGACCCTCAAATAATATTCCTTTACATGCTAAGGGGTATCTAGAGAGTTGGATAGGTTTAATAACTACCCTAACCCTAACGTGTACCCTAACCCTAACCCCTACCCTAACCCTAACACGTACCCTAAACCTAAACTGTACCCTAAACCGAGCCCTAACCCTAACACTAACTCTAACCCTAACACTAACCCATACCCTACGCCGTACCCGAAGCCCTCCCCGAACCCGTAACCTAAGCCATACCCTTAGCCTAACCCTAAGCCTAACCCTAACACTAGGCTACTCTTGACTGCTTCTGCCCCCAATAAATTTCCTAAGCACTAGTGTTTTAAGGAACAGCTTATAAAGAGAATCCTAATGTGATTTCTTTATAAAGGGTGTGTTACTTATCTTAGCCTAGTGTCTAAACTCTTCTCCATGGCTGGACCCCCAAATAATATTCCTTTACGTGCTAAGGGGTATCTAGAGAGTGAGATAGGTTTAATAACTACACTAACCTTAATGCGTACTCTAACCCTAACCCCTACCCTAACCCTAACACGTACTCTAAATCCTAACCAATACCCTAAACCGAGCCCTAACCCCAACACTAACCCTAACCCTAACCCTAACCCATACCCTACGCCGTACCCGAAGCCCTCCCCGAACCCGTACTCTAATTCGCACCCTAAGCCTAACCCTAAGCCTAACCCTAACCCTAGGCTACCCTTGACTGCTTCTGCCTCCAATAGATTTCCTAAGCACTAGTGTTTTAAGGAACAGCTTAAAAAGAGAATCCTAATGTGATTTCTTTATAATGGTTGTGTTCCTTATCTTATCCTAGTGTCTAAACTCTTCTCCATGGCTGGACCACCAAATAATATTATTTACGTGCAAAGGGGTATCTATAGAGTGGGATAGGTTTAATAACTACCCTAACCCTAACACGTACCCTAACCCTAACTCCTACCCTAACCCTAACACGTACCCTAATCCTAAACCGTACCCTAAACCGAGCCCTAACCCTAACACTAACCCTAACACTTACCCTAACCCATACCCTACGCCGTACACGAAGCCCTCCCCGAACCCGTACCCTAAGCAGTGCCCTAAGCCTAACCCTAAGCCTAACCCTAACCCTAGGCTACCCTTGACTGCTTCTGCCTCCAATAGATTTCCTAAGCAATAGTGTTTTAAAGAACAGCTTAAAAAGAGAATCCTAATGTGATTTCTTTATAATGGGTGTGTTCCTTATCTTATCCTAGTGTCTAAATTCTTCTCCATGGCTGGACCACCAAATAATATTATTTACGTGCTAAGGGGTATCTAGAGAGTGGGATAGGTTTAATAACTACCCTAACCCGAACACGTACCCTAACCCTAACTCCTACCCTAACCCTAACACGTACCCTAATCCTAAACCGTACCCTAAACCGAGCCCTAACCCTAACACTAACCCTAACCCTTACCCTAACCCATAACCTACGCCGTACCCGAAGCCCTCCCCGAACCCGTACCCTAAACAGTGCCCTAAGCCTAACCCTAAGCCTAACCCTAACCCTAGGCTACCCTTGACTGCTTCTGCCTCCAATAGATTTCCTAAGCACTAGTGTTTTAAAGAACAGCTTAAAAAGAGAATCCTAATGTGATTTCTTTATAATGGGTGTGTTCCTTATCTTATCCTAGTGGCTAAACTCTTCTCCATGGCTGGTCCCCAAATAATATTCCTTTATGTGCAAAGGGGTATCTAGAGAGTGGGATAGGTTTAATAACTACCCTAACCCTAACGCGTACCCTAACTCTAACCCCTACCCTAACCCTAACACGTACCCTAATCCTAACCAATACCCTAAACCGAGCCCTAACCCTAACACTAACCCTAACCCTAACCCTAACCCATACCCTACGCCGTACCGATAGCCCTCCCCGCACCCGTACCCTAAGCCACACCCTAAGCCTAACCCTAAGCCTAACCCTAACCCTAGGCTACCCTTGACTGCTTCTGCCTCCAATAGATTTCCTAAGCAGTAGTGTTTTAAGGAACAGCTTAAAAAGAGAATCCTAATGTGATTTCTTTATAATGTGTGTGTTCCTTATATTATCTTAGTGTCTAAACTCTTCTCCATGGCTGGACCCCCAAATAATATTCCTTTATATGCTAAGGGGTATCTAGAGAGTGGGATAGGTTTAATAACTACCCTAACCCTAACGCGTACCCTAACCCTAACCCCTACCCTAACCCTAACACGTACCCTAAACCTAAACTGTACCCTAAACCGAGCCCTAACCCTAACACTAACTCTAACCCTAACACTAACCCATACCCTACGCCGTACCCGAAGCCCTCCCCGAACCCGTAACTTAAGCCGTACCCTTAGACTAACCCTAAGCCTAACCCTAACACTAGGCTACCCTTGACTGCTTCTGCCCCCAATAGATTTCCTAAGCACTAGTGTTTTAAGGAACAGCTTAAAAAGAGAATCGTAATGTGATTTCTTTATAAAGGGTGTATTCCTTATCTTAGCCTAGTGTCTAAACTCTTCTCCATGGCTGGACCCCCAAATAATATTCCTTTACGTGCTAAGGGGTATCTAGAGAGTGAGATAGGTTTAATAACTACAATAACCCTAACGCGTACCCTAACTCTAACCCCTACCCTAACCCTAACACGTACCCTAATCCTAACCAATACCCTAAACCGAGCCCTAACCCTAACACTAACCCTAACACTAACCCTAACCCATACACTACGCCGTACCGATAGCCCTCCCCGAACCCGTACCCTAAGCCGCAGCCTAAGCCTAACACTAACCCTAGGCTACCCTTGACAGCTTCTGCCTCCAATAGATTTCCTAAGCACTAGTGTTTTAAGGAACAGCTTAAAAAGAGAATCCTAATGTGATTTCTTTATAATGGTTGTGTTCCTTATCTTATCCTAGTGTCTAAACTCTTCTCCATGGCTCGACCACCAAATAATATTATTTACGTGCTAAGGGGTATCTAGAGAGTGGGATAGGTTTAATAACTACCCTAACCCAAACACGTACCCTAACCCTAACTCCTACCCTAACCCTAACACGTACCCTAATCCTAAACCGTACCCTACACCGAGCCCTAACCCTAACACTAACCCTAACCCTTACCCTAACCCATACCCTACGCCGTACCCGAAGCCCTCCCCGAACCCGTATCCTAAGCAGTGCCCTAAGCCTAACCCTAAGCCTAACCCTAACCCTAGGCTACCGTTGACTGCTTCTGCCTCCAATAGATTTCCTAAGCACTAGTGTTTTAAAGAACAGCTTAAAAAGAGAATCCTAATGTGATTTCGTTATAATGGGTGTGTTACTTATCTTATCCTAGTGTCTAAACTCTTCTCCATGGCTGGACCACCAAATAATATTATTTACGTGCTAAGGGGTATCTAGAGAGTGGGATAGGTTTAATAACTACCCTAACCCAAACACGTACCCTAACCCTACCTCCTACCCTAACCCTAACACGTACCCTAATCCTAAACCGTACCCTAAACCGAGCCCTAACCCTAACACTAACCCTAACCCTTACCCTAACCCATACCCTACGCCGTACCCGAAGCCCTCCCCGAACCCGGACCCTAAGCAGTGCCCTAAGCCTAACCCTAAGCCTAACCCTAACCCTAGGCTACCCTTGACTGCTTCTGCCTCCAATAGATTTCCTAAGCACTAGTGTTTTAAAGAACAGCTTAAAAAGAGAATCCTAATGTGATTTCTTTATAATGGGTGTGTTCCTTATCTTATCCTAGTGTCTAAACTCTTCTCCATGGCTGGTCCCCAAATAATATTCCTTTATGTGCAAAGGGGTATCTAGAGAGTGGGATAGGTTTAATAACTACCCTAACCCTAACGCGTACCCTAACTCTAACCCCTACCCTAACCCCAACACGAACCCTAATCCTAACCAATACCCTAAACCGAGCCCTAACCCTAACACTAACCCTAACCCTAACCCTAACCCATACCCTACGCCGTACCGATAGCCCTCTCCGCACCCGTACCCTAAGCCACACCCTAATCCTAACCCTAAGCCTAACCCTAACCCTAGGCTACCCTTGACTGCTTCTGCCTCCAATAGATTTCCTAAGCACTAGTGTTTTAAGGAACAGCTTAAACAGAGAATCCTAATGTGATTTCTTTATAATGTGTGTGTTCCTTATATTATCTTAGTGTCTAAACTCTTCTCCATGGCTGGACCCCCAAATAATATTCCTTTACGTGCTAAGGGGTATGTAGAGAGTGGGATAGGTTTAATAACAACGCTAACCCTAACGCGTACCCTAACCCTAACCCCTACCCTAACCCTAACACGTACCCTAAACCTAAACTGTACCCTAAACCGAGCCATAACCCTAACACTAACTCTAACCCTAACACTAACCCATACCCTACGCCGTACCCGAAGCCCTCCCGGAACCCGTACCCTAAGCCATACCCTTAGCCTAACCCTAAGCCTAACCCTAACACTAGGCTACTCTTGACTGCTTCTGCCCCCAATAGATTTCCTAAGCACTAGTGTTTTAAGGAACAGCTTATAAAGAGAATCCTAATGTGATTTCTTTATAAAGGGTGTGTTCCTTATCTTAGCCTAGTGTCTAAACTCTTCTCCATGGCTGGACCACCAAATAATATTATTTACGTGCTAAGGGGTATCTAGAGAGTGGGATAGGTTTAATAACTACCCTAACCCAAACACGTACCCTAACCCTAACTCCTACCCTAACCCTAACACGTACCCTAATCCTAAACCGTACCCTAAACCGAGCCCTAACCCTAACACTAACCCTAACCCTTACCCTAACCCATACCCTACGCCGTACCCGAAGCCCTCCCCGAACCCGTACCCTAAGCAGTGCCCTAAGCCTAACCCTAAGCCTAACCCTAACCCTAGGCTACCCTTGACTGCTTCTGCCTCCAATAGATTTCCTAAGCACTAGTGTTTTAAAGAACAGCTTAAAAAGAGAATCCTAATGTGAATTCTTTATAATGGGTGTGTTCCTTATCTTATCCTAGTGTCTAAAGTCTTCTCCATGGCTGGATCCCCAAATAATTTTCCTTTATGTGCTCAGGGGTATCTAGAGAGTGGGATAGGTTTAATAACTACCCTAACCCTAACACGTACCCTAACCCTAACCCCTACCCTAACCCTAACACGTACCCTAATCCTAAACCGTACCCTAAACCGAGCCCTAACCCTAACACTAACCCAAACCCTAACACTAACCCATACCCTACGCCGTACCCGAAGCCTTCCCCTAACCCGTACCCTAAGCCGTACCCTAAGCCTAACCCTAAGCCTAACCCTAGCCCTAGGCTACCCTAGACTGCTTCTGCCTCCAATAGATTTCCTAAGCACTAGTGTTTTAAGGAACAGTTTAAAAAGAGAATCCTAATGTGATTTCTTTATAATGGGTGTGTTCCTTATCTTATCCTAGTGTCTAAACTCGTCTCCATGGCTGGACCTCCAAATAATATTCCTTTACGTGCTAAGGGGTATCTAGAGAGTGGGATAGGTTTAATCACTACCCTAACCCTACCGCGTACCCTAGCCCTAACCCCTACCCTAACGCTAACACGTACCCTAAACCGTGCCCTAACCCTAACACTAAACATAACCCTAATCCTAACCCATACCCTATGCCGTACCCGAAACCCTCCACGAACCCGTACCCTAAGCCGTACCCTAACGCTAACCCTAAGCCTAACCGTAACCCTAGGCTACCCTTGACTGCTTCTGCCTCCAATAGATTTTCTAAGCACTAGCGTTTTAAGGAAGAGCTTAAAAAGAGAATCCTAATGTGATTTCTTTATAATGGGGGTATTCCTTATCTTATCCTAGTGTCTAAACTCATCTCCATGGCTGGACCTCCAAATAATATTCCTTTACGTGCTAAGGGGTATCTAGAGAGTGGGATAGGTTTAATAACTACACTAACCCTAATGCGTACCCTAACCCTAACCCCTACCGTAACCCTAACACGTACCCTAATCCTAACCAATAACTTAAACCGAGCACTAACCCTAACACTAAACCTAACCCTAACCCTAACCCATACCCTACGCTGTACCCGAAGCCCTCCCAGAAACCGTACCCTAAGCCGTACCCTAAGCCTAACCCTAAGCCTAACCCTAATCCTAGGCTACCCTTGACAGCTTCTGCATCCAATAGATTTCCTAAGCACTAGTGTTTTAAGGAACAGCTTAAAAAGAGAATCCTAATGTGATTTCTTTATAATGGGTATGTTCCTTATCTTATCCTAGTGTCTAAACTTTTCTCCACGGCTGGAACCCCAAATAATATTCCTTTACGTGCTAAGGGGTATCTAGAGAGTGGGATAGGTTTAATAACTACCCTAACCCTAACGCGTACCCTAACCCTAACCCCTATCCTAACACTAACACGTACCCTAATCCTAACCCGTACCCTAACCCGAGCCCTAACCCTAACCCTAACACTAACCCTAACCCTAACCCATACCGTACGCCGTACCCGAAACCCTCCCCGAAGCCATACCCTAAGCTGTACCCTAAGCCTAAACCTAAGCCTATCCCTAACCCTAGGCTACCCTTGAATGCTTCTGCCTCCAATAGATTTCCTAAGCACTAGTGTTTTAAGGAACAGCTTAAAAAGAGAATCCTAATGTGATTTCTTTATAATGGGTGTGTTCCTTATCTTATCCTAGTGTCTAAACTCTTCTCCATGGCTGGACCCCCAAATAATATTCCTTTACGTGCTAAGGGGTATCTAGAGAGTGGGATAGGTTTAATAACTACCCTAACCCTAATGCGTACCCTAACCTTAACCCCTAGCCTAACCCTAACACGTACCCTAATCCTAACCCGTACCCTAAACGGAGCCCTAACCCTAACACTAACCCAAACCCTAACCCTAACCCATACCATACGCCGTACCCGAAGCCCTCCCCGAACCCGTACCCTAAGCCGTACCCTTAGCCTAACCCTAAGCCTAACCCTAACCCTAGGCTACCCTTGACTGCTTCTGCCTCCAATAGATTTCCTAAGCACTAGTGTTTTCAAGAACAGCTTAAAAAGAGAATCCTAATGTGATTTCTTTATAATGGGTGTGTTCCTTATCTTATCCTAGTGTCTAAATTCCTCTCCATGGCTGGACCACCAAATAATATTATTTACGTGCTAAGGGGTATCTAGAGAGTGGGATAGGTTTAATAACTACCCTAACCCAAACACGTACCCTAACCCTAACTCCTACCCTAACCCTAACACGTATCCTAATCCTAAACCGTACCCTAAACCGAGCCCTAACCCTAACACTAACCCTAACCCTTACCCTAACCCATACCCTACGCCGTACCCGAAGCCCTCCCCGAACCCGTACCCTAAGCAGGGCCCTAAGCCTAACCCTAAGCCTAACCCTAACCCTAGGCTACCCTTGACTGCTTCTGCCTCCAATAAATTTCCTAAGCACTAGTGTTTTAAAGAACAGCTTAAAAAGAGAATCCTAATGTGATTTCTTTATAATGTGTGTGTTCCTTATATTATCTTAGTGTCTAAACTCTTCTCCATGGCTGGACCCTCAAATAATATTCCTTTACATGCTAAGGGGTATCTAGAGAGTTGGATAGGTTTAATAACTACCCTAACCCTAACGTGTACCCTAACCCTAACCCCTACCCTAACCCTAACACGTACCCTAAACCTAAACTGTACCCTAAACCGAGCCCTAACCCTAACACTAACTCTAACCCTAACACTAACCCATACCCTACGCCGTACCCGAAGCCCTCCCCGAACCCGTAACCTAAGCCATACCCTTAGCCTAACCCTAAGCCTAACCCTAACACTAGGCTACTCTTGACTGCTTCTGCCCCCAATAAATTTCCTAAGCACTAGTGTTTTAAGGAACAGCTTATAAAGAGAATCCTAATGTGATTTCTTTATAAAGGGTGTGTTACTTATCTTAGCCTAGTGTCTAAACTCTTCTCCATGGCTGGACCCCCAAATAATATTCCTTTACGTGCTAAGGGGTATCTAGAGAGTGAGATAGGTTTAATAACTACACTAACCTTAATGCGTACTCTAACCCTAACCCCTACCCTAACCCTAACACGTACTCTAAATCCTAACCAATACCCTAAACCGAGCCCTAACCCCAACACTAACCCTAACCCTAACCCTAACCCATACCCTACGCCGTACCCGAAGCCCTCCCCGAACCCGTACTCTAATTCGCACCCTAAGCCTAACCCTAAGCCTAACCCTAACCCTAGGCTACCCTTGACTGCTTCTGCCTCCAATAGATTTCCTAAGCACTAGTGTTTTAAGGAACAGCTTAAAAAGAGAATCCTAATGTGATTTCTTTATAATGGGTGTGTTCCTTATCTTATCCTAGTGTCTAAACTCTTCTCCATGGCTGGACCCCCAAATAATATTCCTTTATGTGCAAAGGGGTATCTAGAGAGTGGGATAGGTTTAATAACTACCCTAACCCTAACGCGTACCCTAACTCTAACCCCTACCCTAACCCTACCACGTACCCTAATCCTAACCAATACCCTAAACCGAGCCCTAACCCTAACACTAACCCTAACCCTAACCCTAACCCATACCCTACGCCGTACCGATAGCCCTCCCCGCACCCGTACCCTAAGCCACACCCTAAGCCTAACCCTAAGCCTAACCCTAACCCTAGGCTACCCTTGACAGCTTCTGCCTCCAATAGATTTCCTAAGCACTAGTGTTTTAAGGAACAGCTTAAAAAGAGAATCCTAATGTGATTTCTTTATAATGGTTGTGTTCCTTATCTTATCCTAGTGTCTAAACTCTTCTCCATGGCTGGACCACCAAATAATATTATTTACGTGCAAAGGGGTATCTATAGAGTGGGATAGGTTTAATAACTACCCTAACCCTAACACGTACCCTAACCCTAACTCCTACCCTAACCCTAACACGTACCCTAATCCTAAACCGTACCCTAAACCGAGCCCTAACCCTAACACTAACCCTAACACTTACCCTAACCCATACCCTACGCCGTACACGAAGCCCTCCCCGAACCCGTACCCTAAGCAGTGCCCTAAGCCTAACCCTAAGCCTAACCCTAACCCTAGGCTACCCTTGACTGCTTCTGCCTCCAATAGATTTCCTAAGCAATAGTGTTTTAAAGAACAGCTTAAAAAGAGAATCCTAATGTGATTTCTTTATAATGGGTGTGTTCCTTATCTTATCCTAGTGTCTAAATTCTTCTCCATGGCTGGACCACCAAATAATATTATTTACGTGCTAAGGGGTATCTAGAGAGTGGGATAGGTTTAATAACTACCCTAACCCGAACACGTACCCTAACCCTAACTCCTACCCTAACCCTAACACGTACCCTAATCCTAAACCGTACCCTAAACCGAGCCCTAACCCTAACACTAACCCTAACCCTTACCCTAACCCATAACCTACGCCGTACCCGAAGCCCTCCCCGAACCCGTACCCTAAACAGTGCCCTAAGCCTAACCCTAAGCCTACCCCTAACCCTAGGCTACCCTTGACTGCTTCTGCCTCCAATAGATTTCCTAAGCACTAGTGTTTTAAAGAACAGCTTAAAAAGAGAATCCTAATGTGATTTCTTTATAATGGGTGTGTTCCTTATCTTATCCTAGTGGCTAAACTCTTCTCCATGGCTGGTCCCCAAATAATATTCCTTTATGTGCAAAGGGGTATCTAGAGAGTGGGATAGGTTTAATAACTACCCTAACCCTAACGCGTACCCTAACTCTAACCCCTACCCTAACCCTAACACGTACCCTAATCCTAACCAATACCCTAAACCGAGCCCTAACCCTTACCCTAACACTAACCCTAACCCTAACCCATACCCTACGCCGTACCGATAGCCCTCCCCGCACCCGTAACCTAAGCCACACCCTAAGCCTAACCCTAAGCCTAACCCTAACCCTAGGCTACCCTTGACTGCTTCTGCCTCCAATAGATTTCCTAAGCACTAGTGTTTTAAGGAACAGCTTAAAAAGAGAATCCTAATGTGATTTCTTTATAATGTGTGTGTTCCTTATATTATCTTAGTGTCTAAACTCTTCTCCATGTCTGGACCCTCAAATAATATTCCTTTACGTGCTAAGGGGTATCTAGAGAGTGGGATAGGTTTAATAACTACCCTAACCCTAACGCGTACCCTAACCCTAACCCCTACCCTAACCCTAACACGTACCCTAAACCTAAACTGTACCCTAAACCGAGCCCTAACCCTAACACTAACTCTAACCCTAACACTAACCCATACCCTACGCCGTACCCGAAGCCCTCCCCTAACCCGTACCCTAAGCCGTACCCTTAGCCTAACCCTAAGCCTAACCCTAACAGTAGGCTACTCTTGACTGCTTCTGCCCCCAATAGATTTCCTAAGCACTAGTGTTTTAAGGAACAGCTTATAAAGAGAATCCTAATGTGATTTCTTTATAAAGGGTGTGTTCCTTATCTTAGCCTAGTGTCTAAACTCTTCTCCATGGCTGGACCCCCAAATAATATTCCTTTACGTGCTAAGGGGTATCTAGAGAGTGAGATAGGTTTAATAACTACCCTAACCCAAACACGTACTCTAACCCTAACTCCTACCCTAACCCTAACACGTACCCTAATCCTAAACCGTACCCTAAACCGAGTCCTAACCCTAACCCTTACCCTAATCCATACCCTACGCCGTACCCGAAGCCCTCCCCGAACCCGTACCCTAAGCAGTGCCCTAAGCCTCACCCTAAGCCTAACCCTAACCCTAGGCTACCCTTGACTGCTTCTGCCTCCAATAGATTTCCTAAGCACTAGTGTTTTAAAGAACAGCTTAAAAAGAGAATCCTAATGTGATTTCTTTATAATGGGTGTGTTCCTTATCTTATCCTAGTGGCTAAACTCTTCTCCATGGCTGGTCCCCAAATAATATTCCTTTATGTGCAAAGGGGTATCTAGAGAGTGGGATAGGTTTAATAACTACCCTAACCCTAACGCGTACCCTAACTCTAACCCCTACCCTAACCCTAACACGTACCCTAATCCTAACCAATACCCTAAACCGAGCCCTAACCCTTACCCTAACACTAACCCTAACCCTAACCCATACCCTACGCCGTACCGATAGCCCTCCCCGCACCCGTAACCTAAGCCACACCCTAAGCCTAACCCTAAGCCTAACCCTAACCCTAGGCTACCCTTGACTGCTTCTGCCTCCAATAGATTTCCTAAGCACTAGTGTTTTAAGGAACAGCTTAAAAAGAGAATCCTAATGTGATTTCTTTATAATGTGTGTGTTCCTTATATTATCTTAGTGTCTAAACTCTTCTCCATGTCTGGACCCTCAAATAATATTCCTTTACGTGCTAAGGGGTATCTAGAGAGTGGGATAGGTTTAATAACTACCCTAACCCTAACGCGTACCCTAACCCTAACCCCTACCCTAACCCTAACACGTACCCTAAACCTAAACTGTACCCTAAACCGAGCCCTAACCCTAACACTAACTCTAACCCTAACACTAACCCATACCCTACGCCGTACCCGAAGCCCTCCCCTAACCCGTACCCTAAGCCGTACCCTTAGCCTAACCCTAAGCCTAACCCTAACAGTAGGCTACTCTTGACTGCTTCTGCCCCCAATAGATTTCCTAAGCACTAGTGTTTTAAGGAACAGCTTATAAAGAGAATCCTAATGTGATTTCTTTATAAAGGGTGTGTTCCTTATCTTAGCCTAGTGTCTAAACTCTTCTCCATGGCTGGACCCCCAAATAATATTCCTTTACGTGCTAAGGGGTATCTAGAGAGTGAGATAGGTTTAATAACTACCCTAACCCAAACACGTACCCTAACCCTAACTCCTACCCTAACCCTAACACGTACCCTAATCCTAAACCGTACCCTAAACCGAGTCCTAACCCTAACCCTTACCCTAATCCATACCCTACGCCGTACCCGAAGCCCTCCCCGAACCCGTACCCTAAGCAGTGCCCTAAGCCTCACCCTAAGCCTAACCCTAACCCTAGGCTACCCTTGACTGCTTCTGCCTCCAATAGATTTCCTAAGCACTAGTGTTTTAAGGAACAGTTTAAAAAGAGAATCCTAATGTGATTTCTTTATAATGGGTGTGTTCCTTATCTTATCCTAGTGTCTAAACTCTTCTCCATGGCTGGACCTCCAAATAATATTCCTTTACGTGCTAGGGGGTATCTAGAGAGTGGGATAGGTTTAATCACTACCCTAACCCTACCGCGTACCCTAACCGTAACCCCTACCCTAACCCTAACACGTACCCTAATCCTAACCAATACCCTAAAACGAGCCCTAACCCTAACACTAACACTAACCCTAACCCAAACCCTACGCCGTACCCGAAGCCCTCCCCGAACCCGTACCCTAAGCCGTACCCTAAGCCGTACCCTAAGCCTAAACCTAACCCTAGGCTACCCTTGACTGCTTCTGCCTCCAATAGATTTTCTAAGCAATAGTGTTTTAAGGAACAGCATAAAAAGAGAATCCTAATGAGATTTCTTTATAATGGTTGTGTTCCTTATCTTATCCTAGTGTCTAAACTCTTCTCCATGGCTGGACCCCAAAATAATATTCCTTTACGTGCTAAGGTGTATCTAGAGAGTGAGATAGATTTAATAACAAACCTAACTCTAACGCGTACCCTATCCCTAACCCCTACCCTAACGCTAACACGTACCCTAAACCGAGCCCTAACCCTAACACTAACCATAACCCTAATCCTAACACATACCCTATGCCGTACCCGAAACCCTCCCCGAACCCGTACCCTAAGCCGTACCCTAACGCTAACCCTAAGCCTATCCGTAACCCTAGGCTACCCTTGACTGCTTCTGCCTCCAATAGATTTTCTAAGCACTTGTGTTTTAAGGAACAGCTTAAAAAGAGAATCCTAATGTGATTTCTTTATAATCGGGGTGTTCCTTATCTTATCCTAGTGTCTAAACTCTTCTCCATGGCTGGACCTCCAAATAATATTCCTTTATGTGCTAAGGGGTATCTAGAGAGTGGGATAGGTTTAATAACTACACTAACCATAATGCGTACCCTAACCCTAACAGCTACCCTTACACTAACACGTACCCTAATCCTAACCCGTACCCTAAACTGAGCCCTAACCCTAACCCTAACACTAACCCTAACACTAACCCATACCGTACGCCGTACCCGAAGCCCTCCCCGAAGCCATACCCTAAGCTGTACCCTAAGCCTAAACCTAAGCCTAACCCTAACCCTAGACTACCCTTGAATGCTTCTGCCTCCAATAGATTTCCTAAGCACTAGTGTTTTAAGGAACAGCTTAAAAAGAGAATCCTAATGTGATTTCTTTATAAAGGGTGTGTTCCTTATCTTAGCCTAGTGTCTAAACTCTTCTCCATGGCTGGACCCCCAAATAATATTCCTTTACGTGCTAAGGGGTATCTAGAGAGTGGGATAGGTTTAATAACTACCGTAACCCTAATGCGTACCCTAACCCTAACCCCTACCCTAACCCTAACTCGTACCCTAATCCTAAACCGTACCCTAAACCGAGCCCTAACCCTAACACTAACCATAACCCTTACCCTAACCCATACCCTACGCCGTACCCGAAGCCCTCCCCGAACCCGTAACCTAAGCCATACCCTTAGCCTAACCCTAAGCCTAACCCTAACACTAGGCTACTCTTGACTGCTTCTGCCCCCAATAAATTTCCTAAGCACTAGTGTTTTAAGGAACAGCTTATAAAGAGAATCCTAATGTGATTTCTTTATAAAGGGTGTGTTACTTATCTTAGCCTAGTGTCTAAACTCTTCTCCATGGCTGGACCCCCAAATAATATTCCTTTACGTGCTAAGGGGTATCTAGAGAGTGAGATAGGTTTAATAACTACACTAACCTTAATGCGTACTCTAACCCTAACCCCTACCCTAACCCTAACACGTACTCTAAATCCTAACCAATACCCTAAACCGAGCCCTAACCCCAACACTAACCTTAACCCTAACCCTAACCCATACCCTACGCCGTACCCGAAGCCCTCCCCGAACCCGTACTCTAATTCGCACCCTAAGCCTAACCCTAAGCCTAACCCTAACCCTAGGCTACCCTTGACTGCTTCTGCCTCCAATAGATTTCCTAAGCACTAGTGTTTTAAGGAACAGCTTAAAAAGAGAATCCTAATGTGATTTCTTTATAATGGGTGTGTTCCTTATCTTATCCTAGTGTCTAAACTCTTCTCCATGGCTGGACCCCCAAATAATATTCCTTTATGTGCAAAGGGGTATCTAGAGAGTGGGATAGGTTTAATAACTACCCTAACCCTAACGCGTACCCTAACTCTAACCCCTACCCTAACCCTACCACGTACCCTAATCCTAACCAATACCCTAAACCGAGCCCTAACCCTAACACTAACCCTAACCCTAACCCTAACCCATACCCTACGCCGTACCGATAGCCCTCCCCGCACCCGTACCCTAAGCCACACCCTAAGCCTAACCCTAAGCCTAACCCTAACCCTAGGCTACCCTTGACAGCTTCTGCCTCCAATAGATTTCCTAAGCACTAGTGCTTTAAGGAACAGCTTAAAAAGAGAATCCTAATGTGATTTCTTTATAATGGTTGTGTTCCTTATCTTATCCTAGTGTCTAAACTCTTCTCCATGGCTGGACCACCAAATAATATTATTTACGTGCAAAGGGGTATCTATAGAGTGGGATAGGTTTAATAACTACCCTAACCCTAACACGTACCCTAACCCTAACTCCTACCCTAACCCTAACACGTACCCTAATCCTAAACCGTACCCTAAACCGAGCCCTAACCCTAACACTAACCCTAACACTTACCCTAACCCATACCCTACGCCGTACACGAAGCCCTCCCCGAACCCGTACCCTAAGCAGTGCCCTAAGCCTAACCCTAAGCCTAACCCTAACCCTAGGCTACCCTTGACTGCTTCTGCCTCCAATAGATTTCCTAAGCAATAGTGTTTTAAAGAACAGCTTAAAAAGAGAATCCTAATGTGATTTCTTTATAATGGGTGTGTTCCTTATCTTATCCTAGTGTCTAAATTCTTCTCCATGGCTGGACCACCAAATAATATTATTTACGTGCTAAGGGGTATCTAGAGAGTGGGATAGGTTTAATAACTACCCTAACCCGAACACGTACCCTAACCCTAACTCCTACCCTAACCCTAACACGTACCCTAATCCTAAACCGTACCCTAAACCGAGCCCTAACCCTAACACTAACCCTAACCCTTACCCTAACCCATAACCTACGCCGTACCCGAAGCCCTCCCCGAACCCGTACCCTAAACAGTGCCCTAAGCCTAACCCTAAGCCTAACCTTAACCCTAGGCTACCCTTGACTGCTTCTGCCTCCAATAGATTTCCTAAGCACTAGTGTTTTAAAGAACAGCTTAAAAAGAGAATCCTAATGTGATTTCTTTATAATGGGTGTGTTCCTTATCTTATCCTAGTGGCTAAACTCTTCTCCATGGCTGGTCCCCAAATAATATTCCTTTATGTGCAAAGGGGTATCTAGAGAGTGGGATAGGTTTAATAACTACCCTAACCCTAACGCGTACCCTAACTCTAACCCCTACCCTAACCCTAACACGTACCCTAATCCTAACCAATACCCTAAACCGAGCCCTAACCCTTACCCTAACACTAACCCTAACCCTAACCCATACCCTACGCCGTACCGATAGCCCTCCCCGCACCCGTAACCTAAGCCACACCCTAAGCCTAACCCTAAGCCTAACCCTAACCCTAGGCTACCCTTGACTGCTTCTGCCTCCAATAGATTTCCTAAGCACTAGTGTTTTAAGGAACAGCTTAAAAAGAGAATCCTAATGTGATTTCTTTATAATGTGTGTGTTCCTTATATTATCTTAGTGTCTAAACTCTTCTCCATGTCTGGACCCTCAAATAATATTCCTTTACGTGCTAAGGGGTATCTAGAGAGTGGGATAGGTTTAATAACTACCCTAACCCTAACGCGTACCCTAACCCTAACCCCTACCCTAACCCTAACACGTACCCTAAACCTAAACTGTACCCTAAACCGAGCCCTAACCCTAACACTAACTCTAACCCTAACACTAACCCATACCCTACGCCGTACCCGAAGCCCTCCCCTAACCCGTACCCTAAGCCGTACCCTTAGCCTAACCCTAAGCCTAACCCTAACAGTAGGCTACTCTTGACTGCTTCTGCCCCCAATAGATTTCCTAAGCACTAGTGTTTTAAGGAACAGCTTATAAAGAGAATCCTAATGTGATTTCTTTATAAAGGGTGTGTTCCTTATCTTAGCCTAGTGTCTAAACTCTTCTCCATGGCTGGACCCCCAAATAATATTCCTTTACGTGCTAAGGGGTATCTAGAGAGTGAGATAGGTTTAATAACTACCCTAACCCAAACACGTACCCTAACCCTAACTCCTACCCTAACCCTAACACGTACCCTAATCCTAAACCGTACCCTAAACCGAGTCCTAACCCTAACCCTTACCCTAATCCATACCCTACGCCGTACCCGAAGCCCTCCCCGAACCCGTACCCTAAGCAGTGCCCTAAGCCTCACCCTAAGCCTAACCCTAACCCTAGGCTACCCTTGACTGCTTCTGCCTCCAATAGATTTCCTAAGCACTAGTGTTTTAAAGAACAGCTTAAAAAGAGAATCCTAATGTGATTTCTTTATAATGGGTGTGTTCCTTATCTTATCCTAGTGGCTAAACTCTTCTCCATGGCTGGTCCCCAAATAATATTCCTTTATGTGCAAAGGGGTATCTAGAGAGTGGGATAGGTTTAATAACTACCCTAACCCTAACGCGTACCCTAACTCTAACCCCTACCCTAACCCTAACACGTACCCTAATCCTAACCAATACCCTAAACCGAGCCCTAACCCTTACCCTAACACTAACCCTAACCCTAACCCATACCCTACGCCGTACCGATAGCCCTCCCCGCACCCGTAACCTAAGCCACACCCTAAGCCTAACCCTAAGCCTAACCCTAACCCTAGGCTACCCTTGACTGCTTCTGCCTCCAATAGATTTCCTAAGCACTAGTGTTTTAAGGAACAGCTTAAAAAGAGAATCCTAATGTGATTTCTTTATAATGTGTGTGTTCCTTATATTATCTTAGTGTCTAAACTCTTCTCCATGTCTGGACCCTCAAATAATATTCCTTTACGTGCTAAGGGGTATCTAGAGAGTGGGATAGGTTTAATAACTACCCTAACCCTAACGCGTACCCTAACCCTAACCCCTACCCTAACCCTAACACGTACCCTAAACCTAAACTGTACCCTAAACCGAGCCCTAACCCTAACACTAACTCTAACCCTAACACTAACCCATACCCTACGCCGTACCCGAAGCCCTCCCCTAACCCGTACCCTAAGCCGTACCCTTAGCCTAACCCTAAGCCTAACCCTAACAGTAGGCTACTCTTGACTGCTTCTGCCCCCAATAGATTTCCTAAGCACTAGTGTTTTAAGGAACAGCTTATAAAGAGAATCCTAATGTGATTTCTTTATAAAGGGTGTGTTCCTTATCTTAGCCTAGTGTCTAAACTCTTCTCCATGGCTGGACCCCCAAATAATATTCCTTTACGTGCTAAGGGGTATCTAGAGAGTGAGATAGGTTTAATAACTACCCTAACCCAAACACGTACCCTAACCCTAACTCCTACCCTAACCCTAACACGTACCCTAATCCTAAACCGTACCCTAAACCGAGTCCTAACCCTAACCCTTACCCTAATCCATACCCTACGCCGTACCCGAAGCCCTCCCCGAACCCGTACCCTAAGCAGTGCCCTAAGCCTCACCCTAAGCCTAACCCTAACCCTAGGCTACCCTTGACTGCTTCTGCCTCCAATAGATTTCCTAAGCACTAGTGTTTTAAGGAACAGTTTAAAAAGAGAATCCTAATGTGATTTCTTTATAATGGGTGTGTTCCTTATCTTATCCTAGTGTCTAAACTCTTCTCCATGGCTGGACCTCCAAATAATATTCCTTTACGTGCTAGGGGGTATCTAGAGAGTGGGATAGGTTTAATCACTACCCTAACCCTACCGCGTACCCTAACCGTAACCCCTACCCTAACCCTAACACGTACCCTAATCCTAACCAATACCCTAAAACGAGCCCTAACCCTAACACTAACACTAACCCTAACCCAAACCCTACGCCGTACCCGAAGCCCTCCCCGAACCCGTACCCTAAGCCGTACCCTAAGCCGTACCCTAAGCCTAAACCTAACCCTAGGCTACCCTTGACTGCTTCTGCCTCCAATAGATTTTCTAAGCAATAGTGTTTTAAGGAACAGCATAAAAAGAGAATCCTAATGAGATTTCTTTATAATGGTTGTGTTCCTTATCTTATCCTAGTGTCTAAACTCTTCTCCATGGCTGGACCCCAAAATAATATTCCTTTACGTGCTAAGGTGTATCTAGAGAGTGAGATAGATTTAATAACAAACCTAACTCTAACGCGTACCCTATCCCTAACCCCTACCCTAACGCTAACACGTACCCTAAACCGAGCCCTAACCCTAACACTAACCATAACCCTAATCCTAACACATACCCTATGCCGTACCCGAAACCCTCCCCGAACCCGTACACTAAGCCGTACCCTAACGCTAACCCTAAGCCTATCCGTAACCCTAGGCTACCCTTGACTGCTTCTGCCTCCAATAGATTTTCTAAGCACTTGTGTTTTAAGGAACAGCTTAAAAAGAGAATCCTAATGTGATTTCTTTATAATCGGGGTGTTCCTTATCTTATCCTAGTGTCTAAACTCTTCTCCATGGCTGGACCTCCAAATAATATTCCTTTATGTGCTAAGGGGTATCTAGAGAGTGGGATAGGTTTAATAACTACACTAACCCTAATGCGTACCCTAACCCTAACACCTACCCTTACACTAACACGTACCCTAATCCTAACCCGTACCCTAAACTGAGCCCTAACCCTAACCCTAACACTAACCCTAACACTAACCCATACCGTACGCCGTACCCGAAGCCCTCCCCGAAGCCATACCCTAAGCTGTACCCTAAGCCTAAACCTAAGCCTAACCCTAACCCTAGACTACCCTTGAATGCTTCTGCCTCCAATAGATTTCCTAAGCACTAGTGTTTTAAGGAACAGCTTAAAAAGAGAATCCTAATGTGATTTCTTTATAAAGGGTGTGTTCCTTATCTTAGCCTAGTGTCTAAACTCTTCTCCATGGCTGGACCCCCAAATAATATTCCTTTACGTGCTAAGGGGTATCTAGAGAGTGGGATAGGTTTAATAACTACCGTAACCCTAATGCGTACCCTAACCCTAACCCCTACCCTAACCCTAACACGTACCCTAATCCTAAGCCGTTCACTAAACCGAGCCCTAACACTAACATTAACCCTAACCCTAACCCTAACCCATACCCTACACCGTACCCGAAGCCCTCCCCGAACCCGTACCCTAAGCCGTATCCTAAGCCTAACCTTAAGCCTAACCCTAACCCTATCCTACCCTTGACTGCTTCTGCCTCCAATAGATTTCCTAAGCACTAGTGTTTTAAGGAACAGCTTAAAAAGAGAATCCTAATGTGATTTCTTTATAATGTGTGTGTTCCTTATCTTATCCTAGTGTCTAAACTCTTCTCCATGGCTGGACCTCCAAATAATATTCCTTTACGTGCTAAGGGGTATCTACGGAGTGGGATAGGTTTAATAACTACCCTAACCATAACGCGTACCCTAACCCTAACCCCTACCCTAACCCTAACACGTACCCTAATCCTAACCAATACCCTAAACCGAGCCCTAACCCCAACACTAACCCTAACCCTAACCCTAACCCATACCCTACGCCGTACCGAAAGCCCTCCCCGAACCCGTACCCTAATTCGCACCCTAAGCCTAACCCTAAGCCTAACCCTAACCCTAGGCTACCCTTGACTGCTTCTGCCTCCAATAGATTTCCTAAGCACTAGTGTTTTAAGGAACAGCTTAAAAAGAGAATCCTAATGTGATTTCTTTATAATGGGTGTGTTCCTTATCTTATCCTAGTGTCTAAACTCTTCTCCATGGCTGGACCTCCAAATAATATTATTTACGTGCTAAGGGGTATCTAGAGAGTGGGATAGGTTTAATAACTACCCTAACCCTAACACGTACCCTAACCCTAACTCCTACCCTAACCCTAACTCGTACCCTAATCCTAAACCGTACCCTAAACCGAGCCCTAACCCTAACACTAACCATAACCCTTACCCTAACCCATACCCTACGCCGTACCCGAAGCCCTCCCCGAACCCGTACCCTAAGCAGTGCCCTAAGCCTAACCCTAAGCATAACCCTAACCCTAGGCTACCCTTGACTGCTTCTGCCTCCAATAGATTTCCTAAGCACTAGTGTTTTAAAGAACAGCTTAAAAAGAGAATCCTAATGTGATTTCTTTATAAAGGGTGTGTTCCTTATCTTATCCTAGTGTCTAAACTCTTCTCCATGGCTGGACCCCCAAATAATATTCCTTTATGTGCAAAGGGGTATCTAGAGAGTGGGATAGGTTTAATAACTACCCTAACCCTAACGCGTACCCTAACTCTAACCCCTACCCTAACCCTAACACGTACCCTAATCCTAACCAATACCCTAAACCGAGCCCTAACCCTAACACTAACCCTAACCCTAACCCTAACCCATACCCTACGCCGTACCGATAGCCCTCCCCGCACCCGTACCCTAAGCCACACCCTAAGCCTAAACCTAAGCCTAACCCTAACCCTAGGCTACCCTTGACTGCTTCTGCCTCCAATAGATTTCCTAAGCAGTAGTGTTTTAAGGAACAGCTTAAAAAGAGAATCCTAATGTGATTTCTTTATAATGTGTGTGTTCCTTATATTATCTTAGTGTCTAAACTCTTCTCCATGGCTGGACCTCCAAATAATATTCCTTTATGTGCTAAGGGGTATCTAGAGAGTGGGATAGGTTTAATAACTACACTAACCCTAATGCGTACCCTAACCCTAACACCTACCCTTACACTAACACGTACCCTAATCCTAACCCGTACCCTAAACTGAGCCCTAACCCTAACCCTAACACTAACCCTAACACTAACCCATACCGTACGCCGTACCCGAAGCCCTCCCCGAAGCCATACCCTAAGCTGTACCCTAAGCCTAAACCTAAGCCTAACCCTAACCCTAGACTACCCTTGAATGCTTCTGCCTCCAATAGATTTCCTAAGCACTAGTGTTTTAAGGAACAGCTTAAAAAGAGAATCCTAATGTGATTTCTTTATAAAGGGTGTGTTCCTTATCTTAGCCTAGTGTCTAAACTCTTCTCCATGGCTGGACCCCCAAATAATATTCCTTTACGTGCTAAGGGGTATCTAGAGAGTGGGATAGGTTTAATAACTACCGTAACCCTAATGCGTACCCTAACCCTAACCCCTACCCTAACCCTAACACGTACCCTAATCCTAAGCCGTTCACTAAACCGAGCCCTAACACTAACATTAACCCTAACCCTAACCCTAACCCATACCCTACACCGTACCCGAAGCCCTCCCCGAACCCGTACCCTAAGCCGTATCCTAAGCCTAACCTTAAGCCTAACCCTAACCCTATCCTACCCTTGACTGCTTCTGCCTCCAATAGATTTCCTAAGCACTAGTGTTTTAAGGAACAGCTTAAAAAGAGAATCCTAATGTGATTTCTTTATAATGTGTGTGTTCCTTATCTTATCCTAGTGTCTAAACTCTTCTCCATGGCTGGACCTCCAAATAATATTCCTTTACGTGCTAAGGGGTATCTACGGAGTGGGATAGGTTTAATAACTACCCTAACCATAACGCGTACCCTAACCCTAACCCCTACCCTAACCCTAACACGTACCCTAATCCTAACCAATACCCTAAACCGAGCCCTAACCCCAACACTAACCCTAACCCTAACCCTAACCCATACCCTACGCCGTACCGAAAGCCCTCCCCGAACCCGTACCCTAATTCGCACCCTAAGCCTAACCCTAAGCCTAACCCTAACCCTAGGCTACCCTTGACTGCTTCTGCCTCCAATAGATTTCCTAAGCACTAGTGTTTTAAGGAACAGCTTAAAAAGAGAATCCTAATGTGATTTCTTTATAATGGGTGTGTTCCTTATCTTATCCTAGTGTCTAAACTCTTCTCCATGGCTGGACCTCCAAATAATATTATTTACGTGCTAAGGGGTATCTAGAGAGTGGGATAGGTTTAATAACTACCCTAACCCTAACACGTACCCTAACCCTAACTCCTACCCTAACCCTAACTCGTACCCTAATCCTAAACCGTACCCTAAACCGAGCCCTAACCCTAACACTAACCATAACCCTTACCCTAACCCATACCCTACGCCGTACCCGAAGCCCTCCCCGAACCCGTACCCTAAGCAGTGCCCTAAGCCTAACCCTAAGCATAACCCTAACCCTAGGCTACCCTTGACTGCTTCTGCCTCCAATAGATTTCCTAAGCACTAGTGTTTTAAAGAACAGCTTAAAAAGAGAATCCTAATGTGATTTCTTTATAAAGGGTGTGTTCCTTATCTTATCCTAGTGTCTAAACTCTTCTCCATGGCTGGACCCCCAAATAATATTCCTTTATGTGCAAAGGGGTATCTAGAGAGTGGGATAGGTTTAATAACTACCCTAACCCTAACGCGTACCCTAACTCTAACCCCTACCCTAACCCTAACACGTACCCTAATCCTAACCAATACCCTAAACCGAGCCCTAACCCTAACACTAACCCTAACCCTAACCCTAACCCATACCCTACGCCGTACCGATAGCCCTCCCCGCACCCGTACCCTAAGCCACACCCTAAGCCTAAACCTAAGCCTAACCCTAACCCTAGGCTACCCTTGACTGCTTCTGCCTCCAATAGATTTCCTAAGCAGTAGTGTTTTAAGGAACAGCTTAAAAAGAGAATCCTAATGTGATTTCTTTATAATGTGTGTGTTCCTTATATTATCTTAGTGTCTAAACTCTTCTCCATGGCTGGACCCCCAAATAATATTCCTTTATATGCTAAGGGGTATCTAGAGAGTGGGATAGGTTTAATAACTACCCTAACCCTAACGCGTACCCTAACCCTATCCCCTACCCTAACCCTAACACGTACCCTAAACCTAAACTGTACCCTAAACCGAGCCCTAACCCTAACACTAACTCTAACCCTAACACTAACCCATACCCTACGCCGTACCCGAAGCCCTCCCCGAACCCGTAACTTAAGCCGTACCCTTAGACTAACCCTAAGCCTAACCCTAACACTAGGCTACCCTTGACTGCTTCTGCCCCCAATAGATTTCCTAAGCACTAGTGTTTTAAGGAACAGCTTAAAAAGAGAATCCTAATGTGATTTCTTTATAATGGTTGTGTTCCTTATCTTATCCTAGTGTCTAAACTCTTCTCCATGGCTGGACCTCCAAATAATATTCCTTTACGTGCTAAGGGGTATCTACGGAGTGGGATAGGTTTAATAACTACCCTAACCATAACGCGTACCCTAACCCTAACCCCTACCCTAACCCTAACACGTACCCTAATCCTAACCAATACCCTAAACCGAGCCCTAACCCCAACACTAACCCTAACCCTAACCCTAACCCATACCCTACGCCGTACCGAAAGCCCTCCCCGAACCCGTACCCTAATTCGCACCCTAAGCCTAACCCTAAGCCTAACCCTAACCCTAGGCTACCCTTGACTGCTTCTGCCTCCAATAGATTTCCTAAGCACTAGTGTTTTAAGGAACAGCTTAAAAAGAGAATCCTAATGTGATTTCTTTATAATGGGTGTGTTCCTTATCTTATCCTAGTGTCTAAACTCTTCTCCATGGCTGGACCTCCAAATAATATTATTTACGTGCTAAGGGGTATCTAGAGAGTGGGATAGGTTTAATAACTACCCTAACCCTAACACGTACCCTAACCCTAACTCCTACCCTAACCCTAACTCGTACCCTAATCCTAAACCGTACCCTAAACCGAGCCCTAACCCTAACACTAACCATAACCCTTACCCTAACCCATACCCTACGCCGTACCCGAAGCCCTCCCCGAACCCGTACCCTAAGCAGTGCCCTAAGCCTAACCCTAAGCATAACCCTAACCCTAGGCTACCCTTGACTGCTTCTGCCTCCAATAGATTTCCTAAGCACTAGTGTTTTAAAGAACAGCTTAAAAAGAGAATCCTAATGTGATTTCTTTATAAAGGGTGTGTTCCTTATCTTATCCTAGTGTCTAAACTCTTCTCCATGGCTGGACCCCCAAATAATATTCCTTTATGTGCAAAGGGGTATCTAGAGAGTGGGATAGGTTTAATAACTACCCTAACCCTAACGCGTACCCTAACTCTAACCCCTACCCTAACCCTAACACGTACCCTAATCCTAACCAATACCCTAAACCGAGCCCTAACCCTAACACTAACCCTAACCCTAACCCTAACCCATACCCTACGCCGTACCGATAGCCCTCCCCGCACCCGTACCCTAAGCCACACCCTAAGCCTAAACCTAAGCCTAACCCTAACCCTAGGCTACCCTTGACTGCTTCTGCCTCCAATAGATTTCCTAAGCAGTAGTGTTTTAAGGAACAGCTTAAAAAGAGAATCCTAATGTGATTTCTTTATAATGTGTGTGTTCCTTATATTATCTTAGTGTCTAAACTCTTCTCCATGGCTGGACCCCCAAATAATATTCCTTTATATGCTAAGGGGTATCTAGAGAGTGGGATAGGTTTAATAACTACCCTAACCCTAACGCGTACCCTAACCCTATCCCCTACCCTAACCCTAACACGTACCCTAAACCTAAACTGTACCCTAAACCGAGCCCTAACCCTAACACTAACTCTAACCCTAACACTAACCCATACCCTACGCCGTACCCGAAGCCCTCCCCGAACCCGTAACTTAAGCCGTACCCTTAGACTAACCCTAAGCCTAACCCTAACACTAGGCTACCCTTGACTGCTTCTGCCCCCAATAGATTTCCTAAGCACTAGTGTTTTAAGGAACAGCTTAAAAAGAGAATCGTAATGTGATTTCTTTATAAAGGGTGTGTTCCTTATCTTAGCCTAGTGTCTAAACTCTTCTCCATGGCTGGACCCCCAAATAATATTCCTTTACGTGCTAAGGGGTATCTAGAGAGTGAGATAGGTTTAATAACTACACTAACCCTAACGCGTACCCTAACTCTAACCCCTACCCTAACCCTAACACGTACCCTAATCCTAACCAATACCCTAAACCGAGCCCTAACCCTAACACTAACCCTAACACTAACCCTAACCCATACACTACGCCGTACCGATAGCCCTCCCCGAACCCGTACCCTAAGCCGCAGCCTAAGCCTAACACTAACCCTAGGCTACCCTTGACAGCTTCTGCCTCCAATAGATTTCCTAAGCACTAGTGTTTTAAGGAACAGCTTAAAAAGAGAATCCTAATGTGATTTCTTTATAATGGTTGTGTTCCTTATCTTATCCTAGTGTCTAAACTCTTCTCCATGGCTCGACCACCAAATAATATTATTTACGTGCTAAGGGGTATCTAGAGAGTGGGATAGGTTTAATAACTACCCTAACCCAAACACGTACCCTAACCCTAACTCCTACCCTAACCCTAACACGTACCCTAATCCTAAACCGTACCCTACACCGAGCCCTAACCCTAACACTAACCCTAACCCTTACCCTAACCCATACCCTACGCCGTACCCGAAGCCCTCCCCGAACCCGGACCCTAAGCAGTGCCCTAAGCCTAACCCTAAGCCTAACCCTAACCCTAGGCTACCGTTGACTGCTTCTGCCTCCAATAGATTTCCTAAGCACTAGTGTTTTAAAGAACAGCTTAAAAAGAGAATCCTAATGTGATTTCTTTATAATGGGTGTGTTACTTATCTTATCCTAGTGTCTAAACTCTTCTCCATGGCTGGACCACCAAATAATATTATTTACGTGCTAAGGGGTATCTAGAGAGTGGGATAGGTTTAATAACTACCCTAACCCAAACACGTACCCTAACCCTACCTCCTACCCTAACCCTAACACGTACCCTAATCCTAAACCGTACCCTAAACCGAGCCCTAACCCTAACACTAACCCTAACCCTTACCCTAACCCATACCCTACGCCGTACCCGAAGCCCTCCCCGAACCCGGACCCTAAGCAGTGCCCTAAGCCTAACCCTAAGCCTAACCCTAACCCTAGGCTACCCTTGACTGCTTCTGCCTCCAATAGATTTCCTAAGCACTAGTGTTTTAAAGAACAGCTTAAAAAGAGAATCCTAATGTGATTTCTTTATAATGGGTGTGTTCCTTATCTTATCCTAGTGTCTAAACTCTTCTCCATGGCTGGTCCCCAAATAATATTCCTTTATGTGCAAAGGGGTATCTAGAGAGTGGGATAGGTTTAATAACTACCCTAACCCTAACGCGTACCCTAACTCTAACCCCTACCCTAACCCCAACACGAACCCTAATCCTAACCAATACCCTAAACCGAGCCCTAACCCTAACACTAACCCTAACCCTAACCCTAACCCATACCCTACGCCGTACCGATAGCCCTCTCCGCACCCGTACCCTAAGCCACACCCTAATCCTAACCCTAAGCCTAACCCTAACCCTAGGCTACCCTTGACTGCTTCTGCCTCCAATAGATTTCCTAAGCACTAGTGTTTTAAGGAACAGCTTAAACAGAGAATCCTAATGTGATTTCTTTATAATGTGTGTGTTCCTTATATTATCTTAGTGTCTAAACTCTTCTCCATGGCTGGACCCCCAAATAATATTCCTTTACGTGCTAAGGGGTATGTAGAGAGTGGGATAGGTTTAATAACTACGCTAACCCTAACGCGTACCCTAACCCTAACCCCTACCCTAACCCTAACACGTACCCTAAACCTAAACTGTACCCTAAACCGAGCCATAACCCTAACACTAACTCTAACCCTAACACTAACCCATACCCTACGCCGTACCCGAAGCCCTCCCCGAACCCGTACCCTAAGCCATACCCTTAGCCTAACCCTAAGCCTAACCCTAACACTAGGCTACTCTTGACTGCTTCTGCCCCCAATAGATTTCCTAAGCACTAGTGTTTTAAGGAACAGCTTATAAAGAGAATCCTAATGTGATTTCTTTATAAAGGGTGTGTTCCTTATCTTAGCCTAGTGTCTAAACTCTTCTCCATGGCTGGACCACCAAATAATATTATTTACGTGCTAAGGGGTATCTAGAGAGTGGGATAGGTTTAATAACTACCCTAACCCAAACACGTACCCTAACCCTAACTCCTACCCTAACCCTAACACGTACCCTAATCCTAAACCGTACCCTAAACCGAGCCCTAACCCTAACACTAACCCTAACCCTAACCCTAGCCCATACCCTACGCCGCACCCGAAGCCCTCCCCGAACCCGTACCCTAAGCCGTACCCTAAGCCTAACCCTAAGCCTAACCCTAACCCTAGGCTACCCTTGACTGCTTCTGCCTCCAATAAATTTCCTAAGCACTAGTGTTTTAAGGAACAGCATAAAAAGAGAATCCTAATGTGATTTCTTTATAATGTGTGTCTTCCTTATCTTATCCTAGTGTCTAAACTCTTCTCCATGGCTGGACCACCAAATAATATTGTTTACGTGCTAAGGGGTATCTAGAGAGTGGGATAGGTTTAATAACTACCCTAACCCTAACTCTTACCCTAACCCTAACACGTAACCTAATCCTAAACCGTACCCTAAACCGAGCCCTAACCCTAATACTAACCCTAACCCTTACCCTAACCCATACCCTACGCCGTACCCGAAGCCCTCCCCGTACCCGTACCCTAAGCAGTGCCCTAAGCCTAACCCTAAGCCTAACCCTAACCCTAGGCTACCCTTGACTGCTTCTGCCTCCAATAGATTTCCTAAGCACTAGTGTTTTAAAGAACAGCTTAAAAAGAGAATCCTAATGTGAATTATTTATAATGGGTGTGTTCCTTATCTTATCCTAGTGTCTAAAGTCTTCTCCATGGCTGGATCCCCAAATAATTTTCCTTTATGTGCTCAGGGGTATCTAGAGAGTGGGATAGGTTTAATAACTACCCTAACCCTAACACGTACCCTAACCCTAACCCCTACCCTAACCCTAACACGTACCCTAATCCTAAACCGTACCCTAAACCGAGCCCTAACCCTAACACTAACCCAAACCCTAACACTTACCCATACCCTACGCCGTACCCGAAGCCTTCCCCTAACCCGTACCCTAAGCCGTACCCTAAGCCTAACCCTAAGCCTAACCCTAGCCCTAGGCTACCCTAGACTGCTTCTGCCTCCAATAGATTTCCTAAGCACTAGTGTTTTAAGGAACAGTTTAAAAAGAGAATCCTAATGTGATTTCTTTATAATGGGTGTGTTCCTTATCTTATCCTAGTGTCTAAACTCGTCTCCATGGCTGGACCTCCAAATAATATTCCTTTACGTGCTAAGGGGTATCTAGAGAGTGTGATAGGTTTAATCACTACCCTAACCCTACCGCGTACCCTAGCCCTAACCCCTACCCTAACGCTAACACGTACCCTAAACCGTGCCCTAACCCTAACACTAAACATAACCCTAATCCTAACCCATACCCTATGCCGTACCCGAAACCCTCCACGAACCCGTACCCTAAGCCGTACCCTAACGCTAACCCTAAGCCTAACCGTAACCCTAGGCTACCCTTGACTGCTTCTGCCTCCAATAGATTTTCTAAGCACTAGCGTTTTAAGGAAGAGCTTAAAAAGAGAATCCTAATGTGATTTCTTTATAATGGGGGTATTCCTTATCTTATCCTAGTGTCTAAACTCATCTCCATGGCTGGACCTCCAAATAATATTCCTTTACGTGCTAAGGGGTATCTAGAGAGTGGGATAGGTTTAATAACTACACTAACCCTAATGCGTACCCTAACCCTAACCCCTACCGTAACCCTAACACGTACCCTAATCCTAACCAATAACTTAAACCGAGCACTAACCCTAACACTAAACCTAACCCTAACCCTAACCCATACCCTACGCTGTACCCGAAGCCCTCCCAGAAACCGTACCCTAAGCCGTACCCTAAGCCTAACCCTAAGCCTAACCCTAATCCTAGGCTACCCTTGACAGCTTCTGCATCCAATAGATTTCCTAAGCACTAGTGTTTTAAGGAACAGCTTAAAAAGAGAATCCTAATGTGATTTCTTTATAATGGGTATGTTCCTTATCTTATCCTAGTGTCTAAACTTTTCTCCATGGCTGGAACCCCAAATAATATTCCTTTACGTGCTAAGGGGAATCTAGAGAGTGGGATAGGTTTAATAACTACCCTAACCCTAACGCGTACCCTAACCCTAACCCCTATCCTAACACTAACACGTACCCTAATCCTAACCCGTACCCTAACCCGAGCCCTAACCCTAACCCTAACACTAACCCTAACCCTAACCCATACCGTACGCCGTACCCGAAACCCTCCCCGAAGCCATACCCTAAGCTGTACCCTAAGCCTAAACCTAAGCCTATCCCTAACCCTAGGCTACCCTTGAATGCTTCTGCCTCCAATAGATTTCCTAAGCACTAGTGTTTTAAGGAACAGATTAAAAAGAGAATCCTAATGTGATTTCTTTATAATGGGTGTGTTACTTATCTTATCCTAGTGTCTAAACTCTTCTCCATGGCTGGACCACCAAATAATATTATTTACGTGCTAAGGGGTATCTAGAGAGTGGGATAGGTTTAATAACTACCCTAACCCAAACACGTACCCTAACCCTACCTCCTACCCTAACCCTAACACGTACCCTAATCCTAAACCGTACCCTAAACCGAGCCCTAACCCTAACACTAACCCTAACCCTTACCCTAACCCATACCCTACGCCGTACCCGAAGCCCTCCCCGAACCCGGACCCTAAGCAGTGCCCTAAGCCTAACCCTAAGCCTAACCCTAACCCTAGGCTACCCTTGACTGCTTCTGCCTCCAATAGATTTCCTAAGCACTAGTGTTTTAAAGAACAGCTTAAAAAGAGAATCCTAATGTGATTTCTTTATAATGGGTGTGTTCCTTATCTTATCCTAGTGTCTAAATCTTCTCCATGGCTGGTCCCCAAATAATATTCCTTTATGTGCAAAGGGGTATCTAGAGAGTGGGATAGGTTTAATAACTACCCTAACCCTAACGCGTACCCTAACTCTAACCCCTACCCTAACCCCAACACGAACCCTAATCCTAACCAATACCCTAAACCGAGCCCTAACCCTAACACTAACCCTAACCCTAACCCTAACCCATACCCTACGCCGTACCGATAGCCCTCTCCGCACCCGTACCCTAAGCCACACCCTAATCCTAACCCTAAGCCTAACCCTAACCCTAGGCTACCCTTGACTGCTTCTGCCTCCAATAGATTTCCTAAGCACTAGTGTTTTAAGGAACAGCTTAAACAGAGAATCCTAATGTGATTTCTTTATAATGTGTGTGTTCCTTATATTATCTTAGTGTCTAAACTCTTCTCCATGGCTGGACCCCCAAATAATATTCCTTTACGTGCTAAGGGGTATGTAGAGAGTGGGATAGGTTTAATAACTACGCTAACCCTAACGCGTACCCTAACCCTAACCCCTACCCTAACCCTAACACGTACCCTAAACCTAAACTGTACCCTAAACCGAGCCATAACCCTAACACTAACTCTAACCCTAACACTAACCCATACCCTACGCCGTACCCGAAGCCCTCCCCGAACCCGTACCCTAAGCCATACCCTTAGCCTAACCCTAAGCCTAACCCTAACACTAGGCTACTCTTGACTGCTTCTGCCCCCAATAGATTTCCTAAGCACTAGTGTTTTAAGGAACAGCTTATAAAGAGAATCCTAATGTCATTTCTTTATAAAGGGTGTGTTCCTTATCTTAGCCTAGTGTCTAAACTCTTCTCCATGGCTGGACCACCAAATAATATTATTTACGTGCTAAGGGGTATCTAGAGAGTGGGAAAGGTTTAATAACTACCCTAACCCAAACACGTACCCTAACCCTAACTCCTACCCTAACCCTAACACGTACCCTAATCCTAAACCGTACCCTAAACCGAGCCCTAACCCTAACACTAACCCTAACCCTAACCCTAGCCCATACCCTACGCCGCACCCGAAGCCCTCCCCGAACCCGTACCCTAAGCCGTACCCTAAGCCTAACCCTAAGCCTAACCCTAACCCTAGGCTACCCTTGACTGCTTCTGCCTCCAATAAATTTCCTAAGCACTAGTGTTTTAAGGAACAGCATAAAAAGAGAATCCTAATGTGATTTCTTTATAATGTGTGTCTTCCTTATCTTATCCTAGTGTCTAAACTCTTCTCCATGGCTGGACCACCAAATAATATTGTTTACGTGCTAAGGGGTATCTAGAGAGTGGGATAGGTTTAATAACTACCCTAACCCTAACTCTTACCCTAACCCTAACACGTAACCTAATCCTAAACCGTACCCTAAACCGAGCCCTAACCCTAATACTAACCCTAACCCTTACCCTAACCCATACCCTACGCCGTACCCGAAGCCCTCCCCGAACCCGTACCCTAAGCAGTGCCCTAAGCATAACCCTAAGCCTAACCCTAACCCTAGGCTACCCTTGACTGCTTCTGCCTCCAATAGATTTCCTAAGCACTAGTGTTTTAAAGAACAGCTTAAAAAGAGAATCCTAATGTGAATTATTTATAATGGGTGTGTTCCTTATCTTATCCTAGTGTCTAAAGTCTTCTCCATGGCTGGATCCCCAAATAATTTTCCTTTATGTGCTCAGGGGTATCTAGAGAGTGGGATAGGTTTAATAACTACCCTAACCCTAACACGTACCCTAACCCTAACCCCTACCCTAACCCTAACACGTACCCTAATCCTAAACCGTACCCTAAACCGAGCCCTAACCCTAACACTAACCCAAACCCTAACACTTACCCATACCCTACGCCGTACCCGAAGCCTTCCCCTAACCCGTACCCTAAGCCATACCCTTAGCCTAACCCTAAGCCTAACCCTAACACTAGGCTACTCTTGACTGCTTCTGCCCCCAATAAATTTCCTAAGCACTAGTGTTTTAAGGAACAGCTTATAAAGAGAATCCTAATGTGATTTCTTTATAAAGGGTGTGTTACTTATCTTAGCCTAGTGTCTAAACTCTTCTCCATGGCTGGACCCCCAAATAATATTCCTTTACGTGCTAAGGGGTATCTAGAGAGTGAGATAGGTTTAATAACTACACTAACCTTAATGCGTACTCTAACCCTAACCCCTACCCTAACCCTAACACGTACTCTAAATCCTAACCAATACCCTAAACCGAGCCCTAACCCCAACACTAACCCTAACCCTAACCCTAACCCATACCCTACGCCGTACCCGAAGCCCTCCCCGAACCCGTACTCTAATTCGCACCCTAAGCCTAACCCTAAGCCTAACCCTAACCCTAGGCTACCCTTGACTGCTTCTGCCTCCAATAGATTTCCTAAGCACTAGTGTTTTAAGGAACAGCTTAAAAAGAGAATCCTAATGTGATTTCTTTATAATGGGTGTGTTCCTTATCTTATCCTAGTGTCTAAACTCTTCTCCATGGCTGGACCCCCAAATAATATTCCTTTATGTGCAAAGGGGTATCTAGAGAGTGGGATAGGTTTAATAACTACCCTAACCCTAACGCATACCCTAACTCTAACCCCTACCCTAACCCTACCACGTACCCTAATCCTAACCAATACCCTAAACCGAGCCCTAACCCTAACACTAACCCTAACCCTAACCCTAACCCATACCCTACGCCGTACCGATAGCCCTCCCCGCACCCGTACCCTAAGCCACACCCTAAGCCTAACCCTAAGCCTAACCCTAACCCTAGGCTACCCTTGACAGCTTCTGCCTCCAATAGATTTCCTAAGCACTAGTGTTTTAAGGAACAGCTTAAAAAGAGAATCCTAATGTGATTTCTTTATAATGGTTGTGTTCCTTATCTTATCCTAGTGTCTAAACTCTTCTCCATGGCTGGACCACCAAATAATATTATTTACGTGCAAAGGGGTATCTATAGAGTGGGATAGGTTTAATAACTACCCTAACCCTAACACGTACCCTAACCCTAACTCCTACCCTAACCCTAACACGTACCCTAATCCTAAACCGTACCCTAAACCGAGCCCTAACCCTAACACTAACCCTAACCCTTACCCTAACCCATAACCTACGCCGTACCCGAAGCCCTCCCCGAACCCGTACCCTAAACAGTGCCCTAAGCCTAACCCTAAGCCTAACCCTAACCCTAGGCTACCCTTGACTGCTTCTGCCTCCAATAGATTTCCTAAGCACTAGTGTTTTAAAGAACAGCTTAAAAAGAGAATCCTAATGTGATTTCTTTATAATGGGTGTGTTCCTTATCTTATCCTAGTGGCTAAACTCTTCTCCATGGCTGGTCCCCAAATAATATTCCTTTATGTGCAAAGGGGTATCTAGAGAGTGGGATAGGTTTAATAACTACCCTAACCCTAACGCGTACCCTAACTCTAACCCCTACCCTAACCCTAACACGTACCCTAATCCTAACCAATACCCTAAACCGAGCCCTAACCCTTACCCTAACACTAACCCTAACCCTAACCCATACCCTACGCCGTACCGATAGCCCTCCCCGCACCCGTAACCTAAGCCACACCCTAAGCCTAACCCTAAGCCTAACCCTAACCCTAGGCTACCCTTGACTGCTTCTGCCTCCAATAGATTTCCTAAGCACTAGTGTTTTAAGGAACAGCTTAAAAAGAGAATCCTAATGTGATTTCTTTATAATGTGTGTGTTCCTTATATTATCTTAGTGTCTAAACTCTTCTCCATGTCTGGACCCTCAAATAATATTCCTTTACGTGCTAAGGGGTATCTAGAGAGTGGGATAGGTTTAATAACTACCCTAACCCTAACGCGTACCCTAACCCTAACCCCTACCCTAACCCTAACACGTACCCTAAACCTAAACTGTACCCTAAACCGAGCCCTAACCCTAACACTAACTCTAACCCTAACACTAACCCATACCCTACGCCGTACCCGAAGCCCTCCCCTAACCCGTACCCTAAGCCGTACCCTTAGCCTAACCCTAAGCCTAACCCTAACAGTAGGCTACTCTTGACTGCTTCTGCCCCCAATAGATTTCCTAGAGCACTAGTGTTTTAAGGAACAGCTTATAAAGAGAATCCTAATGTGATTTCTTTATAAAGGGTGTGTTCCTTATCTTAGCCTAGTGTCTAAACTCTTCTCCATGGCTGGACCCCCAAATAATATTCCTTTACGTGCTAAGGGGTATCTAGAGAGTGAGATAGGTTTAATAACTACCCTAACCCAAACACGTACCCTAACCCTAACTCCTACCCTAACCCTAACACGTACCCTAATCCTAAACCGTACCCTAAACCGAGTCCTAACCCTAACCCTTACCCTAATCCATACCCTACGCCGTACCCGAAGCCCTCCCCGAACCCGTACCCTAAGCAGTGCCCTAAGCCTCACCCTAAGCCTAACCCTAACCCTAGGCTACCCTTGACTGCTTCTGCCTCCAATAGATTTCTTAAGCACTAGTGTTTTAAGGAACAGTTTAAAAAGAGAATCCTAATGTGATTTCTTTATAATGGGTGTGTTCCTTATCTTATCCTAGTGTCTAAACTCTTCTCCATGGCTGGACCTCCAAATAATATTCCTTTACGTGCTAGGGGGTATCTAGAGAGTGGGATAGGTTTAATCACTACCCTAACCCTACCGCGTACCCTAACCGTAACCCCTACCCTAACCCTAACACGTACCCTAATCCTAACCAATACCCTAAAACGAGCCCTAACCCTAACACTAACACTAACCCTAACCCAAACCCTACGCCGTACCCGAAGCCCTCCCCGAACCCGTACCCTAAGCCGTACCCTAAGCCGTACCCTAAGCCTAAACCTAACCCTAGGCTACCCTTGACTGCTTCTGCCTCCAATAGATTTTCTAAGCAATAGTGTTTTAAGGAACAGCATAAAAAGAGAATCCTAATGAGATTTCTTTATAATGGTTGTGTTCCTTATCTTATCCTAGTGTCTAAACTCTTCTCCATGGCTGGACCCCAAAATAATATTCCTTTACGTGCTAAGGTGTATCTAGAGAGTGAGATAGATTTAATAACAAACCTAACTCTAACGCGTACCCTATCCCTAACCCCTACCCTAACGCTAACACGTACCCTAAACCGAGCCCTAACCCTAACACTAACCATAACCCTAATCCTAACACATACCCTATGCCGTACCCGAAACCCTCCCCGAACCCGTACCCTAAGCCGTACCCTAACGCTAACCCTAAGCCTAACCGTAACCCTAGGCTACCCTTGACTGCTTCTGCCTCCAATAGATTTTCTAAGCACTTGTGTTTTAAGGAACAGCTTAAAAAGAGAATCCTAATGTGATTTCTTTATAATCGGGGTGTTCCTTATCTTATCCTAGTGTCTAAACTCTTCTCCATGGCTGGACCTCCAAATAATATTCCTTTATGTGCTAAGGGGTATCTAGAGAGTGGGATAGGTTTAATAACTACACTAACCCTAATGCGTACCCTAACCCTAACACCTACCCTTACACTAACACGTACCCTAATCCTAACCCGTACCCTAAACTGAGCCCTAACCCTAACCCTAACACTAACCCTAACACTAACCCATACCGTACGCCGTACCCGAAGCCCTCCCCGAAGCCATACCCTAAGCTGTACCCTAAGCCTTAACCTAAGCCTAACCCTAACCCTAGACTACCCTTCAATGCTTCTGCCTCCAATAGATTTCCTAAGCACTAGTGTTTTAAGGAACAGCTTAAAAAGAGAATCCTAATGTGATTTCTTTATAATGGGTGTGTTCCTTATCTTATCCTAGTGTCTAAACTCTTCTCCATGGCTGGACCCCCAAATAATATTCCTTTACATGCTAAGGGGTATCTAGAGAGTGGGATAGGTTTAATAACTACCCTAACCCTAATGCGTACCCTAACCCTAACCCCTACCCTAACCCTAACACGTACCCTAATCCTAACCCGTACCCTAAACGGAGCCCTAACCCTAACACTAACCCAAACCCTAACCCTAACCCATACCCTACGCCGTAACCGAAGCCCTCCCCGAACCCGTACCCTAAGCCGTACCCTTAGCCTAAAACTAAGCCTAACCCTAACCCTGGGCTACCCTTGACTGCTTCTGCCTCCAATCGATTTCCTATGCACTACTGTTTTAAGGAACAGCTTAAAAAGAGAATCCTAATGTGATTTCTTTATAATGGGGGTGTTCCTTATCTTTTCCTAGTGTCTAAACTCTTCTCCATGGCTGGACCCCCAAATAATATTCCTTTATGTGCTAAGTGGTATCTAGAGAGTGGGATAGGTTTAATAACTGCCCTAATCCTAACACGTACCCTAACCCTAACCCCTACCCTAACCCTAAACCGTACCCTAAACCGAGCCCTAACCCTAACACTAACCCTAAACCTAACCCTAACCCATACCCTACGCCGTACACGAAGCCCTCCCCGAACCCGTACCCTAAGCCGTACCCTAAGCCTAACCCTAAGCCTAACCCTAACCCTAGGCTACTCTTGACTGCTTCTGCCTCCAATAGATTTCCTAAGCACTAGTGTTTTAAGGAAGAGCTTAAAAAGAGAATCCTAAAGTGATTTCTTTATAATAGGTGTGTTCCATATCTTATCCTAGTGTCTAAACTCTTCTCCATGGCTGGACCCCGAAATAATATTCCTTTACGTGCTAAGGTGTATCTAGAGAGTGGGATAGGTTTAATAAATACCCTAAACCTAACGCGTACCCTAACCCTAACCCTAAGCCTAACCCTAACCCTAGGCTACCCTTGACTGCTTCTGCCTCCAATAGATTTCCTAAGCACTAGTGTTTTAAGGAACAGTTTAAAAAGAGAATCCTAATGTGATTTCTTTATAATGGGTGTGTTCCTTATCTTATCCTAGTGTCTAAACTCGTCTCTATGGCTGGACCTCCAAATAATATTCCTTTACGTGCTAAGGGGTATCTAGAGAGTGGGATAGGTTTAATAACTACCCTAACCCTAACGCGTACCCTAACCCTAACCCCTACCCTAACCCTAACACGTACCCTAAACCTAAACTGTACCCTAAACCGAGCCCTAACCCTAACACTAACTCTAACCCTAACACTAACCCATACCCTACGCCGTACCCGAAGCCCTCCCCGAACCCGTACCCTAAGCCGTACCCTTAGCATAACCCTAAGCCTAACCCTAACACTAGGCTACCCTTGACTGCTTCTGCCCCCAATAGATTTCCTAAGCACTAGTGTTTTAAGGAACAGCTTAAAAAGGGAATCCTAATGTGATTTCTTTATAAAGGGTGTGTTCCTTATCTTAGCCTAGTGTCTAAACTCTTCTCCATGGCTGGACCCCCAAATAATATTCCTTTACGTGCTAAGGGGTATCTAGAGTGTGAGATAGGTTTAATAACTACCCTAACCCTAACCCCTACCCTAACCCTAACACGTACTCTAAATCCTAACCAATACCCGAAACCGAGCCCTAACCCCAACACTAACCCTAACCCTAACCCTAGCCCATACCCTACGCCGCACCCGAAGCCCTCCCCGAACCCGTACCCTAAGCCGTACCCTAAGCCTAACCCTAAGCCTAACCCTAACCCTAGGCTACCCTTGACTGCTTCTGCCTCCAATAAATTTCCTAAGCACTAGTGTTTTAAGGAACAGCATAAAAAGAGAATCCTAATGTTATTTCTTTATAATGTGTGTCTTCCTTATCTTATCCTAGTGTCTAAACTCTTCTCCATGGCTGGACCACCAAATAATATTGTTTACGTGCTAAGGGGTATCTAGAGAGTGGGATAGGTTTAATAACTACCCTAACCCTAACTCTTACCCTAACCCTAACACGTAACCTAATCCTAAACCGTACCCTAAACCGAGCCCTAACCCTAATACTAACCCTAACCCTTACCCTAACCCATACCCTACGCCGTACCCGAAGCCCTCCCCAAAGCCGTACCCTAAGCAGTGCCCTAAGCCTAACCCTAACCCTAGGCTACCCTTGACTGCTTCTGCCTCCAATAGATTTCCTAAGCACTAGTGTTTTAAAGAACAGCTTAAAAAGAGAATCCTAATGTGAATTCTTTATAATGGGTGTGTTCCTTATCTTATCCTAGTGTCTAAAGTCTTCTCCATGGCTGGATCCCCAAATAATTTTCCTTTATGTGCTCAGGGGTATCTAGAGAGTGGGATAGGTTTAATAACTACCCTAACCCTAACACGTACCCTAACCCTAACCCCTACCCTAACCCTAACACGTACCCTAATCCTAAACCGTACCCTAAACCGAGCCCTAACCCTAACCCTAACCCTAACTCATACTCTACGCCATATCCGAACACCTCCCCGAACCCGTACCCTAAGCCGTACCCTAACCCTAACCCTAAGCCTAACCCTAGCCCTAGGCTACCCTAGACTGCTTCTGCCTCCAATAGATTTCCTAAGCACTAGTGTTTTAAGGAACAGTTTAAAAAGAGAATCCTAATGTGATTTCTTTATAATGGGTGTGTTCCTTATCTTATCCTAGTGTCTAAACTCGTCTCCATGGCTGGACCTCCAAATAATATTCCTTTACGTGCTAAGGGGTATCTAGAGAATGGGATAGGTTTAATCACTACCCTAACCCTACCGCGTACCCTAGCCCTAACCCCTACCCTAACGCTAACACGTACCCTAAACCGAGCCCTAACCCTAACACTAAACATAACCCTAATCCTAACCCATACCCTATGCCGTACCCGAAACCCTCCACGAACCCGTACCCTAAGCCGTACCCTAACGCTAACCCTAAGCCTAACCGTAACCCTAGGCTACCCTTGACTGCTTCTGCCTCCAATAGATTTTCTAAGCACTAGCGTTTTAAGGAAGAGCTTAAAAAGAGAATCCTAATGTGATTTATTTATAATGGGGATATTCCTTATCTTATCCTAGTGTCTAAACTCATCTCCATGGCTGGACCTCCAAATAATATTCCTTTACGTGCTAAGGGGTATCTAGAGAGTGGGATAGGTTTAATAACTACACTAACCCTAATGCGTACCCTAACCCTAACCCCTACCGTAACCCTAACACGTACCCTAATCCTAACCAATACCTTAAACCGAGCACTAACCCTAACACTAAACCTAACCCTAACCCTAACCCATTCCCTACGCGGTACCCGAAGCCCTCCCAGAAACCGTACCCTAAGCCGTACCCTAAGCCTAACCCTAAGCCTAACCCTAAACCTAGGCTACCCTTGACAGCTTCTGCATCCAATAGATTTCCTAAGCACTAGTGTTTTAAGGAACAGCTTAAAAAGAGAATCCTAATGTGATTTCTTTATAATGGGTATGTTCCTTATCTTATCCTAGTGTCTAAATTTTTCTCCATGGCTGGAACCCCAAATAATATTCCTTTACGTGCTAAGGGGTATCTAGAGAGTGGGATAGGTTTAATAACTACCCTAACCCTAACGCGTACCCTAACCCTAACCCCTATCCTAACACTAACACGTACCCTAATCCTAACCCGTACCCTAACCCGAGCCCTAACCCTAACCCTAACACTAACCCTAACCCTAACACATACCGTACGCCGTACCCGAAGCCCTCCCCGAAGCCATACCCTAAGCTGTACCCTAAGCCTAAACCTAAGCCTAACCCTAACCCTAGGCTACCCTTGAATGCTTCTGCCTCCAATAGATTTCCTAAGCACTAGTGTTTTAAGGAACAGCTTAAAAAGAGAATCCTAATGTGATTTCTTTATAATGGGTGTGTTCCTTATCTTATCCTAGTGTCTAAACTCTTCTCCATGGCTGGACCCCCAAATAATATTCCTTTACGTGCTAAGGGGTATCTAGAGAGTGGGATAGGTTTAATAACTACCCTAACCCTAATGCGTACCCTAACCTTAACCCCTAGCCTAACCCTTACACGTACCCTAATCCTAACCCGTACCCTAAACGGAGCCCTAACCCTAACACTAACCCAAACCCTAACCCTAACCCATACCATACGCCGTACCCGAAGCCCTCCCCGAACCCGTACCCTAAGCCGTACCCTTAGCCTAACCCTAAGCCTAACCCTAACCCTGGGCTACCCTGGACTGCTTCTGCCTCCAATCGATTTCCTATGCACTAGTGTTTTAAGGAACAGCTTAAAAAGAGAATCCTAATGTGATTTCTTTATAATGGGTGTGTTCCTTATCTTATCCTAGTGTCTAAACTCGTCTCCATGGCTGGACTTCCAAATAATATTCCTTTAGGTGCTAAGGGGTATCTAGAGAGTGGGATAGATTTAATAACAACCCTAAATCTAACGCGTACCCTAACCCTAACCCCTACCCTAACGCTAACACGTACCCTAAACCGAGCCCTAACCCTAACACTAAACCTAACCCTAACCCTAACCCATACCCTACTCTGTACCCGAAGCCCTCCCCGAAACCGTACCCTAAGCCGTACCCTAAGCCTAACCCTAAGCCTATCCCTAACTCTAGGCTACCCTTGACAGCTTCTGCCTCCAATAGATTTCCTAAGCACTAGTGTTTTAAGGAACAGCTGAAAAAGAGAATCCTAATGTGATTTCTTTATAATGGGTATGTTCCTTACCTTATCCTAGTGTCTAAACTTTTCTCCATGGCTGGACCCCCAAATAATATTCCTTTACGTGCTAAGGGGTATCTAGAGAGTGGGATAGGTTTAGTAACTACCCTAATCCTAATGCGTACCCTAACCCTAACCCCTACCCTAACCCGAACACGTACCCTTATCCTAACCCGTACCCTAAACCGAGCCCTAAACCTAACACTAACCCAAACCCTAACCCTAACCCATACCCTACGCCGTACCCGAACCCCTCCCCGATCCCGTACCCTAAGCCGTACCCTAAGCCTAACCCCAAGCCTAACCCTAACCCTAGGGTTCCCTTGACTGCTTCTGCCTCCAATAGATTTCCTAAGCACTAGTGTTTTAAGGAACAGCTTAAAAAGAGAATCCTAATGTGATTTCTTTATAATGTGTGTGTTCCTTATATTATCTGAGTGTCTAAACTCTTCTCCATGGATGGACCCCCAAATAATATTGCTATACCTGCTAAGGGGTATCTAGAGAGTGGGATAGGTTTAATAACTAACCTAACCCTAACATGTACCCTAACCCTAACCCCTACCCTAACCTTATCACGTACCCTAATCCTAACCTGTACCCTAATCCGAGCCCTAACCCTAACCCTAACCCTAACCCTAAGCCATACTCTACGCCGTACCCGAAGCCCTCCCCGAACCCGTACCCTAAGCCGTACCCTAAGCCTAACCCTAAGCCTAACCCTAACCCAAGGCTACTCTTGACTGCTTCTGCCTCCAATAGATTTCCTAAGCACTAGTGTTTTAAGGAAGAGCTTAAAAAGAGAATCCTAAAGTGATTTCTTTATAATACGTGTGTTCCTTATCTTATCCTAGTGTCTAAACTCTTCTCCATGGCTGGACCCCGAAATAATATTCCTTTACGTGCTAAGGTGTATCTAGAGAGTGGGATAGGTTTAATAAATACCCTAACCCTAACGCGTACCCTAACCCTAACCCTAAGCCTAACCCTAACCCTAGGCTACCCTTGACTGCTTCTGCCTCCAATAGATTTCCTAAGCACTAGTGTTTTAAGGAACAGTTTAAAAAGAGAATCCTAATGTGATTTCTTTATAATGGGTATTTTCCTTATCTTATCCTAGTGTCTAAACTCGTCTCCATGGCTGGACCTCCAAATAATATTCCTTTACGTGCTAAGGGGTATCTAGAGAGTGGGATAGGTTTAATCACTAACCTAACCCTACCGCGTACCCTAACCCTAACCCCTACCCTAACCCTAACACGTACCCTAATCCTAAACAATACCCTAAACCGAGCCCTAACCCTAACACTAACCCTAACCCTAACCCTAACCCATACCCTACGCCGTACCGATAGCCCTCTACGCACCCGTAGACTAAGCCACACCCTAAGCCTAACCCTAAGCCTAACCCTAAACCTAGGCTACCCTTGACTGCTTCTGCCTCCAATAGATTTCCTAAGCACTAGTGTTTTAAGGAACAGCTTAAAAAGAGAATCCTAATGTGATTTCTTTATAATGTGTGTGTTCCTTATATTATCTTAGTGTCTAAACTCTTCTCCATGGCTGGACCCCCAAATAATATTCCTTTACGTGCTAAGGGGTATCTAGAGAGTGGGATAGGTTTAATAACTACCCTAACCCTAACGCGTTCCCTAACTCTAACCCCTACCCTAACCCTAACAGGTACCCTAATCCTAACCAATACCCTAAACCGAGCCCTAACCCTAACACTAACGCTAACCCTAACCCTAACCCATACCCTACGCCGTACCGATAGCCCTCCCCGAACCCGTACCCTAAGCCGCACCCTAAGCCTAACCCTAAGCCTAACCCTAACCCTAGGCTACCCTTGACAGTTTCTGCCTCCAATAGATTTCCTAAGCACTAGTGTTTTAAGGAACAGCTTAAAAAGAGAATCCTAATGTGATTTCTTTATAATGGTTGTGTTCCTTATCTTATCCTAGTGTCTAAACTCTTCTCCATGGCTGGACCACCAAATAATATTATTTACGTGCTAAGGGGTATCTAGAGAGTGGGATAGGTTTAATAACTACCCTAACCCAAACACGTACCCTAACCCTAAATCCTACCCTAACCGTAACACGTACCCTAATCCTAAACCATACCCTAAACCGAGCCCTAACCCTAACAATAACCCTAACCCTTACCCTAATCCATACCCTACGCCGTACCCGAAGCCCTCCCCGAACCCGTACCCTAAGAAGTGCCCTAAGCCTAACCCTAAGCCTAACCCTAACCCTAGGCTACCCTTGACTGCTTCTGCCTCCAATAGATTTCCTAAGCACTAGTGTTTTAAAGAACAGCTTAAAAAGAGAATCCTAATGTGCTTTCTTTATAATGGGTGTGTTCCTTATCTTATCCTAGTGTCTAAACTCTTCTCCATGGCTGGACCCCCAAATAATATTCCTTTATGTGCAAAGGGGTATCTAGAGAGTGGGATAGGTTTAATAACTACCCTAACCCTAACGCGTACCCTAACTCTAACACCTACCCTAACCCTAACACGTACCCTAATCCTAACCAATACCCTAAACCGAGCCCTATCCGTAACACTAACCCTAACCCTAACCCTAACCCATACCCTACGCCGTACCGATAGCCCTCCCCGAACCCGTACCCTAAGCCACACCCTAAGCCTAACCCTAACCCTAGGCTACCCTTGACTGCTTCTGCCTCCAATAGATTTCCTAAGCACTAGTGTTTTAAGGAACAGCTTAAAAAGAGAATCCTAAAGTGATTTCTTTATAATGTGTGTGTTCCTTATATTATCTTAGTGTCTAAACTCTTCTCCATGGCTGGACCCCCAAATAATATTCCTTTACGTGCTAAGGGGTATCTATAGAGTGGGATAGGTTTAATAACTACACTAACCCTAACGCGTACCCTAAACCTAAACTGTACCCTAAACCGAGCCCTAACCCTAACCCTAACCCTAACCCTAACCCTAACCCTAACCCTAACCCTAACCCTAACCCTAACCCTAACCCTAACCCTAACGCTAACCCTAACTACACTAACCTTAATGCGTACCCTAACCCTAACCCCTACCCTAACCCTAACACATACTCTAAATCCTAACCAATACCCGAAACCGAGCCCTAACCCCAACACTAACCCTAACCCTAACCCTAGCCCATACCCTACGCCGCACCCGAAGCCCTCCCCGAACCCGTACCCTAAGCCGTACCCTAAGCCTAACCCTAAGCCTAACCCTAACCCTAGGCTACCCTTGACTGCTTCTGCCTCCAATAGATTTCCTAAGCACTAGTGTTTTATGGAACAGCATAAAAAGAGAATCCTAATGTGATTTCTTTATAATGTGTGTCTTCCTTATCTTATCCTAGTGTCTAAACTCTTCTCCATGGCTGGACCACCAAATAATATTCTTTACGTGATAAGGGGTATCTAGAGAGTGGGATAGGTTTAATAACTACCCTAACCCTAACTCTAACCCTAACCCTAACACGTAACCTAATCCTAAACCGTACCCTAAATCGAGCCCTAACCCTAACACTAACCCTAACCCTTACCCTAACCCATACCCTACGCCGTACCCAAAGCCCTCCCCGAACCCGTACCCTAAGCAGTGCCCTAAGCCTAACCCTAAGCCTAACCCTAACCCTAGGCTACCCTTGACTGCTTCTGCTTCCAATAGATTTCCTAAGCACTAGTGTTTTAAAGAACAGCTTAAAAAGAAAATCCTAATGTGAATTCTTTATAATGGGTGTGTTCCTTATCTTATCCTAGTGTCTAAAGTCTTCTCCATGGCTGGATCCCCAAATAATTTTCCTTTATGTGCTCAGGGGTATCTAGAGAGTGGGATAGGTTTAATAACTACCCTAACCCTAACACGTACCCTAACCCTAACCCCTACCCTAACCCTAACACGTACCCTAATCCTAAACCGTACCCTAAACCGAGCCCTAACCCTAACACTAACCCAAACCCTAACACTAACCCATACCCTACGCCGTACCCGAAGCCTTCCCCGAACCCGTACCCTAAGCCGTACCCTAAGCCTAACCCTAAGCCTAACCCTAACCCTAGACTACCCTTGACTGCTTCTGCCTCCAATAGATTTCCTAAGCACTAGTGTTTTAAGTAACAGCTTAAAAAGAGAATCCTAAAGTGATTTCTTTATAATGTGTGTGTTCCTTATCTTATCCTAGTGTCTAAACTCTTCTCCATGGCTGGACCCCCAAATAATATTCCTTTACGTACTAAGCGGTATCTAGAGAGTGGGATAGGTTTAATAACTACCCTAACCCTAACGCGTACCCTAACCCTAACCCCTACCCTAACCCTAACACGCACCCTAATCCTAACCCGTACCCTAAACCGAGCCCTAACCCTAACCCTAACCCTAACTCATACCCTACGCCATATCCGAACACCTCCCCGAACGCGTACCCTAAGCCGTACCCTAACGCTAACCCTAAGCCTAACCGTAACCCTAGGCTACCCTTGACTGCTTCTGCCTCCAATAGATTTTCTAAGCACTAGTGTTTTAAGGAACAGCTTAAAAAGAGAATCCTAATGTGATTTCTTTATAATGGGGGTGTTCCTTATCTTATCCTAGTGTCTAAACTCATCTCCATGGCTGGACCTCCAAATAATATTCCTTTACGTGCTAAGGGGTATCTAGAGAGTGGGATAGGTTTAATAACTACACTAACCCTAATGCATACCCTAACCCTAACCCCTACCGTAACCCTCACACGTACCCTAATCCTAACCAATACCTTAAACCGAGCACTAACCCTAACACTAAACCTAACCCTAACCCTAACCCATACCCTACGCTGTACCCGAAGCCCTCCCCGAAACCGTACCCTAAGCCGTACCCTAAGCCTAAACCTAAGCCTAACCCTAATCCTAGGCTACCCTTGAGAGCTTCTGCATCCAGTAGATTTCCTAAGCACTAGTGTTTTAAGGAACAGCTTAAAAAGAGAATCCTAATGTGATTTCTTTATAATGGGTGTGTTCCTTATCTTATCCTAGTGTCTAAACTCTTCTCCATGGCTGGACCCCCAAATAATATTCCTTTACGTGCTAAGGGGTATCTAGAGAGTGGGATAGGTTTAATAACTACCCTAACCCTAACGCGTACCCTAACCCTAACACCTACCCTAACCCTAACACGTACTCTAATCCTAACCTGTATCCTAAACCGAGCCCTAACCCTAACACTAACCCTAAACCTAACCCTAACCCATACCCTACGCCGTACCCGAAGCCCTCCCCGAACCCGTACCCTAAGTCGTACCCTTAGCCTAACCCTAAGCCTAACTGTAACCCTAGGCTACCCTTGACTGCTTCTGCCTCCAATCGATTTCCTATGCACTAGTGTTTTAAGGAACAGCTTAAAAAGAGAATCCTAATGTGATTTCTTTATGATGGGTGTGTTCCTTATCTTTTCCTAGTGTCTAAACTCTTCTCCATGGCTGGACCCCCTAATAATATTCCTTTATGTGCTAAGGGGTATCTAGAGAGTGGGATAGGTTTAATAACTGCCCTAACCCTAACACGTACCCTAACCCTAACCCCTACCCTAACCCTAAACCGTACCCTAAACCGAGCCCTAACCCTTACACTAACCCTAACCCTAACCCTAACCCATACCCTACGCCGTACCCGAAGCCCTCCCCGAACCCGTACCCTAAGCCGTACCCTAAGCCTAACCCTAAGGCTAACCCTAACCCTAGGCTACCCTTGACTGCTTCTGCCTCCAATAGATTTGCTAAGCACTAGTGTTTTAAGGAAGAGCTTAAAAAGAGAATCCTAATGTGATTTCTTTATAATGGGTGTGTTCCTTATCTTATCCTAATGTCTAAACTCTTCTCCATGCCTGGACCCTCAAATAATATTCCTTTACGTGCTGAGGGGTATCTAGAGAGTGGGATAGGTTTAATAACTGCCCTAACCCTAACGCGTACCCTAACCCTAACCTCTACCCTAACCCTAACACGTAGCCTAATCCTAACCCGTACCCTAAACGGAGCCCTATCCCTAACACTAACACAAACCCTAACACTAACCCATACCCTACGCCGTACACGAACCCCTCCCCGAACCCGTACCCTAAGCCGTACCCTAAGCCTAACCCTAAGCCTAACCCTAACCCTAGGCCACCCTTGACTGTTTCTGCCTCCAATAGATTTCCTAAGCACTAGTGTTTTAAGGAACAGCTTGAAAAGGGAATCCTAATGTGATTTCTTTATAATGTGTGTGTTCCTTATATTATCTTAGTGTCTAAACTCTTCTCCATGGCTGGACTCCCAAATAATATTCCTTTACGTGCTAAGTGGTATCTAGATAGTGGGCTAGGTTTAATAACTATCGTAACCCTAACGCGTACCCTAACCCTCACCCCTACCCTAACCCTAACACGTACCCTAATACTATCCCGTACACTAAACCGAGCCCTAACCCTAACACTAACACTAACCCTAACCCTAACCCATACCCTACGCCGTACCCGAAGCCCTCCCCGAACCCTTACCCTAAGCCGTACCGTAAGCCTAACCCTAAGCCTAACCCTAACCCTAGGCTTCCCTTGACTGCTTCTGCCTCCAATACATTTCCTATGCAATAGTGATTTAAGGAACAGCTTAATAAGAGAATCCTAATGTGATTTCTTTATAATGGGTGTGTTCCTTATCTTATCCTAGTGTGTAAACTCTTCTCCATGGCTGGACGCCCAAATAATATTCCATTACGTGCTAAGGGGTATCTAGAGAGAGGGATAGGTTTAATAACTACCCTAACCCGAACACGTACCCTAACCCTAACCCCTACCCTAACCCTAACACGTACCCTAATCCTAAACCGTACCCTAAACCGAGCCCTAACCCTAACACTAACCCTAACCCTAACCCTAACCCATACCCGACGCCGTACCCGAAGCCCTCCCCGAACCCGTACCCTAAGCCGTACCCTAAGCCTAACCCTATCCCTAGGCTACCCTTGACTGCTTCTGCCTCCAATAGATTTCCTAAGCACTAGTGTTTTAAGGAACAGCTTAAAAAGAGAATCCTAATGTGATTTCTTTATAATGGGTGTGTTCCTTATCTTATCCTAATGTCTAAACTCTTCTCCATGGCTGGACCCCCAAATAATATTCCTTTACGTGCTGAAGGGTATCTAGAGAGTGGGATAGGTTTAATAACTGCCCTAACCCTAACACGTACCCTAACCCTAACCCCTACCCTAACCCTAAACCGTACCCTAAACCGAGCCCTAACCCTAACACTAACCCTAACCCTAACCCTAACCCATACCCTACGCCGTACCCGAAGCCCTCCCCGAACCCGTACCCTAAGCCGTACCCGAAGCCTAACCCTAAGCCTAACCCTAACCCTAGGCTACCCTTGACTGCTTCTGCCTCCAATCGATTTCCTATGCACTAGTGTTTTAAGGAACAGCTTAAAAAGAGAATCCTAATGTGATTTCTTTATAATGGGTGTGTTCCTTATCTTTTCCTAGTGTCTAAATTCTTCTCCATGGCTGCCCCCCAAATAATATTCCTTTATGTGCTAAGGGGTATCTAGAGAGTGGGATAGGTTTAATAACTGCCCTAATCCTAACACGTACCCTAAACCTAACCCCTACCCTATCCCTAAACCGTACCCTAAACCGAGCCCTAACCCTAACACTAACCCTAACCCTAACCCATACCCTACGCAGTACCCGAAGCCCTCCCCGAACCTATACCCTAAGCCGTACCCTAAGCCTAACCCTAAGCCTAACCCTAACCCTAGGCTACTCTTGACTGCTTCTGCCTCCAATAGATTTCCTAAGCACTAGTGTTTTAAGGAAGAGCTTAAAAAGAGAACCCTAAAGTGATTTCTTTATAATAGGTGTGTTCCTTATCTTATCCTAGTGTCTAAACTCTTCTCCATGGCTGGACCCCGAAATAATATTCCTTTACGTGCTAAGGTGTACCTAGAGAGTGGGATAGGTTTAATAAATACCCTAACCCTAACGCGTACCCTAACCCTAATCCTAAGCCTAACCCTAACCCTAGGCTACCCTTGACAGCTTCTGCCTCCAATAGATTTCCTAAGCACTAGTGTTTTAAGGAACAGCTTAAAAAGAGAATCCTAATGTGATTTCTTTATAATGGGTGTGTTCCTTATCTTATCCTAGTGTCTAAACTCTTCTCCATGTCTAGACCCCCAAATAATATTCCTTTACGTGCTAAGGGGTATCTAGAGAGTGGGATAGGTTTAATCACTACCCTAACCCTACCGCGTACCCTAACCCTAACCCCTACCCTAACCCTAACACGTACCCTAATCCTAACCAATACCCTAAAACGAGCCCTAAACCTAACACTAACCCTAAACCTAACCCATACCCTACGCCATACCTGAAGCCCTCCCCGAACCCGTACGCTAAGCCGTACCCTAAGCCTAACCCCAAGCCTAACCCTAACCCTAGGCTACCCTTGACAGCTTCTGCCTCCAATAGATTTCCTAAGCACTAGTGTTTTAAGGAATAGCTTAAAAAGAGAATCCTAATGTGATTTCTTTATAATGTGTGTGTTCATTATATTATCTTAGTGTCTAAACTCTTCTCCATGGATGGACCCCCAAATAATATTGCTTTACCTGCTAAGGGGTATCTAGAGAGTGGGATAGGTTTAATAACTGCCCTAACCCTAACACGTACCCTAACCCTAACCCCTACCCTAACCCTAAACCGTACCCTAAACCGAGCCCTAACCCTTACACTAACCCTAACCCTAACCCTAACCCATACCCTAGGCCGTACCTGAAGCCCTCCCCGAAACCGTACCCTAAGCCGTACCCTAAGCCTAACCCTAAGCCTAAAGCTAACCCTAGGCTTCCCTTGACTGCTTCTGCCTCCAATACATTTCCTATGCAATAGTGATTTAAGGAACAGCTTAAAAAGAGAATCCTAATGTGATTTCTTTATAATGGGTGTGTTCCTTATCTTATCCTAGTGTCTAAACTCTTCTCCATGGCTGGACCCCCAAATAATATTCCTTTACGTGCTAAGGGGTATCTAGAGAGAGGGATAGGTTTAATAACTACCCTAAACCTAACACATACCCTAACCCTAACCCCTACCCTAACCCTAACACGTACCCTAATCCTAAACCGTACCCTAAACCGAGCCCTAACCCTAACACTAACCCTAACCCTAACCCTAACCCATACCCGACGCCGTACCCGAAGCCCTCCCCGAACCCGTACCCTACGCCGTACCCTAAGCCTAACCCTAAGCCTAACCCTATCCCTAGGCTACCCTTGACTGCTTCTGCCTCCAATAGATTTCCTAAGCACTAGTGTTTTAAGGAACAGCTTAAAAAGAGAATCCTAATGTGATTTCTTTATAATGGGTGTGTTCCTTATCTTATCCTAATGTCTAAACTCTTCTCCATGGCTGGACTCCCAAATAATATTCCTTTACGTGCTGAAGGGTATCTAGAGAGTGGGATAGGTTTAATAACTGTCCTAACCCTAACACGTACCCTAACCCTAACCCCTACCCTAACCCTAAACCGTACCCTAAACCGAGCCCTAACCCTAACACTAACCCTAACCCTAACCCTAACCCATACCCTACGCCGTACCCGAAGCCCTCCCCGAACCCGTACCCTAAGCCCTACCCGAAGCCTAACCCTAAGCCTAACCCTAACCCTAGTCTACCCTTGACTGCTTCAGCCTCCAGTAGATTTCCTAAGCACTAGTGTTTTAAGGAAGAGCTTAAAAAGAGAATCCTAAAGTGATTTCTTTATAATAGGTGTGTTCCTTATCTTATCCTAGTGTCTAAACTCTTCTCCATGGCTGGATCCCGAAATAATATTCCTTTACGTGCTAAGGTGTATCTAGAGAGTGGGATAGGTTTAATAAATACCCTAACCCTAACGCGTACCCTAACCCTAACCTCTACCCTAACCCTAACACGTACCCTAATCCTAACCCGTACCCTAAACGGAGCCCTAACGCTAACACTAACACAAACCCTAACAGTAACCCATACCCTACGCCGTACCCGAAGCCCTCCCCGAACCCGTACCCTAAGCCGTACCCTAAGCCTAACCCTAAGCCTAACCCTAACCCTAGGCTTCCCTTGACTGCTTCTGCCTCCAATAGATTTCCTATGCAATAGTGTTTTAAGGAACAGGTTAAAAAGAGAATCCTAATGTGATTTCTTTATAATGGGTGTGTTCCTTATCTTATCCTAGTGTCTAAACTCTTCTCCATGGCTGGAATCCCAAATAATATTCCTTTACGTGCTAAGGGGTATCCAGAGAGAGGGATAGGTTTAATAACTACCCTAACCCTAACACGTACCCTAACCCTAACCCCTACCCTAACCCTAACACGTACCCTAATCCTAAACCGTACCCTAAACCGAGCCCTAACCCTAACACTAACACTAACCCCAACCCTAACCCATACCCTACGCCGTACCCGAAGCCCTCCCCGAACCCGTACCCTAAGCCGTACCCTAAGCCTAACCCTAAGACTAACCCTAACCCTAGGCTACCCTTGACTGCTTCTGCCTCCAATAGATTTCCTAAGCACTAATGTTTTAAGGAACAGCTTAAAAAGAGAATCCTAATGTGATTTCTTTATAATGGGTGTGTTCCTTATCTTATCCTAGTGTCTAAACTCTTCTCCATGTCTAGACCCCCAAATAATATTCCTTTACGTGCTAAGGGGTATCTAGAGAGTGGGATAGGTTTAATAACTACACTAACCCTAATGCGTACCCTAACCCTAACCCCTACCGTAACCCTAACACGTACCCTAATCCTAACCAATACCTTAAACCGAGCACTAACCCTATCACTAAACCTAACCCTAACCCTAACCCATACCCTACGCTGTACCCGAAGCCCTCCCCGAAACAGTACCCTAAGCCGAACCCTAAGCCTAAACCTAAGCCTAACCCTAACCCTAGGCTACCCTTGACAGCTTCTGCCTCCAATAGATTTCCTAAGCACTAGTGTTTTAAGGAACAGCTTAAAAAGAGAATCCTAATGTGATTTCTTTATAATGGGTATATTCCTTATCTTATCCTAGTGTCTAAACTTTTCTCCATGGATGGACCCCCAAATAATATTGCTTTACCTGCTAAGGGGTATCTAGAGTGTGGGATAGGTTTAATAACTACCCTAACCCTAACGCGTACCCTAACCCTAACCCCTACCCTAACCCTAACACGTACCCTAATCCTAAACCGTACCCTAAACCGAGCCCTAACCCTAACACTAACCCTAACCCTAACCCTAACCCATACCCTACGCCGTACCCGAAGCCCTCCCCGAACCCGTACCCTAAGCCGTACCCTTAGCCAAACCCTAAGCCTAAACCTATCCCTAGGCTACCCTTGACTGCTTCTGCCTCCAATAGGTTTCCTAAGCAATAGTGCTTTAAGGAACAGCTTAAAAAGAGAATCCTAATGTGATTTCTTTATAATGGGTGAGTTCCTTATCTTATCCTAGTGTCTAAACTCTTCTCCATGGCTGGACCCCCAAATAATATTACTTTACATGGTAAGGGGTATCTAGAGAGTGGGATAGGTTTAATAACTGCCCTAACCCTAACACGTACCCTAACCCTAACCCCTACCCTAACCCTAAACCGTATCCTAAACCGAGCCCTAACCCTAACACTAACCCTAACCCTAACCCTAAACCATACCCTACGCCGTACCCTAAGCCCTTCCCGAACCCGTACCCTAAGCCGTACCCTAAGCCTAACCCTAACCCTAGGCTACCCTTGACTGCTTCTTCCTCCAATAGATTTCCTAAGCACTAGTGTTTTAAGGAAGAGCTTAAAAAGAGAATCCTAAAGTGATTTCTTTATAATAGGTGTGTTCCTTATCTTATCCTAGTGTCTAAACTCTTCTCCATGGCTGGACCCCGAAATAATATTCCTTTACGTGCTAAGGTGTATCTAGAGAGTGGGATAGGTTTAATAAATACCCTAACCCTAACGCGTACCCTAACCCTAACGTCTACCCTAACCCTAACACGTACCCTAATCCTAACCCGTACCCTAAACGGAGCCCTAACCCTAACACTAACACAAACCCTAACAGTAACCCATACCCTACGCCGTACCCGAAGCCCTCCCCGAACCCGTACCCTAAGCCGTACCCTAAGCCTAACCCTAAGCCTAACCCTAACCCTAGGCTTCCCTTGACTGCTTCTGCCTCCAATAGATTTCCTATGCAATAGTGTTTTAAGGAACAGGTTAAAAAGAGAATCCTAATGTGATTTCCTTATAATGGGTGTGTTCCTTATCTTATCCTAGTGTCTAAACTCTTCTCCATGGCTGGAATCCCAAATAATATTCCTTTACGTGCTAAGGGGTATCCAGAGAGAGGGATAGGTTTAATAACTACCCTAACCCTAACACGTACCCTAACCCTAACCCCTACCCTAACCCTAACATGTACCCTAATCCTAAACCGTACCCTAAACCGAGCCCTAACCCTAACACTAACACTAACCCCAACCCTAACCCATACCCTACGCCGTACCCGAAGCCCTCCCCGAACCCGTACCCTAAGCCGTACCCTAAGCCTAACCCTAAGACTAACCCTAACCCTAGGCTACCCTTGACTGCTTCTGCCTCCAATAGATTTCCTAAGCACTAATGTTTTAAGGAACAGCTTAAAAAGAGAATCCTAATGTGATTTCTTTATTATGGGTGTGTTCCTTATCTTATCCTAGTGTCTAAACTCTTCTCCATGTCTAGACCCCCAAATAATATTATTTACGTGCTAAGGGGTATCTAGAGAGTGGGATAGGTTTAATAACTACACTAACCCTAATGCGTACCCTAACCCTAACCCCTACCGTAACCCTAACACGTACCCTAATCCTAACCAATACCTTAAACCGAGCACTAACCCTATCACTAAACCTAACCCTAACCCTAACCCATACCCTACGCTGTACCCGAAGCCCTCCCCGAAACAGTACCCTAAGCCGAACCCTAATCCTAAACCTAAGCCTAACCCTAACCCTAGGCTACCCTTGACAGCTTCTGCCTCCAATAGATTTCCTAAGCACTAGTGTTTTAAGGAACAGCTTAAAAAGAGAATCCTAATGTGATTTCTTTATAATGGGTATATTCCTTATCTTATCCTAGTGTCTAAACTTTTCTCCATGGATGGACCCCCAAATAATATTGCTTTACCTGCTAAGGGGTATCTAGAGTGTGGGATAGGTTTAATAACTACCTTAACCCGAACACGTACCCTAACCCTAACCCCTACCCTAACCCTAACACGTACCCTAATCCTAAACCGTACCCTAAACCGAGCCCTAACCCTAACACTAACCCTAACCCTAACCCTAACCCATACCCGACGCCGTACCCGAAGCCCTCCCCGAACCCGTACCCTAAGCCGTACCCTAAGCCTAACCCTATCCCTAGGCTACCCTTGACTGCTTCTGCCTCCAATAGATTTCCTAAGCACTAGTGTTTTAAGGAACAGCTTAAAAAGAGAATCCTAATGTGATTTCTTTATAATGGGTGTGTTCCTTATCTTATCCTAATGGCTAAACTCTTCTCCATGGCTGGACCCCCAAATAATATTCCTTTATGTGCTAAGGGGTATCTAGAGAGTGGGATAGGTTTAATAACTGCCCTAATCCTAACACGTACCCTAAACCTAACCCCTACCCTATCCCTAAACCGTACCCTAAACCGAGCCCTAACCCTAACACTAACCCTAACCCTAACCCATACCCTACGCTGTACCCGAAGCCCTCCCCGAACCCATACCCTAAGCCGTACCCTAAGCCTAACCCTAAGCCTAACCCTAACCCTAGGCTACTCTTGACTGCTTCTGCCTCCAATAGATTTCCTAAGCACTAGTGTTTTAAGGAAGAGCTTAAAAAGAGAATCCTAAAGTGATTTCTTTATAATAGGTGTGTTCCTTATCTTATCCTAGTGTCTAAACTCTTCTCCATGGCTGGACCCCGAAATAATATTCCTTTACGTGCTAAGGTGTACCTAGAGAGTGGGATAGGTTTAATAAATACCCTAACCCTAACGCGTACCCTAACCCTAATCCTAAGCCTAACCCTAACCCTAGGCTACCCTTGACTGCTTCTGCCTCCAATAGATTTCCTAAGCACTAGTGTTTTAAGGAACAGCTTAAAAAGAGAATCCTAATGTGATTTCTTTATAATGGGTGTGTTCCTTATCTTATCCTAGTGTCTAAACTCTTCTCCATGTCTAGACCCCCAAATAATATTCCTTTACGTGCTAAGGGGTATCTAGAGAGTGGGATAGGTTTAATCACTACCCTAACCCTACTTCGTACCCTAACCCTAACCCCTACCCTAACCCTAACACGTACCCTAATCCTAACCAATACCCTAAGACGAGCCCTAAACCTAACACTAACCCTAAACCTAACCCATACCCTACGCCATACCTGAAGCCCTCCCTGAACCCGTACGCTAAGCCGTACCCTAAGCCTAACCCCAAGCCTAACCCTAACCCTAGGCTACCCTTGACAGCTTCTGCCTCCAATAGATTTCCTAAGCACTAGTGTTTTAAGGAATAGCTTAAAAAGAGAATCCTAATGTGATTTCTTTATAATGTGTGTGTTCATTATATTATCTTAGTGTCTAAACTCTTCTCCATGGATGGACCCCCAAATAATATTGCTTTACCTGCTAAGGGGTATCTAGAGAGTGGGATAGGTTTAATAACTACCCTAACCCTAACGCGTACCCTAACCCTAACCCCTACCCTAACCCTAACACGTACCCTAATCCTAACCTGTACCCTAAACCGAGCCCTAACCCTAACACTAACCTTAAACCTAACCCTAAGCCATACCCTACGCCGTACCCGAAGCCCTCCCCGAACCCGTACCCTAAGTCGTACCCTTAGCCTAACCCTCAGCCTAACTCTAACCCTAGGCTACCCTTGACTGCTTCTGCCTCCAATCGATTTCCTATGCACTAGTGTTTTAAGGAACAGCTTAAAAAGAGAATCCTAATGTGATTTCTTTATGATGGGTGAGTTCCTTATCTTTTCCTAGTGTCTAAACTCTTCTCCATGGCTGGACCCCCTAATAATATTCCTTTATGTGCTAAGGGGTATATAGAGAGTGGGATAGGTTTAATAACTGCCCTAACCCTAACACGTACCCTAACCCTAACCCCTACCCTAACCCTAAACCGTACCCTAAACCGAGCCCTAACCCTTACACTAACCCTAACCCTAACCCTAACCCATACCCTAGGCCGTACCTGAAGCCCTCCCCGAACCCGTACCCTAAGCCGTACCCTAAGCCTAACCCTAAGCCTAAAGCTAACCCTAGGCTTCCCTTGACTGCTTCTGCCTCCAATACATTTCCTATGCAATAGTGATTTAAGGAACAGCTTAAAAAGAGAATCCTAATGTGATTTCTTTATAATGGGTGTGTTCCTTATCTTATCCTAGTGTCTAAACTCTTCTCCATGGTTGGACCCCCAAATAATATTCCTTCACGTGCTAAGGGGTATCTAGAGAGAGGGATAGGTTTAATAACTACCCTAAACCTAACACATACCCTAACCCTAACCCCTACCCTAACCCTAACACGTACCCTAATCCTAAACCGTACCCTAAACCGAGCCCTAACCCTAACACTAACCCTAACCCTAACCCTAACCCATACCCGACGCCGTACCCGAAGCCCTCCCCGAACCCGTACCCTAAGCCGTACCCTAAGCCTAACCCTAAGCCTAACCCTATCCCTAGGCTACCCTTGACTGCTTCTGCCTCCAATAGATTTCCTAAGCACTAGTGTTTTAAGGAACAGCTTAAAAAGAGAATCCTAATGTGATTTCTTTATAATGGGTGTGTTCCTTATCTTATCCTAATGTCTAAACTCTTCTCCATGGCTGGACCCCCAAATAATATTCCTTTACGTGCTGAAGGGTATCTAGAGAGTGGGATAGGTTTAATAACTGTCCTAACCCTAACACGTACCCTAACCCTAACCCCTACCCTAACCCTAAACCGTACCCTAAACCGAGCCCTAACCCTAACACTAACCCTAACCCTAACCCTAACCCATACCCTACGCCGTACCCGAAGCCCTCCCCGAACCCGTACCCTAAGCCGTACCCGAAGCCTAACCCTAAGCCTAACCCTAACCCTAGTCTACCCTTGACTGCTTCAGCCTCCAATAGATTTCCTAAGCACTAGTGTTTTAAGGAAGAGCTTAAAAAGAGAATCCTAAAGTGATTTCTTTATAATAGGTGTGTTCCTTATCTTATCCTAGTGTCTAAACTCTTCTCCATGGCTGGACCCGAAATAATATTCCTTTACGTGCTAAGGTGTATCTAGAGAGTGGGATAGGTTTAATAAATACCCTAACCCTAACGCGTACCCTAACCCTAACCTCTACCCTAACCCTAACACGTACCCTAATCCTAACCCGTATCCTAAACGGAGCCCTAAGCCTAACACTAACACAAACCCTAACAGTAACCCATACCCTACGCCGTACCCGAAGCCCTCCCCGAACCCGTACCCTAAGCCGTACCCTAAGCCTAACCCTAAGCCTAACCCTAACCCTAGGCTTCCCTTGACTGCTTCTGCCTCCAATAGATTTCCTATGCAATAGTGTTTTAAGGAACAGGTTAAAAAGAGAATCCTAATGTGATTTCTTTATAATGGGTGTGTTCCTTATCTTATCCTAGTGTCTAAACTCTTCTCCATGGCTGGAATCCCAAATAATATTCCTTTACGTGCTAAGGGGTATCCAGAGAGAGGGATAGGTTTAATAACTACCCTAACCCTAACACGTACCCTAACCCTAACCCCTACCCTAACCCTAACACGTACCCTAATCCTAAACCGTACCCTAAACCGAGCCCTAACCCTAACACTAACACTAACCCCAACCCTAACCCATACCCTACGCCGTACCCGAAGCCCTCCCCGAACCCGTACCCTAAGCCGTTCCCTAAGCCTAACCCTAAGACTAACCCTAACCCTAGGCTACCCTTGACTGCTTCTGCCTCCAATAGATTTCCTAAGCACTAATGTTTTAAGGAACAGCTTAAAAAGAGAATCCTAATGTGATTTCTTTATAATGGGTGTGTTCCTTATCTTATCCTAGTGTCTAAACTCTTCTCCATGTCTAGACCCCCAAATAATATTCCTTTACGTGCTAAGGGGTATCTAGAGAGTGGGATAGGTTTAATAACTACACTAACCCTAATGCGTACCCTAACCCTAACCCCTACCGTAACCCTAACACGTACCCTAATCCTAACCAATACCTTAAACCGAGCACTAACCCTATCACTAAACCTAACCCTAACCCTAACCCATACCCTACGCTGTACCCGAAACCCTCCCCGAAACAGTACCCTAAGCCGAACCCTAAGCCTAAACCTAAGCCTAACCCTAACCCTAGGCTACCCTTGACAGCTTCTGCCTCCAATAGATTTCCTAAGCACTAGTGTTTTAAGGAACAGCTTAAAAAGAGAATCCTAATGTGATTTCTTTATAATGGGTATATTCCTTATCTTATCCTAGTGTCTAAACTTTTCTCCATGGATGGACCCCCAAATAATATTGCTTTACCTGCTAAGGGGTATCTAGAGTGTGGGATAGGTTTAATAACTACCCTAACCCTAACGCGTACCCTAACCCTAACCCCTACCCTAACCCTAACACGTACCCTAATCCTAAACCGTACCCTAAACCGAGCCCTAACCCTAACACTAACCCTAACCCTAACCCTAACCCATACCCTACGCCGTACCTGAAGCCCTCCCCGAACCCGTACCCTAAGCCGTACCCTTAGCCAAACCCTAAGCCTAAACCTATCCCTAGGCTACCCTTGACTGCTTCTGCCTCCAATAGGTTTCCTAAGCAATAGTGCTTTAAGGAACAGCTTAAAAAGAGAATCCTAATGTGATTTCTTTATAATGGGTGAGTTCCTTATCTTATCCTAGTGTCTAAACTCTTCTCCATGGCTGGACCCCCAAATAATATTACTTTACATGGTAAGGGGTATCTAGAGAGTGGGATAGGTTTAATAACTGCCCTAACCCTAACACGTACCCTAACCCTAACCCCTACCCTAACCCTAAACCGTACCCTAAACCGAGCCCTAACCCTAACACTAACCCTAACCCTAACCCTAAACCATACCCTACGCCGTACCCTAAGCCCTTCCCGAACCCGTACCCTAAGCCGTACCCTAAGCCTAACCCTAACCCTAGGCTACCCTTGACTGCTTCTTCCTCCAATAGATTTCCTAAGCACTAGTGTTTTAAGGAAGAGCTTAAAAAGAGAATCCTAAAGTGATTTCTTTATAAAAGGTGTGTTCCTTATCTTATCCTAGTGTCTAAACTCTTCTCCATGGCTGGACCCCGAAATAATATTCCTTTACGTGCTAAGGTGTATCTAGAGAGTGGGATAGGTTTAATACATACCCTAACCCTAACGCCTACCCTATCCCTAACCCCTACCCTAACCCTAACACGTACCCTAATCCTAACCCGTATTCTATACCGAGCCCTAACCCTAACACTAACCCTAACCCTAACCCTAACACATACCCTACGCCGTACCCGAAGCGCTACCCGAACCCGTACCATAAGCCGTACCCTAAGCCTAACCCTAAGCCTAACCCTAACCCTAGGCTACCCTTGAGTGCTTCTGCCTCCAATAGATTTCCTAAGCACTAGTGTTTTAAGGAACAGCTTAAAAAGAGAATCCTAATGTGATTTCTTTATAATCGGTGTGTTCCTTATCTTATCCTAGTGTCTAAACTCTTCTCCATGGCTGGACCCCCAAATAATATTCCTTTTCGTGCTAAGTGGTATCTAGAGAGTGGGATAGGTTTAATAACTACCCTAACCCTAACGCGTACCCTAACCCTAACCCCTACCTTAACCCTAACACGTACCCTAATCCTAACCCCTACCCTAAACCGAGCCCTAACCCTAACCCTAACCCTAACCCATACCCTACGCCATATCCGAACCCCTCCCCGAACCCGTACCCTAAGCCGTACCCTAACCCTAACCCTAAGCCTAACCCTAACCCTAGGCTACCCTTGACTGCTTCTGCCTCCAATAGATTTCCTAAGCACTAGTGTTTTAAGGAACAGCTTAAAAAGAGAATCCTAATGTGATTTCTTTATAATGGATGTGTTCCTTATTTTATCCTAGTGTATAAACTCTTCTCCATGGCTGGACCCCCAAATAATATTCCTTGACGTGCTAAGGGGTATCTAGAGAGTGGGATAGTTTTAATAACTACCCTAACACTAACGCGTACCCTAACCCTAACCCGTACCCTAAACCGAGCCCTAACCCTAACACTAACCCTAACCCTAACCCTAACCCTAACCCATAGCCTACGCCGGACACGAACCCCTCACCGAATCCGTACCCTAAGCCGAACCCTAACCCTAACCCTCACCCTAACCCTAACCCTAGGCTACCCTTGACTGCTTCTGCCTCCAATAGATTTCCTAAGCACTAGTGTTTAAGGAACAGTTTAAAAAGAGAATCCTAATGTGATTTCTTTATAATGGGTGTGTTCCTTATCTTATCCTAGTGTCTAAACTCTTCTCCATGGATGGACCCCCAAATAATATTGCTTTACCTGCTAAGGGATATCTAGAGAGTGGGATAGGTTTAATAACTACCCTAACCCTAACGCGTACCCTAACCATAACACCTACCGTAACCCTAACATGTACCCTAATCCTAACCTGTACCCTAAACCGAGCCCTAATCCTAACACTAACCCTAAACCTAACCCTAACCCATACCCTACGCCGTACCCGAAGCCCTCCCCGAACCCGTACCCTAAGTCGTACCCTTAGCCTAACCCTAAGCCTAACCCTAACCCTAGGCTACCCTTGACTGCTTCTGCCTCCAATCGATTTCCTATGCACTAGTGTTTTAAGGAACAGCTTAAAAAGAGAATCCTAATGTGATTTCTTTATAATGGGTGTGTTCCTTATCTTTTCCTAGTGTCTAAACTCTTCTCCATGGCTGGACCCCCTAATAATATTACTTTATGTGCTAAGGGGTATCTAGACAGTGGGATAGGTTTAATAACTGACCTAACCCTAACACGTACCCTAACCCTAACCCCTACCGTAACCCTAAACCGTACCCTAAACCGAGCCCTAACCCTAACACTAACCCTAACCCTAACCCTAAACCTTACCCTACGCCGTACCCCAAGCCATCCCCGAACCCGTACCCTAAGCCGGAACCTAAGCCTAACCCTAAGCCTAACCCTAACCCTAGGCTACCCTTGACTGCTTCTGCCTCCAATAGATTTCCTAAGCACTAGTGTTTTAAGGAAGAGCTTAAAAAGAGAATCCTAAAGTGATTTCTTTATAATAGGTGTGTTCCTTATCTTATCCTAGTGTCTAAACTCTTCTCCATGGCTGGACCCCTAAATAATATTCCTTTACATGCTAAGGTGTATCTAGAGAGTGGGATAGGTTTAATAAATACCCTAACCCTAACGCGTACCCTAACCCTAACCTCTACCCTAACCCTAACACGTACCCTAATCCTAACCCGTACCCTAAACGGAGCCTTAAACCTAACACTAACACAAACCCTAACACTAACCCATACCCTACGCCGTACACGAACCCCTCCCCGAACCCGTACCCTAAGCCGTAACTTAAGCCTAAACCTAAGCCTAACCCTAACCCTAGTCTACCCTTGAGTGCTTCTGCCTCCAATAGATTTCCTAAGCTCTAGTGTTTTAAGGAACAGCTTAAAAAGGGAATCCTAATGTGATTTCATTATAATGTGTGTGTTCCTTATATTATCTTAGTGTCTAAACTCTTCTCCATGGCTGGACCCCCAAATAATATTCCTTTACGTACTAAGTGGTATCTAGAGAGTGGGATAGGTTTAATAACTACTCTAACCCTAACGCGTACCTTAACCCTAACCCCTACCCTAACCCTAACACGCACCCTAATCCTAACCCGTACCCTATACCGAGTCCTAACCCTAACACTAAACCTAACACTAACCCTAAGCCATACCCTACGCCGTACCCGAAGCCCTCCCCGAACCCGTACCCGAAGCCGTACTCTAAGCCTAACCCTAAGCCTAACCCTAACCCTAGGCTCCCCTTGACTGCTTCTGCCTCCAAAAGATTTCCTAAGCACTAGTGTTTTAAGGAACAGCTTAAAAAGAGAATGCTAATGTGATTTCTTTATAATGGGTGTGTTCCTTATCTTATCCTAGTGTCTAAACTCTTCTCCATGTCTAGACCCCAAATAATATTCCTTTACGTGATAAGGGGTATCTAGGGAGAGGGATAGGTTTAATAACTACCCTATCCCTAACGCGTACCCTAAACCTAACCCCTACCCTAACCCTAACACGTACCCTAATCCTAAACCGTACCCTAAACCGAGCCCTAACCCTAACACTAACCCTAACCCTAACCCTAACCCATACCCTACGCCGTACCCGAAGCGCTCCCCGCACCCATACCCTAAGCCGTACCCTAAGCCTAAACCTAAGCCGAACCCTAACCCTAGGCGACCCTTGAGTGCTTCTGCCTCCAATAGATTTCCGAAGCACTAGTGTTTTAAGGAACAGCTTAAAAATAGAATCCTAATGTGATTTCTTTATAATCGGTGTGTTCCTTATCTTATCCTAGTGTCTAAACTCTTCTCCATGGCTGGACCCCCAAATAATATTCCTTTACGTGCTAAGGGGTATCTAGAGAGTGGGATAGGTTTAATAACTACCCTAACCCTAACGCGTACCCTAACCCTAATCCCTACCCTAACCCTAACCCGTACCCTAAACCGAGCCCTAACCCTAACCCTAACCCTAACCCATACCCTACGCCATATCCGAACCCCTCCCCGAACCCGTACCCTAAGCCGTACCCCAACCCTAACCCTAGGCCTAACCCTACCCCTAGGCTACCCTTGACTGCTTCTGCCTCCAATAGATTTCCTGAGCACTAGTGATTTAAGGAACAGCTTAAAAAGAGAATCCTAATGTGATTTCTTTACAATGGATGTGTTCCTTATTTTATCCTAGTGTATAAACTCTTCTCCATGGCTGGACCCCAAATAATATTCCTTGACGTGCTAAGGGGTATCTAGAGAGTGGGATAGTTTTAATAACTACCCTAACACTAACGCGTACCCTAACCCTAAACCCTACCCTAAACCTAACACGTACCCTAACCCTAACCCGTACCCTAAACCGAGCCCTAACCCTAACACTAACTCTAACCCTAACCATAACCCATAGCCTACGTCGTACACGAACCACTCCCCGAATCCGTACCCTAAGCCGTACCCTAACCCTAACCCTCACCCTAACCCTAACCCTAGGCTACCCTTGACTGCTTCTGCCTCCAATAGATTTCCTAAGCACTAGTGTTTAAGGAACAGCTTAAAAAGAGAATCCTAATGTGATTTCTTTATAATGGGTGTGTTCCTTATCTTATCCTAGTGTCTAAACTCTTCTCCATGGCTGGACCCCCAAATAATATTCCTTGACGTGCTAAGTGGTATCTAGAGAGTGGGATAGGTTTAACAACTACCCTAACCCTAATGCGTACCCTAACCCAAACCCCTACCATAACCCTATCACGTACCCTAATCCTAACCCGTACCCTAAACCGAGCCCTAACCCTAACACTAACCCTAACCCTAACCCTAACCCATACCCTACGCCGTACCCGAAGCCCTCCCCGAACCCGTACCCTAAGCCGTACCCGAAGCCTAACCCTAAGCCTAACCCTAACCCTAGTCTACCCTTGACTGCTTCAGCCTCCAATAGATTTCCTAAGCACTAGTGTTTTAAGGAAGAGCTTAAAAAGAGAATCCTAAAGTGATTTCTTTATAATAGGTGTGTTCCTTATCTTATCCTAGTGTCTAAACTCTTCTCCATGGCTGGACCCGAAATAATATTCCTTTACGTGCTAAGGTGTATCTAGAGAGTGGGATAGGTTTAATAAATACCCTAACCCTAACGCGTACCCTAACCCTAACCTCTACCCTAACCCTAACACGTACCCTAATCCTAACCCGTATCCTAAACGGAGCCCTAAGCCTAACACTAACACAAACCCTAACAGTAACCCATACCCTACGCCGTACCCGAAGCCCTCCCCGAACCCGTACCCTAAGCCGTACCCTAAGCCTAACCCTAAGCCTAACCCTAACCCTAGGCTTCCCTTGACTGCTTCTGCCTCCAATAGATTTCCTATGCAATAGTGTTTTAAGGAACAGGTTAAAAAGAGAATCCTAATGTGATTTCTTTATAATGGGTGTGTTCCTTATCTTATCCTAGTGTCTAAACTCTTCTCCATGGCTGGAATCCCAAATAATATTCCTTTACGTGCTAAGGGGTATCCAGAGAGAGGGATAGGTTTAATAACTACCCTAACCCTAACACGTACCCTAACCCTAACCCCTACCCTAACCCTAACACGTACCCTAATCCTAAACCGTACCCTAAACCGAGCCCTAACCCTAACACTAACACTAACCCCAACCCTAACCCATACCCTACGCCGTACCCGAAGCCCTCCCCGAACCCGTACCCTAAGCCGTTCCCTAAGCCTAACCCTAAGACTAACCCTAACCCTAGGCTACCCTTGACTGCTTCTGCCTCCAATAGATTTCCTAAGCACTAATGTTTTAAGGAACAGCTTAAAAAGAGAATCCTAATGTGATTTCTTTATAATGGGTGTGTTCCTTATCTTATCCTAGTGTCTAAACTCTTCTCCATGTCTAGACCCCCAAATAATATTCCTTTACGTGCTAAGGGGTATCTAGAGAGTGGGATAGGTTTAATAACTACACTAACCCTAATGCGTACCCTAACCCTAACCCCTACCGTAACCCTAACACGTACCCTAATCCTAACCAATACCTTAAACCGAGCACTAACCCTATCACTAAACCTAACCCTAACCCTAACCCATACCCTACGCTGTACCCGAAACCCTCCCCGAAACAGTACCCTAAGCCGAACCCTAAGCCTAAACCTAAGCCTAACCCTAACCCTAGGCTACCCTTGACAGCTTCTGCCTCCAATAGATTTCCTAAGCACTAGTGTTTTAAGGAACAGCTTAAAAAGAGAATCCTAATGTGATTTCTTTATAATGGGTATATTCCTTATCTTATCCTAGTGTCTAAACTTTTCTCCATGGATGGACCCCCAAATAATATTGCTTTACCTGCTAAGGGGTATCTAGAGTGTGGGATAGGTTTAATAACTACCCTAACCCTAACGCGTACCCTAACCCTAACCCCTACCCTAACCCTAACACGTACCCTAATCCTAAACCGTACCCTAAACCGAGCCCTAACCCTAACACTAACCCTAACCCTAACCCTAACCCATACCCTACGCCGTACCTGAAGCCCTCCCCGAACCCGTACCCTAAGCCGTACCCTTAGCCAAACCCTAAGCCTAAACCTATCCCTAGGCTACCCTTGACTGCTTCTGCCTCCAATAGGTTTCCTAAGCAATAGTGCTTTAAGGAACAGCTTAAAAAGAGAATCCTAATGTGATTTCTTTATAATGGGTGAGTTCCTTATCTTATCCTAGTGTCTAAACTCTTCTCCATGGCTGGACCCCCAAATAATATTACTTTACATGGTAAGGGGTATCTAGAGAGTGGGATAGGTTTAATAACTGCCCTAACCCTAACACGTACCCTAACCCTAACCCCTACCCTAACCCTAAACCGTACCCTAAACCGAGCCCTAACCCTAACACTAACCCTAACCCTAACCCTAAACCATACCCTACGCCGTACCCTAAGCCCTTCCCGAACCCGTACCCTAAGCCGTACCCTAAGCCTAACCCTAACCCTAGGCTACCCTTGACTGCTTCTTCCTCCAATAGATTTCCTAAGCACTAGTGTTTTAAGGAAGAGCTTAAAAAGAGAATCCTAAAGTGATTTCTTTATAATAGGTGTGTTCCTTATCTTATCCTAGTGTCTAAACTCTTCTCCATGGCTGGACCCCGAAATAATATTCCTTTACGTGCTAAGGTGTATCTAGAGAGTGGGATAGGTTTAATACATACCCTAACCCTAACGCCTACCCTATCCCTAACCCCTACCCTAACCCTAACACGTACCCTAATCCTAACCCGTATTCTATACCGAGCCCTAACCCTAACACTAACCCTAACCCTAACCCTAACACATACCCTACGCCGTACCCGAAGCGCTCCCCGAACCCGTACCATAAGCCGTACCCTAAGCCTAACCCTAAGCCTAACCCTAACCCTAGGCTACCCTTGAGTGCTTCTGCCTCCAATAGATTTCCTAAGCACTAGTGTTTTAAGGAACAGCTTAAAAAGAGAATCCTAATGTGATTTCTTTATAATCGGTGTGTTCCTTATCTTATCCTAGTGTCTAAACTCTTCTCCATGGCTGGACCCCAAAATAATATTCCTTTTCGTGCTAAGTGGTATCTAGAGAGTGGGATAGGTTTAATAACTACCCTAACCCTAACGCGTACCCTAACCCTAACCCCTACCTTAACCCTAACACGTACCCTAATCCTAACCCCTACCCTAAACCGAGCCCTAACCCTAACCCTAACCCTAACCCATACCCTACGCCATATCCGAACCCCTCCCCGAACCCGTACCCTAAGCCGTACCCTAACCCTAACCCTAAGCCTAACCCTAACCCTAGGCTACCCTTGACTGCTTCTGCCTCCAATAGATTTCCTAAGCACTAGTGTTTTAAGGAACAGCTTAAAAAGAGAATCCTAATGTGATTTCTTTATAATGGATGTGTTCCTTATTTTATCCTAGTGTATAAACTCTTCTCCATGGCTGGACCCCCAAATAATATTCCTTGACGTGCTAAGGGGTATCTAGAGAGTGGGATAGTTTTAATAACTACCCTAACACTAACGCGTGCCCTAACCCTAACCCGTACCCTAAACCGAGCCCTAACCCTAACACTAACCCTAACCCTAACCCTAACCCTAACCCATAGCCTACGCCGGACACGAACCCCTCACCGAATCCGTACCCTAAGCCGAACCCTAACCCTAACCCTCACCCTAACCCTAACCCTAGGCTACCCTTGACTGCTTCTGCCTCCAATAGATTTCCTAAGCACTAGTGTTTAAGGAACAGTTTAAAAAGAGAATCCTAATGTGATTTCTTTATAATGGGTGTGTTCCTTATCTTATCCTAGTGTCTAAACTCTTCTCCATGGATGGACCCCCAAATAATATTGCTTTACCTGCTAAGGGATATCTAGAGAGTGGGATAGGTTTAATAACTACCCTAACCCTAACGCGTACCCTAACCATAACACCTACCGTAACCCTAACATGTACCCTAATCCTAACCTGTACCCTAAACCGAGCCCTAATCCTAACACTAACCCTAAACCTAACCCTAACCCATACCCTACGCCGTACCCGAAGCCCTCCCCGAACCCGTACCCTAAGTCGTACCCTTAGCCTAACCCTAAGCCTAACCCTAACCCTAGGCTACCCTTGACTGCTTCTGCCTCCAATCGATTTCCTATGCACTAGTGTTTTAAGGAACAGCTTAAAAAGAGAATCCTAATGTGATTTCTTTATAATGGGTGTGTTCCTTATCTTTTCCTAGTGTCTAAACTCTTCTCCATGGCTGGACCCCCTAATAATATTACTTTATGTGCTAAGGGGTATCTAGACAGTGGGATAGGTTTAATAACTGACCTAACCCTAACACGTACCCTAACCCTAACCCCTACCGTAACCCTAAACCGTACCCTAAACCGAGCCCTAACCCTAACACTAACCCTAACCCTAACCCTAAACCATACCCTACGCCGTACCCCAAGCCATCCCCGAACCCGTACCCTAAGCCGGAACCTAAGCCTAACCCTAAGCCTAACCCTAACCCTAGGCTACCCTTGACTGCTTCTGCCTCCAATAGATTTCCTAAGCACTAGTGTTTTAAGGAAGAGCTTAAAAAGAGAATCCTAAAGTGATTTCTTTATAATAGGTGTGTTCCTTATCTTATCCTAGTGTCTAAACTCTTCTCCATGGCTGGACCCCTAAATAATATTCCTTTACATGCTAAGGTGTATCTAGAGAGTGGGATAGGTTTAATAAATACCCTAACCCTAACGCGTACCCTAACCCTAACCTCTACCCTAACCCTAACACGTACCCTAATCCTAACCCGTACCCTAAACGGAGCCTTAAACCTAACACTAACACAAACCCTAACACTAACCCATACCCTACGCCGTACACGAACCCCTCCCCGAACCCGTACCCTAAGCCGTAACTTAAGCCTAAACCTAAGCCTAACCCTAACCCTAGTCTACCCTTGAGTGCTTCTGCCTCCAATAGATTTCCTAAGCTCTAGTGTTTTAAGGAACAGCTTAAAAAGGGAATCCTAATGTGATTTCATTATAATGTGTGTGTTCCTTATATTATCTTAGTGTCTAAACTCTTCTCCATGGCTGGACCCCCAAATAATATTCCTTTACGTACTAAGTGGTATCTAGAGAGTGGGATAGGTTTAATAACTACTCTAACCCTAACGCGTACCTTAACCCTAACCCCTACCCTAACCCTAACACGCACCCTAATCCTAACCCGTACCCTATACCGAGTCCTAACCCTAACACTAAACCTAACACTAACCCTAAGCCATACCCTACGCCGTACCCGAAGCCCTCCCCGAACCCGTACCCGAAGCCGTACTCTAAGCCTAACCCTAAGCCTAACCCTAACCCTAGGCTCCCCTTGACTGCTTCTGCCTCCAAAAGATTTCCTAAGCACTAGTGTTTTAAGGAACAGCTTAAAAAGAGAATGCTAATGTGATTTCTTTATAATGGGTGTGTTCCTTATCTTATCCTAGTGTCTAAACTCTTCTCCATGTCTAGACCCCAAATAATATTCCTTTACGTGATAAGGGGTATCTAGGGAGAGGGATAGGTTTAATAACTACCCTATCCCTAACGCGTACCCTAAACCTAACCCCTACCCTAACCCTAACACGTACCCTAATCCTAAACCGTACCCTAAACCGAGCCCTAACCCTAACACTAACCCTAACCCTAACCCTAACCCATACCCTACGCCGTACCCGAAGCGCTCCCCGCACCCATACCCTAAGCCGTACCCTAAGCCTAAACCTAAGCCGAACCCTAACCCTAGGCGACCCTTGAGTGCTTCTGCCTCCAATAGATTTCCGAAGCACTAGTGTTTTAAGGAACAGCTTAAAAATAGAATCCTAATGTGATTTCTTTATAATCGGTGTGTTCCTTATCTTATCCTAGTGTCTAAACTCTTCTCCATGGCTGGACCCCCAAATAATATTCCTTTACGTGCTAAGGGGTATCTAGAGAGTGGGATAGGTTTAATAACTACCCTAACCCTAACGCGTACCCTAACCCTAATCCCTACCCTAACCCTAACCCGTACCCTAAACCGAGCCCTAACCCTAACCCTAACCCTAACCCATACCCTACGCCATATCCGAACCCCTCCCCGAACCCGTACCCTAAGCCGTACCCCAACCCTAACCCTAGGCCTAACCCTACCCCTAGGCTACCCTTGACTGCTTCTGCCTCCAATAGATTTCCTGAGCACTAGTGATTTAAGGAACAGCTTAAAAAGAGAATCCTAATGTGATTTCTTTACAATGGATGTGTTCCTTATTTTATCCTAGTGTATAAACTCTTCTCCATGGCTGGACCCCAAATAATATTCCTTGACGTGCTAAGGGGTATCTAGAGAGTGGGATAGTTTTAATAACTACCCTAACACTAACGCGTACCCTAACCCTAAACCCTACCCTAAACCTAACACGTACCCTAACCCTAACCCGTACCCTAAACCGAGCCCTAACCCTAACACTAACTCTAACCCTAACCATAACCCATAGCCTACGTCGTACACGAACCACTCCCCGAATCCGTACCCTAAGCCGTACCCTAACCCTAACCCTCACCCTAACCCTAACCCTAGGCTACCCTTGACTGCTTCTGCCTCCAATAGATTTCCTAAGCACTAGTGTTTAAGGAACAGCTTAAAAAGAGAATCCTAATGTGATTTCTTTATAATGGGTGTGTTCCTTATCTTATCCTAGTGTCTAAACTCTTCTCCATGGCTGGACCCCCAAATAATATTCCTTGACGTGCTAAGTGGTATCTAGAGAGTGGGATAGGTTTAACAACTACCCTAACCCTAATGCGTACCCTAACCCAAACCCCTACCATAACCCTATCACGTACCCTAATCCTAACCCGTACCCTAAACCGAGCCCTAACCCTAACACTAACCCTAACCCTAACCCTAACCCATAGCCTACACTGGACACGAACCCCTCCCCGAACCCGTACTTTAAGCCGTACCCTAACACTAACTCTAAGCCTAATCGTAACCCTAGGCTACCCTTGATTTCTTCTGCCTCCAATAGATTTCCTAAGCACTAGTGTTTTAAGTAACAGCTTAAAAAGAGAATCCTAATGTGATTTCTTTATAATAGGTGTGTTCCTTATCTTATCCTATTGTATAAACTCTTCTCCATGGCTGGACCCCCAAATAATATTCCTTTACGTGCTAAGGGGTATCTAGAGAGTGGCATAGGTTTAATAACTACCCTAACCCTAACACGTACCCTAATCCTAACCCGTAGCCTAAACCGAGCCCTAACCCTAACCCTAACCCTAACTCATACCCTACGCCATATCCGAACCCCTCCCCGAACCCGTACCCTAAGCCGTACCCTAACCCTAACCCTAAGCCTAAACCTAACCCTAGGCTACCCTTGACTGCTTCTGCCTCCAATAGATTTCCTAAGCACTAGTGTTTTAAGGACCAGTTTAAAAAGAGAATCCTAATGTGATTTCTTTGTAATGGGTGTGTTCCTTATCTTATCCTAGTGTCTAAACTCGTCTCCATGGCTGGACTTCCAAATAATATTCCTTTACGTGCTAAGGGGTATCTAGAGAGTGGGATAGGTTTAATAACAACCCTAAATCTAACGCGTACCCTAACCCTAACCCCTACCCTAACGCTAACACGTACCCTAAACCGAGCCCTAACCCTAACACTAAACCTAACCCTAACCCTAACCCATATCCTACTCTGTACCCGAAGCCCTCCCCGAAACCGTACCCTAAGCCGTAACCTAAGCCGTACCCTAAGCCTATCCCTAACCCTAGGCTACCCTTGACAGCTTCTGCCTCCAATAGATTTCCTAAGCACTAGTGTTTTAAGGAACAGCTTAAAAAGAGAATCCTAATGTGATTTCTTTATAATGGGTATGTTCCTTATATTATCCTAGTGTCTAAACTTTTCTCCATGGCTGGACCCCCAAATAATATTCCTTTACGTTCTAAGGGGTATCTAGAGAGTGGGATAAGTTTACTAACTACCCTAATCCTAATGCGTACCCTAACCCTAACCCCTACCCTTATCCTAACACGTACCCTAATCCTAACCCGTACCCTAACCCGAGCCCTAAACCTAACACTAACCCAAACCCTAACCCTAACCCATACCCTACGCCGTACCCGAACCCTTCCCCGAACCCGTACCCTAAGCCGTACCCTAAGCCTAACCCCAATCCTAACCCTAACCCTAGGCTTCCCTTGACTGCTTCTGCCTCCAATAGATTTCCTAAGCACTAGTGTTTTAAGGAACAGCTTAAAAAGAGAATCCTAATGTGATTTCTTTATAATGTGTGTGTTCCTTATATTATCTTAGTGTCTAAACTCTTCTCCATGGATGGACCCCCAAATAATATTGCTATACCTGCTAAGGGGGATCTAGAGAGTGGGATAGGTTTAGTAACTACCCTAACCCTAACGCGTACCCTAACCCTAACCCCTACCCTAACCCTATCACGTACCCTAATCCTAACCTGTACCCTAATCCGAGCCCTAACCCTAACCCTAACCCTAACCCTAAGCCATACTCTACGCCGTACCCGAAGCCCTCCCCGAACCCGTACCCTAAGCCGTACTCTAAGCCTAACCCTAAGCCTAACCCTAACCCTAGGCGACCCTTGACTGCTTCTGCCTCTATTAGATTTCCTAAGCACTAGTGTTTTAAGGAACAGCTTAAAAATAGAATCCTAATGTGATTTCTTTATAATGGGTGTGTTCCTTATCTTATCCTAGTGTCTAAACTTCTCCATTCTAGACCCCCAAATAATATTCCTTTACGTGATAAGGGGTATCTAGAGAGTGGGAAAGGTTTAATAACTACCCTAACCCTAACGCGTACCCTAACCCTAACTCCTACCCTAACCCTAACACGTACCCTAATCCTAAACCGTATCCTAAACCGAGCCCTAACCCTAACCCTAACGCTAACCCATACCCTACGCCGTACCCGAAGCCCTCCCCGAACCCGTACCCTAAGCCGTACCCTAAGCCTAACCCTAAGGCTAACCGTAACCCTAGGCTACCCTTGACTGCTTCTGCCTCCAATAGATTTGCTAAGCACTAGTGTTTTAAGGAAGAGCTTAAAAAGAGAATCCTAAAGTGATTTCTTTATAATAGGTGTGTTCCTTATCTTATCCTAGTGTCTAAATTCTTCTCCATGGATGGACCCCGAAATAATATTCCTTTACGTGCTAAGGTGTATCTAGAAAGTGGGATAGGTTTAATAAATACCCTAACCCTAACGCGTACCCTAACACTAACCTCTACCCTAACCCTAACACGTACCCTAATCCCAACCCGTACCCTAAACGGAGCCCTATCCCTAACACTAACACAAACCCTAACACTAACCCATACCCTACGCCGTACACGAACCCCTCCCCGAACCCTTACCCTAAGCCGTACCCTAAGCCTAACCCTAAGCCTAACCCTAACCCTAGGCTACCCTTGAGTGCTTCTGCCCCCAATAGATTTCCTAAGCACTAGTGTTTTAAGGAACAGCTTAAAAAGGGAATCCTAATGTGATTTCTTTATATTGTGTGTGTTCCTTATATTATCTTAGTGTCTAAACTCTTCTCCATGGCTGGACTCCCAAATAATATTCCTTTACGTGCTAAGTGGTATCTAGAGAGTGGGCTAGGTTTAATAAATACCCTAACCCTAACGCGTACCCTAACCCTCACCCCTACCCTAACCCTAACTCGTACCCTAATCCTAAACCGTACCCTAAACCGAGCCCTAACGCTAACACTAACCCTAACCCTAACCCTAACCCATACCCTACGCCGTATCCGAAGCCCTCCCCGAACCCGTACCCTAAGCCGTACCCTAAGCCTAACCCTAAGCCTAACCCTATCCCTAGGCTACCCTTGACTGCTTCTGCCTCCAATAGATTTCCTAAGCAATAGTGTATTAAGAAACAGCTTAAAAAGAGAATCCTAATGTGATTTCTTTATAATGTGTGTGTTCCTTATATTATCTTAGTGTGTAAACTCTTCTCCATGGCTGGACCCCCAAATAATGTTCCTTTACGTGATAAGGGGTATCTAGAGAGTGGGATAGGTTTAATAAGTACCCTAACCCTAACGCGTACCCTAACCCTAACCCCTACCCTAACCCTATCACGTACCCTAATCCTAACCTGTACTCTAAACCGAGCCCTAACCCTAACACTAACCCTAATCCTAACCCTAACCCATACCCTACGCCGTACCCGAAGCGCTCCCCGCACCCATACCCTAAGCCGTACCCTAAGCCTAAACCTAAGCCGAACCCTAACCCTAGGCGACCCTTGAGTGCTTCTGCCTCCAATAGATTTCCGAAGCACTAGTGTTTTAAGGAACAGCTTAAAAATAGAATCCTAATGTGATTTCTTTATAATCGGTGTGTTCCTTATCTTATCCTAGTGTCTAAACTCTTCTCCATGGCTGGACCCCCAAATAATATTCCTTTACGTGCTAAGGGGTATCTAGAGAGTGGGATAGGTTTAATAACTACCCTAACCCTAACGCGTACCCTAACCCTAATCCCTACCCTAACCCTAACCCGTACCCTAAACCGAGCCCTAACCCTAACCCTAACACTAACCCATACCCTACGCCATATCCGAACCCCTCCCCGAACCCGTACCCTAAGCCGTACCCCAACCCTAACCCTAGGCCTAACCCTACCCCTAGGCTACCCTTGACTGCTTCTGCCTCCAATAGATTTCCTGAGCACTAGTGATTTAAGGAACAGCTTAAAAAGAGAATCCTAATGTGATTTCTTTATAATGGATGTGTTCCTTATTTTATCCTAGTGTATAAACTCTTCTCCATGGCTGGACCCCAAATAATATTCCTTGACGTGCTAAGGGGTATCTAGAGAGTGGGATAGTTTTAATAACTACCCTAACACTAACGCCTACCCTAACCCTAAACCCTACCCTAAACCTAACACGTACCCTAACCCTAACCCGTACCCTAAACCGAACCCTAACCCTAACACTAACTCTAACCCTAACCATAACCCATAGCCTACGCCGTACACGAACCACTCCCCGAATCCGTACCCTAAGCCGTACCCTAACCCTAACCCTCACCCTAACCCTAACCCTAGGCTACCCTTGACTGCTTCTGCCTCCAATAGATTTCCTAAGCACTAGTGTTTAAGGAACAGCTTAAAAAGAGAATCCTAATGTGATTTCTTTATAATGGGTGTGTTCCTTATCTTATCCTAGTGTCTAAACTCTTCTCCATGGCTGGACCCCCAAATAATATTCCTTGACGTGCTAAGTGGTATCTAGAGAGTGGGATAGGTTTAACAACTACCCTAACCCTAATGCGTACCCTAACCCAAACCCCTACCATAACCCTATCACGTACCCTAATCCTAACCCGTACCCTAAACCGAGCCCTAACCCTAACACTAACCCTAACCCTAACCCTAACCCATAGCCTACACTGGACACGAACCCCTCCCCGAACCCGTACTTTAAGCCGTACCCTAACACTAACTCTAAGCCTAATCGTAACCCTAGGCTACCCTTGATTTCTTCTGCCTCCAATAGATTTCCTAAGCACTAGTGTTTTAAGTAACAGCTTAAAAAGAGAATCCTAATGTGATTTCTTTATAATAGGTGTGTTCCTTATCTTATCCTACTGTATAAACTCTTCTCCATGGCTGGACCCCCAAATAATATTCCTTTACGTGCTAAGGGGTATCTAGAGAGTGGCATAGGTTTAATAACTACCCTAACCTTAACACGTACCCTAATCCTAACCCGTAGCCTAAACCGAGCCCTAACCCTAACCCTAACCCTAACTCATACCCTACGCCATATCCGAACCCCTCCCCGAACCCGTACCCTAAGCCGTACCCTAACCCTAACCCTAAGCCTAAACCTAACCCTAGGCTACCCTTGACTGCTTCTGCCTCCAATAGATTTCCTAAGCACTAGTGTTTTAAGGACCAGTTTAAAAAGAGAATCCTAATGTGATTTCTTTGTAATGGGTGTGTTCCTTATCTTATCCTAGTGTCTAAACTCGTCTCCATGGCTGGACTTCCAAATAATATTCCTTTACGTGCTAAGGGGTATCTAGAGAGTGGGATAGGTTTAATAACAACCCTAAATCTAACGCGTACCCTAACCCTAACCCCTACCCTAACGCTAACACGTACCCTAAACCGAGCCCTAACCCTAACACTAAACCTAACCCTAACCCTAACCCATATCCTACTCTGTACCCGAAGCCCTCCCCGAAACCGTACCCTAAGCCGTAACCTAAGCCGTACCCTAAGCCTATCCCTAACCCTAGGCTACCCTTGACAGCTTCTGCCTCCAATAGATTTCCTAAGCACTAGTGTTTTAAGGAACAGCTTAAAAAGAGAATCCTAATGTGATTTCTTTATAATGGGTATGTTCCTTATATTATCCTAGTGTCTAAACTTTTCTCCATGGCTGGACCCCCAAATAATATTCCTTTACGTTCTAAGGGGTATCTAGAGAGTGGGATAAGTTTAGTAACTACCCTAATCCTAATGCGTACCCTAACCCTAACCCCTACCCTTATCCTAACACGTACCCTAATCCTAACCCGTACCCTAACCCGAGCCCTAAACCTAACACTAACCCAAATCCTAACCCTAACCCATACCCTACGCCGTACCCGAACCCTTCCCCGAACCCGTACCCTAAGCCGTACCCTAAGCCTAACCCCAATCCTAACCCTAACCCTAGGCTTCCCTTGACTGCTTCTGCCTCCAATAGATTTCCTAAGCACTAGTGTTTTAAGGAACAGCTTAAAAAGAGAATCCTAATGTGATTTCTTTATAATGTGTGTGTTCCTTATATTATCTTAGTGTCTAAACTCTTCTCCATGGATGGACCCCCAAATAATATTGCTATACCTGCTAAGGGGTATCTAGAGAGTGGGATAGGTTTAGTAACTACCCTAACCCTAACGCGTACCCTAACCCTAACCCCTACCCTAACCCTATCACGTACCCTAATCCTAACCTGTACCCTAATCCGAGCCCTAACCCTAACCCTAACCCTAACCCTAAGCCATACTCTACGCCGTACCCGAAGCCCTCCCCGAACCCGTACCCTAAGCCGTACTCTAAGCCTAACCCTAAGCCTAACCCTAACCCTAGGCGACACTTGACTGCTTCTGCCTCCATTAGATTTCCTAAGCACTAGTGTTTTAAGGAACAGCTTAAAAATAGAATCCTAATGTGATTTCTTTATAATGGGTGTGTTCCTTATCTTATCCTAGTGTCTAAACTTCTCCATGTCTAGACCCCCAAATAATATTCCTTTACGTGCTAAGGGGTATCTAGAGAGTGGGAAAGGTTTAATAACTACCCTAACCCTAACGCGTACCCAAACCCTAACTCCTACCCTAACCCTAACACGTACCCTAATCCTAAACCGTATCCTAAACCGAGCCCTAACCCTAACCCTAACCCTCACCCCTACCCTAACCCTAACTCGTACCCTAATCCTAAACCGTACCCTAAACCGAGCCCTAACGCTAACACTAACCCTAACCCTAACCCTAACCCATACCCTACGCCGTATCCGAAGCCCTCCCCGAACCCGTACCCTAAGCCGTACCCTAAGCCTAACCCTAAGCCTAACCCTATCCCTAGGCTACCCTTGACTGCTTCTGCCTCCAATAGATTTCCTAAGCAATAGTGTATTAAGAAACAGCTTAAAAAGAGAATCCTAATGTGATTTCTTTATAATGGGTGTGTTCCTTATCTTATCCTAATGTCTAAACTCTTCTCCATGGCTGGACCCCCAAATAATATTCCTTTACGTGCTAAGGGGTAGCTAGAGAGTGGGATAGGTTTAATAACTGCCCTAACCCTAACACGTACCCTAACCCTAACCACTACCCTAACCCTAAACCGTACCCTAAAACGAGCCCTAACCCTAACACTAACCCTAACCCTAACCCTAACCCATACCCTACGCCGTACCCGAGGCCCTTCCCTAACCCGTACCCTAAGCCGTACCCTAAGCCTAACCCTAACCCTAGGCTTCCCTTGACTGCTTCTGCCTCCAATAGATTTCCTAAGCACTAGTGTTTTAAGGAACAGCTTAAAAAGAGAATCCTAATGTGATTTCTTTATAATGGGTGTGTTCCTTATCTTATCCTAGTGTCTAAACTCTTCTCCATGTCTAGACCCCCAAATAATATTCCTTTACGTGCTAAGGGGTATCCAGAGAGTGGGATAGGTTTAATAACTACACTAACCCTAATGCGTACCCTAACCCTAACACCTACCGTAACCCTAACACGTACCCTAATCCTAAGCAATACCTTAAACCGAGCACTAACCCTATCACTAAACCTAACCCTAACCCTAACCCATACCCTACGCTGTACCCGAAGCCCTCCCCGAAACAGTACCCTAAGCCGAACCCTAAGCCTAAACCTAAGCCTAACCCTAACCCTAGGCTACCCTTGACAGCTTCTGCCTCCAATAGATTTCCTAAGTACTAGAGTTTTAAGGAACAGCTTAAAAAGTGAATCCTAATGTGATTTCTTTATAATGGGTATATTCCTTATCTTATCCTAGTGTCTAAACTTTTCTCCATGGATGGACCCCCAAATAATATTGCTTTACCTGCTAAGGGGTATCTAGAGAGTGGGATAGGTTTAAAAGCTACCCTAACCCTAACGCATACCCTAACCCTAACCCCTACCCTAACCCTAACACGTACCCTAATCCTAAACCGTACCCTAAAGCGAGCCCTAACCCTAACAATAACCCTAACCCTAACCCTAACCCATACCCTACGCCGTACCCGAAGCCCTCCCCGAACCCGTACCCTAAGCCGTACCCTAAGCCTAACCCTAAGCCTAACCCTATCCCTAGGCTACCCTTGAAGGCTTCTGCCTCCAATAGGTTTCCTAAGCAATAGTGTTTTAAGGAACAGCTTAAAAAGAGAATCCTAATGTAATTTCTATATAATGGGTGTGCTCCTTATCTTATCCAAGTGTCTAAACTCTTCTCCATGGCTGGACCCCCAAATAATATTCCTTTACGTGGTAAGGAGTATCTAGAGAGTGGGATAGGTTTAATAACTGCCCTAACCCTAACACGTACCCTAACCCTAACCCCTACCCTATCCCTAAACCGTACCCTAAACCGAGCCCTAACCCTAACACTAACCCTAACCCTAACCCTAACACATACCCTAAGCCGTACCCGAAGCCCTCCCCGAACCCGAACCCTAAGCCGTACCCTAAGCCTAACCCTAAGCCTAACCCTAACCCTAGGCTACCCTTGAGTGCTTCTGCCTCCAATAGATTTCCTAAGCACTAGTGTTTTAAGGAACAGCTTAAAAAGAGAATCCTAATGTGATTTCTTTATAATCGGTGTGTTCCTTATCTTATCCTAGTGTCTAAACTCTTCTCCATGGCTGGACCCCCAAATAATATTCCTTTTCGTGCTAAGGGGTATCTGGAGAGTGGGATAGGTTTAATAACTACCCTAACCCTAACACGTACCCTAACCCTAACCCCTACCTTAACCCTAACACGTACCCTAATCCTAACCCCTACCCTAAACCGAGCCCTATCCCTAAACCTAACCCTAACCCATACCCTACGCCATATCCGAACCCCTCCCCGAACCCGTACCCTAAGCCGTACCCTAACCCTAACCCTAAGCCTAACCCTAACCCTAGGCTACCCTTGAGTGCTTCTGCCTCCAATAGATTTCCTAAGCACTAGTGTTTTAAGGAACAGCTTAAAAAGAGAATCCTAATGTGATTTCTTTATAATGGATGTGTTCCTTATTTTATCCTAGTGTATAAACTCTTCTCCATGGATGGACCCACAAATAATATTCCTTGACGTGCTAAGGGGTATCTAGAGAGTGGGATAATTTTAATAATTACCCTAACACTAACGCGTACCCTAACCCTAAACCATACCCTAAACCTAACACGTACCCTAACCCTAACCCGTACCCTAAACCGAGCCCTAACCCTAACACTAACCCTAACCCTAACCCTAACCCATAGCCTACGCCGGACACGAACCTCTCCCCGAATCCATACCCTAAGCCGTACCCTAAACCTAACCCTCACCCTAACCCTAACCCTAGGCTACCCTTGACTGCTTCTGCCTCCAATAGATTTCCTAAGCACTAGTGTTTAAGGAACAGCTTAAAAAGAGAATCCTAATGTGATTTCTTTATAATGGGTGTGTTCCTTATCTTATCCTATTGTCTAAACTCTTCTCCATGGCTGGACCCCCAAATAATATTCCTTTACGTGCTAAGGTGTATCTAGAGAGTGGGATAGATTTAATAACAACCCTAAATCTAACGCGTACCCTAACCCTAACCCCTACCCTAATGCTAACACGTACCCTAAACCGAGCCCTAACCCTAACCCTAAGCCTAACCCTAACCCTAGGCTTCCCTTGACTGCTTCTGCCTCCAATACATTTCCTATGCAATAGTGTTTTAAGGAACAGCTTAAAAAGAGAATCCTAATGTGATTTCTTTATAATGGGTGTGTTCCTTATCTTATCCTAGTGTCTAAACTCTTCTCCATGGCTTGAATCCCAAATAATATTCCTTTACGTGCTAAGGGGTATCCAGAGAGAGGGATAGGTTTAATAACTACCCTAACCCTAACACGTACCCTAACCCTAACCCCTACCCTAACCCTAACACGTACCCTAATCCTAAACCGTACCCTAAACCGAGCCCTAACCCTAACACTAACCCTAACCCTAACCCTAACCCATACCCTACGCCGTATCCGAAGCCCTCCCCGAACCCGTACCCTAAGCCGTACCCTAAGCCTAACCCTAAGCCTAACCCTATCACTAGGCTACCCTTGACTGCTTCTGCCTCCAATAGATTTCCTAAGCACTAGTGTTTTAAGGAACAGCTTAAAAAGACAATCCTAATGTGATTTCTTTATAATGGGTGTGTTCCTTATCTTATCCTAATGTCTAAACTCTTCTCCATGGCTGGACCCCCAAATAATATTCCTTTAAGTGCTAAGGGGTATCTAGAGAGTGGGATAGGTTTTATAACTGCCCTAACCCTAACACGTACCCTAACCCTAACACGGACCCTAATCCTAACCTGTACCCTAAACCGAGCCCTAACCCTAACACTAACCCTAAACCTAACCCTAACCCATACCCTACGCCATACTTGAAGCCCTCCCCGAACCCGTACCCTAAGCCGTACCCTAAGCCTAACCCTAAGCCTAACACTAACCCTAGGCTACCCTTCACTGCTTCTTCCTCCAATAGATTTCCTATGCACTAGTGTTTTAAGGAACAGCTTAAAAAGAGAATCCTAATGTGATTTCTTTATAATGGGTGTGTTCATTATATTATCTTAGTGTCTAAACTCTTCTGCATGGCTGGACCCCCAAATAATATTCCTTTACGTGCTAAGGGGTATCTAGAGAGTGGGATAGGTTTAATAACTGCCCTAACCCTAACACGTACCCTAACCCTAACCCCTACCCTAACCCTAAACCGTACCCTAAACCGAACCCTAACCCTAACACTAACCCTAACCCTAACCCTAACCCATACCCTACGCCGTACCCGAAGCCCTCCCCGAACCCGTACCCTAAGCCGTACCCTAAGCCTAACCCTATGCCTAACCCTAACCCTAGGCTACCCTTGACTGCTTCTGCCTCCAATAGATTTCCTAATCACTAGTGTTTTAAGGAAGAGCTTAAAAAGAGAATCCTAAAGTGATTTCTTTATAATAGGTGTGTTCCTTATCTTATCCTAGTGTCTTAGCTCTTCTCCATGGCTGGATCCCGAAATAATATTCCTTTACATGCTAAGGTGTATCTAGAGAGTGGGATAGGTTTAATAAATACCCTAACCCTAACGCGTACCCTAACCCTAACCTCTACCCTAACCCTAACACGTACCCTAATCCTAACCCGTACCCTAAATGGAGCCCTAACCCTAACCCTAACACAAACCCTAACACTAACCCATACCCTACGCCGTACACGTACCCCTCCCCGAACCCGTACCCTAAGCCGTACCCTAAGCCTAACCCTAAGCCTAACCCTAACCCTAGGCTACCGTTGACTGCTTCTGCCTCCAATAGATTTCCTAAGCACTAGTGTTTTAAGGAACAGCTTAAAAAGGGAATCCTAATGTGATTTCTTTATAATGTGTGTGTTCCTTATATTATCTTAGTGTCTAAACTCTTCTCCATGGCTGGACCCCCAAATAATATTCCTTTACGTGCTAAGTGGTATCTAGAGAGTGGGCTAGGTTTAATAACTACCCTAACCCTAACACGTATCCTAACCCTCACCCCTACCCTAACCCTAACACGTACCCTAATACTATCCCGTACACTAAACCGAGCCCTAACCCTAACACTAACCCTAACCCTAACCCTAACCCATACCCTACGCCGTACCCGAAGCCCTCCCCGAACCCGTACCCTAAGCCGTACCCTAAGCCTAACCCTAAGCCTAACCCTAACCCTAGGCTACCCTTGAGTGCCTCTGCCTCCAATAGATTTCCTAACCACTAGTGTTTTAAGGAACAGCTTAAAAAGAGAATCCTAATGTGATTTCTTTATAATCGGTGTGTTCCTTATCTTATCCTAGTGTCTAAACTCTTCTCCATGGCTGGACCCCCAAATAATATTCCTTGACGTGCTAAGGGGTATCTAGAGAGTGGGATAGTTTTAATAACTACCCTAACACTAACGCGTACCCTAACCCTAACCCCTACCCTAAACCTAACACGTACCCTAAACCGAGCCCTAACCCTAACACTAAACCTAACCCTAACCCTAACCCATACCCTACTCTGTACCCGAAGCCCTCCCCGAAACCGTACCCTAAGCCGTACCCTAAGCCTAACCCTAAGCCTAACTCTAACCCTAGGCTACCCTTGACAGCTTCTGCCTCCAATAGATTTCCTAAGCACTAGTGTTTTAAGGAACAGCTTAAAAAGAGAATCCTAATGTGATTTCTTTATAATGGGTGTGTTCCTTATCTTATCCTAGTGTCTAAACTCTTCTCCATGGCTGGACCCCCAAATAATATTCCTTTACGTGCTAAGGGGTATCTAGAGAATGGGATAGGTTTAATAACTACTCTAACCCTAACGCGTACCCTAACCCTAACCCCTACCCTAACCCTAACACGTACCCTAATCCTAACCAATACCTTAAACCGAGCACTAACCCTAACACTAAACCTAACCCTAACCCTAACCGATACCCTACGCTGTACCCGAAGCCCTCCCCGAACCCGTACCCTAAGCCGTACCCTAAGCCTAACCCTAAGCCTAACCCTAACCCTAGGCTACCCTTGAGTGCTTCTGCCTCCAATAGATTTCCTAAACACTAGTGTTTTAAGGAACAGCTTAAAAAGAGAATCCTAATGTGATTTTTTTATAATCGGTGTGTTCCTTATCTTATCCTAGTGTCTAAACTCTTCTCCATGGCTGGACCCCCTAATAATATTCCTTGACGTGCTAAGGGGTATCTAGAGAGTGGGATAGTTTTAATAACTACCCTAACACTAACGCGTACCCTAACCCTAAACCCTACCCTAAACCTAACACGTACCCTAACACTAACCCGTACCCTAAACCGAGCCCTAACCCTAAAACTAACCCTAACCCTAACCCTAACCCATAGCCTACGCTGTACACGAACCCCTCCCCGAATCCATACCCTAAGCCGTACCCTAACCCTAACCCTCACCCTAACCCTAACCCTAGGCTCCCCTTGACTTCTTCTGCCTCCAATAGATTTCCTAAGCACTAGTGTTTTAAGTAACAGCTTAAAAAGAGAATCCTAATGTGATTTCTTTATAATGGGTGTGTTCCTTATCTTATCCTAGTGTCTAAACTCTTCTCCATGGCTGGACCCACAAATAATATTCTTTTACGTGCTAAGGGGTATCTAGAGAGTGGCATAGGTTTAATAACTACCCTAACCCTAACACGTACCCTAACCCTAACCCCTACCCTAACCCTAACACGTACCCTAATCCTAACCCGTACCCTAATCCGAGCCCTAACCCTAACCCTAACCCTAACTCATACCCTACACCATATCCGAACCCCTCCCCGAACCCGTACCCTAAGCCGTACCCTAACCCTAACCCTAAGCCTAACACTAACCCTAGGCTACCCTTGACTGCTTCTGCCTGCAATAGATTTCCTAAGCACTAGTGTTTTAAGGAACAGTTTAAAAAGAGAATCCTAATGTGATTTCTTTATAATGGGTGTGTTCCTTATCTTATCCTAGTGTCTAAACTCGTCTCCATGGCTGGACCTCTAAATAATATTCCTTTACGTGCTAAGGGGTATCTAGAGAGTGGGATAGGTTTAATAACGACCCTAACCCTACCGCGTACCCTAACCCTAACCCCTACCCTAACACTAACACGTACCCTAATCCTAACCAATACCCTAAAAAGGGCCGTAACTCTAACACTAACCCTAACCCTAACACTAACCCATACCCTACGCCGTACCCGAAGCCCTACCCGAACCCGAACCCTAAGCCGCACCCTAAGCCGTACCCTAAGCCTAACCCTAACCATAGGCTACCCTTGACTGCTTCTGCCTCCAATAGATTTCCTAAGCAATAGTGTTTTAAGGAACAGCTTAAAAAGAGAATCCTAATGTGATTTCTTTATAATGGGTGTGTTCCTTATCTTATCCTAGTGTCTAAACTCTTCTCCATGGCTAGACACCCAAATAATATTCCTTTACGTGCTAAGGGGTATCTAGAGAGTGGGATAGGTTTAATAACTACCCTAACCCTAACGCGTACCCTAACCCTAACCACTACCCTAACCGTAACACGTACCCTAATCCTATCCCGTACACTAAACCGAGCCCTAACCCTAACACTAACCCTAACCCTAACCCTAACCCATACCCTACGCCGTACCCGAAGCCCTCCCCGAACCCGTACCCTAAGCCGTACCCTAAGCCTAACCCTAAGCCTAACCCTAACCCTAGGCTACCCTTGACTGCTTCTGCCTCCAATAGATTTCCTAAGCACTAGTGTTTTAAGGAACAGCTTAAAAAGAGAATCCTAATGTTTTTTCTTTATAATGGGTGTGTTCCTTATCTTATCCTAGTGTCTAAACTCTTCTCCATGGCTGGACCTCCAAATAATATTCCTTTACGTGCTAAGGGGTATCTAGAGAGTGGGATAGGTTTAATAACTACACTAACCCTAATGCGTACCCTAATCCTAACCCCTACCGTAACCCTAACACGTACACTAATCCTAAACAATACCTTAAACCGAGCACTAACCCTAACCCTAACCCTAACCCTAACCCTAACCCTAACCGTACCCTAAGCCGTACCCTAAGCCTAAACCTAAGCCTAACCCTAACCCTAGGCTACCCTTGACAGCTTCTGCATCCAATAGATTTCCTAAGCACTAGTGTTTTAAGGAACAGCTTAAAAAGAGAATCCTAATGTGATTTCTTTATAATGGGTATGTTCCTTATCTTATCCTAGTGTCTATACTTTTCTCCATGGCTGGACCCCCAAATAATATTCCTTTACGTTCTAAGGGGTATCTAGAGAGTGGGATAGGTTTAATAACTACCCTAACCCTAACGTGTACCCTAACCCTAACACCTACCCTAACACTAACACGTACCCTAATCCTAACCCATACCCTGAACCGAGCCATAACCCTAACCCTAACACTAAACCTAACCCTAACCCATACCGTACGCCGTACCCGAAGCCCTCCCCGAAGCCATACCCTAAGCTGTACCCTAAGCCTAAACCTAAGCCTAACCCTAACCCTAGGCTACCCTTGACTGCTTCTGCCTCCAATAGATTTCCTAAGCACTAGTGTTTTAAGGAACAGCTTAAAAAGAGAATCCTAATGTGATTTCTTTATAATGTGTGTGTTCCTTATATTATCTTAGTGTCTAAACTCTTCTCCATGGATGGACCCCCAAATAATATTGCTTTACCTGTTAAGGGGTATCTAGAGAGTGGGATAGGTTTAATAACTACCCTAACCCTAACGCGTACCCTAACCCTAACACCTACCCTAACCCTAACACGTACCCTAATCCTAACCTGTACCCTAAACCGAGCCCTAACCCTAACACTAACCCTAAACCTAACCCTAACCCATACCCTACACCGTACCCGAAGCCCTCCACGAACCCGTACCCTAAGTCGTATCCTTAGCCTAATCCTAAGCCTAACCCTAACCCTAGGCTACCCTTGACTGCTTCTGCCTCCAATCGATTTCCTATGCACTAGTGTTTTAAGGAACAGCTTAAAAAGAGAATCCTAATGTGATTTCTTTATAATGGGTGTGTTCCTTATCTTTTCCTAGTGTCTAAACTATTCTCCATTGCTGGACCCCCAAATAATATTCCTTTATATGCTAAGGGGTATCTAGAGAGTGGTATAGGTTTAATAACTGCCCTAACCCTAACACTAACCCTAACCCTAACCCTAACCCATAGCCTACACTGGACACGAACCCCTCCCCGAACCCGTACCCTAAGCCGTACCCTAACACTAACCCTAAGCCTAACCCTAACCCTAGGCTACCCTTGACTTCTTCTGCCTCCAATAGATTTCCTAAGCACTAGTGTTTTAAGTAACAGCTTAAAAAGAGAATCCTAATGTGATTTCTTTATAATAGGTGTGTTCCTTATCTTATCCTAATGTGTAAACTCTTCTCCATGGCTGGACCCCCAAATAATATTCCTTTACGTGCTAAGGGGTATCTAGAGAGTGGGATAGGTTTAATCACTACCCTAACCTTAACGCGTACCCTAACCCTAACCCCTACCCTAACCCTAACACGTACCCTAATCCTAACCCGTAACCTAAACCGAGCCCTAACCCTAACACTAACCCTAACCCTAACCCTAACCCATACCCTACGCCGTACCCGAAGCCCTCCCCGAGCCCGTACCCTAAGCTGTACCCTAAGCCTAACCCTAAGCCTAACCCTATCCCTAGGCTATCCTTGACTGCTTCTGCCTCCAATAGATTTCCTAAGCACTAGTGTTTTAAGTAACAGCTTAAAAAGAGAATCCTAATGTGATTTCTTTATAATAGGTGTGTTCCTTATCTTATCCTATTGTCTAAACTCTTCTCCATGGCTGGACCCCCAAATAATATTCCTTTACGTGCTAAGGGGTATCTAGAGAGTGGCATAGGTTTAATAACTACCCTAACCCTAACGCGTACCCTAACCCTAACCGCCACCCTAACCCTAACACGTACCCTAATCCTATCCCGTACCCTAAACCGAACCCTAACCCTAACCCTAACCCTAACTCATACCCTACGCCATATCCGAACCCCTCCCCGAACCCGTACCCTAAGCCGTACACTAACACTAACCCTAAGCCTAAACCTAACCCTAGGCTACCCTTGACTGCTTCTGCCTCCAATAGATTTCCTAAGCACTAGTGTTTTAAGGACCAGTTTAAAAAGAGAATCCTAGTGTGATTTCTTTATAATGGGTGTGTTCCTTATCTTATCCTAGTGTCTAAACTCGTCTCCATGGCTGGACTTCCAAATAATATTCCTTTACGTGCTAAGGGGTATCTAGAGAGTGGGATAGATTTAATAACAAACCTAAATCTAACGCGTACCCTAACCCTAACCCCTACCCTAACGCTAACACGAACCCTAAACCGAGCCCTAACCCTAACACTGACCCTAACCCTAATCCTAACCCATACCCTACGCCGTACCCGAAGCCCTCCCCGAACCCGTACCCTAAGCCATACCTTAAGCCTAACCCCAAGTCTAACCCTAACCCTAGGCTTCCCTTGACTGCTTCTGCCTCCAATAGATTTCCTAAGCACTAGTGTTTTAAGGAACAGCTTAAAAAGAGAATCCTAATGTGATTTCTTTATAATGTGTGTGTTCCTTATATTATCTTAGTGTCTAAACTCTTCTCCATGGATGGACCCCCAAATAATATTGCTATACCTGCTAAGGGGTATCTAGAGAGTGGGATAGGTTTAATAACTACCCTAACCCTAACGCGTACCCTAACCCTAACCCCTACCCTAACCCTATCACGTACCCTAATCCTAAACTGTACCCTAATCCGAGCCCTAACCCTAACCCTAACCCTAACCCTAAGCCATACTCTACGCCTTACCCGAAGCCCTCCCAGAACCCGTACCCTAAGCCGTACTCTAAGCCTAACCCTAAGCCTAACCCTAACCCTAGGTGACCCTTGACTGCTTCTGCCTCCAATAGATTTCCTAAGCACTAGTGTTTTAAGGAACAGCTTAAAAATAGAATCGTAATGTGATTTCTTTAAAATGGGTGTGTTCCTTATCTTATCCTAGTGTCTAAACTCTTCTCCATGTCTAGACCCCCAAATAATATTCCTTTACGTGCTAAGGGGTATCTAGAGAGTGGGATAAGTTTAATAACTACCCTAACCCTAACGCGTACCCTAACCCTAACCCCTACCCTAACCCTAACACATACCCTAATCCTATCCCGTACACTAAACCGAGCCCTAACCCTAACACTAACCCTAACCCTAACCCTAACCCATACCCTACGCCGTACCCGAAGCCCTCCCCGAACCCGTACCCTAAGCCGTACCCTAAGCCTAACCATAAGCCTACCCCTAACCCTAGGCTTCCCTTGACTGCTTCTGCCTCCAATAGATTTCCTATGCAATAGTGTTTTAAGGAACAGCTTAAAAAGAGAATCCTAATGTGATTTCTTTATAATGGGTGTGTTCCTTATCTTATCCTAGTGTCTAAACTCTTCTCCATGGCTAGACACCCAAATAATATTCCTTTACGTGCTAAGGTGTATCTAGAGAGTGGGATAGATTTAATAACAACCCTAACCCTAACACGTACCCTAACCCTAACCCCTAACCTAACCCTAACACGTACCCTAATCCTAAACCATACCCTAAACCGAGCCCTAACCCTAACACTAACCCAAACCCTAACCCTACCCATACCCTACGCCGTACCCGAAGCCCTCCCCGAACCCGTACCCTAAGCCGTACCCTAAGCCTAACACTAAGCCTAACCCTAACCCTAGGCTATCCTTGACTGCTTCTGCCTCCAATAGATTTCCTAAGCACTAGTGTTTTAAGGAACAGCTTAAAAAGAGAATCCTAATGTGATTTCTTTATAATGTGTGTGTTCCTTATATTATCTTAGTGTCTAAACTCTTCTCCATGGCTGGACCCCCAAATAATATTCCTTTACGTGCTAAGGGGAATCTAGAGAGTGGGATAGGTTTAAAAACTACCCTAACCCTAACGCGTACCCTATCCCTAACCCCTACCCTAACCCTAACACGTACCCTAATCCTAACCCGTACTCTAAAGCGAGCCCTAACCCTAACACTAACCCTAACCCTAACCCTAACCCATACACTACGCCATACCCCAATCCCTCCCCGAACCCGTACCCTAAGCCGTACCCTAAGCCTAACCCTAAGCCTAAGCCTAACTCTAGGCTACCCTTGACTGCTTCTGCCTCCAATAGATTTCCTAAACACTAGTGTTTTAAGGAACAGCTTTAAAAGAGAATCCTAATGTGATTTCTTTATAATGGGTGTGTTCCTTATCTAATCCTAGTGTCTAAACTCTTCTCCATGGCTGGACCCCCAAATAATATTCCTTTACGTGCTAAGGGGTATCTAGAGAGTGGGATAGGTTTAATCACTACCCTAACCCTAACGCGTACCCTAACCCTATCCCCTACCCTAACCCTAACACGTACCCTAATCCTAACCCGTAACCTAAACCGAGCCCTAACCCTAACACTAACCCTAACCCTAACCCTAACCCATACCCTACGCCGTACCCGAAGCCTTCCCCGAACCCGTACCCTAAACCGTACCCTAAGCCTAACCCTAAGCCTAACCCTATCCCTAGGCTATCCTTGACTGCTTCTGCCTCCAATAGATTTCCTAAGCACTAGTGTTTTAAGGAACAGCTTAAAAAGAGAATCCTAATGTGATTTCTTTATAATGGGTGTGTTCCTTATCTTATCCTAGTGTCTAAACTGTTCTCCATGGCTGGACCCCCAAATAATATTCCTTTACGTGCTAAGGGGTATCTAGAGAGTGGGATAGGTTTAATCACTACCCTAACCCTACCGCGTACCCTAACCCTAACCCCTACCCTAACCCTAACACGTACCCTAATGCTAACCAATACCCTAAAACGAGCCCTAACCCTAACACTAACCCTAACCCTAACCCATACCCTACGCCGTACCCGAAGCCCTCCCCGAACCCGTACCCTAAGCCATACCCTAAGCCGTACCCTAAGCCTAACCCTATCCCTAGGCTACCCTTGACTGCTTCTGCCTCCAATAGATTTTCTAAGCACTAGTGTTTTAAGGAACAGCTTAAAAAGAGAATCCTAATGTGTTTTCTTTATAATGGGTTTGTTCCTTATCTTATCCTAGTGTCTAAACTCTTCTCCATGGCTGGACCTCCAAATAATATTCCTTTACGTGCTAAGGGGTATCTAGAGAGTGGGATAGGTTTAATAACTACACTAACCCTAATGCGTACCCTAACCCTAACCCCTACCGTAACCCTAACACGTACTATAATCCTAACCAATACCTTAAACCGAGCACTAACCCTAACCCTAACCCTAACCCTAACCCTAACCCTAACCCTAACCGTACCCTAAGCCGTACCCTAAGCCTAAACCTAAGCCTAACCCTAACCCTAGGCTACCCTTGACAGCTTCTGCTTCCAATAGATTTCCTAAGCACTAGTGTTTTAAGGAACAGCTTAAAAAGAGAATCCTAATGTGATTTCTTTATAATGGGTATGTTCCTTATCTTATCCTAGTGTCTATACTTTTCTCCATGGCTGGACCCCCAAATAATATTCCTTTACGTGCTAAGGGGTATCTAGAGAGTGGGATAGGTTTAATAACTACCCTAACCCTAACGTGTACCCTAACCCTAACCCCTACCCTAACACTAATACGTACCCTAATCCTAACCCGTACCCTAAACCGAGCCATAACCCTAACCCTAACACTAAACCTAACCCTAACCCATACCGTACGCCGTACCCGAAGCCCTCCCCGAAGCCATACCCTAAGCTGTACCCTAAGCCTAAACCTAAGCCTAACCCTAACCCTAGGCTACCCTTGAATGCTTCTGCCTCCAATAGATTTCCTAAGCACTAGTGTTTTAAGGAACAGCTTAAAAAGAGAATCCTAATGTGATTTCTTTATAATGGGTGTGTTCCTTATCTTATCCTAGTGTCTAAACTCTTCTCCATGGCTGGCCCCCAAATAATATTCCTTTATGTGCTAAGTGGTATGTAGAGAGTGGGATAGGTTTAATAACTACGCTAACCCTAACACGTACCCTAACCCTAACCCCTAACCTAACCCTAACACGTACCCTAATCCTAAACCGTACCCTAAACCGAGCCCTAACCCTAACACTAACCCTAACCCTAACCCTACCCATACCCTACGCCGTACCCGAAGCCCTCCCCGAACCCGTACCCTAAGCCGTACCCTAAGCCTAACCCTAAGCCTATCCCTAACCCTAGGCTACCCTTGACAGCTTCTGCCTCCAATAGATTTCCTAAGCACTAGTGTTTTAAGGAACAGCTTAAAAAGAGAATCCTAATGTGATTTCTTTATAATGGGTACGTTCCTTATCTTATCCTAGTGTCTATACTTTTCTCCATGGCTGGACCCCCAAATAATATTCCTTTACGTGCTAAGGGGTATCTAGAGAGTGGGATAGGTTTAGTAACTACCCTAATCCTAATGCGTATCCTAACCCTAACCCCTACCCTAACCCTAACACGTACCCTAATCCTAACCCGTACCCTAAACCGAGCCCTAAACCTAACACTAACCCAAACCCTAACCCTAACCCATACCCTACGCCGTACCCGAACCCCTCCCCGAACCCGTACCCTAAGCCGTACCCTAAGCCTAACCCCAAGCCTAACCCTAACCCTAGGCTTCCCTTGACTGCTTCTGCCTCCAATAGATTTCCTAAGCACTACTGTTTTAAGGAACAGCTTAAAAAGAGAATCCTAATGTGATTTCTTTATAATGTGTGTGTTCCTTATATTATCTTAGTGTCTAAACTCTTCTCCATGGATGGACCCCCAAATAATATTGCTATACCTGCTAAGGGGTATCTAGAGAGTGGGATAGGTTTAATAACTACCCTAACCCTAACGCGTACCCTAAACCTAACCCCTACCCTAACCCTATCACGTACCCTAATCCTAACCTGTACCCTAATCCGAGCCCTAACCCTAACCCTAACCGAAACCCTAAGCCATACTCTACGCCATACCCGAAGCCCTCCCCGAACCCGTACCCTAAGCCGTACTCTAAGCCTAACCCTAAGCCTAACCCTAACCCTAGGCGACCCTTGACTGCTTCTGCCTCCAATAGATTTCCTAAGCACTAGTGTTTTAAGGAACAGCTTAAAAATAGAATCCTAATGTGATTTCTTTATAATGGGTGTGTTCCTTATCTTATCCTAGTGTCTAAACTCTTCTCCATGGCCGGACCCCCAAATAATATTCCTTGACGTGCTAAGGGGTATCTAGAGAGTGGGATAGTTTTGATAACTACCCTAACACTAACGCGTACCCTAACCCTAAACCCTACCCTAAACCTAACACGTACCCTAACACTAACCCGTACCCTAAACCGAGCCCTAACCCTAAAACTAACCATAAACCTAACCCTAACCCATACCCTACGCCGTACCCGAACCCCTCCCCGAACCCGTATCCTAAGCCGTACCCTAAGCCTAACCCCAAGCCTAACCCTAGGCTTCCCTTGACTGCTTCTGCCTCCAATAGATTTCCTAAGCACTAGTGTTTTAAGGAACAGCTTAAAAAGAGAATCCTAATGTGATTTCTTTATAATGTGTGTGTTCCTTATATTATCTTAGTGTCTAAACTCTTCTCCATGGATGGACCCCCAAATAATATTGCTATACCTGCTAAGGGGTATCTAGAGAGTTGGATAGGTTTAATAACTACCCTAACCCTAAAGCGTACCCTAACCCTAACCCCTACCCTAACCCTATCACGTACCCTAATCCTAACCTGTACCCTAATCCGAGCCCTAACCCTAACCCTAACCCTAACCCTAAGCCATACTCTACGCCGTACCGGAAGCCCTCCCAGAACCCGTACCCTAAGCCGTACTCTAAGCCTAACCCTAAGCCTAACCCTAACCCTAGGCGACCCTTGACTGCTTCTGCCTCCAATAGATTTCCTAAGCACTAGTGTTTTAAGGAAGAGCTTAAAAAGAGAATCCTAAAGTGATTTCTTTATAATAGGTGTGTTCCTTATCTTATCCTAGTGTCTAAACTCTTCTCCATGGCTGGACCCCGAAATAATATTCCTTTACGTGCTAAGGTGTATCTAGAGAGTGGGATAGGTTTAATAAATACCCTAACCCTAACGCGTACCCTAACCCTAACATCTACCCTAACCCTAACACGTACCCTAATCCTAACCCGTACCCTAAACGGAGCCCTAACCCTAACACTAACACAAACCCTAACACTAACCCATACCCTACGCTGTACACGAACCCCTCCCCGAACCCGTACCCTAAGCCGTACCCTAAGCCTAACCCTAAGCCTAACCCTAACCCTAGGCTTCCCTTGACTGCTCTGCCTCCAATACTTTTCCTATGCAATAGTGTTTTAAGGAACAGCTTAAAAAGAGAATCCTAATGTGATTTCTTTATAATGGGTGTGTTCCTTATCTTATCCTAGTGTCTAAACTCTTCTCCATGGCTGGACCCCCAAATAATATTCCTTTACGTGCTAAGGGGTATCTAGAGAGAGGGATAGGTTTAATAACTACCCTAACCCTAACACGTACCCTAACCCTAACCCCTACCCTAACCCTAACACGTACCCTAATCCTAAACCGTACCCTAAACCGAGCCCTAACCCTAACACTAACCCTAACCCTAAACCTAACCCATACCCTACGCCGTACCCGAGCCCTCCCCGAACCCGTACCCTAAGCCGTACCCTAAGACTAACCCTAAGCCTAACCCTAACCCTAGGCTACCCTTGACTGCTTCTGCCTCCAATAGATTTCCTAAGCACTAGTGATTTAAGGAACAGCTTAAAAAGAGAATCCTAATGTGATTTCTTTATAATGGGTGTGTTCCTTATCTTATCCTAGTGTCTAAACTCTTCTCCATGGCTGGACCCCCAAATAATATTCCTTTACGTGCTAAGGGGTATCTAGAGAGAGGGATAGGTTTAATAACTACCCTAACCCTAACACGTACCCTAACCCTAACCCCTACCCTAACCCTAACACGTACCGTAATCCTAAACCGTACCCTAAACCGAGCCCTAACCCTAACACTAACCCTATCCCTAAACCTAACCCATACCCTACGCCGTACCCGAGCCCTCCCCGAACCCGTACCCTAAGCCGTACCCTAAGCCTAACCCTAAGCCTAACCCTAACCCTAGGCTACCCTTGACTGCTTCTGCCTCCAATAGATTTCCTAAGCACTAGTGATTTAAGGAACAGCTTAAAAAGAGAATCCTAATGTGATTTCTTTATAATGTGTGTGTTCCTTATATTATCTTAGTGTCTAAACTCTTCTCCATGGGTGGTCCCCCAAATAATATTCCTTTACGTGCTAAGGGGTATCTAGAGAGTGGGATAGGTTCAATAACTACCCTAACCCTAACGCGTACCCTAACCCTAACCCCTACCCTAACCCTAACACGTACCCTAATCCTATCCCGTACACTAAACCGAGCCCTAACCCTAACACTAACCCTAACCCTAACCCTAACCCATACCATACGCCGTACCCGAAGCCCTCCCCGAACCCTTACCCTAAGCCGTACCCTAAGCCTAACCCTAAGCCCAACCCTAACCCTAGGCTTCCCTTGACTGCTTCTGCCTCCAATAGATTTCCTATGCAATAGTGTTTTAAGGAACAGCTTAAAAAGAGAATCCTAATGTGATTTCTTTATAATGGGTGTGTTCCTTATCTTATCCTAGTGTCTAAACTCTTCTCCATGGCTGGAATCCCAAATAATATTCCTTTACGTGCTAAGGGGTATCCAGAGAGAGGGATAGGTTTAATAACTACCCTAACCCTAACACGTACCCTAACCCTAACCCCTACCCTAACCCTAACACGTACCCTAATTCTAAACCGTACCCTAAACCGAGCCCTAACCCTAACACTAACCCTAACCCTAACCCTATCCTATACCCTAAGCCGTACCCGAAGCCCTCCCCGAACCCGTACCGTAAGCCGTGCCCTAAGCCTAACCCTAAGCCTAACCCTAACCCTAGGCTACCCTTGACTGCTTCTGCCTCCAATAGATTTCCTAAGCACTAGTGTTTTAAGGAACAGCTTAAAAAGAGAATCCTAATGTGATTTCTTTATAATGTGTGTGTTCCTTATATTATCTTAGTGTCTAAACTCTTCTCCATGGCTGGACCCCCAAATAATATACCTTTACGTGCTAAGGGGTATCTAGAGTGTGGGATAGGTTTAATAACTACACTAACCCTAATGCGTACCCTAACCCTAACACGTACCCTAACCCTAACCCCTACCCTAACCCTAAACCGTACCCTAAACCGAGCCCTAACCCTAACACTAACCCTAACCCTAACCCTAACCCATACCCTACGCCGTACCCGAAGCCCTCCCCGAACCCGTACCCTAAGCCGTACCCGAAGCCTAACCCTAAGCCTAACGCTAACCCTAGGCTACCCTTGACTGCTTCTGCCTCCAATAGATTTCCTAAGCACTAGTGTTTTAAGGAAGAGCTTAAAAAGAGAATCCTAAAGTGATTTCTTTATAATAGGTGTGTTCCTTATCTTATCCTAGTGTCTAAACTCTTCTCCATGGCTGGACCCCGAAATCATATTCCTTTACGTGCTAAGGTGTATCTAGAGAGTGGGATAGGTTTAATAAATACCCTAACCCTAACGCGTACCCTAACCCTAACCTCTACCCTAACCCTAACACGTACCCTAATCCTAACCCGTAACCTAAACGGAGCCCTAACCCTAACACTAACACAAACCCTAACACTAACCCATACCCTACGCCGTACACGAACCCCTCCCCGAACCCGTACCCTAAGCCGTACCCTAAGCCTAACCCTAAGCCTAACCCTAACCCTAGGCTACCCTTGACTGCTTCTGCGTCCAATAGATTTCCTAAGCACTAGTGTTTTAAGGAACAGCTTAAAAAGGGAATCCTAATGTAATTTCTTTATAATGTGTGTGTTCCTTATATTATCTTAGTGTCTAAACTCTTCTCCATGGCTGGACCCCCAAATAATATTCCTTTACGTGCTAAGTGGTATCTAGAGAGTGGGCTAGGTTTAATAACTACCCTAACCCTAACGCGTACCCTAACCCTCACCCCTACCCTAACCCTAACACGTACCCTAATACTATCCCGTACACTAAACCGAGCCGTAACCCTAACACTAACCTTAACACTAACCCTAACCCATACCCTAAGCCGTACCCGAAGCCTTCCCCGATCCCGTACCCTAAGCCGTACCCTAAGCCTAACCCTAAGCCTAACCCTAACCCTAGGCTACCCTTGACTGCTTCTGCATCCAATAGATTTCCTAAGCACTAGTGTTTTAAGGAACAGCTTAAAAAGAGAATCCTAATGTGATTTCTTTATAATGTGTGTGTTCCTTATATTATCTTAGTGTCTAAACTCTTCTCCATGGCTGGACCCCCAAATAATATTCCTTTACGTGCTAAGGGGAATCTAGAGAGTGGGATAGGTTTAATAACTACCCTAACCCTAACACGTACCCTAACCCTAACCCCTACCCTAACCCTAACAGGAACCCTAATCCTAAACCGTACCCTAAACCGAGCCCTAACCCTAACACTAACCCTAACCCTAACCCTATCCCATACCCTAAGCCGTACCCGAAGCCCTCCCTGAACCCGTACCCTAAGCCGTACCCTAAGCCTAACCCTAAGCCTAACCCTAACCCTAGGCTACCCTTGACTGCTTCTGCCTCCAGTAGATTTCCTAAGCACTAGTGTTTTAAGGAACAGCTTAAAAAGAGAATCCTAATGTGATTTCTTTATAATGTGTGTGTTCCTTATATTATCTTAGTGTCTAAACTCTTCTCCATGGCTGGACCCCCAAATAATATTCCTTTACGTGCTAAGGGGTATCTAGAGAGTGGGATAGGTTTAATAACTACCCTAACCCTAATGCGTACCCTAACCCTAACCCCTACCGTAACCCTAACACGTACCCTAATCCTAACCAATACCTTAAATCGAGCACTAACCCTATCACTAAACCTAACCCTAACCCTAACCCATACCCTACGCTGTACCCGAAGCCCTCCCCGAAACAGTACCCTAAGCCGAACCCTAAGCCTAAACCTAAGCCTAACCCTAACCCTAGGCTACCCTTGACAGCTTCTGCCTCCAATAGATTTCCTAAGCACTAGTGTTTTAAGGAACAGCTTAAAAAGAGAATCCTAATGTGATTTCTTTATAATGGGTATATTCCTTATCTTATCCTAGTGTCTAAACTTTTCTCCATGGATGGACCCGCAAATAATATTGCTTTACCTGCTAAGGGGTATCTAGAGAGTGGGATAGGTTTAATAACTACCCTAACCCTAACGCGTACCCTAACCCTAACCCCAACACGTACCCTAATCCTAAACCGTACCCTAAACCGAACCCTAACCCTAACACTAACCCTAACCCTAACCCTAACCCATACCCTACGCCGTATCCGAAGGCCTCCCCGAACCCGTAACCTAAGCCGTACCCTAAGCCTAACCCTAAGCCTAACCCTATCCCTAGGCTACCCTTGACTGCTTCTGCCTCCAATAGGTTTCCTAAGCAATAGTGTTTTAAGGAACAGCTTAAAAAGAGAATCCTAATGTGATTTCTTTATAATGGGTGTGTTCCTTATCTTATCCTAGTGTCTAAACTCTTCTCCATGGCTGGACCCCCAAATAATATTCCTTTACGTGCTAAGGGGTATCTAGAGAGTGGGATAGGTTTAATAACTGCCCTAACCCTAACACGTACCCTAACCCTAACCCCTACCCTAACCCTAAACCGTACCCTAAACCGAGCCCTAACCCTAACACTAACCCTAACCCTAACCCTAACCCATACCCTACGCCGTACCCGAAGCCCTCCCCGAACCCGTACCCTAAGCCGTACCCTAAGCCTAACCCTAAGCCTAACCCTAACCCTAGGCTACCCTTGACTGCTTCTGCCTCCAATAGATTTCCTAAGCACTAGTGTTTTAAGGAACAGCTTAAAAAGAGAATCCTAATGTGATTTCTTTATAATGGGTGTGTTCCTTATCTTATCCTAGTGTCTAAACTCTTCTCCATGGCTGGACCCCCAAATAATATTCCTTTACGTGCTAAGGGGTATCTAGAGAGTGGGATAGGTTTAATAAATACCCTAACCCTAACGCGTACCCTAACCCTAACCTCTACCCTAACCCTAACACGTACCCTAATCCTAACCCGTACCCTAAACCGAGCCCTAACCCTAACACTAACCCTAACCCTAACCCTAACCCATACCGTACGCCGTACCCGAAGCCCTCCCCGTCCCGTACCCTAAGCCGTACCCTAAGCCTAACCCTAAGCGTAACCCTAACCCTAGGCTACCCTTGACTGCTTCTGCCTCCAATAGATTTCCTAAGCACTAGTGTTTTAAGGAACAGCTTAAAAAGAGAATCCTAATGTGATTTCTTTATAATGGGTGTGTTCCTTATCTTATCCTAGTGTCTAAACTCTTCTCCATGGCTGGACCCCCAAATAATATTCCTTTACGTGCTAAGGGGTATCTAGAGAGTGGGATAGGTTTAATAACTGCCCTAACCCTAACACGTACCCTAACCCTAACCCCTACCCTAACCCTAAACCGTACCCTAAACCGAGCCCTAACCCTAACACTAACCCTAACCCTATCCCTAACCCATACCCTACGCCGTACCCGAAGCCCTCCCCGAACCCGTACCCTAAGCCGTACCCGAAGCCTAACCCTAAGCCTAACGCTAAACCTAGGCTACCCTTGACTGCTTCAGCCTCCTATAGATTTCCTAAGCACGAGTGTTTTAAGGAAGAGCTTAAAAAGAGAATCCTAAAGTGATTTCTTTATAATAGGTGTGTTCCTTATCTTATCCTAGTGTCTAAACTCTTCTCCATGGCTGGACCCCGAAATAATATTCCTTTACGTGCTAAGGTGTATCTAGAGAGTGGGATAGGTTTAATAAATACCCTAACCCTAACGCGTACCCTAACCCTAACATCTACCCTAACCCTAACACGTACCCTAATCCTAACCCGTACCCTAAACGGAGCCCTAACCCTAACACTAACACAAACCCTAACACTAACCCATACCCTACGCTGTACACGAACCCCTCCTCGAACCCGTACCCTAAGCCGTACCCTAAGCCTAACCCTAAGCCTAACCCTAACCCTAGGCTTCCCTTGACTGCTCTGCCTCCAATACTTTTCCTATGCAATAGTGTTTTAAGGAACAGCTTAAAAAGAGAATCCTAATGTGATTTCTTTATAATGGGTGTGTTCCTTATCTTATCCTAGTGTCTAAACTCTTCTCCATGGCTGGACCCCCAAATAATATTCCTTTACGTGCTAAGGGGTATCTAGAGAGAGGGATAGGTTTAATAACTACCCTAACCCTAACACGTACCCTAACCCTAACCCCTACCCTAACCCTAACACGTACCCTAATCCTAAACCGTACCCTAAACCGAGCCCTAACCCTAACACTAACCCTAACCCTAAACCTAACCCATACCCTACGCCGTACCCGAGCCCTCCCCGAACCCGTACCCTAAGCCGTACCCTAAGCCTAACCCTAAGCCTAACCCTAACCCTAGGCTACCCTTGACTGCTTCTGCCTCCAATAGATTTCCTAAGCACTAGTGATTTAAGGAACAGCTTAAAAAGAGAATCCTAATGTGATTTCTTTATAATGGGTGTGTTCCTTATCTTATCCTAGTGTCTAAACTCTTCTCCATGGCTGGACCCCCAAATAATATTCCTTTACGTGCTAAGGGGTATCTAGAGAGAGGGATAGGTTTAATAACTACCCTAACCCTAACACGTACCCTAACCCTAACCCCTACCCTAACCCTAACACGTACCGTAATCCTAAACCGTACCCTAAACCGAGCCCTAACCCTAACACTAACCCTATCCCTAAACCTAACCCATACCCTACGCCGTACCCGAGCCCTCCCCGAACCCGTACCCTAAGCCGTACCCTAAGCCTAACCCTAAGCCTAACCCTAACCCTAGGCTACCCTTGACTGCTTCTGCCTCCAATAGATTTCCTAAGCACTAGTGATTTAAGGAACAGCTTAAAAAGAGAATCCTAATGTGATTTCTTTATAATGTGTGTGTTCCTTATATTATCTTAGTGTCTAAACTCTTCTCCATGGGTGGTCCCCCAAATAATATTCCTTTACGTGCTAAGGGGTATCTAGAGAGTGGGATAGGTTTAATAACTACCCTAACCCTAATGCGTACCCTAACCCTAACCCCTACCGTAACCCTAACACGTACCCTAATCCTAACCAATACCTTAAATCGAGCACTAACCCTATCACTAAACCTAACCCTAACCCTAACCCATACCCTACGCTGTACCCGAAGCCCTCCCCGAAACAGTACCCTAAGCCGAACCCTAAGCCTAAACCTAAGCCTAACCCTAACCCTAGGCTACCCTTGACAGCTTCTGCCTCCAATAGATTTCCTAAGCACTAGTGTTTTAAGGAACAGCTTAAAAAGAGAATCCTAATGTGATTTCTTTATAATGGGTATATTCCTTATCTTATCCTAGTGTCTAAACTTTTCTCCATGGATGGACCCGCAAATAATATTGCTTTACCTGCTAAGGGGTATCTAGAGAGTGGGATAGGTTTAATAACTACCCTAACCCTAACGCGTACCCTAACCCTAACCCCAACACGTACCCTAATCCTAAACCGTACCCTAAACCGAACCCTAACCCTAACACTAACCCTAACCCTAACCCTAACCCATACCCTACGCCGTATCCGAAGGCCTCCCCGAACCCGTAACCTAAGCCGTACCCTAAGCCTAACCCTAAGCCTAACCCTATCCCTAGGCTACCCTTGACTGCTTCTGCCTCCAATAGGTTTCCTAAGCAATAGTGTTTTAAGGAACAGCTTAAAAAGAGAATCCTAATGTGATTTCTTTATAATGGGTGTGTTCCTTATCTTATCCTAGTGTCTAAACTCTTCTCCATGGCTGGACCCCCAAATAATATTCCTTTACGTGCTAAGGGGTATCTAGAGAGTGGGATAGGTTTAATAACTGCCCTAACCCTAACACGTACCCTAACCCTAACCCCTACCCTAACCCTAAACCGTACCCTAAACCGAGCCCTAACCCTAACACTAACCCTAACCCTAACCCTAACCCATACCCTACGCCGTACCCGAAGCCCTCCCCGAACCCGTACCCTAAGCCGTACCCTAAGCCTAACCCTAAGCCTAACCCTAACCCTAGGCTACCCTTGACTGCTTCTGCCTCCAATAGATTTCCTAAGCACTAGTGTTTTAAGGAACAGCTTAAAAAGAGAATCCTAATGTGATTTCTTTATAATGGGTGTGTTCCTTATCTTATCCTAGTGTCTAAACTCTTCTCCATGGCTGGACCCCCAAATAATATTCCTTTACGTGCTAAGGGGTATCTAGAGAGTGGGATAGGTTTAATAAATACCCTAACCCTAACGCGTACCCTAACCCTAACCTCTACCCTAACCCTAACACGTACCCTAATCCTAACCCGTACCCTAAACCGAGCCCTAACCCTAACACTAACCCTAACCCTAACCCTAACCCATACCGTACGCCGTACCCGAAGCCCTCCCCGTCCCGTACCCTAAGCCGTACCCTAAGCCTAACCCTAAGCGTAACCCTAACCCTAGGCTACCCTTGACTGCTTCTGCCTCCAATAGATTTCCTAAGCACTAGTGTTTTAAGGAACAGCTTAAAAAGAGAATCCTAATGTGATTTCTTTATAATGGGTGTGTTCCTTATCTTATCCTAGTGTCTAAACTCTTCTCCATGGCTGGACCCCCAAATAATATTCCTTTACGTGCTAAGGGGTATCTAGAGAGTGGGATAGGTTTAATAACTGCCCTAACCCTAACACGTACCCTAACCCTAACCCCTACCCTAACCCTAAACCGTACCCTAAACCGAGCCCTAACCCTAACACTAACCCTAACCCTATCCCTAACCCATACCCTACGCCGTACCCGAAGCCCTCCCCGAACCCGTACCCTAAGCCGTACCCGAAGCCTAACCCTAAGCCTAACGCTAAACCTAGGCTACCCTTGACTGCTTCAGCCTCCTATAGATTTCCTAAGCACGAGTGTTTTAAGGAAGAGCTTAAAAAGAGAATCCTAAAGTGATTTCTTTATAATAGGTGTGTTCCTTATCTTATCCTAGTGTCTAAACTCTTCTCCATGGCTGGACCCCGAAATAATATTCCTTTACGTGCTAAGGTGTATCTAGAGAGTGGGATAGGTTTAATAAATACCCTAACCCTAACGCGTACCCTAACCCTAACATCTACCCTAACCCTAACACGTACCCTAATCCTAACCCGTACCCTAAACGGAGCCCTAACCCTAACACTAACACAAACCCTAACACTAACCCATACCCTACGCTGTACACGAACCCCTCCTCGAACCCGTACCCTAAGCCGTACCCTAAGCCTAACCCTAAGCCTAACCCTAACCCTAGGCTTCCCTTGACTGCTCTGCCTCCAATACTTTTCCTATGCAATAGTGTTTTAAGGAACAGCTTAAAAAGAGAATCCTAATGTGATTTCTTTATAATGGGTGTGTTCCTTATCTTATCCTAGTGTCTAAACTCTTCTCCATGGCTGGACCCCCAAATAATATTCCTTTACGTGCTAAGGGGTATCTAGAGAGAGGGATAGGTTTAATAACTACCCTAACCCTAACACGTACCCTAACCCTAACCCCTACCCTAACCCTAACACGTACCCTAATCCTAAACCGTACCCTAAACCGAGCCCTAACCCTAACACTAACCCTAACCCTAAACCTAACCCATACCCTACGCCGTACCCGAGCCCTCCCCGAACCCGTACCCTAAGCCGTACCCTAAGCCTAACCCTAAGCCTAACCCTAACCCTAGGCTACCCTTGACTGCTTCTGCCTCCAATAGATTTCCTAAGCACTAGTGATTTAAGGAACAGCTTAAAAAGAGAATCCTAATGTGATTTCTTTATAATGGGTGTGTTCCTTATCTTATCCTAGTGTCTAAACTCTTCTCCATGGCTGGACCCCCAAATAATATTCCTTTACGTGCTAAGGGGTATCTAGAGAGAGGGATAGGTTTAATAACTACCCTAACCCTAACACGTACCCTAACCCTAACCCCTACCCTAACCCTAACACGTACCGTAATCCTAAACCGTACCCTAAACCGAGCCCTAACCCTAACACTAACCCTATCCCTAAACCTAACCCATACCCTACGCCGTACCCGAGCCCTCCCCGAACCCGTACCCTAAGCCGTACCCTAAGCCTAACCCTAAGCCTAACCCTAACCCTAGGCTACCCTTGACTGCTTCTGCCTCCAATAGATTTCCTAAGCACTAGTGATTTAAGGAACAGCTTAAAAAGAGAATCCTAATGTGATTTCTTTATAATGTGTGTGTTCCTTATATTATCTTAGTGTCTAAACTCTTCTCCATGGGTGGTCCCCCAAATAATATTCCTTTACGTGCTAAGGGGTATCTAGAGAGTGGGATAGGTTCAATAACTACCCTAACCCTAACGCGTACCCTAACCCTAACCCCTACCCTAACCCTAACACGTACCCTAATCCTATCCCGTACACTAAACCGAGCCCTAACCCTAACACTAACCCTAACCCTAACCCTAACCCATACCATACGCCGTACCCGAAGCCCTCCCCGAACCCTTACTCTAAGCCGTACCCTAAGCCTAACCCTAAGCCCAACCCTAACCCTAGGCTTCCCTTGACTGCTTCTGCCTCCAATAGATTTCCTATGCAATAGTGTTTTAAGGAACAGCTTAAAAAGAGAATCCTAATGTGATTTCTTTATAATGGGTGTGTTCCTTATCTTATCCTAGTGTCTAAACTCTTCTCCATGGCTGGAATCCCAAATAATATTCCTTTACGTGCTAAGGGGTATCCAGAGAGAGGGATAGGTTTAATAACTACCCTAACCCTAACACGTACCCTAACCCTAACCCCTACCCTAACCCTAACACGTACCCTAATTCTAAACCGTACCCTAAACCGAGCCCTAACCCTAACACTAACCCTAACCCTAACCCTATCCTATACCCTAAGCCGTACCCGAAGCCCTCCCCGAACCCGTACCGTAAGCCGTACCCTAAGCCTAACCCTAAGCCTAACCCTAACCCTAGGCTACCCTTGACTGCTTCTGCCTCCAATAGATTTCCTAAGCACTAGTGTTTTAAGGAACAGCTTAAAAAGAGAATCCTAATGTGATTTCTTTATAATGTGTGTGTTCCTTATATTATCTTAGTGTCTAAACTCTTCTCCATGGCTGGACCCCCAAATAATATTCCTTTACGTGCTAAGGGGTATCTAGAGTGTGGGATAGGTTTAATAACTACACTAACCCTAATGCGTACCCTAACCCTAACACGTACCCTAACCCTAACCCCTACCCTAACCCTAAACCGTACCCTAAACCGAGCCCTAACCCTAACACTAACCCTAACCCTAACCCTAACCCATACCCTACGCCGTACCCGAAGCCCTCCCCGAACCCGTACCCTAAGCCGTACCCGAAGCCTAACCCTAAGCCTAACGCTAACCCTAGGCTACCCTTGACTGCTTCTGCCTCCAATAGATTTCCTAAGCACTAGTGTTTTAAGGAAGAGCTTAAAAAGAGAATCCTAAAGTGATTTCTTTATAATAGGTGTGTTCCTTATCTTATCCTAGTGTCTAAACTCTTCTCCATGGCTGGACCCCGAAATCATATTCCTTTACGTGCTAAGGTGTATCTAGAGAGTGGGATAGGTTTAATAAATACCCTAACCCTAACGCGTACCCTAACCCTAACCTCTACCCTAACCCTAACACGTACCCTAATCCTAACCCGTAACCTAAACGGAGCCCTAACCCTAACACTAACACAAACCCTAACACTAACCCATACCCTACGCCGTACACGAACCCCTCCCCGAACCCGTACCCTAAGCTGTACCCTAAGCCTAACCCTAAGCCTAACCCTAACCCTAGGCTACCCTTGACTGCTTCTGCGTCCAATAGATTTCCTAAGCACTAGTGTTTTAAGGAACAGCTTAAAAAGGGTATCCTAATGTAATTTCTTTATAATGTGTGTGTTCCTTATATTATCTTAGTGTCTAAACTCTTCTCCATGGCTGGACCCCCAAATAATATTCCTTTACGTGCTAAGTGGTATCTAGAGAGTGGGCTAGGTTTAATAACTACCCTAACCCTAACGCGTACACTAACCCTCACCCCTACCCTAACCCTAACACGTACCCTAATACTATCCCGTACACTAAACCGAGCCGTAACCCTAACACTAACCTTAACACTAACCCTAACCCATACCCTAAGCCGTACCCGAAGCCTTCCCCGATCCCGTACCCTAAGCCGTACCCTAAGCCTAACCCTAAGCCTAACCCTAACCCTAGGCTACCCTTGACTGCTTCTGCATCCAATAGATTTCCTAAGCACTAGTGTTTTAAGGAACAGCTTAAAAAGAGAATCCTAATGTGATTTCTTTATAATGTGTGTGTTCCTTATATTATCTTAGTGTCTAAACTCTTCTCCATGGCTGGACCCCCAAATAATATTCCTTTACGTGCTAAGGGGAATCTAGAGAGTGGGATAGGTTTAATAACTACCCTAACCCTAACACGTACCCTAACCCTAACCCCTACCCTAACCCTAACAGGAACCCTAATCCTAAACCGTACCCTAAACCGAGCCCTAACCCTAACACTAACCCTAACCCTAACCCTATCCCATACCCTAAGCCGTACCCGAAGCCCTCCCTGAACCCGTACCCTAAGCCGTACCCTAAGCCTAACCCTAAGCCTAACCCTAACCCTAGGCTACCCTTGACTGCTACTGCCTCCAGTAGATTTCCTAAGCACTAGTGTTTTAAGGAACAGCTTAAAAAGAGAATCCTAATGTGATTTCTTTATAATGTGTGTGTTCCTTATATTATCTTAGTGTCTAAACTCTTCTCCATGGCTGGACCCCCAAATAATATTCCTTTACGTGCTAAGGGGTATCTAGAGAGTGGGATAGGTTTAATAACTACCCTAACCCTAATGCGTACCCTAACCCTAACCCCTACCGTAACCCTAACACGTACCCTAATCCTAACCAATACCTTAAATCGAGCACTAACCCTATCACTAAACCTAACCCTAACCCTAACCCATACCCTACGCTGTACCCGAAGCCCTCCCCGAAACAGTACCCTAAGCCGAACCCTAAGCCTAAACCTAAGCCTAACCCTAACCCTAGGCTACCCTTGACAGCTTCTGCCTCCAATAGATTTCCTAAGCACTAGTGTTTTAAGGAACAGCTTAAAAAGAGAATCCTAATGTGATTTCTTTATAATGGGTATATTCCTTATCTTATCCTAGTGTCTAAACTTTTCTCCATGGATGGACCCGCAAATAATATTGCTTTACCTGCTAAGGGGTATCTAGAGAGTGGGATAGGTTTAATAACTACCCTAACCCTAACGCGTACCCTAACCCTAACCCCAACACGTACCCTAATCCTAAACCGTACCCTAAACCGAACCCTAACCCTAACACTAACCCTAACCCTAACCCTAACCCATACCCTACGCCGTATCCGAAGGCCTCCCCGAACCCGTAACCTAAGCCGTACCCTAAGCCTAACCCTAAGCCTAACCCTATCCCTAGGCTACCCTTGACTGCTTCTGCCTCCAATAGGTTTCCTAAGCAATAGTGTTTTAAGGAACAGCTTAAAAAGAGAATCCTAATGTGATTTCTTTATAATGGGTGTGTTCCTTATCTTATCCTAGTGTCTAAACTCTTCTCCATGGCTGGACCCCCAAATAATATTCCTTTACGTGCTAAGGGGTATCTAGAGAGTGGGATAGGTTTAATAACTGCCCTAACCCTAACACGTACCCTAACCCTAACCCCTACCCTAACCCTAAACCGTACCCTAAACCGAGCCCTAACCCTAACACTAACCCTAACCCTAACCCTAACCCATACCCTACGCCGTACCCGAAGCCCTCCCCGAACCCGTACCCTAAGCCGTACCCTAAGCCTAACCCTAAGCCTAACCCTAACCCTAGGCTACCCTTGACTGCTTCTGCCTCCAATAGATTTCCTAAGCACTAGTGTTTTAAGGAACAGCTTAAAAAGAGAATCCTAATGTGATTTCTTTATAATGGGTGTGTTCCTTATCTTATCCTAGTGTCTAAACTCTTCTCCATGGCTGGACCCCCAAATAATATTCCTTTACGTGCTAAGGGGTATCTAGAGAGTGGGATAGGTTTAATAAATACCCTAACCCTAACGCGTACCCTAACCCTAACCTCTACCCTAACCCTAACACGTACCCTAATCCTAACCCGTACCCTAAACCGAGCCCTAACCCTAACACTAACCCTAACCCTAACCCTAACCCATACCGTACGCCGTACCCGAAGCCCTCCCCGTCCCGTACCCTAAGCCGTACCCTAAGCCTAACCCTAAGCGTAACCCTAACCCTAGGCTACCCTTGACTGCTTCTGCCTCCAATAGATTTCCTAAGCACTAGTGTTTTAAGGAACAGCTTAAAAAGAGAATCCTAATGTGATTTCTTTATAATGGGTGTGTTCCTTATCTTATCCTAGTGTCTAAACTCTTCTCCATGGCTGGACCCCCAAATAATATTCCTTTACGTGCTAAGGGGTATCTGGAGAGTGGGATAGGTTTAATAACTGCCCTAACCCTAACACGTACCCTAACCCTAACCCCTACCCTAACCCTAAACCGTACCCTAAACCGAGCCCTAACCCTAACACTAACCCTAACCCTATCCCTAACCCATACCCTACGCCGTACCCGAAGCCCTCCCCGAACCCGTACCCTAAGCCGTACCCGAAGCCTAACCCTAAGCCTAACGCTAACCCTAGGCTACCCTTGACTGCTTCAGCCTCCTATAGATTTCCTAAGCACGAGTGTTTTAAGGAAGAGCTTAAAAAGAGAATCCTAAAGTGATTTCTTTATAATAGGTGTGTTCCTTATCTTATCCTAGTGTCTAAACTCTTCTCCATGCCTGGACCCCGAAATAGTATTCCTTTACGTGCTAAGGTGTATCTAGAGAGTGGGATAGGTTTAATAAATACCCTAACCCTAACGCGTACCCTAACCCTAACCTCTACCCTAACCCTAACACGTACCCTAATCCTAACCCGTACCCTAAACGGAGCCCTAACCCTAACACTAACACAAACCCTAACACTAACCCATACCCTACGCCGTACACGAACCCCTCCCCGAACCCGTACCCTAAGCCGTACCCTAAGCCTAACCCTAAGCCTAACCCTAACCCTAGGCTACCCTTGACTGCTTCTGCCTCCAATAGATTTCCTAAGCACTAGTGTTTTAAGGAACAGCTTAAAAAGGGAATCCTAATGTGATTTCTTTATAATGTGTGTGTTCCTTATATTATCTTAGTGTCTAAACTCTTCTCCATGGCTGGACCCCCAAATAATATTCCTTTACGTGCTAAGTGGTATCTAGAGAGTGGGCTAGGTTTAATAACTACCCTAACCCTAACGCGTACCCTAACCCTCACCCCTACCCTCACCCTAACACGTACCCTAATCCTAACCCGTACTCTAAACCGAGCCCTAACCCTAACACTAACCCTAACCCTAACCCTAACCCATACCCTACGCCGTACCCGAAGCCCTCCCCGAACCCGTAACCTAAGCCGTACCCTAAGCCTAACCCGAAGCCTAACCCTAACCCTAGGCTTCCCTTGACTGCTTCTGCCTCCAATAGATTTCCTAAGCACTAGTGTTTTAAGGAACAGCTTAAAAACAGAATCCTAATGTGATTTCTTTATAATGGGTGTGTTCCTTATCTTATCCTATTGTCTAAACTCTTCTCTATGTCTAGACCCCCAAATAATATTCCTTTACGTGCTAAGGGGTATCTAGAGAGTGGGATAGGTTTAATAACTACACTAACCCTAATGCGTACCCTAACCCTAACCCCTACCGTAACCCTAACACGTACCCTAATCCTAACCAATACCTTAAACCGAGCACTAACCCTATCACTAAACCTAACCCTAACCCTAACCCATACCCTACGCTGTACCCGAAGCCCTCCCCGAAACAGTACCCTAAGCCGAACCCTAAGCCTAAACATAAGCCTAACCCTAACCCTAGGCTACCCTTGACAGCTTCTGCCTCCAATAGATTTCCTAAGCACTAGTGTTTTAAGGAACAGCTTAAAAAGAGAATCCTAATGTGATTTCTTTATAATGGGTATATTCCTTATCTTATCCTAGTGTCTAAACTTTTCTCCATGGATGGACTCCCAAATAATATTGCTTTACCTGCTAAGGGGTATCAAGAGAGTGGGATAGGTTTAATAACTACCCTAACCCTAACGCGTACCCTATCCCTAACCCCTACCCTAACCCTAACACGTACCCTAATCCTAAACCGTACCCTAAACCGAACCCTAACCCTAACACTAACCCTAACCCTAACCCTACCCCATACCCTACGCCGTATCCGAAGCCCTCCCCGAACCCGTACCCTAAGCCGTACCCTAAGCCTAACCCTAAGCCTAACCCTATCCCTAGGCTACCCTTGACTGCTTCTGCCTCCAATAGGTTTCCTAAGCACTAGTGTTTTAAGGAACAGCTTAAAAAGAGAATCCTAATGTGATTTCTTTATAATGGGTGTGTTCCTTATCTTATCCTAGTGTCTAAACTCTTCTCCATGGCTGGACCCCCAAATAATATTCCTTTACGTGCTAAGGGGTATCTAGAGAGTGGGATAGGTTTAATAACTGCCCTAACCCTAACACGTACCCTAACCCTAACCCCTACCCTAACCCTAAACCGTACCCTAAACCGAGCCCTAACCCTAACACTAAGCCTAACCCTAACCCTAACCCATACCCTACGCCGTACCCGAAGCCCTCCCCGAACCCGTACCCTAAGCCGTACCCGAAGCCTAACCCGAAGCCTAACGCTAACCCTAGGCTACCCTTGACTGCTTCAGCCTCCAATAGATTTCCTAAGCACTAGTGTTTTAAGGAAGAGCTTAAAAAGAGAATCCTAAAGTGATTTCTTTATAATAGGTGTGTTCCTTATCTTATCCTAGTGTCTAAACTCTTCTCCATGGCTGGACCCCGAAATAATATTCCTTTACGTGCTAAGGGGAATCTAGAGAGTGGGATAGGTTTAATAACTACCCTAACCCTAACGCGTACCCTATCCCTAACCCCTACCCTAACCCTAACACGTACCCTAATCCTAACCCGTACTCTAATCCGAGCCCTAACCCTAACACTAACCCTAACCCTAACCCTAACCCATACCCTACGCCGTACCCGAAGCCTTCCCCGAACCCGTAACCTAAGCCGTACCCTAAGCCTAACCCGAAGCCTAACCCTAACCCTAGGCTTCCCTTGACTGCTTCTGCCTCCAATAGATTTCCTAAGCACTAGTGTTTTAAGGAACAGCTTAAAAAGAGAATCCTAATGTGATTTCTTTATAATGGGTGTGTTCCTTATATTATCTTAGTGTCTAAACTCTTCTCCATGGCTGGACCCCCAAATAATATTCCTTTACGTGCTAAGTGGTATCTAGAGAGTGGGCTAGGTTTAATAACTACCCTAACCCTAACGCGTACCCTAACCCTCACCCCTACCCTAACCCTAACACGTACCCTAATACTATCCCGTACACTAAACCGAGCCCTAACCCTAACACTAACCTTAACACTAACCCTAACCCATACCCTAAGCCGTACCCGAAGCCTTCCCCGATCCCTTACCCTAAGCCGTACCCTAACCCTAACCCTAAGCCTAACCCTAACCCTAGGCTACCCTTGACTGCTTCTGCCTCCAATAGATTTCCTAAGCACTAGGGTTTTAAGGAACAGCTTAAAAAGAGAATCCTAATGTGATTTCTTTATAATGTGTGTGTTCCTTATATTATCTTAGTGTCTAAACTCTTCTCTATGGCTGGACCCCCAAATAATATTCCTTTACGTGCTAAGGGGAATCTAGAGAGTGGGATAGGTTTAATAACTACCCTAACCCTAACGCGTACCCTATACCTAACCTCTACCCTAACCCTAACACGTACCCTAATCCTAACCCGTACTCTAAACCGAGCCCTAACCCTAACACTAACCCTAACCCTAACCCTAACCCATACCCTACGCCGTACCCGAAGCCCTCCCGGAACCCGTAACCTAAGCCGTACCCTAAGCCTAACCCGAAGCCTAACCCTAACCCTAGGCTTCCCTTGACTGCTTCTGCCTCCAATAGATTTCCTAAGCACTAGTGTTTTAAGGAACAGCTTAAAAAGAGAATCCTAATGTGATTTCTTTATAATGGGTGTGTTCCTTATCTTATCCTAGTGTCTAAACTCTTCTCTATGTCTAGACCCCCAAATAATATTCCTTTACGTGCTAAGGGGTATCTAGAGAGTGGGATAGGTTTAATAACTACACTAACCCTAATGCGTACCCTAACCCTAACCCCTACCGTAACCCTAACACGTACCCTAATCCTAACCAATACCTTAAACCGAGCACTAACCCTATCACTAAACCTAACCCTAACCCTAACCCATACCCTACGCTGTACCCGAAGCCCTCCCCGAAACAGTACCCTAAGCCGAACCCTAAGCCTAAACCTAAGCCTAACCCTAACCCTAGGCTACCCTTGACAGCTTCTGCCTCCAATAGATTTCCTAAGCACTAGTGTTTTAAGGAACAGCTTAAAAAGAGAATCCTAATGTGATTTGTTTATAATGGGTATATTCCTTATCTTATCCTAGTGTCTAAACTTTTCTCCATGGATGGAATCCCAAATAATATTGCTTTACCTGCTAAGGGGTATCAAGAGAGTGGGATAGGTTTAATAACTACCCTAACCCTAACGCGTACCCTATCCCTAACCCCTACCCTAACCCTAACACGTACCCTAATCCTAAACCGTACCCTAAACCGAACCCTAACCCTAACACTAACCCTAACCCTAACCCTACCCCATACCCTACGCCGTATCCGAAGCCCTCCCCGAACCCGTACCCTAAGCCGTACCCTAAGCCTAACCCTAAGCCTAACCCTAACCCTAGGCTACCCTTGACTGCTTCTGCCTCCAATAGATTTCCTAAGCACTAGTGTTTTAAGGAACAGCTTAAAAAGAGAATCCTAATGTGATTTCTTTATAATGGGTGTGTTCCTTATCTTATCCTAGTGTCTAAACTCTTCTCCATGGCTGGACCCCCAAATAATATTCCTTTACGTGCTAAGGGGTATCTAGAGAGTGGGATAGGTTTAATAACTGCCCTAACCCTAACACGTACCCTAACCCTAACCCCTACCCTAACCCTAAACCGTACCCTAAACCGAGCCCTAACCCTAACACTAACCCTAACCCTAACCCTAACCCATACCCTACGCCGTACCCGAAGCCCTCCCCGAACCCGTACCCTAAGCCGTACCCGAAGCCTAACCCTAAGCCTAACGCTAACCCTAGGCTACCCTTGACTGCTTCAGCCTCCAATAGATTTCCTAAGCACTAGTGTTTTAAGGAAGAGCTTAAAAAGAGAATCCTAAAGTGATTTCTTTATAATAGGTGTCTTCCTTATCTTATCCTAGTGTCTAAACTCTTCTCCATGGCTGGACCCCGAAATAATATTCCTTTACGTGCTAAGGTGTATCTAGAGAGTGGGATAGGTTTAATAAATACCCTAACCCTAACGCGTACCCTAACCCTAACCTCTACCCTAACCCTAACACGTACCCTAATCCTAACCCGTACCCTAAACGGAGCCCTAACCCTAACACTAACACAAACCCTAACACTAAACCATACCCTACGCCGTACACGAACCCCTCCCCGAACCCGTATCTTAAGCCGTACCCTAAGCCTAACCCTAAGCCTAACCCTAACCCTAGGCTACCCTTGACTGCTTCTGCCTCCAATAGATTTCCTAAGCACTAGTGTTTTAAGGAACAGCTTAAAAAGGGAATCCTAATGTGATTTCTTTATAATGTGTGTGTTCCTTATATTATCTTAGTGTCTAAACTCTTCTCCATGGCTGGACCCCCAAATAATATTCCTTTACGTGCTAAGTGGTATCTAGAGGGTGGGCTAGGTTTAATAACTACCCTAACCCTAACGCGTACCCTAACCCTCACCCCTACCCTAACCCTAACACGTACCCTAATACTATCCCGTACACTAAACCGAGCCCTAACCCTAACACTAACCTTAACACTAACCCTAACCCATACCCTAAGCCGTACCCGAAGCCTTCCCCGATCCCTTACCCTAAGCCGTACCCTAACCCTAACCCTAAGCCTAACCCTAACCCTAGGCTACCCTTGACTGCTTCTGCCTCCAATAGATTTCCTAAGCACTAGTGTTTTAAGGAACAGCTTAAAAAGAGAATCCTAATGTGATTTCTTTATAATGTGTGTGTTCCTTATATTATCTTAGTGTCTAAACTCTTCTCTATGGCTGGACCCCCAAATAATATTCCTTTACGTGCTAAGGGGAATCTAGAGAGTGGGATAGGTTTAATAACTACCCTAACCCTAACGCGTACCCTATCCCTAACCCCTACCCTAACCCTAACACGTACCCTAATCCTAACCCGTACTCTAAACAGAGCCCTAACCCTAACACTAACCCTAACCCTAACCCTAACCGATACCCTACGCCGTACCCGAAGCCCTCCCCGAACCCGTAACCTAAGCCGTACCCTAAGCCTAACCCGAAGCCTAACCCTAACCCTAGGCTTCCCTTGACTGCTTCTGCCTCCAATAGATTTCCTAAGCACTAGTGTTTTAAGGAACAGCTTAAAAAGAGAATCCTAATGTGATTTCTTTATAATGGGTGTGTTCCTTATCTTATCCTAATGTCTAAACTCTTCTCTATGTCTAGACCCCCAAATAATATTCCTTTACGTGCTAAGGGGTATCTAGAGAGTGGGATAGGTTTAATAACTACACTAACCCTAATGCGTACCCTAACCCTAACCCCTACCGTAACCCTAACACGTACCCTAATCCTAACCAATACCTTAAACCGAGCACTAACCCTATCACTAAACCTAACCCTAACCCTAACCCATACCCTACGCTGTACCCGAAGCCCTCCCCGAAACAGTACCCTAAGCCGAACCCTAAGCCTAAACCTAAGCCTAACCCTAACCCTAGGCTACCCTTGACAGCTTCTGCCTCCAATAGATTTCCTAAGCACTAGTGTTTTAAGGAACAGCTTAAAAAGAGAATCCTAATGTGATTTCTTTATAATGGGTATATTCCTTATCTTATCCTAGTGTCTAAACTTTTTTCCATGGATGGACCCCCAAATAATATTGCTTTACCTGCTAAGGGGTATCTAGAGAGTGGGATAGGTTTAATAACTACCCTAACCCTAACGCGTACCCTAACCCTAACCCCTACCCTAACCCTAACACGTACCCTAATCCTAAACCGTACCCTAAACCGAACCCTAACCCTAACACTAACCCTAACCCTAACCCTACCCCATACCCTACGCCGTATCCGAAGCCCTCCCCGAACCCGTACCCTAAGCCGTACCCTAACCCTAACCCTAAGCCTAACCCTATCCCTTGGCTACCCTTGACTGCTTCTGCCTCCAATAGGTTTCCTAAGCAATAGTGTTTTAAGGAACAGCTTAAAAAGAGAATCCTAATGTGATTTCTTTATAATGGGTGTGTTCCTTATCTTATCCTAGTGTCTAAACTCTTCTCCATGGCTGGACCCCCAAATAATATTCCTTTACGTGCTAAGGGGTATCTAGAGAGTGGGATAGGTTTAATAACTGCCCTAACCCTAACACGTACCCTAACCCTAACCCCTACCCTAACCCTAAACCGTACCCTAAACCGAGCCCTAACCCTAACACTAACCCTAACCCTATCCCTAACCCATACCCTACGCCGTACCCGAAGCCCTCCCCGAACCCGTACCCTAAGCCGTACCCGAAGCCTAACCCTAAGCCTAACGCTAACCCTAGGCTACCCTTGACTGCTTCAGCCTCCTATAGATTTCCTAAGCACGAGTGTTTTAAGGAAGAGCTTAAAAAGAGAATCCTAAAGTGATTTCTTTATAATAGGTGTGTTCCTTATCTTATCCTAGTGTCTAAACTCTTCTCCATGGCTGGACCCCGAAATAGTATTCCTTTACGTGCTAAGGTGTATCTAGAGAGTGGGATAGGTTTAATAAATACCCTAACCCTAACGCGTACCCTAACCCTAACCTCTACCCTAACCCTAACACGTACCCTAATCCTAACCCGTACCCTAAACGGAGCCCTAACCCTAACACTAACACAAACCCTAACACTAACCCATACCCTACGCCGTACACGAAGCCCTCCCCGAACCCGTACCCTAAGCCGTACCCTAAGCCTAACCCTAAGCCTAACCCTAACCCTAGGCTACCCTTGACTGCTTCTGCCTCCAATAGATTTCCTAAGCACTAGTGTTTTAAGGAACAGCTTAAAAAGGGAATCCTAATGTGATTTCTTTATAATGTGTGTGTTCCTTATATTATTTTAGTGTCTAAACTCTTCTCCATGGCTGGACCCCCAAATAATATTCCTTTACGTGCTAAGTGGTATCTAGAGAGTGGGCTAGGTTTAATAACTACCCTAACCCTAACGCGTACCCTAACCCTCACCCCTACCCTAACCCTAACACGTACCCTAATCCTAACCCGTACTCTAAACCGAGCCCTAACCCTAACACTAACCCTAACCCTAACCCTAACCCATACCCTACGCCGTACCCGAAGCCCTCCCCGAACCCGTAACCTAAGCCGTACCCTAAGCCTAACCCGAAGCCTAACCCTAACCCTAGGCTTCCCTTGACTGCTTCTGCCTCCAATAGATTTCCTAAGCACTAGTGTTTTAAGGAACAGCTTAAAAAGAGAATCCTAAAGTGATTTCTTTATAATAGGTGTGTTCCTTATCTTATCCTAGTGTCTAAACTCTTCTCCATGGCTGGACCCCGAAATAATATTCCTTTACGTGCTAAGGGGAATCTAGAGAGTGGGATAGGTTTAATAACTACCCTAAACCTAACGCGTACCCTATCCCTAACCCCTACCCTAACCCTAACACGTACCCTAATCCTAACCCGTACTCTAAACCGAGCCCTAACCCTAACACTAACCCTAACCCTAACCCTAACCCATACCCTACGCCGTACCCGAAGCCCTCCCCGAACCCGTAACCTAAGCCGTACCCTAAGCCTAACCCGAAGCCTAACCCTAACCCTAGGCTTCCCTTGACTGCTTCTGCCTCCAATAGATTTCCTAAGCACTAGTGTTTTAAGGAACAGCTTAAAAAGAGAATCCTAATGTGATTTCTTTATAATGTGTGTGTTCCTTATATTATCTTAGTGTCTAAACGCTTCTCCATGGCTGGACCCCCAAATAATATTCCTTTACGTGCTAAGTGGTATCTAGAGAGTGGGCTAGGTTTAATAACTACCCTAACCCTAACGCGTACCCTAACCCTCACCCCTACCCTAACCCTAACACGTACCCTAATACTATCCCGTACACTAAACCGAGCCCTAACCCTAACACTAACCTTAACACTAACCCTAACCCATACCCTAAGCCGTACCCGAAGCCTTCCCCGATCCCTTACCCTAAGCCGTACCCTAACCCTAACCCTAAGCCTAACCCTAACCCTAGGCTACCCTTGACTGCTTCTGCCTCCAATAGATTTCCTAAGCACTAGGGTTTTAAGGAACAGCTTAAAAAGAGAATCCTAATGTGATTTCTTTATAATGTGTGTGTTCCTTATATTATCTTAGTGTCTAAACTCTTCTCTATGGCTGGACCCCCAAATAATATTCCTTTACGTGCTAAGGGGAATCTAGAGAGTGGGATAGGTTTAATAACTACCCTAACCCTAACGCGTACCCTATCCCTAACCTCTACCCTAACCCTAACACGTACCCTAATCCTAACCCGTACTCTAAACCGAGCCCTAACCCTAACACTAACCCTAACCCTAACCCTAAACCATACCCTACGCCGTACCTGAAGCCCTCCCGGAACCCGTAACCTAAGCCGTACCCTAAGCCTAACCCGAAGCCTAACCCTAACCCTAGGCTTCCCTTGACTGCTTCTGCCTCCAATAGATTTCCTAAGCACTAGTGTTTTAAGGAACAGCTTAAAAAGAGAATCCTAATGTGATTTCTTTATAATGGGTGTGTTCCTTATCTTATCCTAGTGTCTAAACTCTTCTCTATGTCTAGACCCCCAAATAATATTCCTTTACGTGCTAAGGGGTATCTAGAGAGTGGGATAGGTTTAATAACTACACTAACCCTAATGCGTACCCTAACCCTAACCCCTACCGTAACCCTAACACGTACCCTAATCCTAACCAATACCTTAAACCGAGCACTAACCCTATCACTAAACCTAACCCTAACCCTAACCCATACCCTACGCTGTACCCGAAGCCCTCCCCGAAACAGTACCCTAAGCCGAACCCTAAGCCTAAACCTAAGCCTAACCCTAACCCTAGGCTACCCTTGACAGCTTCTGCCTCCAATAGATTTCCTAAGCACTAGTGTTTTAAGGAACAGCTTAAAAAGAGAATCCTAATGTGATTTGTTTATAATGGGTATATTCCTTATCTTATCCTAGTGTCTAAACTTTTCTCCATGGATGGAATCCCAAATAATATTGCTTTACCTGCTAAGGGGTATCAAGAGAGTGGGATAGGTTTAATAACTACCCTAACCCTAACGCGTACCCTATCCCTAACCCCTACCCTAACGCTAACACGTACCCTAATCCTAAACCGTACCCTAAACCGAACCCTAACCCTAACACTAACCCTAACCCTAACCCTACCCCATACCCTACGCCGTATCTGAAGCCCTCCCCGAACCCGTACCCTAAGCCATACCCTAAGCCTAACCCTAAGCCTAACCCTAACCCTAGGCTACCCTTGACTGCTTCTGCCTCCAATAGATTTCCTAAGCACTAGTGTTTTAAGGAACAGCTTAAAAAGAGAATCCTAATGTGATTTCTTTATAATGGGTGTGTTCCTTATCTTATCCTAGTGTCTAAACTCTTCTCCATGGCTGGACCCCCAAATAATATTCCTTTACGTGCTAAGGGGTATCTAGAGAGTGGGATAGGTTTAATAACTGCCCTAACCCTAACACGTACCCTAACCCTAACCCCTACCCTAACCCTAAACCGTACCCTAAACCGAGCCCTAACCCTAACACTAACCCTAAACCTAACCCTAACCCATACCCTACGCCGTACCCGAAGCCCTCCCCGAACCCGTACCCTAAGCCGTACCCGAAGCCTAACCCTAAGCCTAACGCTAACCCTAGGCTACCCTTGACTGCTTCAGCCTCCAATAGATTTCCTAAGCACTAGTGTTTTAAGGAAGAGCTTAAAAAGAGAATCCTAAAGTGATTTCTTTATAATAGGTGTCTTCCTTATCTTATCCTAGTGTCTAAACTCTTCTCCATGGCTGGACCCCGAAATAATATTCCTTTACGTGCTAAGGTGTATCTAGAGAGTGGGATAGGTTTAATAAATACCCTAACCCTAACGCGTACCCTAACCCTAACCTCTACCCTAACCCTAACACGTACCCTAATCCTAACCCGTACCCTAAACGGAGCCCTAACCCTAACACTAACACAAACCCTAACACTAACCCATACCCTACGCCGTACACGAACCCCTCCCCGAACCCGTATCTTAAGCCGTACCCTAAGCCTAACCCTAAGCCTAACCCTAACCCTAGGCTACCCTTGACTGCTTCTGCCTCCAATAGATTTCCTAAGCACTAGTGTTTTAAGGAACAGCTTAAAAAGGGAATCCTAATGTGATTTCTTTATAATGTGTGTGTTCCTTATATTATCTTAGTGTCTAAACTCTTCTCCATGGCTGGACCCCCAAATAATATTCCTTTACGTGCTAAGTGGTATCTAGAGGGTGGGCTAGGTTTAATAACTACCCTAACCCTAACGCGTACCCTAACCCTCACCCCTACCCTAACCCTAACACGTACCCTAATACTATCCCGTACACTAAACCGAGCCCTAACCCTAACACTAACCTTAACACTAACCCTAACCCATACCCTAAGCCGTACCCGAAGCCTTCCCCGATCCCTTACCCTAAGCAGTACCCTAACCCTAACCCTAAGCCTAACCCTAACCCTAGGCTACCCTTGACTGCTTCTGCCTCCAATAGATTTCCTAAGCACTAGTGTTTTAAGGAACAGCTTAAAAAGAGAATCCTAATGTGATTTCTTTATAATGTGTGTGTTCCTTATATTATCTTAGTGTCTAAACTCTTCTCTATGGCTGGACCCCCAAATAATATTCCTTTACGTGCTAAGGGGAATCTAGAGAGTGGGATAGGTTTAATAACTACCCTAACCCTAACGCGTACCCTATCCCTAACCCCTACCCTAACCCTAACACGTACCCTAATTCTAACCCGTACTCTAAACCGAGCCCTAACCCTAACACTAACCCTAACCCTAACCCTAACCGATACCCTACGCCGTACCCGAAGCCCTCCCCGAACCCGTAACCTAAGCCGTACCCTAAGCCTAACCCGAAGCCTAACCCTAACCCTAGGCTTCCCTTGACTGCTTCTGCCTCCAATAGATTTCCTAAGCACTAGTGTTTTAAGGAACAGCTTAAAAAGAGAATCCTAATGTGATTTCTTTATAATGGGTGTGTTCCTTATCTTATCCTAATGTCTAAACTCTTCTCTATGTCTAGACCCCCAAATAATATTCCTTTACGTGCTAAGGGGTATCTAGAGAGTGGGATAGGTTTAATAACTACACTAACCCTAATGCGTACCCTAACCCTAACCCCTACCGTAACCCTAACACGTACCCTAATCCTAACCAATACCTTAAACCGAGCACTAACCCTATCACTAAACCTAACCCTAACCCTAACCCATACCCTACGCTGTACCCGAAGCCCTCCCCGAAACAGTACCCTAAGCCGAACCCTAAGCCTAAACCTAAGCCTAACCCTAACCCTAGGCTACCCTTGACAGCTTCTGCCTCCAATAGATTTCCTAAGCACTAGTGTTTTAAGGAACAGCTTAAAAAGAGAATCCTAATGTGATTTCTTTATAATGGGTATATTCCTTATCTTATCCTAGTGTCTAAACTTTTCTCCATGGATGGACCCCCAAATAATATTGCTTTACCTGCTAAGGGGTATCTAGAGAGTGGGATAGGTTTAATAACTACCCTAACCCTAACGCGTACCCTAACCCTAACCCCTACCCTAACCCTAACACGTACCCTAATCCTAAACCGTACCCTAAACCGAACCCTAACCCTAACACTAACCCTAACCCTAACCCTACCCCATACCCTACGCCGTATCCGAAGCCCTCCCCGAACCCGTACCCTAAGCCGTACCCTAACCCTAACCCTAAGCCTAACCCTATCCCTAGGCTACCCTTGACTGCTTCTGCCTCCAATAGGTTTCCTAAGCAATAGTGTTTTAAGGAACAGCTTAAAAAGAGAATCCTAATGTGATTTCTTTATAATGGGTGTGTTCCTTATCTTATCCTAGTGTCTAAACTCTTCTCCATGGCTGGACCCCCAAATAATATTCCTTTACGTGCTAAGGGGTATCTAGAGAGTGGGATAGGTTTAATAACTACACTAACCCTAATGCGTACCCTAACCCTAACCCCTACCGTAACCCTAACACGTACCCTAATCCTAACCAATACCTTAAACCGAGCACTAACCCTATCACTAAACCTAACCCTAACCCTAACCCATACCCTACGCTGTACCCGAAGCCCTCCCCGAAACAGTACCCTAAGCCGAACCCTAAGCCTAAACCTAAGCCTAACCCTAACCCTAGGCTACCCTTGACAGCTTCTGCCTCCAATAGATTTCCTAAGCACTAGTGTTTTAAGGAACAGCTTAAAAAGAGAATCCTAATGTGATTTCTTTATAATGGGTATATTCCTTATCTTATCCTAGTGTCTAAACTTTTCTCCATGGATGGACCCCCAAATAATATTGCTTTACCTGCTAAGGGGTATCTAGAGAGTGGGATAGGTTTAATAACTACCCTAACCCTAACGCGTACCCTAACCCTAACCCCTACCCTAACCCTAACACGTACCCTAATCCTAAACCGTACCCTAAACCGAACCCTAACCCTAACACTAACCCTAACCCTAACCCTACCCCATACCCTACGCCGTATCCGAAGCCCTCCCCGAACCCGTACCCTAAGCCGTACCCTAACCCTAACCCTAAGCCTAACCCTATCCCTAGGCTACCCTTGACTGCTTCTGCCTCCAATAGGTTTCCTAAGCAATAGTGTTTTAAGGAACAGCTTAAAAAGAGAATCCTAATGTGATTTCTTTATAATGGGTGTGTTCCTTATCTTATCCTAGTGTCTAAACTCTTCTCCATGGCTGGACCCCCAAATAATATTCCTTTACGTGCTAAGGGGTATCTAGAGAGTGGGATAGGTTTAATAACTGCCCTAACCCTAACACATACCCTAACCCTAACCCCTACCCTAACCCTAAACCGTACCCTAAACCGAGCCCTAACCCTAACACTAACCCTAACACTAATCCTAACCCATACCCTACGCCGTACCCGAAGCCCTCCCCGAACCCGTACCCTAAGCCGTACCCTAAGCCTAACCCTAAGCCTAACCCTAACCCTAGGCTACCCTTGACTGCTTCTGCCTCCAATAGATTTCCTAAGCACTAGTGTTTTAAGGAACAGCTTAAAAAGAGAATCCTAATGTGATTTCTTTATAATGGGTGTGTTCCTTATCTTATCCTAGTGTCTAAACTCTTCTCCATGGCTGGACCCCCAAATAATATTCCTTTACGTGCTAAGGGGTATCTAGAGAGTGGGATAGGTTTAATAACTGCCCTAACCCTAACACGTACCCTAACCCTAACCCCTACCCTAACCCTAAACCGTACCCTAAACCGAGCCCTAACCCTAACACTAACCCTAACCCTAACCCTAACCCATACCCTACGCCGTACCCGAAGCCCTCCCCGAACCCGTACCCTAAGCCGTACCCGAAGCCTAACCCTAAGCCTAACGCTAACCCTAGGCTACCCTTGACTGCTTCAGCCTCCAATAGATTTCCTAAGCACGAGTGTTTTAAGGAAGAGCTTAAAAAGAGAATCCTAAAGTGATTTCTTTATAATAGGTGTGTTCCTTATCTTATCCTAGTGTCTAAACTCTTCTCCATGGCTGGACCCCGAAATAATATTCCTTTACGTGCTAAGGTGTATCTAGAGAGTGGGATAGGTTTAATAAATACCCTAACCCTAACGCGTACCCTAACCCTAACCTCTACCCTAACCCTAACACGTACCCTAATCCTAACCCGTACCCTAAACGGAGCCCTAACCCTAACACTAACACAAACCCTAACACTAACCCATACCCTACGCCGTACACGAACCCCTCCCCGAAACCGTACCCTAAGCCGTACCCTAAGCCTAACCCTAAGCTTAACCCTAACCCTAGGCTACCCTTGACTGCTTCTGCCTCCAATAGATTTCCTAAGCACTAGTGTTTTAAGGAACAGCTTAAAAAGGGAATCCTAATGTGATTTCTTTATAATGGGTGTGTTCCTTATATTATCTTAGTGTCTAAACTCTTCTCCATGGCTGGACCCCCAAATAATATTCCTTTACGTGCTAAGTGGTATCTAGAGAGTGGGCTAGGTTTAATAACTACCCTAACCCTAACGCGTACCCTAACCCTCACCCCTACCCTAACCCTAACACGTACCCTAATACTATCCCGTACACTAAACCGAGCCCTAACCCTAACACTAACCTTAACACTAACCCTAACCCATACCCTAAGCCGTACCCGAAGCCTTCCCCGATCCCGTACCCTAAGCCGTACCCAAAGCCTAATCCTAAGCCTAACCCTAACCCTAGGCTACCCTTGACTGCTTCTGCCTCCAATAGATTTCCTAAGCACTAGTGTTTTAAGGAACAGCTTAAAAAGAGAATCCTAATGTGATTTCTTTATAATGTGTGTGTTCCTTATATTATCTTAGTGTCTAAACTCTTCTCCATGGCTGGACACCCAAATAATATTCCTTTACGTGCTAAGGGGAATCTAGAGAGTGGGATAGGTTTAATAACTACCCTAACCCTAACGCGTACCCTATCCCTAACCCCTACCGTAACCCTAACACGTACCCTAATCCTAACCCGTACTCTAAACCGAGCCCTAACCCTAACACTAACCCTAACCCATACCCTACGCCGTACCCGAAGCCCTCCCCGAACCCGTAACCTAAGCCGTACCCTAAGCCTAACCCTAAGCCTAACCCTAACCCTAGGCTTCCCTTGAGTGCTTCTGCCTCCAATAGATTTCCTAAGCACTAGTGTTTTAAGGAACAGCTTAAAAAGAGAATCCTAATGTGATTTCTTTATAATGGGTGTGTTCCTTATCTTATCCTAGTGTCTAAACTCTTCTCCATGTCTAGACCCCCAAATAATATTCCTTTACGTGGTAAGGGGTATCTAGAGAGTAGGATAGGTTTAATAACTACACTAACCCTAATGCGTACCCTAACCCTAACCCCTACCGTAACCCTAACACGTACCCTAATCCTAACCAATACCTTAAACCGAGCACAAACCCTATCACTAAACCTAACCCTAACCCTAACCCATACCCTACGCTGTACCCGAAGCCCTCCACGAAACAGTACCCTAAGCCGAACCCTAAGCCTAAACCTAAGCCTAACCCTAATCCTAGGCTACCCTTGACAGCTTCTGCCTCCAATAGATTTCCTAAGCACTAGTGTTTTAAGGAACAGCTTAAAAAGAGAATCCTAATGTGATTTCTTTATAATGGGTATATTCCTTATCTTATCCTAGTGTCTAAACTTTTCTCCATGGATGGACCCCCAAATAATATTGCTTTACCTGCTAAGGGGTATCTAGAGAGTGGGATAGGTTTAATAACTACCCTAACCCTAACGCGTACCCTAACCCTAACCCCTACCCTAACCCTAACACGTACCCTAATCCTAAACCGTACCCTAAACCGAACCCTAACCCTAACACTAACCCTAACCCTAAACCTACCCCATACCCTACGCCGTATCCGAAGCCCTCCCCGAACCCGTACCCTAAGCCGTACCCTAACCCTAACCCTAAGCCTAACCCTATCCCTAGGCTACCCTTGACTGCTTCTGCCTCCAATATGTTTCCTAAGCAATAGTGTTTTAAGGAACAGCTTAAAAAGAGAATCCTAATGTGATTTCTTTATAATGGGTGTGTTCCTTATCTTATCCTAGTGTCTAAACTCTTCTCCATGGCTGGACCCCCAAATAATATTCCTTTACGTGCTAAGGGGTATCTAGAGAGTGGGATAGGTTTAATAACTGCCCTAACCCTAACACGTACCCTAACCCTAACCCCTACCCTAACCCTAAACCGTACCCTAAACCGAGCCCTAACCCTAACACTAACCCTAACCCTAATCCTAACCCGTACCCTACGCCGTACCCGAAGCCCTCCACGAACCCGTACCCTAAGCCGTACCCTAAGCCTAACCCTAAGCCTAACCCTAACCCTAGGCTACCCTTGACTGCTTCTGCCTCCAATAGATTTCCTAAGCACTAGTGTTTTAAGGAACAGCTTAAAAAGAGAATCCTAATGTGATTTCTTTATAATGGGTGTGTTCCTTATCTTATCCTAGTGTCTAAACTCTTCTCCATGGCTGGACCCCCAAATAATATTCCTTTACGTGCTAAGGGGTATCTAGAGAGTGGGATAGGTTTAATAACTTCCCTAACCCTAACACGTACCCTAACCCTAACCCCTACCCTAACCCTAAACCGTACCCTAAACCGAGCCCTAACCCTAACACTAACCCTAACCCTAACCCTAACCCATACCCTACGCCGTACCCGAAGCCCTCCCCGAACCCGTACCCTAAGCCGTACCCGAAGCCTAACCCTAAGCCTAACGCTAACCCTAGGCTACCCTTGACTGCTTCAGCCTCCAATAGATTTCCTAAGCACGAGTGTTTTAAGGAAGAGCTTAAAAAGAGAATCCTAAAGTGATTTCTTTATAATAGGTGTGTTCCTTATCTTATCCTAGTGTCTAAACTCTTCTCCATGGCTGGACCCCGAAATAATATTCCTTTACATGCTAAGGTGTATCTAGAGAGTGGGATAGGTTTAATAAATACCCTAACCCTAATGCGTACCCTAACCCTAACCTCTACCCTAACCCTAACACGTACCCTAATCCTAACCCGTACCCTAAACGGAGCCCTAACCCTAACACTAACACAAACCCTAACACTAACCCATACCCTACGCCGTACACGAACCCCTCCCCGAAACCGTACCCTAAGCCGTACCCTAAGCCTAACCCTAAGCTTAACCCTAACCCTAGGCTACCCTTGACTGCTTCTGCCTCCAATAGATTTCCTAAGCACTAGTGTTTTAAGGAACAGCTTAAAAAGGGAATCCTAATGTGATTTCTTTATAATGGGTGTGTTCCTTATATTATCTTAGTGTCTAAACTCTTCTCCATGGCTTGACCCCCAAATAATATTCCTTTACGTGCTAAGTGGTATCTAGAGAGTGGGCTAGGTTTAATAACTACCCTAACCCTAACGCGTACCCTAACCCTCACCCCTACCCTAACCCTAACACGTACCCTAATACTATCCCGTACACTAAACCGAGCCCTAACCCTAACACTAACCTTAACACTAACCCTAACCCATACCCTAAGCCGTACCCGAAGCCTTCCCCGATCCCGTACCCTAAGCCGTACCCAAAGCCTAATCCTAAGCCTAACCCTAACCCTAGGCTACCCTTGACTGCTTCTGCCTCCAATAGATTTCCTAAGCACTAGTGTTTTAAGGAACAGCTTAAAAAGAGAATCCTAATGTGATTTCTTTATAATGTGTGTGTTCCTTATATTATCTTAGTGTCTAAACTCTTCTCCATGGCTGGACACCCAAATAATATTCCTTTACGTGCTAAGGGGAATCTAGAGAGTGGGATAGGTTTAATAACTACCCTAACCCTAACGCGTACCCTATCCCTAACCCCTACCGTAACCCTAACACGTACCCTAATCCTAAACCGTACTCTAAACCGAGCCCTAACCCTAACACTAACCCTAACCCATACCCTACGCCGTACCCGAAGCCCTCCCCGAACCCGTAACCTAAGCCGTACCCTAAGCCTAACCCTAAGCCTAACCCTAACCCTAGGCTTCCCTTGAGTGCTTCTGCCTCCAATAGATTTCCTAAGCACTAGTGTTTTAAGGAACAGCTTAAAAAGAGAATCCTAATGTGATTTCTTTATAATGGGTGTGTTCCTTATCTTATCCTAGTGTCTAAACTCTTCTCCATGTCTAGACCCCCAAATAATATTCCTTTACGTGGTAAGGGGTATCTAGAGAGTAGGATAGGTTTAATAACTACACTAACCCTAATGCGTACCCTAACCCTAACCCCTACCGTAACCCTAACACGTACCCTAATCCTAACCAATACCTTAAACCGAGCACTAACCCTATCACTAAACCTAACCCTAACCCTAACCCATACCCTACGCTGTACCCGAAGCCCTCCACGAAACAGTACCCTAAGCCGAACCCTAAGCCTAAACCTAAGCCTAACCCTAATCCTAGGCTACCCTTGACAGCTTCTGCCTCCAATAGATTTCCTAAGCACTAGTGTTTTAAGGAACAGCTTAAAAAGAGAATCCTAATGTGATTTCTTTATAATGGGTATATTCCTTATCTTATCCTAGTGTCTAAACTTTTCTCCATGGATGGACCCCCAAATAATATTGCTTTACCTGCTAAGGGGTATCTAGAGAGTGGGATAGGTTTAATAACTACCCTAACCCTAACGCGTACCCTAACCCTAACCCCTACCCTAACCCTAACACGTACCCTAATCCTAAACCGTACCCTAAACCGAACCCTAACCCTAACACTAACCCTAACCCTAAACCTACCCCATACCCTACGCCGTATCCGAAGCCCTCCCCGAACCCGTACCCTAAGCCGTACCCTAACCCTAACCCTAAGCCTAACCCTATCCCTAGGCTACCCTTGACTGCTTCTGCCTCCAATATGTTTCCTAAGCAATAGTGTTTTAAGGAACAGCTTAAAAAGAGAATCCTAATGTGATTTCTTTATAATGGGTGTGTTCCTTATCTTATCCTAGTGTCTAAACTCTTCTCCATGGCTGGACCCCCAAATAATATTCCTTTACGTGCTAAGGGGTATCTAGAGAGTGGGATAGGTTTAATAACTGCCCTAACCCTAACACGTACCCTAACCCTAACCCCTACCCTAACCCTAAACCGTACCCTAAACCGAGCCCTAACCCTAACACTAACCCTAACCCTAATCCTAACCCGTACCCTACGCCGTACCCGAAGCCCTCCACGAACCCGTACCCTAAGCCGTACCCTAAGCCTAACCCTAAGCCTAACCCTAACCCTAGGCTACCCTTGACTGCTTCTGCCTCCAATAGATTTCCTAAGCACTAGTGTTTTAAGGAACAGCTTAAAAAGAGAATCCTAATGTGATTTCTTTATAATGGGTGTGTTCCTTATCTTATCCTAGTGTCTAAACTCTTCTCCATGGCTGGACCCCCAAATAATATTCCTTTACGTGCTAAGGGGTATCTAGAGAGTGGGATAGGTTTAATAACTTCCCTAACCCTAACACGTACCCTAACCCTAACCCCTACCCTAACCCTAAACCGTACCCTAAACCGAGCCCTAACCCTAACACTAACCCTAACCCTAACCCTAACCCATACCCTACGCCGTACCCGAAGCCCTCCCCGAACCCGTACCCTAAGCCGTACCCGAAGCCTAACCCTAAGCCTAACGCTAACCCTAGGCTACCCTTGACTGCTTCAGCCTCCAATAGATTTCCTAAGCACGAGTGTTTTAAGGAAGAGCTTAAAAAGAGAATCCTAAAGTGATTTCTTTATAATAGGTGTGTTCCTTATCTTATCCTAGTGTCTAAACTCTTCTCCATGGCTGGACCCCGAAATAATATTCCTTTACATGCTAAGGTGTATCTAGAGAGTGGGATAGGTTTAATAAATACCCTAACCCTAATGCGTACCCTAACCCTAACCTCTACCCTAACCCTAACACGTACCCTAATCCTAACCCGTAACCTAAACGGAGCCCTAACCCTAACACTAACACAAACCCTAACACTAACCCATACCCTAAGCCGTACACGAACCCCTCCCCGAACCCATACCCTAAGCCGTACCCTAAGCCTAACCCTAAGCTTAACCCTAACCCTAGGCTACCCTTGACTGCTTCTGCCTCCAATAGATTTCCTAAGCACTAGTGTTTTAAGGAACAGCTTAAAAAGGGAATCCTAATGTGATTTCTTTATAATGGGTGTGTTCCTTATATTATCTTAGTGTCTAAACTCTTCTCCATGGCTGGACCCCCAAATAATATTCCTTTACGTGCTAAGTGGTATCTAGAGAGTGGGCTAGGTTTAATAACTACCCTAACCCTAACGCGTACCCTAACCCTCACCCCTACCCTAACCCTAACACGTACCCTAATACTATCCCGTACACTAAACCGAGCCCTAACCCTAACACTAACCTTAACACTAACCCTAACCCATACCCTAAGCCGTACCCGAAGCCTTCCCCGATCCCGTACCCTAAGCCGTACCCAAAGCCTAATCCTAAGCCTAACCCTAACCCTAGGCTTCCCTTGACTGCTTCTGCCTCCAATAGATTTCCTAAGCACTAGTGTTTTAAGGAACAGCTTAAAAAGAGAATCCTAATGTGATTTCTTTATAATGTGTGTGTTCCTTATATTATCTTAGTGTCTAAACTCTTCTCCATGGCTGGACCCCCAAATAATATTCCTTTACGTGCTAAGGGGAATCTAGAGAGTGGGATAGGTTTAATAACTACCCTAACCCTAACACGTACCCTATCCCTAACCCCTACCGTAACCCTAACACGTACCCTAATCCTAACCCGTACTCTAAACCGAGCCCTAACCCTAACACTAACCCTAACCCATACCCTACGCCGTACCCGAAGCCCTCCCCGAACCCGTAACCTAAGCCGTACCCTAAGCCTAACCCTAAGCCTAACCCTAACCCTAGGCTTCCCTTGAGTGCTTCTGCCTCCAATAGATTTCCTAAGCACTAGTGTTTTAAGGAACAGCTTAAAAAGAGAATCCTAATGTGATTTCTTTATAATGGGTGTGTTCCTTATCTTATCCTAGTGTCTAAACTCTTCTCCATGGCTGGACCCCCAAATAATATTCCTTTACGTGCTAAGTGGTATCTAGAGAGTGGGCTAGGTTTAATAACTACCCTAACCCTAACGCGTACCCTAACCCTCACCCCTACCCTAACCCTAACACATACCCTAATACTATCCCGTACACTAAACCGAGCCCTAACCCTAACACTAACCCAAACCCTAACACTAACCCATACCCTACGCCGTACCCGAAGCCCTCCCCGAACCCTTACCCTAAGCCGTACCCTAAGCCTGACCCTAAGCCTAACCCTAACCCTAGGCTTCCCTTGACTGCTTCTGCCTCCAATACATTTCCTATGCAATAGTGTTTTAAGGAACAGCTTAAAAAGTGAATCCTAATGTGATTTCTTTATAATGGGTGTGTTCCTTATCTTATCCTAGTGTCTAAACTCTTCTCCATGGCTTGAATCCCAAATAATATTCCTTTACGTGCTAAGGGGTATCCAGAGAGAGGGATAGGTTTAATAACTACCCTAACCCTAACACGTACCCTAACCCTAACCCCTACCCTAACCCTAACACGTACCCTAATCCTAAACCGTACCCTAAACCGAGACCTAACCCTAACACTAACCATAACCCTAACCCTAACCCATACCCTAAGCCGTACCCGAAGCCTTCCCCGATCCCGTACCCTAAGCCGTACCCTAAGCCTAACCCTAAGCCTAACCCTAACCCTAGGCTACCCTTGACTGCTTCTGCCTCCAATAGATTACCTAAGCACTAGTGTTTTAAGGAACAGCTTAAAAAGAGAATCCTAATGTGATTTCTTTATAATGGGTGTGTTCCTTATTTTATCCTAGTGTCTAAACTCTTCTCCATGTCTAGACCCCCAAATAATATTCCTTTACGTGCTAAGGGGTATCTAGAGAGTGGGATAGGTTTAATAACTACACTAACCCTAATGCCTACCCTAACCCTAACCCCTACCGTAACCCTAACACGTACCCTAATCCTAACCAATACCTTAAACCGAGCACTAACCCTATCACTAAACCTAACCCTAACCCTAACCCATACCCTACGCCGTACCCGAAGCCCTCCCCGAACCCGTACCCTAAGCCGTACCCTAAGCCTAACCCTAAGCCTAACCCTAACCCTAGGCTACCCTTGACTGCTTCTGCCTCCAATAGATTTCCTAAGCACTAGTGTTTTAAGGAACAGCTTAAAAAGAGAATCCTAATGTGATTTCTTTATAATGGGTGTGTTCCTTATCTTATCCTAGTGTCTAAACTCTTCTCCATGGCTGGACCCCCAAATAATATTCCTTTACGTGCTAAGGGGTATCTAGAGAGTGGGATAGGTTTAATAACTTCCCTAACCCTAACACGTACCCTAACCCTAACCCCTACCCTAACCCTAAACCGTACCCTAAACCGAGCCCTAACCCTAACACTAACCCTAACCCTAACCCTAACCCATACCCTACGCCGTACCCGAAGCCCTCCCCGAACCCGTACCCTAAGCCGTACCCGAAGCCTAACCCTAAGCCTAACGCTAACCCTAGGCTACCCTTGACTGCTTCAGCCTCCAATAGATTTCCTAAGCACGAGTGTTTTAAGGAAGAGCTTAAAAAGAGAATCCTAAAGTGATTTCTTTATAATAGGTGTGTTCCTTATCTTATCCTAGTGTCTAAACTCTTCTCCATGGCTGGACCCCGAAATAATATTCCTTTACGTGCTAAGGTGTATCTAGAGAGTGGGATAGGTTTAATAAATACCCTAACCCTAACGCGTACCCTAACCCTAACCTCTACCCTAACCCTAACACGTACCCTAATCCTAACCCGTACCCTAAACGGAGCCCTAACCCTAACACTAACACAAACCCTAACACTAACACATACCCTACGCCGTACACGAACCCCTCCCCGAACCCATACCCTAAGCCGTACCCTAAGCCTAACCCTAAGCTTAACCCTAACCCTAGGCTACCCTTGACTGCTTCTGCCTCCAATAGATTTCCTAAGCACTAGTGTTTTAAGGAACAGCTTAAAAAGGGAATCCTAATGTGATTTCTTTATAATGGGTGTGTTCCTTATATTATCTTAGTGTCTAAACTCTTCTCCATGGCTGGACCCCCAAATAATATTCCTTTACGTGCTAAGTGGTATCTAGAGAGTGGGCTAGGTTTAATAACTACCCTAACCCTAACGCGTACCCTAACCCTCACCCCTACCCTAACCCTAACACGTACCCTAATACTATCCCGTACACTAAACCGAGCCCTAACCCTAACACTAACCTTAACACTAACCCTAACCCATACCCTAAGCCGTACCCGAAGCCTTCCCCGATCCCGTACCCTAAGCCGTACCCAAAGCGTAATCCTAAGCCTAACCCTAACCCTAGGCTTCCCTTGACTGCTTCTGCCTCCAATAGATTTCCTAAGCACTAGTGTTTTAAGGAACAGCTTAAAAAGAGAATCCTAATGTGATTTCTTTATAATGTGTGTGTTCCTTATATTATCTTAGTGTCTAAACTCTTCTCCATGGCTGGACCCCCAAATAATATTCCTTTACGTGCTAAGGGGAATCTAGAGAGTGGGATAGGTTTAATAACTACCCTAACCCTAACGCGTACCCTATCCCTAACCCCTACCGTAACCCTAACACGTACCCTAATCCTAACCCGTACTCTAAACCGAGCCCTAACCCTAACACTAACCCTAACCCATACCCTACGCCGTACCCGAAGCCCTCCCCGAACCCGTAACCTAAGCCGTACCCTAAGCCTAACCCTAAGCCTAACCCTAACCCTAGGCTTCCCTTGAGTGCTTCTGCCTCCAATAGATTTCCTAAGCACTAGTGTTTTAAGGAACAGCTTAAAAAGAGAATCCTAATGTGATTTCTTTATAATGGGTGTGTTCCTTATCTTATCCTAGTGTCTAAACTCTTCTCCATGTCTAGACCCCCAAATAATATTCCTTTACGTGGTAAGGGGTATCTAGAGAGTGGGATAGGTTTAATAACTACACTAACCCTAATGCGTACCCTAACCCTCACCCCTACCCTAACCCTAACACATACCCTAATACTATCCCGTACACTAAACCGAGCCCTAACCCTAACACTAACCTTAACACTAACCCTAAACCATACCCTAAGCCGTACCCGAAGCCTTCCCCGATCCCGTACCCTAAGCCGTACCCAAAGCCTAATCCTAAGCCTAACCCTAACCCTAGGCTTCCCTTGACTGCTTCTGCCTCCAATAGATTTCCTAAGCACTAGTGTTTTAAGGAACAGCTTAAAAAGAGAATCCTAATGTGATTTCTTTATAATGTGTGTGTTCCTTATATTATCTTAGTGTCTAAACTCTTCTCCATGGCTGGACCCCCAAATAATATTCCTTTACGTGCTAAGGGGAATCTAGAGAGTGGGATAGGTTTAATAACTACCCTAACCCTAACACGTACCCTATCCCTAACCCCTACCGTAACCCTAACACGTACCCTAATCCTAACCCGTACTCTAAACCGAGCCCTAACCCTAACACTAACCCTAACCCATACCCTACGCCGTACCCGAAGCCCTCCCCGAACCCGTAACCTAAGCCGTACCCTAAGCCTAACCCTAAGCCTAACCCTAACCCTAGGCTTCCCTTGAGTGCTTCTGCCTCCAATAGATTTCCTAAGCACTAGTGTTTTAAGGAACAGCTTAAAAAGAGAATCCTAATGTGATTTCTTTATAATGGGTGTGTTCCTTATCTTATCCTAGTGTCTAAACTCTTCTCCATGGCTGGACCCCCAAATAATATTCCTTTACGTGCTAAGTGGTATCTAGAGAGTGGGCTAGGTTTAATAACTACCCTAA